>NW_021636231.1:0-700223 GCF_004799145.2 Neltuma alba | reverse complement strand
AAAAAAGACATTGGAATTGTGAAAACGCAGATATGAACCATTGATAACTTCATTGAGTTTTGACAATTTCATGACATATTATTATTGTCAAAAGCTATAGTGAAGTTGTCAATGGCCCTTATTTGCGTTTTTACAATTTCAAGATTTTTTTTTTTGGCAAGTTTTCCCTTTTTTAAATTACACTGTCAATAATTTGTAAAAATTGAAAATTCTGTGCGTCACATAGATCACCGTCATTAATAAGCACCATTTTTTTCAAAACCGTTTTCAAATGTCAACTCCGAGAACTTGTAGAGCATCGAAACAAAGTTGATAAAATTCCAATAATCGTGTCCACATCATCATTTTTTTCTTGAATAATTTAAAATTAAAAAGCAAGCAAGCAGGCTATTTTTCATATATATATATATATATATATATATATGTCATTTTATTTTGTAGGATATACGCATTTTGAACTATCTAATCTCTAATGATGATTAGAATCTTTAAAAATAATTTTTTAATCATAATTTATGATTTACAAGATAAATATATAAAAACATTTTATCTTAGTTTATACGAACGTGCTTAAACATGACATTTCATTTTGTAGGTTATATCAGTACAACACAATATAATGAATGAATATTTACCACATAAATATGATGAAGCTAATAAATCAAAAATATACCCTACAAAATCATGAGTCTAACTTTTGAACAATGTGTGTTAGTAGCATTTTCAAGGGATCTTCATTATGAATTCATGGTCTTAAAAAAAATATGGGAACTTTGAAATACTACATCCGATCTTTAATAAAAGAGTTCATTTAAATTTTATTTTAGTGTTAATATAAAATCTCAATTCACTTTGTTTCGTTTTCATATTAGAATCTATTTTTCTCAAGATAATCCTTATAATAATAGTATATGCCCAATATATTTGATAGTAAAGATGTTTTAAAAGATAATATCTATTCATTATAAATAACTAATTTAATAATTTTTTTTTAATCTATTCAAATTAGTTAATTAATTTTTATATTAACGACCAGTCAAGCTAGCTATATGACTCTCTGTTTTTAGTTGTTGACTGATGAGAAAAAGACATCTCGTAGCGGGGAAAATCGATGGCTTTTCAAGAGGCGGGGCGCGAGCCGAGTTCATTTTCCTTTGCGTGAACAGCTAAACGTTGTTTTTTTTTTTTTTTTTTATAAAAAAAACCATAATCATGTTTTTGGGGCCAATATCTTTTATCTTGAGTACGTGTCGATGAAGTTTTAAATATTCTTTATCTGGTTAGATAACTTGAATACATAATCTTTGTCATTATATTATAAAGATATTTAGATTCAACTTTTTATATTACGATTTCCATAAAAAATTTTATTATTATTATAATACAAGTTCACTATGATAAAATGATCACTTTGCAATCACGTGATCTTTAAATATTACATATCAGTGTTATCAAAAAAATACGGTAACTATAATATAAAGATATATCAATCATGATTTGCTATCAATATTCTCTTTAGCCAAATCAGATTTTAATTCTTATTTTATAATAGAGTTATGCAACTCTTTTATCTTTTACTACTATCTATATATATAAAGGAGATTACGGCTAAAATCTGAATTATGGATTTCATTCCTATCTGAGCCAAGGAAATTAAATTCTGTAATCAATTTTTAAAATAAAATATACTCTAATCACCTTTTTTTCTTAATTACATAAACTTTGCCTCTAGTTTGAAAACATACATTTTAATCCAAACTAGTAATACATTGTTAATTAAAGAATATTCTAAAAATATTCTTAAAGTATATTTCTTAATTAAAAATCATAATAGAATAAATACTGCTTACTAATTTATCTTTAACTTTATATAAGTTTTATTTTGATCGCTTACCTTTAAAAAGTAAACTTTTAGTCATCTAACCCTAGAGTCGTTAACAAAAAATGATGATATCAAACTTTTGAATATTAATAACATATACTAAATACTATAATATTAAGTTTAATTTTTAAAACAACTATGATTGTTTAAAAAAAATATCATTTCAAACTAATAATTTTAGGGTTAAAAGATTAAAAGTATACTTTTTAAGTTAAGTGATCAAACTGAAACTTTACATAAAGTTAAAGGACTAAATGTATAATTTATCCTGTATTAAAACTATTTACTTATACTGATATGACCGATTAAACGATTATTTTCAATGCACTTAAACAATTAGGATAGTTGGAAGAATTTTAAAATTTCAAACCACTCAATTATATTGTTTCTCTTAATAAGCATGCACAAGGTGAAAATAACTTATATTTAAAACGAAGAAAGCATTTGATTTTCCTTTGTCTTAGTAATTTAGAAAGTTTTGTTGTGTTGCGATTAATTAATGTCAAATGCTCTTCTTCCCGATTACGTTGTTAAGTTATGTTCTAATAAATTTCAAATTACAATTACAATTCTATCTATGTATGGCTGATGGAACTTAACCAATTAATACTTGTCGCAAATAGGCAAAAAAAGAAAAATCATCTGGGAAAAAGTAAAATAGAGTTTTGAATTTCAGATAATCAATAGGTCAAATATAGCCAGAAACATCTCGTATTAAAAATCTACCCTTCATCACATTCTATGTAATAAAATCTAAAATGACAAGGATTATTTTCCACCAAAATAGTCAAATAAAAGAAAATTTGCATTATAATAAAATTAACCTTTAGAATAAAGGTTCTTCAAGGTGAATGTTGCCAATTGGTACGAGACTTTCCACGTGATTGAAAACATCATCATAGAATCCAGGATCATAGAAATCCTACCCTCATTCTACTAATGATCTCAGTAAAAGATTGACAAACCCTTTGTTTATCATTCTCCATTTCGCTGGCCACTTCCATTCGTAGGTAGGGCTTTTCATCAGAAAAGAGACAAAGTTTATTCCTCCAATGGTCATAGGAATCATTGTCGTGCCTGAGCAAATATCGCTAGGAAATTTTCCAGTCCAACTCCATCTTCCTGTTGATGAACTTATACCGTCCTCTTCCTCTAATACCCACAATCGATCCAAGAATGTAAATGACCATTGTAGGGACACGAATTATAGCAAGTTTATTATTATGCACAGATAGATCGCAATAATGTCCACGACAAAATACTTGAGGAGGCCATGGTATCGCTGTAAACACTTCCGTCGCTATGTCAAATGAAAGAAATGAAATAACTTGTTCCTTGCCCCCCACTTTTCCTCCTCGTAGAGTTCGCCAAAACATACGTCCATTGACAGTGACCCAATCACCATTGGACGTACACACCCTTTAAGTTCTCAGTTCCTATTTCCTTCCACGAATCTGTGCTTAAGGAATAGACTTCATCGGGCTACCATAATGGATGGTAACATGTATTTGCACTATCTTATAATCATTAACAATTGGGCTAAACCCAAATCCAATGCAATCCCACTCAGTAGTTTCATAAGTTCTGGTTCTAGGGATTTGTTTAACCTCTCCAGTGGCAGGATTCCACAACAAAATGGATTTTGCGGAAATTGCGTGAGGCAGATCTATCGTAGTACTGATTGATTTCAGCACAAACCAAACCATTACAGGAACCGACGATCTTAACGTTCAACTTGGAATCGAGTAGTGAAGGTGGGATTTGAAGTTCACGAACATGCATCTCAGAATCCATCAAACGTAGCTGCAAAGGTCTTGAAGTTCCATTCTGTCTGCAAGGAAGAACTGAAGGAGGGTATGGATGAGGATATCTCCAAAGAAGAAGTGAAGGGTATTGATGAGTAGAGCGACGGAGGTGATCATCGACGAAAGATGGACGCTTGATGAGATTTTCCATTTTTTGGAGACGCATTGAAATCTGATTAGGGATTTCACCGGAAGTCGTATGAGAATTCCTCTGATGATTTCTTCGGGAAAATATGGCGTCTCGCCATCCATTAACCTCTGCTTCGTGGTGGTCGGAAATCTATCAAAAAAAAGTAAAAGGAATTAGAGGATGAAAATCAAAGCTATATAACTACGTATGTGTGTGCGTGTGTGCGCTTTCAGTTGTCGGCTGAGAAGAAGAAACCTCGCAGATGAAAGATCGATGGGGTCTTTGGGGCGAGCCAAGTTTATATGAATTTCCATTCCGTAAAAAGTGGAAACTGTTACGAAAATGAGAAATATGAGCAAGATTTGGAATGAAAGATATGAGTAAGATAAGAAGAAATTGAGATACAATATCATTCTCTTATTTTCTTGTCTACTTCTCTTCTCCAATCTACGTTAATTTTATAACAGAAACTAATTTTTAATGATAAATAAGTGTTTTTGGGGCCTATATCTTAATTTTAATGAAGTTTTAAATGCTCTCCCTCTAGATAAATATTTAATACATAGTGTTTGCCATTATCACTGAGATTTAATTTTTTAGTTAATTTGTACTATTGCAATCTATATTCTAATATTATTGGCCAAAAAATAATCTATCGTCTAATTATTTATAGGTTCAGTAATCAGTATCTCTTGATTTTTTTTTTCCTGCCATCGGAGTATCTCTTGAAATTGAAGTATTGTAATCATGTGATCTTTTAAATATTATATATCTTATCAAAAAAATTACATCTATAAAAAATTAATATATATTAACGATTTCCTATCGTTATTACCTTTAATGAAATTAGATTTTTATTCTAATTTTATAAGGTAGAAAGTAGAAACTATATAAAAGGGGGCAGATTACGGCTATAATTATATGCTTTTGAGTTTTGAGTTTCGAGTTTCATTCCTATGATTCTGAGTTTGGAAATTAATTTTATCAACTACTATTTATCAGCGGTAAAAAGCTCCAAGCTTTACCATTTTATATTGATTGACCATATTTAATTGATGTTATTTAACCAATCATACGTTAATGATATGATGATATTGATAATTTATGCTGGGGATTTTATAAGGTGACATGGCAACTAATTAATTAATTTTCAAACCTGCTTTTTATTTCATTTATCAATAATAATTATTATCTCAACTACAGCAGCTCATTATCCGTTGCGGGTCAAAAAAAAAAAAAAAAGCAGCTTGTTGTCCATTAACTTACCTAACAATCCAAAACAATTGTATAATTAATTTATCGTATTGAAAGTTCGAATATTTATGGATATGAAGAGTGTGTGAGTTTTATCTCTTAAGGGCTATATTTAGGTGAAGTTACTATATCAATTATATATGTTTAATTCTCTAATCACATATAGTTAGTCATGTATTTTATTTTTTTAATTATTAGCATTTAATATCATTTAATTATAAACCCCATATAGAAAGATATAAAATATATAATCATATGTGATTAGAGAACTTAACATAATAAATATACTTAAGGAAAAAATTGCAATAACACCCCATCTAAGAGAATTGAATACAAAAAAAGTCCTTTGAAATTTTAAAGTCACAAGAGACCTCATTGCAAGATATTTCATTTATTTAATTATCAAATTGCTCTTTTTTTTAAAGTATGTATTAACAACTGAAAGTATAGTAACTAACAAACTTAAGGTGTAATAATTAATAACTATCATAACAAATATTAACAACTTATGTATTACATTTTTGTGATGAGTTTGAGAAAATATGTTATAAATACCTGCTGCAATAGTTGTTAATCCTTATACAAGACTACTCTTTCAATTATCAATATATACTTAAAAAAGATAATTTGTTAATTAAATAAATAAAATTTATTACAATTAGGTCCCTTAGGATTTCATAATAATTTGATAATTTCAAAAAATCTTTTTGTATTTAATTCTTTTGGGTAAGACCTTATTGCAATATTTCCTATAATTAACTTCACCTAAATATTTTCCTTACCTATATTAATATGACCAATTTAAACAATTTGTATCGTTGGGAAAAATTTAAAATTTCCAACTACTCAATTGTTTCTCTTAATAAGCACGCATAAGGTAAAATAACTTATATTTAAAATGAAGAAAGCATTTGATTTTCCTTTATCTTAGTGTATTTTGAAAATTTTGATTGTCTTGTAGTTAATTAATGCCAGATATTCTTCTGTCTGGATTTCGTTGTTTTTTATGTTCTAATAAGCCACAGCTAATAAATCTAGTAGTGTAATTTTGATGGTTAAAAATATGGATCTCTAGAAGAAAGATAATAGAGTACAAATCTGGAATCACTCAACAACTTTTTAACAATAAGAGTTAATAAATTTCAAATTACAACTCTATCTACGTGTCGATGTCGAAGTAGTAAACCATTAATACTTGTCGAAAATAGCCAAAAAAAATCATGTGGAAAAAAAATTACATTTTTGAATTTGCAGAATGCAATCTGATATAATCAATAGGTCAAATATAGCCAGAAACAACTCGTACTAAAAATCTACCCTTCATATCATTCTATATAACACATCTAAATGGCATCAAAATTTATATCACTAATCCAAACTGGCAAGGATATGGATTATTTTCCACCAAAATGTTTAAATGAAAAGCAAATTTGCAATGTAATAAAATTCAGCTTTAAATCATCAAGGCTCTTCAAAGTGAATGTTGCCAACTGGTACAAGACTTTCTACATGATTGAGAGCCCAACTACCATAGCATTGAGGGATCTCAAATATCTTGCCCTCATTAGTAATGATGCTTAAGGAAAATCGATTCTCCATTTCGCCGCCGCTTTCATTTGTAAGGCTAGGCTCCCTAATACAAAAGAAGACAAATTTGTTCCCCCACATGGTCCGAGGAACGTCAACTTGGCTGGACATGGATTGCTAGTATATATTTTAGTCCAAATCCATCTTTCTGTCGATGAACTTGTGCCCTTCTCCTCTAACACCCACAAGTGGATCAAAGAATATAAATACTTTGGAGGGCGACCGACTCTAGGCACATAAATTATAGCAAGCTTGTTATCATCATAAGCAGACAAAGTGAATTCAAAGCCTCCTGAAACATCTAATTGAGGAGGTCCTGGTATCACTGTAAAAACTTCCAAAGCTATGTCAAATGAAAGTATCAAACAAGTACGATATACGCCATCCTCTTTATCCTCTGGAGTTGCAGCATCCCAAAAGATACGTCCATTGACAGTGACCCAATTACAAATAATATCAGAAGGACTTACACCCTTTAAGCTCTCAGATTCTATTTCCTTCCACGAACCTATGCTTAATGAATACACTTCAATCACCATATCCCCATCATACCCATCATATATTTGCACTATTTTATAATCGTTAACAATCGTACTGAACCCAAATCCGACGTAAACCGACTCATAAGGATGTTTAGAGAGCTTCTGGTTGTAGGGATTTTTCTAACATCCCCAGTAGCAGGATTCCACAACAAAAAGGATGCGGAGGAGGCAGATTTATCATCCCCATCGATTTCAGCACAACCACCAAGCCATTACAGGAACCAACGATACTAAATGTCAATAAGGAACGGAGTGGTAAAGGTGGGTTTTGAACTTCACGAACGTGCATCTCAGAATCCATCAACGTAACTGCAAAGGTTTAAAACGTCCATTACTTTTCCTAAGAAGAAGTGAAGGGTTTTGATGAGTCGAGTAATGGAGGTGTTCGTCGATGAAAGACGGCGACTTGATGAGATTTTTCCAGCGTTCGGAGACACATTGAAATCTGATTAGGGATTTCACCGGAAGTCGTTTCAGAATTTGTCTGATGATTTCTTCGTGAAGATATGGCGCCGCCGTGTCGCCACCCGCTATCCTCTGCTTCATGGTGTTCGACTTGGAAATCTACCAGAGGCTGAAAATCAGAAAGCTATATAACTATATATATGCTTTGAGTTGCCATCGGCTGAGAATGAAGAAGAAATCTCGCGGAGGAAAGATCGATGGGAAATGGAAACGTATTTTCAACGATAAATCACTGTTTTAATCTTTATCTTAATGAAGTTTTAAAACGTTCTGCATCTAGATGAATATTTAAATGCATAGTGTTTGCCATTATATATAAAGATAATAGGATTTAACTTTTTAGTTAATTTCTAATTGCTAATCTATATTCCATAACTGCTGGCCAAAAATCTATCTTGTATAATTCTATTATTATTATATAGATTCAGTATCTCTTGAAATTGAAGTATTGTGATCATGTGATCTTTTAAATATGATATATATTTTATCAAAAAGTTACATTACATCTATGCAAATTAATATAATATTATTAAACGGTTTCCTATCATTATTATCTCCAATCAAATTAGATTTTAATTCTAATTTTATAAGGTAGAAACTATATAAAAGGAAAGATTACGGCTCTAATTATATACTTTTGAGTTTTGAGTTTCATTCCTATGATTCTGAGTTTAAAAATTAATTTTATCAACTACTTTTTGTGAACGGTAAAATATTTTCAAGCTTTACCCTATATTGATTGGCCATATATCTATATAAATATATATAATATATATTAATTGATATTATTTTGCCAATCATATATTGATGACATTGATAATTTATACTGAGGATTTTAAAGTGGCATGGCAGTAGCTAATTAATTAATTTCCAAACCTGCCCTTTTTTAACTTTTATCAATAATAATTGTTATCTCAATTACGCTTGTTTGTTATCCCTTAATAACTTACATAACAATCCAAAACAATTGTATAAATCAATTCATCATGTTATGCTATTTTCGGGCGACTATTTTTGGTTTGGTGCAAGTTTATTGTCTTGAATGAAATAACGAAAAAAAAAACAATTTTTACACCCTCACCGTCCTTAAAGTCTTAAAAGCTCACTGTTTCACAAGGATTCAAGATAGAAATTA
This sequence comes from Neltuma alba, assembly GCF_004799145.2. NCBI lineage: Eukaryota > Viridiplantae > Streptophyta > Magnoliopsida > Fabales > Fabaceae > Neltuma > Neltuma alba. The sequence goes on along the minus strand of NW_021636231.1, from coordinate 691,423 downwards.
TCAATAGACTTATATTCAGATATTCTTTCAGTCCTTAATATGAGACTTATTTAGCTAATTTGATTAAATTAAGAAAGTTAGGTAAATTAGTTAATTACAAAAAAATGACATGTTTTTCCTAAAATACCATAATCATCTTCCTTAATATCCTCTTTCATTTTTCTACTAGATTATATTTGAAGGAGTATCCCTAGGGATAATTTAGGAAAAATTGATAAATATGATAAATAAGTCTTATATATAGGACTAAAATTAACTCAACAATTAGGTCTATATTAAGGATCGGAGGTACTAACAATATGTTAAATTTATTTATTTCATTTGAGTTGAGATTGTAAAACATAAAATTTGCTATAAGAAAATTTGTTCTCCAACCTCTACGTATCTGTTCCATTTTCATTCATCCATCAACATAATTCCTAATGATGTCCGTGTAGTAAAAAAAAAAAAAAAGGGAAAAAGACAAAAACTTTTAGCTATGTTTGCCAAGCAGCTCGAATTAATTTAGTTATATGATTTATAGTTTCATTATATTAATACCTCTATTCTTTAGCATAAAAGCAAGTGAAATGATTTCTTTTTGTTTTGAAAAAGCTGAAGTTAATTCATACTAAAACACTACAATGGCTCCCATTTCATCCTTAAGAAAAGTCATAATAGCCTCATGTTCAGTTTTAAAGATATATAAAAAGTACAAGCTGAATCCTGACTAAATAAATTTGACTTGCACTAGACTTTCAAAGTTTTTGTAAGAATCAAGTAACTTTGCACCATTTGATACTTCTATGTGTCATGGACATCTTGTGCTTCATTACATTTGACACGTAATACACTCAAACTGAGCTGTCCAAAGCATTGCCCAAAAAATTAAGAATAAAAAACTACACTGTCCAAGCTATTATATAACCAACTATTGCTGACGTAGCCTCCAGTGCCTTATTTGTAGTCATATCAGTCATTCTCTACGAAATCAAACTTTTACTAATTGATGAAATGGATGTGCGACGATGGCAATTCCAACAATTTTCACCTCCATTCAAATAACACTCCTATCACCATTACCATTTCAACAACATATTTCAAACAACTAATGCCAATTTGCATTTACAGACAAATATGCTCTTTGATCCTATTTCCTCACATGTTTTTAAAGACAAATAGATCAATTATTATTCACAATGCATTCTTCTTACCTAGTCAACTAATCAGAAACATTAGTAAGTGTTAAAATGATCAAGCAGCAAGTAGCAAATCCTCCAGAAAGGTATCTCTAAACCAGCAAAAGTCAACATACCTGTCTTGATAACCTTCTGATTTCTTGATTAAGAATTACACTAAAGAGATTCAGGTCTTCATGGTTTCTCCTAGGAAAATAAAAAAGTGTCAATTTTAGTATAAAGCTCATTCAAAGTGACATAATGACTTAAATTCATGACCTAAAGTATATTTGGGAACCTGTTCACGAACTTCAATTCAATCTCATCTGCTGCACCAATATAGATTTACGGAATAGCCTGGATGACTAAAGAAAAAGTCAAACCAAGGTAACAAAACTTGAAAGTCTATAATGAAATTAATAGCAATCATACACCTGAACTACAACTCAAGCAATGGAAGCATGAGACCAATTTCACAAATCTGAATACTGCTTTTCTAAAGGGCAGCCTAAGATACAGTCCACCAACACAATCCATGCATCAGATGAAAGAAGTTGAATAAACTTCAAGTGCAGAGAAAAACATGGCTTGCTACAAACCTATCAACCATACTTTTTGGTAGCACTTATCTTTAAGACATCAAACACATATGAGGAAAGGTGAAGGATTTAAGTTCCAGAAACTAGTTCAAGCATTTTGTTCTCTGTCATAAGCTTGTAACTGTCTTCACATACAGACCAAATTTCCCCCTTGACATTTAGATTTATTCTGTACATGTTGAGACCATCTTACGTAACTCTCCCCCTATATTGCCCTTCTCTTTAGACAAAGAAAATTATTTTTCTTCTCCTTACATCTATGTTGAAATTTCATTCATTCATTGAGTTTATGTGTATGGGGGAAAACGTAGTTTTACGCTGGTTATCAAGAAAACAAAACCCACTCTCTCTCTCTCTACACCCACACACACACACGCACACGCACACATCAATGTGAAGAAATAAGAATAGCACTAATAAGGACGGTATGGTTGGTGAAGGGTCAACTTGTTTTCAAAGAGAAATTTCACTTAAGCACTCTATGTAACAAGTATACAACTGCTGAAGGAAAATAATGACGCTTAAAGAAACTAAAAGAAGTACATGTTTATATATATAAAAGAAATGTCCACACCTATCATCCCATCGAGAAAGGCGGCATGCAAGCTGTGCTATAACTTCATGGACTGTTCTGGGCACGTTGTACCCTCCTGCAGAAAGAAGCTCCTAATCAAAGCAAAGCATTGAAGCTATGAAATCAAAAATATTACTACCCATTAAAAGAATATGCCAAGCAAGAACAACCTGAACTTCTGTGATTCCCAGAACATTTACACTCGGAACTGATCCTTTTACATGCATTACGGTTACTAGGAAGTTTTGAGCTTGCCAAGACCTAAGTACAATGGGGATGTCATCTTCATCAACAAGAGGGTCACCAACCGATTGTCCCAAGAGCTCAAATAACAGCCCCCCAGCAACTCTGACAGGGACCTACTTAAATTAAAATTATATTAATATCAAGGGAAAAAGGTATAAAATTTATTGTAATGCCGTGTTACAAATATTATTACTAATATGAAATCCAAAAGGATCCCTTCTACTCCTCCGGTGTTAAATGTAAGACACACTACAAAATGGGTCTTATATTTAGAACCAGAGGAGTACCATCTATAATATCATAATTGATGAACACCCATAATCACCACTATAGATCATTTGTTGAGGTTTATTTAGGCATTAATTGTCATTGTAACATAAACTTTGATTAAAAATAAAACTATAGAAAATTTTCAATCCCTCACAAAGTCCCCAGACACAATTACTAACTTTGAACTGTGTTGCAGATGTTCTGTATCAGCTCATAATTACTTAGGCTATTACTAATGTGCATCTAAATGATCAGTGTAAACTAGATTAAGTGATAGAATAGATTGCAAGATGATTTACATGTAAGACTAGTAATCACGTATAGGATAAGTAATTAAAAGGCAATATACCTCATACAAGAGATGTTTCATCCGATCACTTATCAGCCGACTTTCATCTCTCAAAGCCAAACTAATGGCAGGATGTAACCATTGAGCATTGCTGAGCCAAGCTTCAATGTTTGGGTGACCTGCAGAAACATGGCACCACCATATAGGCCCAGCAGGACGCTCCCAATAGGGAGCTGCCAGATCAGCCACAGTGCGATCATCTTCCTCATCAGCAAACTCAAAGTGTTGAGAGGACCAGACTGTATCAACCTGAACTTTCTGGACGAGTTCGGAAATCCTTGCCCATCCAATTGGCACCCAATGACTACCATCATATTTTTCTGTGACATCGGATTGACTAAACTGAAGGACCTTGCTGTCCTTTTCATCATCTATGGCATGTAACCTACTGCCCCTCAAGTCATTTGCAGATGACAAATCTGATAACTTGTTTCCATATAACCTCGGGGAAGAGGAATCTATCAGATCATTTAAAGGATCAAGCATTTTTGAATATTCACCTTCCATTTGTAATCTATCTGAGGTCCTTGATGAGTGCTTTGACTTAATTGATCTTCGCCGACCTCGAACAAATTCAAATGCACAAATAAGACCATCAGTCCAAAGGTCATCTCCAGGATTGGGATCTCTACTGTGATTGGTTCTACAGTTTCCTGGATTCGTACGTTTCCCCTGGGAATTTGAGTCGTTCACTGTGTCACTCATTTTATCTTCACCTTTGGACATATAGAAAACCAACCACACTTATCAAGGCAGATTTTGGAGTACAATCTTCACAGGACCTGTCACTCTTTAATCAATGAATGGTTTCAATAGTGATAATCACAGTGATTAATATTTGACCGCCAACAGAAAGCTTTCCAGGATTATCAACAAATAATGCTGCAAGTCAAACAGAAACATGTGTTAATATTCTACTTCAGATAGCTCATATATTAAACAAATGAGAATCAGGAGAAAGGGTGAAAGAAAACTAAACTAAAATGACCAATGCTTCCCACACCTATGACAAGCACATAAAACTAATTCAATTAATTGCAGTAAGAGGTTTCACATAAAAGTTCTAAGAACGTGTCTTAACTTTTAACCACATGAACTTCTTTGTGATTACGTATCTGCGGAGACGAGAGACAAACAAGGGTATACATAATAAGCATATTTTTTAAAGACCTACTCTCTCGCGCGCGAGCATTCGGATCACCACTTTAACATGTTCTTACAATACTTGACAACCGTCCCGTGTCCAAATTAATGAGAAGAATAAAAACAGAATAGGGAAAATATAACTTCATGCGCCTCGATAATTCAATCAATAAGTAGTCGAGTAAATAACGAACACAGATACCATCCAGACACCATGAACTAAGGAAAATCAAGTAAATTCCATAAACATAGAAACATATCAGCATAATTGGCAGCGAGAATAAGATGCAAGAAGAGGACATAAACACAAGCATTCTCAGTCTTACAAGTCGAAACTATGGCTCCGATCTTGTGAGCGGAGGAATATCATGTTGATGATAATAATTACCAAGGAGACAGTCCAGAAAGGTGTATGAGAAAAGAAAAAGGAATTAACCCGAAGAATGTGAAGAGTAAAGATTAAAGAATGAGATACTTCAAAATGCTGAAAGGGGCTCTCCGGAAAAAGAAGAGAGAGAATAATATGCAGTGGGGGGTACACAGTGTCGGAGCAGACAGGGAAAAAAGGCTGGGGGCGATGTGGATTGCTTTATTCAGTTATTCGCGGCAAAAGAAACACTCTTGCGTATTTGTCATGCCAAATTTGGATTCTTTATTTCTCTTTTTCTCTCCTCTCCCTCCCCCCTGTCACTCTACCAACCCTTGTGAAAATGTAATCTCTCTGACTGCTCATCAATATTGTCAATGTTTACCGGCAAAAAAATATGTATTATAAATAATTTTAAACTAGAAAAATTGCAATAATGTCTCACTTAAAAAAATTAAATATAAAAAGATCTCCTAAATATCAAATTATTCTGAAGTCTTAAAGAACCTCATTACAAAGAATTTATTTATTTAATTATCAAATTACTTTTTTTTAATATATATTGATAACTGAAAAAACAATAGTTAACAACTTAATATGTAAGGATTAACAACTATCACGATAGATATTAACACCTCATGTTTTTTTTTGTAATGTATTGAGAAAATGTGTTGTTAATACCTGACGTGATAATTGTTAATTGTTACACTTTAAATTGTTAATAATTACACTTTCAGTTATCAATGTATGTGCTTGAAGAGAAATAAGGACAATTTAGTAATTAAACAAATAAATTCTCTTACAATAAGGTTTCTTAAAACTTCATAATAATTTGATGATTTTAAGATTTTTTTTATATTTAATTATCTTGGATAAGACTTTATTACAATTTTTTCTTTTAAATTTTGTATCATACTCAAAAAAAAATGTGGGCTTGAATTAGAAACACCATGAAGAAGTAGCAGCCCCAAAAAGGAGACAAAATTTGCCAGAAAAGGTAAGATACGATGCTAAAAAACGTATTTGGATTTTTTTTTTTAATTCACTTACTTCTTTCTTTCTTTTTTCAGAAAATTAATATACAAGTCCATGTAGTTTTACCTGACTTCTAATGAGGTATTTGGGTGTTCTCTTCTGCATCCTTCACCTGATTAAAATATGTGGAAATCAGTTGAAACTACAAGAATATAATAAAAAATTGTAGGAACTTTATTAAAACTCAGGTAAAACTACATGTAGACATGCTATAAAAAAAACTACATAAACCTCATTAAAAATCAAGTGAAGCTAGAGAGACTTGTTAATTTTTTTATTTTCTATTTTTGTTATTAATTGCGATGAAGAGATTGACTTTAACTGGAGTTACAGGAAAAGACTTTAAAGTGAAAAGGTTTCTACTTCTTGAATAGAAGTAAACAGAATATACACCCTACAATTTTGATAAGAGGTAAGTAATTTTGATTTCTTGTTCCCAAAGTTTCGAGCTTCACTTTCATCATAAGAAAACTTTTTCTCCGACCTTTACATAGATGTTCAATTTTCATTCATCCATCAACATAATTATTCCTGCTCCATTGCAGGATATGAGAATCCAAACCATTTATTTTTGTTATTATTGCGTTGTACTAATCCTAAAGATGTTTGCATGAGTTTCAATTATATATACTCCAATTCTTAATACTAACCCCGGTCCTTAATATAAGAACTCGTTTGATTTTTATTTTGATTCTAAATGTAAAACTCCAATTCACTTTGTCCCTCATATTTATCTATTTTTTTAAAGTAGTACTTGTAATAATGATAGTTCTAGTTAATACACATGATTAGCAAAAATATTTTACGAAAGACAATACCTATTTATTACAAATAACTAATTTAACTAGTTTTTTAAATCTATTTAAATTAGTTAACTAGTTCTTATATTAAGGATATGAGATAGTATAACAATTAGACATGAATGATTTCGTTTGGTTATATACTCATTTTTTTTTCCAACAAATACTCAATCCATTTTGGCGTTCAAAATATAAAATTTTTTCATAACTTTTCCTAAAAAATAAAAATTGCATGTATTAGAGGAATTTTTCATCAAGAAAGTAATTTTTATGAAAATAATTAAAAAGGTTTTTAAGAAAAATCAACACAAATCTTTAATGAATAACTAATTTAATTAATTTTTGTAGTCACTGCGAATCAATTATCCAACTTATACATTTAATATCGTAGTGCTTTACATCAAGTGAACTGTTTTCTTATAAATTGGGCGTTTTCTAAAAGAGAAATTGCAAAAAAAGACATTGGAATTGTGAAAACGCAGATATGAACCATTGATAACTTCATTGAGTTTTGATAATTTCATGACATATTATTATTATCAAAAGCTATAGTGAAGTTGTCAATGGCCCTTATTTGCGTTTTTACAATTTCAAGATTTTTTTTTTGCAAGTTTCCCTTTTTTAAATTACACTGTCAATAATTGTAAAAATTGAAAATTCTGTGCGTCACATAGATCACCGTCATTAATAAGCACCATTTTTTCAAAAACCGTTTTCAAATTGCAACTCCGAGAACTTGTAGAGCATCGAACAAAGTTGATAAAAATTCCATAATCGTGTCCACATCATCATTTTTTTCTTGAATAATTTAAAAATTAAAGCAAGCAAGCAGGCTATTTTTCATATATATTATATATATATATATATGTCATTTTATTTTGTAGGATATACGCATTTTGAACTATCTAATCTCTAATGATGATTAGAATCTTTAAAAATAATTTTTTAATCATAATTTATGATTTACAAGATAAATATATAAAAACATTTTATCTTAGTTTATACGAACGTGCTTATAACATGACATTTCATTTTGTAGGTTATATCAGTACACACAATATAATGAATGAATATTTACCACATAAATATGATGAAGCTAATAAATCAAAAATATACCCTACAAAATCATGAGTCTAACTTTTGAACAATGTGTGTTGGTAGCATTTTCAAGGGATCTTCATTATGAATTCATGGTCTTAAAAAAAAGATATGGGAACTTTGAAATACTACATCCGATCTTTAATAAAAGAGTTCATTTAAATTTTATTTTAGTTTTAAATATAAAATCTCAATTCACTTTGTTTCGTTTTCATATTTATCTATTTTTTCTCAAGATAATCCTTATAATAATAGTATATGCCAATATATTTGATTAGTAAAGATGTTTTAAAAGATAATATCTATTCATTATAAATAACTAATTTAATTAATTTTTTTAATCTATTCAAATTAGTTAATTAATTTTTATATTAACGACCAGTCAAGCTAGCTATATGACTCTCTGTTTTTAGTTGTTGACTGATGAGAAAAAGACATCTCGTAGCGGGGAAAATCGATGGGCTTTTCAAGAGGCGGGCGCGAGCCGAGTTCATATTTCCTTTGCGTGAACAGCTAAAACGTTGTTTTTTTTTTTTTTTTTTTTATAAAAAAAACCATAATCAGTGTTTTTGGGGCCAATATCTTTTATCTTGAGTACGTGTCGATGAAGTTTTAAATATTCTTTATCTGGTTAGATACTTGAATACATAATCTTTGTCATTAATATTATAAAGATATTTAGATTCAACTTTTTATATTACGATTTCCATAGTAAAATTATTATTATTATTATAATACAAGTTCACTATGATAAAATGATCACTTTGCAATCACGTGATCTTTTAAATATTACATATCAGTGTTATCAAAAAAATACGGTAACTATAAATATAAAGATATATCAATCATGATTTGCTATCAATATTCTCTTTAGCCAAATCAGATTTTAATTCTTATTTTATAATAGAGTTATGCAACTCTTTTATCTTTTACTACTATCTATATAAAAGGAGATTACGGCTAAAATTCTGAATTATGGATTTCATTCCTATTCTGAGCCAAGGAAATTAAATTCTGTAATCAATTTTAAAATAAAATATACTCTAATCACCTTTTTTTCTTAATTACATAAACTTTGCCTCTATTTTGAAAACATACATTTTAATCCAAACTAGTAATACATTGTTAATTAAAGAATATTCTAAAAATATTCTTAAAGTATATTTCTTAATTAAAAATCATAATAGAATAAATACTGCTTACTAATTTATCTTTAACTTTATATAAGGTTTTATTTTGATCGCTTACCTTTAAAAAGTAAACTTTTAGTCATCTAACCCTAGAGTCGTTAACAAAAAATGATGATATCAAACTTTTGAATATTAATAACATAATACTAAATACTATAATATTAAGTTTAATTTTTAAAACAACTATGATTGTTTAAAAAAAATTATCATTTAAAACTAATAATTTTAGGGTTAAAAGATTAAAAGTATACTTTTTAAGTTAAGTGATCAAACTGAAACTTTACATAAAGTTAAAGGACTAAATGTATAATTTATCCTGTATTAAAACTATTTACTTATACTGATATGACCGATTAAACGATTATTTTCAATGCACTTAAACAATTAGGATAGTTGGAAGAATTTTAAAATTTCAAACCACTCAATTATATTGTTTCTCTTAATAAGCATGCACAAGGTGAAAATAACTTATATTTAAAACGAAGAAAGCATTTGATTTTCCTTTGTCTTAGTAAGTTTAGAAAGTTTTGGTTGTGTTGCGATTAATTAATGTCAAATGCTCTTCTTTCCCGATTACGTTGTTAAGTTATGTTCTAATAAATTTCAAATTACAATTACAATTCTATCTATGTATGGCTGATGGAACTTAACCAATTAATACTTGTCGCAAATAGGCAAAAAAAGAAAAATCATCTGGGAAAAAGTAAAATAGAGTTTTGAATTTTCAGATAATCAATAGGTCAAATATAGCCAGAAACATCTCGTATTAAAAATCTACCCTTCATCACATTCTATGTAATAAATCTAAAATGACAAGGATTATTTTCCACCAAAATAGTCAAATAAAAAGAAAATTTGCATTATAATAAAATTAACCTTTAGAATAAAGGTTCTTCAAGGTGAATGTTGCCAATTGGTACGAGACTTTCCACGTGATTGAAAACATCATCATAGAATCCAGGGATCATAGAAATCCTACCCTCATTAATACTAATGATCTCAGTAAAAGATTGACAAACCCTTTGTTTATCATTCTCCATTTCGCTGCCACTTCCATTCGTAGGTATGGGCTTTTCATCAGAAAAGAAGACAAAGTTATTCCTCCAAATGGTCATAGGAATCATTGTCGTGCCTGAGCAAATATCGCTAGGAAATTTTCCAGTCCAACTCCATCTTCCTGTTGATGAACTTATACCGTCCTCTTCCTCTAATACCCACAAATCGATCCAAGAATGTAAATGACCAATTGTAGGGACACGAATTATAGCAAGTTTATTATTATGCACAGATAGATCGCAATAATGTCCACGACAAAATACTTGAGGAGGCCATGGTATCGCTGTAAACACTTCCGTCGCTATGTCAAATGAAAGAATGAAATAACCTTGTTCCTTGCCCCCCACTTTTCCTCGTAGAGTTCGCCAAAACATACGTCCATTGACAGTGACCCAATCACCATTGGGACGTACACCCTTTAAGTTCTCAGTTCCTATTTCCTTCCACGAATCTGTGCTTAAGGAATAGACTTCAATCGGGCTACCATAATGGATGGTAACATGTATTTGCACTATCTTATAATCATTAACAATTGGGCTAAACCCAAATCCAATGCAATCCCACTCAGTAGTTTCATAAGTTCTGGTTCTAGGGATTTGTTTAACCTCTCCAGTGGCAGGATTCCACAACAAAATGGATTTGCGGAAATTGCGTGAGGCAGATCTATCGTAGTACTGATTGATTTCAGCACAAACCAAACCATTACAGGAACCGACGATCTTAACGTTCAACTTGGAATCGAGTAGTGAAGGTGGGATTTGAAGTTCACGAACATGCATCTCAGAATCCATCAAACGTAGCTGCAAAGGTCTTGAAGTTCCATTCTGTCTGCAAGGAAGAACTGAAGGAGGGTATGGATGAGGATATCTCCAAAGAAGAAGTGAAGGGTATTGATGAGTAGAGCGACGGAGGTGATCATCGACGAAAGATGGACGCTTGATGAGATTTTTCCATTTTTTGGAGACGCATTGAAATCTGATTAGGGATTTCACCGGAAGTCGTATGAGAATTCCTCTGATGATTTCTTCGGGAAAATATGGCGTCTCGCCATCCATTAACCTCTGCTTCGTGGTGGTCGGAAATCTATCAAAAGAAAGTAAAAGGAATTAGAGGATGAAAATCAAAGCTATATAACTACGTATGTGTGTGCGTGTGTGCGCTTTCAGTTGTCGGCTGAGAAGAAGAAACCTCGCAGATGAAAGATCGATGGGGTCTTTGGGGCGAGCCAAGTTTATATGAATTTCCATTCCGTAAAAAGTGGAAACTGTTACGAAAATGAGAAATATGAGCAAGATTTGGAATGAAAGATATGAGTAAGATAAGAGAGAAATTGAGATACAATATCATTCTCTTATTTTCTTGTCTACTTCTCTTCTCCAATCTACGTTAATTTTATAACAGAAACTAATTTTTAATGATAAATAAGTGTTTTTGGGGCCTATATCTTAATTTTAATGAAGTTTTAAATGCTCTCCCTCTAGATAAATATTTAAATACATAGTGTTTGCCATTATCACTGAGATTTAATTTTTTAGTTAATTTGTACTAATTGCAAATCTATATTCTAATATTATTGGCCAAAAAATAATCTATCGTCTAATTATTATATAGGTTCAGTAATCAGTATCTCTTGATTTTTTTTTCCTGCCATCGGAGTATCTCTTGAAATTGAAGTATTGTAATCATGTGATCTTTTAAATATTATATATCTTATCAAAAAAATTACATCTATAAAAAATTAATATAATATTAACGATTTCCTATCGTTATTACCTTTAATGAAATTAGATTTTTATTCTAATTTTATAAGGTAGAAAGTAGAAACTATATAAAAGGGCAGATTACGGCTATAATTATATGCTTTTGAGTTTTGAGTTTCGAGTTTCATTCCTATGATTCTGAGTTTGGAAATTAATTTTATCAACTACTATTTATCAGCGGTAAAAAGCTCCAAGCTTTACCATTTTATATTGATTGACCATATATTAATTGATGTTATTTAACCAATCATACGTTAATGATATGATGATATTGATAATTTATGCTGGGGATTTTATAAGGTGACATGGCAACTAATTAATTAATTTTCAAACCTGCTTTTTATTTCATTTTATCAATAATAATTATTATCTCAACTACAGCAGCTCATTATCCGTTGCGGGTCAAAAAAAAAAAAAAAAGCAGCTTGTTGTCCATTAACTTACCTAACAATCCAAAACAATTGGATAAATTAATTTATCGTATTGAAAGTTCGAATATTTATGGATATGAAGAGTGTGTGAGTTTTATCTCTTAAGGGCTATATTTAGGTGAAGTTACTTATATCAATTATATATGTTTAATTCTCTAATCACATATAGTTAGTCATGTATTTTATTTTTTTAATTATTAGCATTTAATATCATTTAATTATAAACCCATATAGAAAGATATAAAATATATAATCATATGTGATTAGAGAACTTAACATAATAAATATACTTAAGGAAAAATTGCAATAACACCCCATCTAAGAGAATTGAATACAAAAAAAGTCCTTTGAAATTTTAAAGTCACAAGAGACCTCATTGCAAGATATTTCATTTATTTAATTATCAAATTGCTCTTTTTTTTTAAAGTATGTATTAACAACTGAAAGTATAGTAACTAACAACTTAAGGTGTAATAATTAATAACTATCATAACAAATATTAACAACTTATGTATTACATTTTTGTGATGAGTTGAGAAAATATGTTATTAATACCTGCTGCAATAGTTGTTAATCCTTATACAAGACTACTCTTTCAATTATCAATATATACTTAAAAAAGATAATTTGTTAATTAAATAAATAAAATTTATTACAATTAGGTCCCTTAGGATTTCATAATAATTTGATAATTTCAAAAAATCTTTTTGTATTTAATTCTTTTGGGTAAGACCTTATTGCAATATTTCCTATAATTAACTTCACCTAAATATTTTCCTTACCTATATTAATATGACCAATTTAAACAATTTGTATCGTTGGGAAAAATTTAAAATTTCCAACTACTCAATTGTTTCTCTTAATAAGCACGCATAAGGTAAAAATAACTTATATTTAAAATGAAGAAAGCATTTGATTTTCCTTTATCTTAGTGTATTTTGAAAATTTTGATTGTCTTGTAGTTAATTAATGCCAGATATTCTTCTGTCTGGATTTCGTTGTTTTTTATGTTCTAATAAGCCACAGCTAATAAATCTAGTAGTGTAATTTTGATGGTTAAAAATATGGATCTCTAGAAGAAAGATAATAGAGTACAAATCTTGGAATCACTCAACAACTTTTTAACAATAAGAGTTAATAAATTTCAAATTACAACTCTATCTACGTGTCGATAGAAGTAAACCAATTAATACTTGTCGAAAATAGCCAAAAAAAATCATGTGGAAAAAAAATTACATTTTTGAATTTGCAGAATGCAATCTGATATAATCAATAGGTCAAATATAGCCAGAAACAACTCGTACTAAAAAAATCTACCCTTCATATCATTCTATATAACACATCTAAATGGCATCAAAATTTATATCACTAATCCAAACTGGCAAGGATATGGATTATTTTCCACCAAAATGTTTAAATGAAAAGCAAATTTGCAATGTAATAAAATTCAGCTTTAAAATCATCAAGGCTCTTCAAAGTGAATGTTGCCAACTGGTACAAGACTTTCTACATGATTGAGAGCCCAACTACCATAGCATTGAGGGATCTCAAATATCTTGCCCTCATTAGTAATGATGCTTAAGGAAAATCGATTCTCCATTTCGCCGCCGCTTTCATTTGTAAGGCTAGGCTCCCTAATACAAAAGAAGACAAATTTGTTCCCCCACATGGTCCGAGGAACGTCAAACTTGGCTGGACATGGATTGCTAGTATATATTTTAGTCCAAATCCATCTTTCTGTCGATGAACTTGTGCCCTTCTCCTCTAACACCCACAAGTGGATCAAAGAATATAAATACTTTGGAGGGCGACCGACTCTAGGCACATAAATTATAGCAAGCTTGTTATCATCATAAGCAGACAAAGTGAATTCAAAGCCTCCTGAAACATCTAATTGAGGAGGTCCTGGTATCACTGTAAAAACTTCCAAAGCTATGTCAAATGAAAGTATCAAACAAGTACGATATACGCCATCCTCTTTATCCTCTGGAGTTGCAGCATCCCAAAAGATACGTCCATTGACAGTGACCCAATTACAAATAATATCAGAAGGACTTACACCCTTTAAGCTCTCAGATTCTATTTCCTTCCACGAACCTATGCTTAATGAATACACTTCAATCACCATATCCCCATCATACCCATCATATATTTGCACTATTTTATAATCGTTAACAATCGTACTGAACCCAAATCCGACGTAAACCGACTCATAAGGATGTTTAGAGCTTCTGGTTGTAGGGATTTTTCTAACATCCCCAGTAGCAGGATTCCACAACAAAAAGGATGCGGAGGAGGCAGATTTATCATACCCATCGATTTCAGCACAAACCAATCCATTACAGGAACCAACGATACTAAATGTCAATAAGGAACGGAGTGGTAAAGGTGGGTTTTGAACTTCACGAACGTGCATCTCAGAATCCATCAAACGTAACTGCAAAGGTTTAAAACGTCCATTACTTTTCCTAAGAAGAAGTGAAGGGTTTTGATGAGTCGAGTAATGGAGGTGTTCGTCGATGAAAGACGGCGACTTGATGAGATTTTTCCAGCGTTCGGAGACACATTGAAATCTGATTAGGGATTTCACCGGAAGTCGTTTCAGAATTTGTCTGATGATTTCTTCGTGAAGATATGGCGCCGCCGTGTCGCCACCCGCTATCCTCTGCTTCATGGTGTTCGACTTGGAAATCTACCAGAGGCTGAAAATCAGAAAGCTATATAACTATATATATGCTTTGAGTTGCCAATCGGCTGAGAATGAAGAAGAAATCTCGCGGAGGAAAGATCGATGGGAAATGGAAACGTATTTTCAACGATAAATCACTGTTTTAATCTTTATCTTAATGAGCATCTGCTGGGGAATATGGAAAGCTAGGTGCAAGTTCATGTTTGAACATGTGGATACTGATGCCTTTTTGTGTGTTGCAGGAGCTCTGAGGTTGGTTAGAGATCACTGGGAAGCGACAGAAAGGAAGAGAAATATTATAACAGTGAAACAGGATTTTGATCGTCAACTAATTTGGAAAAGACCAATGACAGGGACAGTAAAAGTGAACATAGATGCTGCTTATTGTGCAAAAACAAGGAAGGCTGCCATTGGTTTGATCAGTAGGGATTGGGCTGGTAGATTTTTGGGAGGAATTGGGAGAATGGTGGATGCTAACTCTGCATTTATGGCAGAAAGCCTGGGCTTGCTGGAGGCCCTAGATAATAGAGACCTGTGGTGGGGAGGTAATCTGATTATTGAGATGGATTGCCAGGATTTATACTATAGGGTACGAAGGAAAGAAGCCAAGGGTTGTGAATGGTCTTGTGAGGATATTGTGATGAAATGCATTGGCTTGCTGCAGACTTCACATTTTGAGAATGTGGAAGTGTCTCTGGTAGCAAGGAGTGGGAATTGTGCTGCTGATTGGCTGGCAGCTCAAATTATGAGGGGATTGGTACCGCAAGGATGGTTGTCAAAACCACCAACCTCTCTGACTGAGTTGCTGAGGAAGGATTTGGAACCTAGGGAGCCTGCAGTGGAGTTTAGGACTGGTATAGGCTAAGTTTCTAGTTCTATTTTCGTTCTTTGCTGTATTTGCTTTTCTGGTTAGCTTTCTGTGTGGTAGGTTGTATCTTAGGCTTTTTTGAGTGTTTTCTCTTGGCTTCGGCTATTGGTGTTTGTATCCTTTTTTGCTTATTAATAAAATTGACTGTTTTGACCAAAAAAAAAAAAATCTTTATCTTAATGAAGTTTTAAATGTTCTGCATCTAGATGAATATTTAAATGCATAGTGTTTGCCATTATATATAAAGATAATAGGATTTAACTTTTTAGTTAATTTCTAATTGCTAATCTATATTCCATAACTGCTGGCCAAAAATCTATCTTGTATAATTCTATTATTATTATATAGATTCAGTATCTCTTGAAATTGAAGTATTGTGATCATGTGATCTTTTAAATATGATATATATTTTATCAAAAAGTTACATTACATCTATGCAAATTAATATAATATTATTAACGATTTCCTATCATTATTTTCTCCAATCAAATTAGATTTTAATTCTAATTTTATAAGGTAGAAACTATATAAAAGGAAAGATTACGGCTCTAATTATATACTTTTGAGTTTTGAGTTTCATTCCTATGATTCTGAGTTTAAAAATTAATTTTATCAACTACTTTTTGTGAACGGTAAAATATTTTCAAGCTTTACCCTATATATTGATTGGCCATATATCTATATATATATATATATATATATATTAATTGATATTATTTTGCCAATCATATATTGATGACATTGATAATTTATACTGAGGATTTTAAAGTGGCATGGCAGTAGCTAATTAATTAATTTCCAAACCTGCCCTTTTTTAACTTTTATCAATAATAATTGTTATCTCAATTACACTTGTTTGTTATCCCTTAATAACTTACATAACAATCCAAAACAATTGTATAAATCAATTCATCATGTTATGCTATTTTCCGGGTGACTATTTTTGGTTTGGGTGCAAGTTTATTGTCTTGAATGAAATAACGAAAGAAAAAACAATTTTTACACCCTCACCGTCCTTAAAGTCTTAAAAGCTCACTGTTTCACAAGGATTCAAGATAGAAATTATCAATAGACTTATATTCAGATATTCTTTCA
Organism: Neltuma alba; assembly: GCF_004799145.2. NCBI lineage: Eukaryota > Viridiplantae > Streptophyta > Magnoliopsida > Fabales > Fabaceae > Neltuma > Neltuma alba. Next base: position 674,696 of record NW_021636231.1, on the reverse strand, counting down.
GTCCTTAATATGAGACTTATTTAGCTAATTTGATTAGATTAAGAAAGTTAGGTAAATTAGTTAATTACAAAAAAATGACATGTTTTTCCTAAAATACCATAATCATCTTCCTTAATATCCTCTTTCATTTTTCTACTAGATTATATTTGAAGGAGTATCCATAAGGATAATTTGGGAAAAATTGATAAATATGATAAATAGGTCTTATATATAGGACTAAAATTAACTCAACAATTAGGTCCTATATTAAGGATCGGAGGAGTACTACAATATGTTAAATTTATTTATTTCATTTGAGTTGAGATTGTAAAACATAAAATTTGCTATAAGAAAATTTGTTCTCCAACCTCTACGTATCTGTTCCATTTTCATTCATCCATCAACATAATTCCTAATGATGTCCGTGTAGTAAAAAAAAAAAAAAAAGGGAAAAAGACAAAAACTTTTAGCTATGTTTGCCAAGCAGCTCGAATTAATTTAGTTATATGATTTATAGTTTCAGTTTATATTAATTACCTCTATTCTTTAGTATAAAAGCAAGTGAAACGATTTTTTTGTTTTGAATATATTTAAAAACTCAATCCTCTTTCCTTTCAAATTAACAATTTTGTTCCTAAATTCTTCCTATCAATTGCATGCATTAAGAAATTTTTTCATTAAGAAAATAGTTTTTAATGAAAATAATTAAAATTGTTAGTTAACGGTTAGTTATCCTAGCGGTAACGCTATCACCTCCTTGACAATTTTATGTAGACAAGCTGTTGCAACTAAAATCAATAGTCGTTTTATCCCTTCTTTTTTGATTGCGGTATATGTTCCTTTGGTTCTCATTCACAACTAACAAGTATATTGTAATTTCGACTGTAAAAATATGGATATTTAGAAAAAAGCTAATAGAATACAAATCTAGAATCACTCATCAATATAATGTTCTAACAAGATTTATATTTATGATTGCTTGATATATAAGTAAATTTCAAATTGAACCTCTATCTATACATCCCTAATGGAAGTCAACCAATTAATACTTGTTGCAAATAGCAAAATCCTGGGGGAAATACTATTTTGAATGTTCAGAGTGGCAGAGACGAGCAACCTCATATTATGAATAGGTCAAATGTAGGCCCCAAAAAAGGCATCTGGTACTGAAAATCTACCCTTCATCATTCTATGTAACATAGAGAGAGAGCATCAAAACTTGTCATTAATCTAAACTGATAAGAATTAATTTCAACAAAAAAAAATGAACAAAAATAAATTTGCATTGTAACAAATATCCTTTATAGGATCATCAAGATTCTTCAAAGTAAATGTTGCCAATTGGAACAAGACTTTCAACATAATTGAAAACATTACCATGGCGAAATCCAGGGATAGCAAGCATCTTAGTCTCATTAGTGATATTGATCAAATGTAACTGACCAAAGTTTTCTTGGTCTGTCTTCATTATACCACTTTTATTCACAAGTCTATATTTTTCAAAACAACCAATGAAAATTTCATTCTTCCAAATGATTTCAGGAAATTTTAGAGCTTGTTTGGTTTCTTGTTTTGAAAACAATTTTTTGTTTTTAAAAACAGAAAAAAAAAAAAAAACTTGTTTGGTAACTTATTTTTAGTTGATTGTTTTAAAAAACAAAAAAATAGTAACATGTTTTTAAAAACTTAAAAACCAAAACAACTTTTACATGCTTTCTTGTTTTTGTTTTTGTGTTTTTTTATTTTTTGATTTGAAAAATTTTTAAAAATTTTCTTTTCTTCTTACTTACTATCTACTCCTCCGGTCCTAATTATAAGACCCAATTGACTTATTTGAGGAGATTAAGGAAGTAAGTTAAGTTGGTTATTTATAATAAATAAGTGTTGTCATTCCTAAAATATTCTTGCTAATTAAGTATATTGGCTAAAACTATCATTATTAGAAGGATTATCTTGGAAAAAATGTATAAATATAAGAGAGAAAATGGATTGGGTCTTATAATTAGGACCAAATAAAAAGTCAAATTGGGTCTTATAATAAGGACCGGAGGAGTACTATTTATCAATACCAATGGCAACTATCACTTACCAAATGTGATTTTTTATCGCTTTTTCTTGTAAACATGATTTTTTAAAATTATTATTCAAACAAATGCTTTTGTTTTTTGTTTTCAAAAATAGTTTTAAAAAACAATTTTACAAAATTGTTTTGAGAACAAGAAAACAAAAAACAAAAACAAACAGCCCTTAATGTGCATGGGAAGGGCTTGCAACTAGATTTTTTAGTCCAACTCCATCTCTCCGCACTTGAACTTACGCTCTCCTCTAACACTCACAAATCAATCAAACAGCTAGAGAGAGAAAGTATAGCAACTTTGTCGTCATGCACAGTCAATTTAACATCACTTGAAATTTACGCAGATATAGGAGGCCATTGTATCAATGTAAAAACTCCCATATATAGCCAAACGTGGAGCGAACCCACTTAGGAAGTTTACGAGTTTTGGTTATAGGGATCTGTCTGATCTCTCCAGTAGCAGGATTCATTACAACACAGAGCAGGCCATTGCAGGAACCGATGATTGTAGCGCCGAGCGAGGAACCGATCAAAGGTGAAATTTAATTTTATTTTGGCCCACCTAAAGGTTTTTAGTTTCTAGAATGTTTTTGGTCCATGAAACAATGACCAAAATGAAAATGAGGTTAAATTTTAAAAACTAAGTCAAAGCGAGATCAAATTTATTGCAATTATAATTAACCTATAATCATTATTATAGAAGAAAACAGAAGAAAGTTGCTTAGTTGTTATTGATATTTTATACTACCTCCGATCCTAATTATAAGAGTCAGTTGACTAATTTGAGGAAATTAAGGAAGTAAGTTGAGTTAGCTATTTATCCTAAATAGGTGTTGTCTTTTCTAAAATATCCTTGTTAATCAAGCGTATTGACTAGAATTATAATTATTATTATGACTATCTTGGAAAAAAATTGAGTAAATATGAGAGACAAAATAGATTGGGGTCTTATATTTAGAACCAAAATAAAAGTCAAATAGGGTCTTATATTAAGGACCGGAGGTAGTAGTAATTATTTTTTAGACCTTATTACAATTCTTCCGAAAAAAATTGATCTCTGAGAAGAAAGCAAAGAAATTAAAGGCCTGAGAATCAAAAGGACATGCATGAGTTTTTAGTCGTCGGCCGACCGGGAGGAAGCAATCTCACAAGGCAAAGCCGTCGCATTCAATCGGGACCACAAGGGATTACGGAAAAAATAAAAAATGGGACGACGATGGTCACGAGTCGCAACCCAACTTGATAATCTCGTTCATTATTATTGTTGTTGTTGTTATAGGTTAATACTATAAGACTCTTATATTAATATTTATAAGAGTCTTATATTTATGATATAATTTTTGCTTCTTCAAATTTACTCTTATTTTCATTTTGGTCCATCAAATTTTTACGGTGTTGATCCCTTAAGTTTCTTTTCATTTAAAATTAAAACATTGATTTATGCTACCTCCGGTTCTAAATATAAGAACTAGTTGACTAATTTGAGTAGATTAAAAAAATAAATTATGTTATTTATTTGTTATAAATAGGTATTGTATTTTCTAAAATATTCTTACTAATTAAATGTATTGGCTAAAACTACTATTATTAGAAGGACAACTTTGAAAAAAATAAAGAAATATGAAAGACAAAGTGAATGGAGATCTTATATCTAGGACTAAAATAAAAGTCAAACAAAATCTTATATTGAGGATAGGAGGAAGTATAATTCAATAGAAACCTGAGCCATTTTATCCCTTAATTAAGTGATAAAAACCTATAATTTGAAATTTAAAGGACCAAAACTAAAATGAAGGGAAAAGTAAAAAATGAAATATTTACTATTATTATTTACTTGAATTGATAGATGTACTTTTGTTGAAAACTTATCCTCATGAATATATCAGTTTTTTCACGTGATCAGGAAAAGTCTATAAATAGTTAAATATTAAAAGTTTTACATTTTAAATATTTATACTGATTAAATTTTGAATATTTAATCAGGTCTCAAAGGCACAGGCACCCAACCCTCATTAGTTGATTTTTTTTAAAGTCCTATTTTTACTTCTTGTTGACTTTTTGCTTAATCTTAATAGAGTTCTTAAAATCTTTCTTCTTGTTAGTACTTTTTTTCAATCTTCAACTAATTTTGAGGTCATGTGGCAACTAACTGAGCCCTTCACAGCTTTTCCTTTTTCTTGGCAATAATGATTTCTCTTATGAAATTTTGTTATCCATTTAACTTCACAATTTAAAATATCCGAAGATTCCATGTTCATAAACTTTGATTGGACTGTAATTAAAATCCAAAAAATAAAATCACGTTAATCTATATATATATATATATATTTCAATACCCCGAATTTATACTCTCTATAGTTGAAAGCATCAAGCATAAGTATTCCCCCAACTTACATTTGATCGATGTTGCCCTTCTCTTCTAGCAAAGATAAAAAAATTTTATCTTTACATGTCTGCTGAATTATCATTCATCCATTTGTCTAATGTTTGTGCGGGTGTGTGAGAGAGAGTGTGTTAATGAATTCTGCAAACTTAGAACTGGAAATGACTTTGTTAAGCCCATAAATTAGTCCTGTGCATGAACATGAGCCACTTATCCAAGTTAATATGCTTTGTCCTAGAATGAAGAATTGGATTTGATGTTAACGACACAATACTAAGATTGTCACATAAAAGCAGTGGAGGATAAGATTGTTCTGATATTTAGCTTCAGTAACAGCATTTGTGATGCTTCTGAATTCTGGTTCCTTTCATGATCTAGTCACAGTTGGTTGCTTCTTTGAGGACCAAGATCACATCATAAGATTTGGTCCTAGGACAATGCAGTAACCTAAGATGCTGCTTCTGTTAAATCTAAAATCTTTGCTCTTCCAATGAGCAGATCATGATCTATAGTTCCCTTTGGATACCTAACCAATTTTTTGGATAATTTTCCAATGAGAATTACATGGTTTCTGCGAAAACTTCTTGACCATATAGGAAACCTCTGGCCATTAATCTAATCATGTCATCTGTAAAATCATCATCACCAAATCTCTTGTGAGATTTGCCCAACGCACAAGCTCTGTAACAAGAAAAAGAAAGTAAAGGAAATTTTATTACTTCAATGGAACATTACAATCTTTGAGAGTAAATTCCTCAATTCAATCATAGATGGATGACCTAGCCTATTTTGACAGTTATAAACACCATCATCCTGGCTCTATGACAGGCTATTAGAATTCAAACCATTTATAATTTATGCTTTGTGCCTCATTGTGTTTTGTGATCTGGTGCTTTCTTTATATCATTTCTCCTTGTTGCATCGTAATGATCTTAAAGATGCTCAAATATGTGAGACGAATTTTTCCAGCAAAATTGCACTTTACATTACCTCAACTATTTTTCTGAAAAATTGGGTGTCCTAATTTGTGAAAATTCTGCGCATCATACGCATCACGGATAATGGGTTACATCACATACAGATATTGCGAATCAATGTTTTCTGCAGACAGCTTTTCATTGTCATCCATGAAATGTGCAATTAGAACTCCTTAAATCGTTGCTTACAAAGTTACAACATGTGATGAAGCTAATAAATAAATGTAAGAAAATACTTTGCAAAATCATGAGAAATATAGCAAGCAAGTATTCTTTGAGACGATTGTTTTAAAAGCCAGACTTTTCAAAATTACATGTTACTCTGCAAATGAATTCATGGTCACGAGAACCACTAAGATAAAAGAACATCGCTATAACAAAGATAAGCTTGACATATGACTGTCATTAAACTTATACCTAATCATGCTTCAAGATCTACTGTATCTGTAACTAGAAAATTTTAATTCTGCAGCCTACGCCTATTATCTACCTGTCTGAGGCTGGTTTTTCTTAATATTGATTACATCAATGAAACAAAACGTTAAAATATTGATCTCAAGCAGAAAGCTAATGAAGTACAAATCCTAGAATGATCCAGTGTTGTTCTAACAACAACTATCATTATGATTGATCGTCTTATGTTATAGAAGTAAAACTCTTTATATGCATCACTAACGGAAGTCAAGCAATTAAAATTTGCTGAAAATCAGTGGTGAAGGTGAGCTGTGATGAAAGATTGATAGGAAATCTTTGCACAAAGATTGAAATCTTAGAAGATGTCCAATAAAAATATTCCCAAACGATGAATATACCAGCATTTAAATAACATTATACAACTGTCTTTTTTTTTTTGGGGGGGGGGGGGAGAACGACATGATATTATAGATAGATCAAATAAAGTAGGGAATATATCAAATGTCTACATCCATCGATCTAAATAGCTTCTCTAGAAGGCATCAAAGCTTAAAGGTACAGAATGATCTAAACTAACATAGATTCCGCCGGAAATATTTGAATAAAAGTAAATTTGCATTATGATGATCGACCTTCAGGATGAAGGTTCTTCGATATCTATGTTTCCTATCACTACAAGACTTTCCACATAGTTGAAAACATCACACATAGGGTTATGTCTAGGGATGGCAAACATCTTAAACTCATTCGTAGTGGCATTAAACAGATAGAGACCAAGTTTTAGTCCATTATTCTCCACTCCATGTTCACTTTCACCGACAATTCCAGACATGACAACTTCATTCCTCCAAATGGTCCCAGGATGTAAATGGTGTAAACAAGGGATGCTAGTATATTTCTTACTCCAACTCCATCTCTCCCCAGATGAACCTATATCTTCCTCCATCACCCACAGATCAAACAAATAGTATTGATAGTATGGACAGTCTCCAATCCCATAGGAAGAAAGTGCAGCAAGTTTCCCCTCATACATAGTAAGGTTATAACTTGGACTAGGCCCTGGTATCACTGTAAACACTTCCATCGCTATATCAAATGAAACCAACACCTCAATATCATCTTCACCATCCTCTTCCACACCTAGCCTTAGGCCATACCAAAAGATGGCTCCATTAGCAGCAAAGGCATCACCAAAAAGTTGTACACCCTCTAAGTTCCCTAACTCTATTTCCTTCCATGAACCTGTGCTTAATGAATACACTTCTACCAAGGAAATTTCATAATCAATCTCAGCAAAAGTTTTCACTATCTTGTAATCATTAACGATTGGATTGTGCCCAAATCCTACAGTGCTATCATAATCAAAATAATTAGTAGTTATGGTTCTAGGCACCGGTCTGATCTCTCTGGTTGCAGGATTCCACAATAAAAGTAAAGGAGGAGACTGCTCGATTTCAACACAAAGCAAGCCATTGCTAGAACCGATGACTTTAACGCACCGCAAGGAACCAATCAAAGGTGGGTTCTGAACTTCACGGACTTGCATCTCGCAATCGAGCACTTGTAGGCGCAAAGGGTCACATCCATCATTCTGTCGGAAAAGAAGACAAGGGTTATGATGGGCAGAGTGGTTGAGGTGGTCAGCAATGAAAGATGGGAAATTGAAGAGATTTTTCCAATCTTTGCACACACATTGGAATCGGACTAGGGATTTCACAGGGAGCCGTTTGAGAATGTTTATAATAATTTCTGAAGGAAGAAATGGCGCGTCTCCATCCACCACTGTCTGCTTCATAGTGCGAGACTGGCAAAACAGACCTCTCAAAGGAAAGCAGAACGAATGAGATCAGAGGCTGATGATAGTCAAAGCGAAAAACTTGTCTTTTTAACTGTCGACTGAGAAGAAGGAATCTCAGAGGAAAGCCGCCGCAATCAATGAGGGATCTTACCGGAGGAGACTGAAGAGGGCGGGGTTACTAGAGAAAAGCCGGCGGGGTGGGCCCGAGTGCATATTCCCATTTTGCTTTTGCTGAAAATGAAAGCACATTTTTACCAGTAAATCAGTTTTTTCTGATCCAATTACATTTTTAAATAGGGATCCTGTTGCTGTTGCCAAGATAAATTTTTACTAGTAGATCAGTTTTTTTTTCCTTTTTGCCAATATATATAAATTGTTAGGTATTAAAGAAAGTACATCCTATGTTTAAAGTAAAAACCAAATAACTAACTTATTAATATTAAAAAAATTAATTAAATTAGTTATTTGTAATGAATGTTATTATCTTTTTTAAAATATTTCTGTTAATTATGTGTATTGCAATTTTAGCCAAAAAAATATTTGCATTCAAAGTGCCTCTTCATGAAAATTTCTTACCACATGTAAAAGATCACTTTGAAGTAAAAAGGATAAATATTAAAAAAAAAAATTCAAGTCTTATATTCAAAATCAAATTAAATTTCTAACTAGCTTTTATATTAAGTGGAGTGGGTAATGCTAAATATTTTTTATTCAATCAAGTTAATTTTTTTGGTCGAACAATTAAATTAATTTTTTAATTAGCCAAAAAAGTGTTTTTCTTTTTTAAACATGAATCGTGCCACAGTTACTCATCATTAATATTTATTTTTTACGTTATTGGAAAATTACTAATTTAAAATTATTTATGAGATTTTAATGTCAAATGTATTAGAAGACAAATGATCATGTGTGAAAAATGCGTTTTAAATAAAACTTATTTCATACTACCTTCAGTCCTTAATATAAGACCCCGTTTGACTTTTAGTTTGGTCCTAATTATAAGACCCTAATCTATTTTGTCTCTCATATTTATACATTTTTTTCCAAGATAATCCTTCTAATAATGATAGTTTTAACCAACACACTTAATTAGCAAGGATATTTTAGGAATGACAACACTTATTTGTTACAAATAACTAACTTAACTTACTTCCTTAATCTCCTCAAATTAGTCAATTGGGTCTTATAATTAGGACCGGAGGTAATATTATAGAAAATTGACTTAATGAATAGTCTCACCGACAGCCAATCAACGAGAATTCATAATTTGAGCTTTTAGCTAATTGTTAGTGGAGTTGTCATCATCATTTGCGAATGATTAATAAAATTTACGGAACTTGAGTTGTTATTCGAAATAACTATTAAAGTTGTCAATTTGTTATATTCAAGTTGTAACTTCTGTTTGCCAACATTTAACTTGAGCATCCCAACAACGGCTTGCTCTGTCTTGCAAGTAAAGAATAAATTTCGTTCCTGCCTTTCATATCGTGGAATCCTACAGTTAGGGGGGAGGTTAAAAAGGTGCCTAGAACCAGAAATGTTAGGTGGTATTGCAGTGTGGGATTTGGGTACAGTCCGATTATAAAATATTGAGAACTTGTTGTGAGCCTCATAAAATCCCAAAATAACAATCAGTTACTTTGAACATCCTCATTATTTAAGTTATTAATGTTGTTGCGTCTAAATTATCAGCATAAAATCAGATCAAGTTAATGATTGGCAGATAATTACATGAAAGACAAGCATGAGCCAGTAAGACCAGTACTAAATAAAAGCAATATACCTCATAGAAGAGGTGTTTCATCCAGTCACTTATCAGCCAACTTCTACCTCTCAAAGCTGAGCTAACGGCAGGATGTAACCGTTGAGCATTGCTGTGCCAAACCTGAACGCCAGAATGACCTTGCAGAAAAAAAGCACCGAAATATAGGCCCAGCTGGACACTCCCAAAAAGAAGCTGCCACATCAGCCACAGTCAGATCATCTTCATCGTCTGCAAACTAACTGCTGAGTAGTCCAGACTGTATCCTCCTGAACTTGTTCAGGACAAATATGAACTTGTTCCACATTATCTTGGGGAAGCAGGATCTGTTAGATCAATTGAAGGGGCAAGCTTTTCTGGACATTCATCAATCATTTCGAGTCTGAGTTTTTTGATGCAGGATTGGAATTTCTAATGTGATAAGTTTTTATCACATCGCTTTCCAGATTCTTATGTTTCCAATCTTACCTATCATGGAAGATTTATAAGTAAAATCTTCATTGGACATGTAACTCTCCAATCAATGAATGGCTTCTATACAATAATCACAGTACTTGATATTTACAAGCTGTGCTTGTATGATTGTCAGAACATGTACACTTGTGAGCTGACCCTGCTCCTTTTATATGAATTGCAGCAGCTAGGAAGCTTTGCACTTGCCAAGACGCAGTGACAATGGGGATGTCATCTTCATCAACTAATTCCCAAGAGCTGAAATAACAGACCCCCAGCAACTCTGACGGGGACGCACTTAAAAGCATTATACACCTTTGTTAAAAATGACGATTATCTGTTGTTCCTTATTTTTGGCAGCATTTCTACAAATATTTTACCGTGCTAATATGATTTTTTTAAGGAATTGTTTTATAAGCCTAAGGGAAAAATCTCATAATCATCCCATGATCTTCTGACAAGAGTTATATTTTTCATTGTTTGATATAAGAGTAAATTGCAAATCACAACTGCAAATATGGATCACCTATGGAAGTCAGGCAATCAATACTTGTTGCAAAAGCATGGGAAAAAAAGGTGGATTATGGTAGGGCAGTGGTGAACGACATAATATTATACATAGGTCAAATAGAACAAGAGGCATCTGGTATTGAATATCTACAGTCATCCTTCTAAATAGCATCTCTAAAGAGCATCAAACCTTATAGGTACATAACGATCTAAACAAATATGGATCCCTTTTCCAACAAAAATAACTAAACAAAAGTAAATCTGCATTCTGGTGATTAACCTTTAGAATCACGGTTCTTCAATGTGGTTGTTGCCAAGTGGTACAAGGCTTTCGACATAATTGAAAACATCACGACCAGAGCCACACCCAGGGATAGCAATCATCTTAAATTCATTAGTAGTGATGCTAAACAAATATAGACCAATTTTTGGTTCATCATTCTCAATTTCATCTCTAGTTTCACTAACAAGCCTAGGCTTTCCAAAAGCAACACAGGCAATTTCATTCCTCCAGATGACTCCAAGATTTAACGCGGATGGGAGGGGACCACAAGTACATTTCTTAGTCCAACTCCATCTCTTAGTAGATGAACCTATACCCTCCTCAAGCACCCACAAATCGATAAAAGAGCATAGATAGTTTGGAAAGTCTCCAATCCTAGAGTGAGAAAGTACAGCAAGTTTGTCATCATATACTCCAAGTTTAGAAAATGAATTAGGCATCGGTATCAATGTAAACACTTCCATTGCTATGTCAAATGAGACTATCAAATCAGTATCATCTTCACCACCCTCTTCCACACCTAGCTTTATCCCATTCCAAAAGATAGCCCCATTGGCGGAAACTGTTTGAAGATAAAGATTCACATTCTCTAAGTTCCCAAGTTCTATTTCTTTCCATGAACCCGTGCTTAATGAATACACTTCCACTCCAGAAATAACATAACCAGACTCAGCATAAGTTCTCACTATCTTATAATCATTAATAATTGGACTAAACCCAAATCCTACCGTGCAATCCCAATCGAAACGATCGATAGTTCTGGTTCTAGGCACCTGTCTGATCTCCCCAGTAGCAGGATTCCACAATAAAATGGAAGCAGGATATACGTCAGCCTCATTGATTGCAACACAGAGCAAGCCATTGCTGGAACCAATGATCTTAACCCATGACGACGAATCAATCAAAGGAGTGTTCCGAACTTCACGGACTTGCATTTCACAATCGAGCAAGCGTAACTGCAACGGATGTCTGTCATTCTCTTGGAACAGAAGAGAAGGGCTTTGATGAGTGGAGTGATGGAGGTGGTCAGCGATGAAAGATGGTGTCTTGATAACATCTTTCCAATGTTTGCACACGCAGTGAAATCGGATTAGGGATTTTACAGGGAGGCGTTTGAGAATGCTTCTAATAATTTCTTCCGGAAGAAATGGCGTCTTGCGATCCACTGCCATTTGCTTCATAGTGCACGACTGGAAAGAACACATCTCCGAAAGGAAAGCTGAAGAAATCAGGGGCTGAGGATTCAATGCAATATCCTGTTGACTGAGAGAAGAAGGAAATCTCGACGACGGAAGACGTCGAAGACGATTTTAGGGATTTTAGGGAAAATTGGTAGAAAATCTCAACTTCAAAATTTAATTGGAAACTAAATTTGAACGCGTACAAATATGATATGTGAGTACAGGATATTTTTTGTTATACATGATATATTTTTAGTTGTGTGCAAATAACTTCTATATTGATAATTATTACACATTATTAATAATATGTTGTACTCAGTCACTCACAAACGATAGTTACACTTGCTTAAATTCCTAGATTTTATAGTGTTAAGGTGTGCTCAACACCCTGAACTATTTTCTCAGGTATACCCAGTGTCCTAAAGTAATTTTCAGTGCATCTAGTGTCCCAAACTAATTAAAACGGAGCATCCATATCCCGAGCTAATAGAAAAGTTAAGTTTGGTCATTACTTTGCTGACTCAGCCGAAAGTTGACTAAAAAATCCTACGTGATAGACACGTACGCGTCTAACGTGTATTATTTTGACAGGTTAAGGTGCGCCTAGCACCCCGAACTATTTTCCCAGGTACGCCCAGTGTCCTAAAGTAATTTTTGGTGCATCCAATGTCATAAACTAATTAAAACAATGCATCCATATCCGAAGCTAACAGAAAAGTCTCATTTGACCCTTACCTTGCTGACTCAGCTGAAGGTTGATGGAAAAATCCTATATGGCGGACACTCAGGCGCCTGATATGTATTATTTTGACTAAAAATTCAATTTATTTCTTCATCTTCTAACATTTATCTTTTGTCAGTTTTTAAACTTAAGAAAAAGAAAGATTGCCGATCCATCCTTTTAAATCTTGGTACATGTACCACCCATTTAATCTCATTCTCATCTTTAACATTTTATACCATTTCTTCCACCACTCCGATTTGAAACCACAACCGCCGTCACAGCACACTTCCATCTCTGTCTCTGTCAACTCCTCATCCGACTCGTATTTGCTTTCCTCCTTGTAAAACACAATAAACTTCCCCTTGGTTGCTTTGTCGACATCGTCGTCATCGCTCAAGAAAACACATGTTGCCACCGGGCTCATCTCGAGAGCTTTAGTCAAAATAATACACATCAGACACTTGAGTGTTTGCCATATAGGATTTTTCGGTCAACCTTCAGCTGAGTCAGCAAGGTAACGGTCAAACGAGACTTTTTTGTTAGCTTGGGATATAGATGCACCGTTTTAATTAGTATGGGACATTGGATGCACCAAAAATTACTTTGGGACACTAGGCGTACTTGGAAAAATAGTTCGGGGTGTTGGGCGTACTTTAACCCGTCAAAATAATACACATCAGATACTTAAGTGTCCGCCATGTAGGATTTTTCAGTCAACCTTCCGTTGAGTCAGTAAGACAACGGTCAAACTTAACTTTTCTGTTAGCTTGGGATATGGATGCACCGTTTTAATTAGTTTGGAACGCTGGATGCACCGAAAATTACTTTAAGACACTGGACGTACCTGAGAAAATAGTTCTGGATGCTGGGCGCACCTTAATTTTTTTTTTTTACTTTAGCAGCCAGGGTTATTATTTTTTAGGATTCCACGAGACTCGAGGAAGAAGTGGCCAAGTTTATATTTGCATCTGCCGGATGTAAAAGCATAATTTCATCAATAAATATACTTTGAATATTCCGTGTCTGATTAAATATTTGACCAAATAATGTTGCCATTTCAAACCTCATTAACATTTTTTTCGCCGAAAACTTCCCTCATTAACATTGCAGTATAATTCCACTTATCTTTTTTTTTTTTTTGATACAAAGGAAAAGAAAACTAACATCTAGGGGCGAGTCCCCATTGTCCATTTGAATGAGGCGCTCTACTGTGTCCCCACTCGACACTTGCAAACCAAGGTTGGACGACAGAGCAGCACGAGCGAGAAGGTCCGCCCTCACATTTTTCTCACGTGGAAGGTTTGGAGTGACACCGACCAGCTCCATTGCACCACGCTTTTAGCTTCTACTATTAAGGATCGTTCCGCATGTAAATCGGAAACCTCCCCATGCAACAACCTCATGTAATTCCACTTATCTTTGAGCAAACAATAATCTCTTAATCCTTAGCTATCATTAAGTGCAACATTGCATTGATTTTTTTCTCTTTAAAACAAAAAACTTTCTATATAAATCGCACTATCTTCATTTTTACAATTTCCTAAATAAAAATAATTTTTCCCCAAAAGAAATTTCTCACTTCGTGTGCCATATTTACAATAAATAAAAAAAAATCAAATAATCAAATCTCTCTCTCCAATTTTTTGGTTTTTAAGGGAGATTTTGAAGTACAATTCTTTACTGGACGAACAGTTCTTCAACCAATGAAGCTTGAAAAATGAATCGTATTATTCACTCTCCCAAAATAATATAATTTGTTACAAGTTTCATATTTCATATTCATATTAATACTTACTGATGATTTCGACTAATTTATGCTTGACTTATTTTCCCAATATTCGTGAACTCAATCAAAATGGATAAAGAATATGGAAGGAAATCTAAGAAGAGGCCGATGCAGAGTGACATCAGATTTTGTATTCATCTCCTCTGATGCAAGAAAAGCAACTAATACTTAAACTAGCACTTTAGTTCAACGAAGGGGAGGGGATGGGAGGTTAATTAAGGGGAGAAGAGTGGAGGTGAGAAAAGGTTATGAGTGCTGTTTGGTTTGAGGGAAAAGGGAAGGAAGGAATGTTTTATCTCTGGTTTAGGAGGAAAGGAAAGGAGAACTAATTAGAAGTTAACGAATATGTCCTTATTTCTTTGGTTAGATTTTTTTATTATTTTACTACAATATTTATATCAGAATTATTATTTTCTAATTTATGAATATTAAAAAAAACAAGTTATCCCACATATATATATAAAATGTTTACATATTTATAAAATATATACATATCATACATAATATTTTTTTTATTATTATCAAATATACATATCATAAAGAATATATACTTGTCATATTATCTCAAGAAAAATAGTATAATCATGAAAAAAAAATCATATCATTATTATCAAATATCATTATACAATTTTGTGATATAGATATGAATTCTTTAAAAAATATTATTTCATTTAAAAATAAAATATCTCAATCCATATCGTCTAATTAGATGATTTTGAAATTATTAAAGTCTTACCATTATCAAAAGATTGTAACACATTGATTTATTAAAGTCTTACGAAAATAAAATACATATGAATATCATGTGTTCCATTGAACTGAAAAATAAGTTGTATTATTAAGATGAGAAAGCTTAAGAAATAGAAGTAAAAAAGGGGTTTTTAATAAAAAGGGCAAACTTGGTATATATAAAAAGTAATATGTAACCCTTTATATATATATATATATATATATGCATTCTTTAGTGGTAACATGCAGGATTGGCTGAGGAGGAACGATAGATTTGAAATGGGAAACGCAAAGTTTGCACGGTGGCCCTGGAGGAAGATGTTTGGAATTGCACGCTGGCTCATATGGAAAAACCGATGTAAACAAGCTTTTGAAGGAGCTGCTGAACACCCGAAGGTTATTGCCCAAAGATGCGCACTCCTCTTGCTAGAGGGAGTGGAGAACGGATGGTACTTACACCAAGTGCTGCAAATCTCTGATAGAGCGATCTGTCACTTGGAACTGCCACCTACAGGCTACGTAAGAGTTGATGTAGACGGTTCAGTTAAAGAGCAAAACCAGGCAGCATGTGGGGGTGTCCTAAGAGATGACAAAGGGAAATGGATAGTGGGTTTTCAGAAGAACTTGGGATATGCCTCGACGATTGCAACAGAAGTCATAGGAATATACAAGGGACTGCAACTCTGCAAGAGCCTCAAATATGGAAAAGTGACATTATTCACCGACTCGATTGAAGCTTTTCAATTGGTACTATATGGCTGTGAAGGGACACATCTGCTGAGAATGGAGATCATGGATATTAGATCCCTTATTTCAGATGTTTGGGACATAGAAATTACGCATGTTTATCATGAAGCTTTGACGTGCACAGATCATCTGGCTACGGAAGCTCATGGGAACTCTACTGATATAAGACTGTTAACAAGTCCTCCTGACTTTTGTCTGACCCAACTCCATCTTGATTTGGAGAGTGCTATTCGGGAGGCTAACTCCATTAGGTAGATAGTTACTTTTGTAACCCGCTTCAAGCTTAAGCTTGCCTTGCTATTAAAAAAAAAAAAATAATATGAGTAATTCAGTCAGATATAATATTTTTCTCCTTTCTAAAAAACTCTAAATTTGGAGGGAAGTAGAAGGAGGGGAGGAAAGCACTAAATGACAATTCTTCTATTTTTCTAAACCAAATACAACTGTTCATCTCCTCCCTTCTCCTTTTAAAAACCTCCGAACCAAAGAATGCATTCAATAATGCTTTTATGATATACCCATATAAAAATTTGGAAAACAGAGACTTAAGAGAACACCTTGATTTATAAATAGGTCAAATAAAATGAGAAACATAAAGTATTCAAAATTTCAATTCATCGTTCTGGATAACATCGCTAAATGGCATCAAGCGTTGCCAGTACAAAATGAACTAAAATGACATGGATCCATTTCTACCAAAAATTATTTAAATAAAGCAAATCTGCAGAATAATAATAAACCTTTAAAACCAAGGTTCTTCAATGTTGAGGATGTTGCCAACAGGTACAAGACTTTCCACATAATTAAGAAAACGACAAGAGCCGTGATTGGGGACAACCACCATCTCAAATTCATTAGTAGTGAGCTTGAACAAACAGAGACCACTTTCTGGTTCTTTATTCCCTATTTTATCTTGAGTCTCGGTTCCAAACATGACAATTTCATTCCTCCAAATCGTGCCCCCAAAATATAACGTCCAAGGACAAGGGCCACCGGTGAATTTCTTAGTCCAACTCCATCTCTCCCCAGATGAACCAATGTCTTCCTCCATCACCCACAAATCAATGTTTGGAGAGGCCCCAACTCCACAATAAAGCATAGCAAGTTTGTCCTTGTACACGGTTAAGTAAAGATATGAATCCTCCTGAAGTGTAGGCCGTGGTATTAGAGTAAACACTTCCTTCACTATGTCAAATGAAATTATAGCTCCCTCCTCCCTCTCCTCACATCGTTTTGATCCATTCCAAAAGATAGCTCCATTAGAGGAGACCCTAGTGTCACGATAAATAGTTACAAAATCTAAAATGTTGCCATATTCTATTTCTTTCCAAGAATCTCTCCTTAATGAATACACTCCCGCTCTACCAATCTTACGATAAATTGCCACTATCTTGTAATCATTAACAAATGAACTGAACCCAAATCCTAACCGATAACAATCGATAGTGCTGGATCGAGGCACCTCTCTGACATCTCTGGTCGCCGGATTCCACAATAAAAAGGGAAAATCATTCTCATGAATTGCAACACAAAGCAAGCCATTGCTGGAACCAATTATGCTAAGGTGTCTGAACCCCAAGGAATCGAAAGGAAGAGCATCACGGACTTGCATCTCGCAATCAAGCAAACGTATCTGCGAAGGATCCAATCCAAAAGTCCGGAAAAACAGAACAGAAGGGTTATGATGACTGGAATTGCGGAGGTGATCGGCGATAAAAGATGGGGTCTTGAAGAGATTCTTCCAACGCTTGCAGACACATCGAAACCGCATTAGGGATTTCACCGGGAGCCACTTGAGAATGTTGATTATGATTTCTTCGGGAAGGAATGGTGCCGCGCCATTCATCACCATCCGCCTCATGGTGATCGACCCAAAAGAAGCAAAGCCGCCGCTATCAAATGAGAACAATTTAGGTTTCACTGGATAACCAGATCGTCTCTTTTTCCCCAGGATTGAAGAAAGTGTTTATGGTTAAAGAATGAAAACATCGAGGGCCTGTATGGTTAAAGAATGAAAACCTTGATGGCCTGTTTCGTTTGAGAGGTGGAAGGGAAGGGGGGACAGGGGGGAGGTTTCATGTCCTGTTTGATTTGATTAAAAAAAAAAAAGAGGGGAGGATATTTAATGATCTCTTGTTTGATTCAAAGAGGAGAGGAGAGGGATAGTAATAATCAATTTACTATTTTACCCTTACATATTAATTTATATTTTTTATTGATATATTATATAAATTAATTTATATCTTAATTTAAATCATATAATTTAATAAAAATTCAGTCTTATCATGTTAACATGTGTATTAAAAAATTAGTACAATAATTTTTTATTCTAATTAATATAATAATATATTTAAAATAATTAAATTAACAAATTTTATATACTCTAAGAAAAATGAAATTTTATTCTCTTTAGGCTATCTTTTTTTCCAGTTTTAAAATATATTTAATAAATAATATATTTATAAAAAACAATTAATTTTATAATATTATAATTTTTTTATTTAAATAATTTTTAATTTTTAAATAATTTTATATAATATATTTTTAATTATAGTAATGTGTATATTTTTTATTTTTTTTACTTAGGATAATATATTTTTTATTTGAAATAAATATTATAATAATATATTTTATGGGTAGAAGTAGAATATTAAAAAAACTATAAAAACATAATTGTCCAAAAATTTGATTTCCCTTCAAAAATCCCCAATTTGAAAGGGAGCCAAAATGGAGAAAGAGAAGGGAGGGGAATGGATATTTTAGCTTTCCTTCCCTTCAAAATTTTTAACCAAACTAGGGGAGGGGCTCATTTGCCCTCCCCTCCCCTCCAACCAAACAAACCCTGAAGGAGAGCAAGAGTCATCATTATCAATATCATTAGGTTTTTGGTGAAAAAGGAAATATTAATCAAGAGAGTATAAAAGACCAATACGATTATCAGTTATTTGATCATCAAATCAAGCCACCGTTGGTACAAATTTGCTGAATCAATGGAAAATCTCAACTAAATCTGATTATAATATTCAAATTCATATCGAATCATGCTGCTTACACTATTAACAAATTCCAAATTAGATTTAGGGGACTAATTAGGAATTTTTTAAAATTCATATTGGATTAATACAAGGTTTAGAGAAATATATATTGGTGATTGGTTGATGATTGAATATATAAATTATTGCTATTATAAAAATCATTTTAATTTTCAGTCACGGATTTAAAATATGTTGGAAAAAATTCAATTTAAAAAAAAACAAAGATTATCGCAATCATGCCACATTGCCACAAGAATCACCAAGGAAATCAACTTCAAAATTTCACAAGGCGTTGGCCCCACAGGGGGAAGAGGGAGTTGGACTAAACAAGTGTTTGGATAGCTCAAAAAATACTCTTAAAAAATATTTTTTTATAAATTGAAGTAAATTTCTTTGTATATTTATTTTTTACACTGTAAAAATACTTTTAAAACTGTAACAACACTTGTAAAACTACTACTTTCGGTCCTAATTATAAGAGTCAGTTGACTAATTTGAGGAGATTAAAGAAGTAAGTTAAGTTAGTTATTTCTCCTAAATAGGTGTCGTTTTTCCTAAAATATCCTTACTAATCAAGTGTATTGACTAAAACTATCATTGTTAGAAGGGCTATTTTGAAAAAAAAATATAAATATGAGAAAAAAAGTGGATTGGAGTTTTATATTTAAGACCAAAATAAAAATAAAACAGAATATTATATTAAGGAGAGGAGGTAGTATAATTTTGTTTTACTTAAACAGTCCCTGGAAAGTTCGCCGGCGGCCCTTTAACATGGACGTTATATGTTGGGTGGATCATTTGGAGGAATGAAATTGTCACGTCTGGAACTGAAACTCATAATAAAATACTGAACAGCAAACCATAAAGTGGTCTATGTCTGTTCAATCTCACAAATGAATTTAAGATGCATGTTATCTCCGGACATGACTCTCCGTGGGTTTTCTAGTTATGTGGAAAGCCTTGTACCAATTGCCAACCTTAATTCTAAAGGTTCGTCTCCTGGTGGAAGTGGGGGTTCTCATGCCTAAGGCGGTAAATAGTGCAGGGGGAGGATATTCCAATAAGTGACGTACTATCTCTTATTTCTAATTTCTAATATAAGAGTTAATTGACTGGTTTGAATATATTAAAAAATTAGTTAAGTTAGTTATTTATAATAAATAGATGTTGTCTTTTTTAAAAATTTCTTGCTAATCATGCATATTAGCAAGGATATTTTAACATGTATAACCACTACAAAAGTACCTTAAAAAAATAAATAAATATTAGAGACAAAGTGAATTGAGATTTTATATTTAGAACTAAGTTGAATGTCAAACTAGTTCTAATATTAAGAACCGGAGATAGTATTAATAAAATGCTGACCTAACGAGCTAAACAAGTTATTCTATATTTTTTATTAGAAAAATACTTAGATCAAGTCCCTATTATTTATTTATTATGTTCGGTTTTTCAATCACATATGGACATGGCTTTTACTTTTTTATATGAGTTTTTAATTAAATGATAGTCCTCTGGTCCTTATAAAACTTAATTATTGAGTTAATTTTGGTCTTAAATATAAGACCTATTTCTTATGTTTATCGATTTTTCCTAAATTACCCATATGGATTTCTCTCAACCATAATCAAGTAAGAGAGGAAGATATGATATTAAGGAAGATGACTATGGTACTTTAAAAAAAACATGTCATTTATAACTAACTAATTTATCTAACTTCCTTGATCTAATCAAATTAGCTAGATAGATCTTATATTAAAGACTGAAAGAGTATTACTACCTCCGGTCCTAATTATAAGAGCTAGTTGACTAATTTGAGAAAATTAAAGAAAGAAGTTAAGTTAGTTATCTGTAATAAATATGTGTTTTATTTCTTAAAATATCTTTGTTAATTAAGTGTGTTGGTTAGAATTATCATTATTAGAAGGGCTACCTTGAAAAAAAATATATAAATATGATAGACAAAATAGATTGGGATTTTATATTTAGGATCAGAATAAAACTCAAGCAAGGTCTTATATTAAATATCAGAGGTAGTATTTTTTAAATATGACACAAAATCAGGTGTGGTTAAAGCACTTAACATAATAACTATAAATAATTTGATATAAATATTATCTTTTTTTTAATCAATGTGAAAATTTACGTTTATATTATATCAAATATAAAAAAGATCATCATAATCATGCCATATTGCCATAAGTATCGCCAATGAAATCAATTTCAAAATTTGAATTTAATTACAAAATTGGAATACTTTCTTTGATTCGATAATAAGAATATAGAATACTTTTTTTGACTCATTAGGTCAAAGTTTTATTATCACATTACTTATTGGAATAGGTACATCGTGTATAATTGACAATATCTTTTATAACTTTCACTTGATGTAATATTATAATACTCCTCCGGTTAATGTAATTAACTAATTTAAATAAATTAAATATATTAATTAAATTAGTTAATATGATTTTTTTAAACACCCTAATTATTATTTTTTAATTTTCTCATTTCCTTCGACTTGATTATTATTAAGAAATATTAATAGGGTTAATTTTAAAAAAAACTGATAAACATATGAAATAGGTCTTATATATAGGAACAATATCAACTCTCTAATTAAATTTTACAAGGACCAGAGGAGTACATAGTTAAGAGTTAAGGAGTAAAAAAGTTATTATACCTTTAATACCTTGTACTATTAAAAAATATTTTAATTAATATAATATATTTAAGAGCTTCATATTTATTTTAAATCACCTTTTAACATGTTGCAACTGTTACTTGAGTTAGATTATCATGTTACAAATCCATTAGTACCTATGAACGCAGTATAAATTAGAAAAAAATAATAGAAAAATGTTTGTTGAATTTTAATAAAATAGATAGGTGATGCTAACTATTCTTATAATAGTTTTAAGAAGTTAAAATATGTCAAAATGACCCACTTGTCATTTTGAAATTTGATAGGTATTTTTTGTCATTTTTTCTACAAGTTATATTCCTGATATAATTACTTAAATTCAGTTTTATTTGATTCATCAATATAAGTTTTATTCAAGTGAGACTGGACAACCTGAATTCTCATTTATAAATGCATTAGAATTAATACAAACTTTGATTTTTCAAATTTACTCTCATTTTGATTTTGGTCCCTTAAGTTTCAAACCATATGTTTTGATTCATCAAATTTTTTTTCGTTTAAAATATTGGTCTGTATAATCCAATAAAAATATAAATTATTTTGCTTCTAAGAAATCAAAACTTATAGTTTAAAACTTAAGGACTAAAACTAAAATGATGAGAAATTTGAGAAATCAAAGATCATATTAATCCAGTGCGTTTTAAATTTATCTTCTAGATAAGAGGAACAAATGGCATCAGACCTTGCAATAAGTACAAAACGAACAGCTAAAATGCCATGGGATTCACTTCTACCAAAAATTATTCAAACATAGTAATTCTGCAGCATAATAATGCACCTTTAAAATCAAGTTCCTTCAATTTTCTTGATGTTAGCAACGGGTACAAGGCTTTCCACATAGTTAAGAAAATTACAATAATCAGGTTTGGGGATAGCCAACACCTTAAATTCATTCGTAATAAGACTAAAGAGAGATAGACCACTACTTTTCTGTACTTTACCTTGAGTTTCAGTTCCAGGAATAACAATTTCATCCCTCCAAATGGCCCCAAAATACAACGTCCAAGGACAAGAGATGCCAATAAATTTCTGTGTCCAACTCCATCTATTTTCAGATGAACCAATGTTTTCTTCCATGACCCACAAATCAATGGTTCGAGAGGCCCCAATTCCACTAACAAGTGCAGCAAGTTTGTCCTTGTACAAAACTAAGTTAAAAGATGAATATGAATCCCTGTGATCTGAAGGGCATGGTATCAAAGTAAGAATTTCCGTTGCTATGTCAAATGAAATTATAACTCCCTCCTTCCTGTTATCCTCGCCTGGTTTTAACCCAGGCCAAAAGATAGCTCCATTAGAAGAGACCACAGTTTCCCTATAAATAGTTACATGCTCTAAGATGTTCCCCAATTCTATTTCTTTCCATGAATCTCTACTTAATGAATACACTCCCGCTCTGCAAATTTTACGATCAATTGCCACTATCTTGTAATCATCAACAAATGAACTGAACCCAAATCCTAACACACATTTATACACTCTGTATCTAGGTACCTCTCTGATATCTCTAGTCGCCGGATTCCACAATAAAAGGGAAGGAGACAAGGAAAAGCCACACTCACGGGTTTGGACACAGAGCAAGCCATTGCTGGAACCAATGACGCTAACGCAGCAGGACTGGAAGGAACCAAGCGGAGGTGGCTTATGAACATCACGGACTTGCATCTCGCAATCCAGCAAATGTATCTGCAGAGGATCAGGTCGGAAAGTGTCGAAGAACAGAAGAGAAGGGTTGCGATGACGGGAATGGCGGAGGTGATCGGCAATGAAAGATGGCAACTGGAGGAGATTTTTCCAACGTTCACAGACACATTGAAATCGAATTAGGGATTTCACCGGAAGCCGCTTGAGAATGTTGATCATGATTTCTTCCGGAAGGAATGGTGCGGCGCCATTGATCACCGTCTGATTCATGATTGTCGCCGCGGAAGAAGAAAAGCCGTCGTCGCGATCAAATTGGAGCATTTGATAGGGTTTACCCCTTTTAAATTTTGTTACTTTTATCGGTTTAGCGCAAAAACTAAGCATTTAAATTTAAAAAAGAAAGAAGAGATCATACCATAATAATGTGATCTTAAACAATAATTTCAAATCTTAAATATATCCGCATAAATTTCAAAATAATAAAGCATTTGACCACTGACATATTTATATTTACATTTTAGTAATAAATAAATATAAAAGAAATAAATTCATAGAAAACCGGGATTTTTTCAACCAGTGATATTTTTCATTTATAATCAAGATGAAAAATTTCAAATTACTGTTAAAAAGTTTTTCTCATGAACTTATCTGAAAAAATAGTTATGTTTAGTTTCTTATATTTATTGTGTGAAGTTTTTCAAGCCATATATCCTATTGTTATTATCATTTATTTATACACTTTAATTAAGGATTATTATAATTAAAATATTTATGCTTCAAAATTATTTATATTTCAAAAGTTATACTGGTATATTATTTTACGCTTGCTATGTCATCTATATTTCCTCCCACATTTTTAAAAAATTAACTAAAAGTTAAACTATTTAAATGTATATCAAATTTTAACTTAATTATTGCAGCACCTGCACCTGCAAGACACATATTTTTCATTATTTAAGATCACACATGATAGATAGATTTTTGCTCAAAAATATTCAAGTTGATTATCCATATGATAAAACTGAAATCAAAGATTAAATTAATTTTTAAATAATATCTATTAATTTATTAATACCGAGGACATGAATCCTCAGGAAGTCAACCTTCCGAACATATTTGACTTTCAGTCAATTAAGCTTCTGGAGAGTCCAACGCAGAGTGACATCAGATCGCGTATTCATCTTCTCTAATGCAAGATAAGCTATTGATATACTCCATGCAAAAAAAGCATAGACAAACAATCTTGGTGTGCTGAGTTGTACCCATACACTAGCATTTAAATAATGCTCCTGTTATATATCCATCTATAAATAAATAGTTTTTTTAATTGTGATTTATACAATACAAAGTAATTATCGAAGAATAATTTTGTCTCGACTTATATGAATCGTATTTATAAATACTTCTGAGTGATATCAAACAAGCATTTATAAACGTGTCAAATAAAATAAAAGAAACGTAAAGTTTTCAAAACTTGAATTCATCGTCCTAGATAACATAGCTAAATTATTTAAACAAAGCAAAGCTGCAGCACGATAATGAACATTTCAAATCAAGGTTCTTGGATGTTGTGGATGCTTGACAACTGGTACAAGACTTTCCACGTAATCAAGGAAATTACATAATCATGTCTAGGGACAACCAAGATCTTAAATTCATTAGTGGTGACATTAAACAGCCACAGACCATTTTTTTTGGGTTTATATTCAGTATTTTACATTGAGTTTCAACTGCAGACATGATAATTTCATTCCGGCGGCCACTGAATTTCGTAGTTCAACTCCATCTCTTTTCACATGAACCAATGTCTTCCCCCATCACCCACAAATCAAAGTTTCGAAAGGCTCCAGTATGAATATCAAGTACAGCAAGTTTGTCCTTGTACACGGTTAAGTTAAGATATGAATATGAATTCCCACAATCTATAGGGCATGGCATGAAACCAAGTACTTCCTTTGCCATGTCAAATGAGACTGTGAATTCTTCCTCCCTCCAACCCTCTCGTTGCCCCGTTTTAACCCATTCCAAAACATAGCACCATCAGAGGAGACCACAGTTTCACCAAAAATAGTTACATTCTCTAATATGTTCCCAAATTCCGTTTCTTTCCATGAATCTCTCCTTAAAGAATAGACTTGCGCTCTACAACTTTTAGCATCAATTGTCACTATATTGTAATCGTCAACAAATGAACTGAACCCAAATCCTAGCACGCGTTTATCCACTCTAGATCTAGGCACCTCTCTAACATCTCTAGTCGCAGGAATCCAAAAAGAAAACCAGGCATGGGAAAGGTAGACTCACGGTTTGCAGCACAGAGCAAGTCATTGCCGGAACCAATGAGGCTAACGAAGCGGGCCCGCATGGAACTGAACGGAGGTAGCTTCTGAACATGACGGACTTGCATCTCGCAATCGAGCGAATGTATCTGCAAAGGATCAAGTCCGAAATTATAGAAGAACAGAAGGGTTGTGATGAGTGGAGTGACGGAGGTGATCGGCGATGAAAGATGGGGTCTTGATGAGATTTTTCCGATGTTTGCAGACACATTGAAATCCAATTAGGGATTTCACCGGAAGCTGCTTGAGGATGTTGGTGGTGATTTCTTCGGGAAGGAATGGTGCAGCATTCATGGTTGGCAACTCAGAAGAATTAAAGCTGTAGCGACTGAATCAGAGTATTTTACAAGTTTAAGTGGAGGCTGGCATGAAGAGATCGTCGCGCCCCAAGTTTTTATTTCCTTTTTTTTTTTTTACCATGAATGATTTTCCATTATATGATATATATATATATATATATAATAATAATTTTTAGGAGAATTACAATCAAATCCCATAAAAAAAAATTACAAAATAACTCTCAGAGGTTATCATGCTCTTCAGATTGCTATTGGAACTTTTCAATAATTATTTCTCTTCTATAAAATTTGATTGTAATTCTCTCTAATTTTTTACCCATTGCATCATGGACCAAAAATGTTTTATTAATACATTACTTAATGGAATCTGTCCATCACATATAATTTACTTTATTTTTCTATATATTTCGCTTGATCTAACATTATACCACATTCAATTTTTAATATAAAATCTAATTTATAATTCAAATTAAACTATAAACTAAAGGGAAAATTCTAATTAAATCTATTTGAAATAGCAAAATTCTAATTTAAGTCTACACTTTTAACAAATTTTTAATTAGTCCAAGAGGCCTAATTGGGAATTTTTAAATATTTCTAAAAGACCAAAATACCCTTCATAATTAAAAAGCCTAATTTTAGTTTTAATTCTTTTAATTGAATTTAACTAACATGTTTTTTCTTTAAACATTATTACATGAAAATTTGGCCAAAAACATTATCATATAAAAAAAAAGAAAAAGAAAAATCATGATTATGACCAATAAAAATTAATTGAAAACTCAAGATAAAACAATATATAATTTCTAGATATCTATAGAATTGCAAAAATATGGGAACTAATAAAAATTTTACGATTTCAAATGTAAAAGATTAACAAGATCAATTTTTTTTTTGTACGAGAAAAAATCAAATCAAAGATTCATGGAATTGTTGAATATCTATCAAAATTAATTTTACTATTTCACAACTTACATTGAGACTCATCAATTCATCTTCAATTTTTGGTCTCCAAAATTTATTCAATATCAAATTTTTATTATATTAAAAAAAACTAAAAGGCCATAAATTCTAGAGTTGACATAACATTCACAATTACAAAACACACATTTGACATAAAATCTAAGAAAGACCACGTCCTCATTAGTAAATATACTAGAATAATTAAAACTAAAATCATATTTACACCTACTTTCAATTTTCCTTTTTTATTACAAAGAGGCATTCCGGTCTTTCAGCAACATTTGAAAATCCCTAATTAGGCCTCTTAGCCTAATTAGGAATTCGTTAAAAGTATAAGCCTTAATTAGAATTTCATTATTTCAGATGGATTTAATTGGGATTTTCCCTAAACTAAATCTCATATTAAGGCTATAAACCAAATTTTATATTAAAAATTAGAGGTTGTAAACTTGTAAAACATAAAATTAAGAGTTAAGGATTAAAGTGTAATTCTACCCTTAATACAATGTGCTATTGGAAAATATTTTAACCATAAGTACCACTTTCACCTCAGCATTGCTGAAGCTTTAGAGGCGGATTTGGCTTCTCTCCATTTTTCCTTTCCTCCTTCCTATATTAAACATTAGATTAAAATTCGAATGGTCTATATTTCATATTTTATAAAATGGTTAAGTCACAAATTTGCTTTTAAAGTTTTCACTTAAGAATACTCAGTATTTGAAAGTTTTTTTTTTGGTGTGAAAATTTACTTCAAAAGTTTAAAATCATAGGAATTTTGTCCCTTTATTATTACAAATTTTAACAGTCAATATTATTATTTTAATAATTAACGTTAGTTTTTTTTAATAATATAGGGTAAAATTGTTATTATTTTAAACTTTCAAGATAAATTTATCCTTAAAAAAACTTCTAAGTACCTAATACTCCTGAACGAAATCTTCTATAACAAATTTACACCTTAACCCTATATAAAATAATTTTATAAAATATTTTTTATTACTTCTTTAAATTATCATGACTAATATTTAGTAGTTCAATTTTAGTTATTCATTTTTAATAATTTAAATTATTATTAATAATTTTATTGAAACATAAAATCTGAATCATCCAAATTTCAACCCAATGATTGGACAAACTCAAAAATCAACAAATAAACCCATTGACACAAATTTCGTTCACAGGAATAGCAGCATCTCTCTATTGTGTTCCCCTGGGAATTTGAGTGGTTTACTATGTTACTCAATCTATGCTTGGCCCATAAACATAAAAATCTGTTATGGGAGATTTTGAACGTTTTTACGCATAACTCTTCAATCAATAAAACTTGAAAAATGAAGGGAAATTACTACAAGATCTCAAGAAAAGAATATATTCACGAAAAAATACCATAACAATTGAGTAACAATGATTAGTTACATTGTGAAAAATGATAAAAAATTTTAACTGTTCACTTATCATTGAGATTATTTTAATAATTATTTTTTTTGTTTGGACCTCGTCATAATTCTCCCAAAAATGAATCATATCATTCACTGTATATCCATAATCCATAATAATATAATTTGTCATAAGTTTCATATTTCTTATTCATGTTAATATTAATGGACGATTTCAATTAATTTCTGCTTTGCTTATTTACCAACATTCAATTTCGCTAACCTTCATTATTTGGATGTATCCTGTGAAGTCAATCAAAATGTATAAAAAATATCGAAGGAAAAACAATTAATTTTTTGAAGAGTAAAATGTAAAGTTGTACCCATACATATCACTTAAATAATTCTCTTACATATCCACCTAAAAAAAGAAAAACAGAGTGACTGAACTGAACAAGCTGATTCATTTCCAGGCAAGAAACATACCTTATGTTTGATATAAAACATTGAAAATGAGGGATAGGAATTGGAATTGCAATTAAAAAAATTATTAAAATAGTATTTAGCATGAGTAATTGCTTGTTAAATGAGATTAGGCAAACCCATAGAAGTGGGATTGGGAAATATCACTTCCTACATGGTATTCTCTAATCCCATATATGTGGGTTTGACTAATCCTATATAATAAACAATCTCTTGTACTAAACACTCTTTTAATAAATATTCTCAATCCGAATCACAATTCGTGTTCCGACTTTTCAATGCTCCCTACCAAACACAACCATAAAGAATTCAACCTGAATTCATCCTCCTCGATAACATCAATAAATGGCATCAGACCTTGCAAATACAAAATGAACTGAAATGCCATTTATTCATTTCTACCAGAAGTATTTAAACAGAGCATACCTGCAGAATAATAATGAACCTGTAAAATCAAGGTTCTTCAATGCTGGGGAAGTTAACAACTGGCAGGAGGCTTTCCACATGATTAAGAAACTGATAAGAGCCATGTTTGGGGACAACGACCACCTTAAATTCATTAGTAGTGAGATTGAGCATACATAAACCACTTTCTGGTTTTTTCTTCCATAGTTTACCGCATGTTTCAGTTCCAGACATGACAATTTCATTCCTCCAAATGGTCCCTCCACCATTTAACGTCCAAGGACAAGGGCCGCTGGTGAATTTCTTAGTCCAACTCCATCTCTCCCTAGATGAACCAATGTCTTCCTCCCTCACCCACAAATTAATGTTTGAAGAGCCCCCAGCTCCACTACTAAGTATAGCAAGTTTGTCCTTGTACACTGTTAAGTTAATAAATGAATTGCTGTGAACTCGAGGCAATGGTATGAGAGAAAAAGCTTCCATTACTATGTCAAATGAAACTATAACTCCCACCTTTCTCTTGTTTCCTGGTTTTTGCCCATTCCAGAAGATAGCTCCATCAAAGGAGACGACAGTGTTAGGGGAAATAAATACATCATCTAACAAGTTCACATATTCTATTTCTTTCCATGAATCTGTTTTTAATGAATATACTTCCACTTCACAATCCATACCATCAATCACCACTATCTTGTAATCATTAAGCGATGAACTGAAACCAAATCCTAACACACAAGAATCGATAGTTCTAGAATTAGGCACCTCTCTGACATCTCTAGTCGACGGATTCCACAGTAAAAGGGAAGAAGGAGAGATGACAGACTCATTCTCATGGATTGTAACACACAGCAGGCCATTGCTGGAACCAATGATGCTAACGAGCTTGAACGGCAAGGAATCGAACGGAGGTGCCTTCGGAACATCACGGACTTGCATGTCGCAATCGAGCAAACGTAACTGCAATGAATTAGATCCATAATTCTGGAAGAACAGAAGAGAAGGGTTGTGAGGACGGGAGAGGCGGAGATGATCGGTGATGAAAGATGAGGTCTTGAAGAGATTTTTCCAATGTTTGCAGACACATTGAAATCGCACGAGGGATTTCGCCGGAAGCCGCTTGAGAATGTTGTTCATGATTTCTTCCGGAAGGAATGGCGCGGCGCCATCGGTCACCGTCTGATTCATGGTTGTCGACAAAGGAGAAGAAGAAAAGCCGTCGTCGCGATCAAACGAGAGCATTTTATAGGGGCGGTTCAATTCAATGCAAGGATTAAATTTTGTAACTTTGAATATTCTAATTATAACAACTTTTATTTGCAGCCTACAAACAGATTTTCATATTAGCAATGGAAGTCCTCTGTATAATAGATAGATTTTTGCTCAAAAAAAAAAAATAATAGAGAGATAATCTGAAAAATATCAAAAGCTTCTGTTCAAGTTGATTAATCCGTATGATAACACTGAAATCAAAGCTTAAATTAATTTTACTGGACGCTCCTAATAGCTAAAGTGATATCAAGATGGATCAATTTTGCTCAATATCAATCAATAAATCAATAAATTTTGTAATATTAAAAGAAATCTCTTAATTTCCTATCTCTGATTTTAATTAATTAACGAGATTTTAAAAATTTAAAATCCTATATTGTCATTTGTCAATGTGTTGAGTCTAGATATAACAAACAAAAGCAGTTCTAGGAAGTAAAAAGCAAACCAAAAAGACCCAATTTTTTTATTTTTTTTAAAAAAAAAAGTGTAACCCAAACTAGGGGGTATTTGGTATGAAGCAAAAACACTTAAAAAAATGCTTTTATGTAAATCAAAACAAATTTTCTTTCACATATTTTCTTTATATATTGTAAGATTAATTTTAAAACAATGATTTGATTTGTACCAAAACAATCCAAAAGTAAACAATAGATTAGTTCTTGTAAACACAAAGAACATAACCCTAACAAAAGATAGACATTGATATAGCTAATAACTTGAAATAACCCATTGTTAATTCAATCCTAAGGTAATTTAGTCTTAAGCATCTTAAGCAAACACTGATCAATAGAGATGGGGTATAAGTTAAACCCTTATAACACAATGAACCAAAGTTCAAATTCAAAAAAAGTGACCATTTTTAGTGTTCAATAGTACTTTAAACATGATTTGCCTCTATAGACTCATTTTAAAAAAACTAAGAAGATAAGGTTAAAAGCTTTTAATTAATTTTTATTACTCTTTTAATTTATATATTCTTTTTATTAAAAATCTTAAAATCCCACTTTTTTAATTTTTTAAATTGGGTTGGTTAAAATTTTTCCCCTTCTCCCCTCTCTTCTATTTTCCTCGTACCAAAATAAGATGAAAGCCCGTTGAAACCCAACAATTTTCCCATCTCATAAGCATCCAGAGTTACCATTTTCGTTGGTATGGAATTTTCAATTTTCAATTTGAATTATAATTTCTTGTTTACAATACCATCACGGAGCTGATTTATTTTTTAAAAAATTACCATTTTACCTCCCTCGCTTTCCAAGTAGGCAACCTCGCAAAGCAACTTCAACGAGTTATACAATCGAGAATTATTTGTTTCCCAACTTATAGATAGAATAATTCGTAGTATTTTATTTGTATTTAGCATGTTATATTAATCAATAATTGATGTGGATTGAACTCCGTCATGTTTAAGCAAGGAGATTTTATGTGTTACATTTTTTGGGGGTTTACGAAAATCACAACTAAATCTTATTAGTTCAAGATAATACAAAGTATTTCCAACCAAGCAAATGTGAGGCACAGTGAGAAAACATCAATGTGGGCTTGATATAAAACCAAAACACCACTCTATATATGTGCGCTCCAAAAATGCACTTTTCCATATACAAAGAAAAGACAAACCAATATCTATTGACTTTCTCTGTCAAAGAATAGACCTAGTATTTCTTGTGCCAACAGAGTACTCTTAAACAGCTTCTTCCTTGAGGTTCTAGAGAAATACGAACCCAAAATATCAAAATTCAGAGATCACATAACCTCTTGCTCTTGTAACAAAAACACATTTTTTCTTATGTCTTGCAGAAAATTTCATAACAGATATTGCATGACCTGTCGATTGGAGATCTTTGGATACTGCAGAGCATAGAGATTACAATGATACCACATATCATATAAAAAGTCCCAAATAATCCTACACCAGCAATGAAATAACGTTATACATCCATCTTTGAAAAACAAAAAGGATAGCATGAGATTATAAATGGGTAAAATCAAACAGAAAATATCTCCATTTATCATTCTGCATAACATCTCCAGAAGGCATCAAACCCTATATACAATGATCTTAAGTCTAAACTGATAGGAATACATTGCTCTCAAAAATACTTAAACAACGTACAGCTGCATGGTAATAATTAACCTTGAAGATTAAGGCTCTTCAATTTGAACGTTGCCAAGTGGTACAAGACTTTCCACGTAATTGGAAACAGTGAAACCATAGCCAGGTTTGCGTCGAGGGAATTCAATAATCTTAAGTTCACCAGTAGTGACATTGATCAGATATAGGGGTTCTACATTTCCCATTTCACGTTCCATAAATGCAGCCATTCTAAAATTACTCCACACAATCTGATTCCTCCAAATGGTTCCAGTATATACCTCGACATAAGGCTGGCACAATAGACAAAATGGGACATAAGAGTTGCAAGTATATTTCTTACTTGAACTCCATCTCCCCCCAGATGAGCCCATGCCCCCCTCCTCCATCACAGTCAACGAAAGACAAGAATCTCGAGAATTACTGGCTCTAGAATGAGAAAATATAGCCAGCTTGTTCTCATACACAGTAAACAAACATGATTCCCTAACAAAAGCAGGCCATGGCATCACTGTGAACACTTCGGTTGCTAAATCAAATGAAACTATCACATAACCAAGATCTGCCTTTGACCCATACCAAAACATAACTCCATTAGCAGTGACACCAGAACGTTCGATGTAAACATCTTTTATGTTGTCAAATTGTATGTTTCTCCAAGACCCAATGCCTAATGAATACGCTTCCACTCCACAAACAGCGTCAACCTGGGTCAATCTTACTATCTTATAATCATTAATAATAGGACTGAACCCGAACCCCAAAAACCAGTCCAAATCCGAAAAATCATCCAAAGTCATTATGGGCACTTGTCTCACCTTTCTAGTCGCCGGATTCCACAATAAAGGGGCAGGAGGATGTTTTTTCAAATCAGCGAAGCATAGCAAGCCATTGCAGGAACCGACGAGGAAAAAGCCCAACAAGGAACCGGCCAAAGGTGCGCTCTCAAACTCATGAAACTGCATCTTGCAATCGAGCAAATATAAGTAGAAAGGATAACTGGGATTAGACTGTCCCATGACAAGACAAGGGTTTTGAAAAGTGGAGTGGCAGAGATGTTCTTGGATGAACAATGGGGTCTTGAAGAGAATTTTCCAACGTTTGCAGACGCACTGAAACCGCATTAGGGATTTCACCGGAAGCCGCTTCAGAATCTTGGTTATGATTTCTTCGGGAAGGGATGGTGTGGCGCCATTCATCCCCGTCTGCTTCATGGTTGTCGACTCAGAAGAAGAAAAACCCCCGCCCCAAAATGAGAGCATTTTAGTGTTTCAGTGGAGACTCGGGCAAGTAGATTGTGGAGTCCCGGGTCTTCATTTCCGTTTGCGGAGTGAGTATTTTTTTTTTTTTTTTTTAACGATAAATCAGTTTTGGTTTTCTTCTCAGAAAAATTGCTCAAAGTCGCAGATAAGAGAATTAAATATAAAAAAATTCTTTAAAATCATCAAATAATTTTAAAGTCTCAAGTGACCTTATTATAAGAAAAATTATTTATTTAATTATCAAATTATCATTATTTTTTCTTTAAAATTTATATTGACAACTAAAAAAATAGTCGTTGACAACTTAGAATGTAAAGACTGACAATTATCACGACAAGTATTGACAACTTACACATTACATTTTGTGATATGCTGAGAAAAAGTCTTATCAACCCCTGTCGTGATAGTTGTCAGTCTTTTACAACTTAAATTGTCAACGACTGCTTTTTCAGTTATCAATATAAACTCTCAAAAAAAAAAGAGAGGACAAATTGGTAATTAAACAAATAAAATTCATTGCAATGAGTTCCTTTAAAACTTTAAAATAATTTGATGATTTCCAAGGATCTTCTTATATTTAATTTTCTTGAATAGGACCTTATTGTAATTTTTCCTTTCTTTTCTCTTTGGGCCCATAATTACATACTACCTCCGGTATTTAATATAAGACCTTATTTAACTTTTATTTTGATCCTAAATATAAGACCCTAATCTGTTTTGTCTCTCATATTTATATATTTTTTCCTAAGATAATCCTTCTAACAATGATAATTCTAGCCAACATACTTAATTAGCAATAATATTTTACGAAAAAACAACACCTATTTATTACAAATAAATAATTTAATTTATTTTCTTAATCTCTTCAAATTAGTCAATTAGCTCTTATAATTAGGACTGAAGGTAGTATTAAGTAAAATCAATTTATTGATATGATGTTCTTTAGTCTTCTTCTTTTTTCCCAGAAAAAGGATTTAGCTTTTTAGTGGATTTTTTTTATCACTAATCTTATAAACATTTTGTGAAGTATTAAGGAGTCTAATGAAATTAAAAAGAAAACATATAAGATAATGGAGATATCATCACATTAACAAAAAAAATCTTATATTTAAAACTGGAAGAGTACTACTTCCAAAACCCTTTATTGATAAGTAGACGAGAGAAAAAATTCATTAAAATTGTTAATCTACTTCCCCCATCTTATTTTAATTATATAAAAAGATGGGAATGCATTTCTTTTATTTTTCTTGTTAACTCTTAAAAATATTTTCTTGTGGTACTCAACAACCTACAATATAGTGGAAAGAATTGGCAATTCTTTTGAGTGAAGACTAGGCTGCAGCTATTGTTGAAACTTTTATCAGCTAGGACCTTAGCATCTGCCTCAACAATTACTTGTTTAAAGCCGAAGTCCCTCTGTAAATGGCCCATTCCTCTGCTTCTGGTACTATACAGTTGCCAAGAGATTGGGCGAAGCCAACAAACCAATTATCTTAGCAGGGGCATGGTTGTTACTGTGGAGTTTAGGAGCTTCTTTGAGATCAGCAAAAGATTTCCAACAGCAGCCGGATTCTTAGGCTTTTTGAAAATCATCATTGCACCAAAACTTATCCCTCCATAACCATGAAATCCAAATGATAACCAGGAAACCTTCAGATTCATTCCCATATTTCCACTTAGATTCATAGCTATTCAGTCCTTGAGATCAGCAGAAAAGAATCAGTTGACCACTTACTTCTCCACTCGTTAGTTGGAAGCTAACCAAAGAAAACTTAGCCTTTATGCATTTTTCCATTTTCAGATTACCTAACAATCGTGACTGTAAAAGTTTGGAGACGGTTTTTCAATTAAGTAGTAAGCACTTTTAACAGAAAAAATCAAAAAAATCAAAGTTAAATCCTAGTTCAAGATGATACAGAGTACTTCCAACCAAGCAAATGTGAGGCACACTAAGGAAACATCAATGTGGCCTTGATATAAAAACAAAACACCATTATTTTCCATATATGTGTATATATGTACATATATATGCTCCAAAAATGTACCTTTCTCCCAAAAAAAAAAAAAAAAAAAAAAGACAAACCAATATCTACTGACCTCTGTCAAAGAATGGACCTAGTATTTCTTATGCTAATAGAGTCCTCTGAAACAGCTTCTTCGTAACGGTTCCAGAAAAATACGAACTCAAAATATCAAATATTCAAAGATCACGTAACCTCTTGCTTTTATAACAAAACACCCTTTTCTTATGTATTACAGGAAATTTCATAACAGATATTGCCCATGACTTGTTCATTGGAAATCTTTGGATGCTATAGAGATTACAATGTGGTCAGACATCAATTAATGCAAGGTTTATCACCAATCAATTAATGCACCAATTCAGACAGAAAATGTGTTAATAGGCTACTTCAGATTATGCACATAACAGAAGAGTGAGAATCCATTAGAAAGAGTGAAAGGGAAATGAATTAAAATGACAGATAAATATCTGACAAGCATATTAAACTAATCCAATTAGTTGCAGCAGGAGGTTTTCTCAAGAAGGGTCTAAATAACTTCTAACCACATGAATGTCTGGAAACAAGTAGCACATCAGCTATTAACCTATATTATTTCTGTTGCATAGACATTTCAAAAGAAACTTCTTTGTCATTGTGTATAGAGACAGAAATTGAATGGGAAAAAGGGATGAATGAACCAATTTCTATTAATTTCTGCTTTGCTTATTTCCCAATATTCAATTTCGCTAACCTTGAATGTTATTTGGAAAAGCAGTGAAATTTGAAGAGTCCAATGCAGAGCAGCATCAGCTTGTGTATTCATCTCCTCTAATGCAAGACAAGCAATTGATACTTCATGCAAAAGCATAGAAAAACAGGTTTGGTGTGCTGAGTTGTACTCATACACTAGCACTTAAACAACTCTCGTCTTATATATCCATCTGAAAAGATAAGAAAGAAAAACACAGAGACTGCACAACCTTCAAATAAAACAAGAAACATAAAGCATTCAATACCTGAATTCATCATTGTAGATAACATCACTAAATAAACTTGCAAGTAGATAATGATCTAAAATGCCATAGATTCATTTCTACCAAAAATACTTATACAAGGCACATCTGCAATATAATAGTGAGCCTTTAAAATCAACGCTCTTCAATATTCTGGATGCTAGCAACTGGCACAATGCTTTCCACATAATTAAGAAAAACACAACAAGAGCAATGATTGGGGATAGGAAGCATCTTAAATTCATTGGTAGTGACATTGAACATACATAGACCACTTCTTGGTCCATCTTCCAGTGTTTCACGATCAATTTCAGTTCCAGACGTGACAATTTCATCCCTCCAAATGGTCCCAGGATGAAATGTCCAAGGACAAGGGCCGCTGGTGAATTTCCTAGTCCAATTCCATCCCTCCCCAGATGAATCAATGTCTTCCTCCACCACCCACAATTCAATGATTGAAGATTCAATGGTTGGGAAGTCTCCAATTCCAAGTTCAGTAATCATGGCAATGTTGTCCTCATACACAGTTAAGGTAAAACTTGGATTACCGGATAATGGAGGCCATGGTATCAAAGTAAACACCTCCATTGCTATATCAAATGAAACTATAACTCCATCAGCTTCTTCCTCCTCCTCCCCCTCCTCTTCCTCCTCCTCGCCTGGTGTTGACCCATACCAAAAAATAGCCCCATTAGAGGAGACACTATCACGATAAGGAGTTACATCCTCTAAGTTTTCAACTTCTATTTCCTTCCATGAATCTCTACTTAATGAATAGGCTTCCGCTCCACGAACCGTTATATCACTATAATCAACAGCGATTGCCACTATCTTGTAATCATTAACTAATGGACTGAACCCAAATCCTAACAGACAATTACACCCACCATAATCGATAGCTCTGGAGCTAGGCACCTCTCTGACATCTCTAGTCGCAGGATTCCAAAGTAAAAGGGACTTAGGAGTTATGCCACGCCGCAAGACTTCAACACAGAGCAAACCGTTGCAGGAACCAATGATGTTAACGGACATGCTCGGCGAGGAATCGAACTGAGGTGCCTTCTGAACATCACGGACTTGCATCTCGCAATCGAGCAAACGTAACTGCAAAGGATTAGCTCCATAACTCTGGAAAAACAGAACAGAAGGGTTTTGATGACTGACGTGGCAGAGGTGGTCAGAGATAAAAGACGGGGTCTTGAAGAGATCTTTCCAATGCTTGCAGACACATCGGAATCGCATAAGGGATTTCACCGGAAGGCGCTTGAGAATATTGGTCATTATTTCTTTGGGAAGGAAGGGCGCGGCGTCACTCATCACCGTCTGCTTCATGGTTGTCGACCCGAAGGACACTCACAGGCACAGACGAAAGCCGTCGCTATCAAATGAGAGCATTCTAGGTTTTACGGGAGAGATTCGGCATGGGCAGAAAGCCGCGTCCAAGTATTTATGCGTAAATCGTTTTCTTTTTCTTTTTATCTTTTTTTCTTCCTTTTGTTTTTGGGAAAATTTCACTGTAGGACCACAAAAGACAATTAATTTCAAAGAGCCTCCAAAACTTTCTGAAACTTCACTGCAAGACCAAGGGGCAAACTGATATTAATTCCACAAAGAAAATGACGCTATTGCCCCTCATAATACTTATTGCAGGGTGACATATAAATGGACTAATTTCAGTTGTAAATAAAGGTATGTATGTTGCAAATTAACTAGTCCCACTTGCAAATGGGTTCTCTCACACTTATTCACTCACAGGCACCTTTTTCACGTGAATGAGGTGATATGTAAATGGACTAATTCTAATTGTAAATAAATGTATGTATGTTGCAAATTGACTAATTCCACTTGCAAATGGACGCTCCCACACTTGTTTACTCACGGAGACCTTTTTCAGATGAACGAAGTGACATGTAAATGAACTAATTCCAGTTGTAAATAAATCTATGTATGTTGCAAATTGTCTAGTCTCACCTGCAAATGGGCTGTCCACACTTGTTCACTCAGACACATTCTTCAGGTGAAGAAGGTAATATGTAAATGGACTAATTTTAATTGTAAATATATTTATGCATGCTGTAAATTATCTAACCTCACTTGCAAATGGGTTCTCCCATACTTGTTCACATGAGGGGCAATAGGGTCATTTTCTTTGTGGAATTAATATCAGTTTGCCCCTTGGTCTTGCAGTGAAATTTCAAAAAGTTTTGGGGGCTCTTTGAAATTAATTGTCTTCTGCGGTCCTACAGTGAAATTTGCCCTTTGTTTTTTTTCCCCCCTCCGATAAAATGTTCTTGTCCTTTTCTTTCCCTTATGACGCAGTGAAGGCACGTGATGAATCCATGAGTAATATTAAAAGGAAATGTAGCTAATTTCCAATCTATGATTTTAATTAATTAATGAGATTTTAAAGTCATATTGTCATTTGTAGATGTGTTAGGCTGAAAAAAAATTTCCAGAAAAAAAGAAGACTAAAACCTGAGTCTAAGTCCTCCTACTAAGGGTCTGTTTGGGAGGATTTAAAAAATCTCTTATAAGTACGTTTCATATAAATTGAGACAAAACTCTTATCACATACTTGTCTTGTATTTTATAAATTATTATTGAAAAGCTACTTATAAACTACTTATAAGTTTATATGGTAAACAGGCCCTAATACGGTAAATAAAAACAGCTGTAGAAAGTAAAGAAAAACCAAAAAGGGCCCAAGTTTTTTTTTTGGGGGGGGGGGTGCAACCCAAACTAACAAAGTAAACAATAGACTTGTTCCTGCAAATGCAGAGAGCATAGCCCCAACAAAATATGGATATCGAAATGGCTAATGGGTTGAAATAACCCACTGTTAATTCAATAGTGAGGTAATTAAGGCTCAAA
The DNA here is from genome assembly GCF_004799145.2 of Neltuma alba. Taxonomy (NCBI): domain Eukaryota; kingdom Viridiplantae; phylum Streptophyta; class Magnoliopsida; order Fabales; family Fabaceae; genus Neltuma; species Neltuma alba. The sequence goes on along the minus strand of NW_021636231.1, from coordinate 635,132 downwards.
TATCTAAAGCAAACGCTAATCAATAGGGTGGGGTATAATGGAATCAGTTGGTCTGTTAATGAACTAAAGTTTAAATCCCCGTTAGAAAAAGTGTGTACATTTAATGCTTGATAATTCTTTAAACATGATTAAGTTCATAGGTTTGTTTTGAAAATTGAAATACAATTAAAAGCATTTAATTAAAAATTTTTTTAATCTTATGTCTTCTTGTTATTAAAATTTTAAAACCCCACCTCATCAATTTGTTAAATTGAAGTCACTGAAACCCAACAATTTTCCAGTCTCGGAAGCATCCGCTGCGTTACCATTTCCATTGCTATGGCATTTTCAATTTTCAGTTTGAATTATAATTTCTTATTTATAATATGATGGAGCTAATACATTTTAAAAAACCTTATATATGCTCTGTCAAGTCGTGAAAAGTAAAGTAAACAACTGTTTTTAAGATAATTTTTAAAAGTTCGAACTCTGCAAAAATGACCTTCTTACCTCCCTCGCATTCCAACTAGGCAAAACCGAAAAGCAACTTCATTGATTTATATAATTCAGGAATTGTTTGTTTCTGAACTTATAAATAGAATAATACGTAGTATTTTATTTGTATTTTGTATGTTACATTAATCTATAATTGATTTAGATCGAACCCCTCCATCTTTAAGCAAGGAGAATTTTTCCCCCCCTCATATTTTTTGGGGGCTTACCAAAATCACAGTTAAATCTTAGTTCAAGATCATGAAAAGTATTTCCAACCAAGCAAATCTGAGGCACAGTAAGGAAACATCAAAACACCATTCCTTTCCATATATATGTATATGCATAGATATGCTCCAAAATGTACAATTCTACAAAGAAAAGACAAACCAATATCTATTGACTATCGCTGTCAAAGAATGGACCTAGTATTTCTTATGCTTATATAGTATTACCTCCAGTCCTAATTATAAGAACCAGTTGACTAATTTGAGGAGATTAAAGAAGTAAATTGAGTTAGTTATTTGTCCTAAATAGGTATTGTCTTTCCTAAAATATCCTTGCTAATCAAGTGTATTGGCTAGAATTCTTATTATTAGAAGGGCTACTTTAGAAAAAAAATTGTATAAATATGAGAGACAAAGTGGATTGGAATCTTATATTTAGGACCAAAATAAAAATTAAACAGGGTCTTATATTAAGAACCGGAGGTAGTACTCTTAAACAGCTTCTTCATAACGGTTCCAATACTCAGAGATCACATACCCTCTTGCTAACACTTTTTTCCTATGTATTACAGAAAATTCCATAAGAGATATTGCCCATGACTTGTTGATTGGAAATCTCCAGATTCTACAGAGATCACAATGTGATCAGATATCATATAAAAAGTCCCACATAATCATACACCAGCATGATATTACAGATAGATCAAATAAAACAGGAAATATCTGCATTTATCATTCTGCATAACATCTCTAGAAAGCATCAAACCTTATATAGAATGATCTGAAGCCAGACTGACAGGAATACATTCCTATCAAAAATATTTAAACAACGTAAAATATAAATCCGCAATGTAATAATTAACTTTGAGGATTAAGGCTCTTTAATTTGAACGTTGCCGACTGGTACAAGACTTTCTACGTAATTGAAAATCCTAAAACTATAACCAGGTTTGGGTCTAGGGAAAGCAATAATCTCAAGTTCATTAGTACAGATATAGGCGTTCAACATTCTCCATTCCACGTTCAGTAAATGTAAGCATTCCAAAATTAATCCAGACAAATTGATTCCTCCAAATGGTCCCAGCATATACCTTGAGATAAGTGTCGCGAATGTATTTCTTCCTTGAACTCCATCTCCCCCCAGATGAACCCACGTCCCCCTCCTCTATCACACACAAAGAAAGACAAGAATCTTGAGAATTTCTGGTCCTAAAATGAGAAAGTATAGCAAACTTGTTCTTATTACAACAATAGGTTTAATGGCTCGCAACAATCTAGCCGCTCTACCCATTTATTCTCAGTGGACGTACTTCTATGGCACTTCATTTCGAGTTCTAACATTAACATATCTTCTTACCTACATTGTGTAATACTATATTTGGTTTTTTGGCACCAAGGAAAATGTTATATGCTTTCAAAAAGTCTTTTCTTTAGTTTCTTCAGTTTTTGCCCAATTAATAAAATCATCTACATAATATGCCTTATCTCTTATTGTGGCATGTGTTCCAAGGAAGTGGATTGCCATAGGTTTCACCATACACTCCTTGCTAGATTGGAATGATTCTGAATGGGACATGACTAGGTGAGCAGGTGGTCAACATGACTTCTTTATTTAAGGTCTATTCACCAACTCAACCTGGAAACTTTGCACGGGGTACTCAAATAAAGAAGTCATGTTTAGTTAGTAGATGAAACCTGTGAATATCACTTTGAAAACTTTGAAGTAGTTGACAATGAAACCAATCGCCATTCTCTAGAAGAAAATTAGCCCATAATCGTTACTTGCAGTTTTTCTTTCTTTTAATTCTCTGCTTATCGAATGAAAATATGGCTTGTTTTCTTGGGGGGTTAATATGCTTTGCTTTTTCAGGTATGTCGATGTAGTGTGATATGATTCTGCAGTTTTTTTCCCCAAAATCTTTATATATGTTTTTATACAATTTATTATGATTATACGATATATTCTAATTTAAGTGAATCTAATTGCCTAAACAGTCTATTACAATTATAATTTTAACCAAATGTATCACTTTGTGCATCCCACAGGGAAGAAGTTTCAAGATGTTGTAGATTAAATTATTAGAAAACATTCCATTAAATTATTGTTCTCGTGCGAGAAGATATTAAATTATTATTTGATTATTAATTTGTGGCAAAAAAAATTATTTGATTGTTAATTGCCAATTTGTTGGGAAACTAGTTGATTATGATGATAATTCCAAATCCCTCAAATTTGGAAAAGAAAAAAAAATCATATTAAAAATTTCCATCCACTTCTCTCTATTTTATGCTAAACCAAAAAAAGGAACGGAGAGGGGAATGCTTTTTCTTTTTTTAAAACCAAATAAGGGTAGGCAGCAATTTGATCCTCTACTTTATTGCCATATGAAGGAATAGCCATTGTCTTGTTACACCCCTTCTTAACCTAAACGTAGGAGCAACCTAGCGATGGTTATTTTAATTTTGAGTATGACATCTTAATTTGTTTTATCTCCAATTTATATACTTTTTTTTTTTCCTAAGCTTTCCTATTAGCTAATTCAACCATGCAATTATACTTTATTTTTTTAACGAAAGAGCAAAATGATACTTCTCCAATTCTTAATATAATACATATTTAACTAATTTGATTAGACTAAAGAAGTTAGATAATTTAGTTAATTATAAAAAATAGGATATTTTTCCTAAAACACTATAATTATCTTCTTTAATATCCTCTCTCCCCCTTTTATTTGATTATAGTTGAGAAAGTATTCATAAAAGTAATTTAGAAAAAATTAATAAATATAAAAAATAAATCTCATATTTATAACTAAAATCAACTTAATAATTAAGTCTTATATTAAGAACCAAAATAGTAATATATTAAAAATGAAAGAGTTACAAACCAGAACTGACTAAAGGACCATCGTACTACTCCTCCGGTCCTAAATATGAGACCGTAAGAGTACTTTGTTTGAGGATATTACAATCTTATCATCTTCCTTCGCAAATGTTTCTGCTAAGCTAGGCTCTTGTCAATCTTTTCCGAGTTATGCTTCTAATTTTTTCTGTTCTTCATTGTACTGTTATTTGTAGAACTTTATCTTTTTCAGCTTTCATATCATTTTGCCTTTCATTCCCCCCCCCCCCCCAAAAAAAGAAGAAGAAGCAATAGTACTAAAACAGAACCCGCTTTTTTACCTGTGTCTTGTCCACAAGCGTGTCCTCAACCATGTTTACATGCAGTTCTTTATGGCCTTTAAATAAAAAAGATAGAAGATATACAACAGAATAGAATCATAAACTGAGGGAAGCATATTTTCAAAAAAAAAAAAAAACCCCCATGTTTTATATGTCCATAAATTAGAATGACAGGTATTGAACTTTTGTAAATAGAATATATACAATTTGTCAATCTGAGATTCTTCTTAGAATTGTTATGGCAAGATAAGAAAATAGCATCTTTGAGTTATATATTTATGATTGATATTATGTTATTAAACTGCACATGAGGTGCAACTAAAATATTTTCATGTCATGTGACAGTGACACTTGGGAACATCATCAAGGTCCTGTAGGGATACATTTATCATTATGTAGAGAATTGCTGAGGTAAAAAGGTGCTAGTAGGACTGAAGGCATATATCAATCTATATAACATCTCTAAAAAGCAAAAGGGACACATTTCTACCAAAAATAAAACAAAATATCTGCATTTGTCATTCTATATAACATCTCTAAAAGGCATAAAACCGTATATAGAATTATTTGAAATCTAAACTGATAGGGATACATTTCTACCAAAAATACATAACCGTGTAAATCTGAATAATTAACCTTGAGAATTAAGCTCTTCAATTTGAATGTTCCCAAGTGGTACAAGACTTTCCACATAATGAAAAACACTAACAGCATGTAGAGGTTGTAGTCTAGGGGTAGCAAGCAACTTAAGTTCATTAGTATTGACATTGAACAGATATAGGCCTTCAACATCCTCCATTCCAGGGTCAGTAAATGTAGGCATTCCCAAATAAATGAAGACAATTTCATTCCTCCAAATTGTCCCAGCACATAAATGAAGATCAGAGTTGCAAATGTTGTAAATATGTTTCTTACACGAAACCCATCTCTCCCCAGATGAACCCATGCCCCTGTCCACCATCACACCCAAAGAAAGACAAGAATATTGAGAATTTCTGGTCCTAGAATGATAAAGTATAGCAAGTTTGTTCTTAAACACAGCAAGTTCCCTTGAATAACTTGCAAAAGCAGGCCATGGCGTCACTGTAAACACTTCCGTTGCCAAGTCAAATGAAACTATCCCAGCTGCCGTTGGCGCATGCCAAAACATAACTCCATTAACAGTGATACCATCACTAAGAACAAAAAGACCTTTAATATTGTCAAATTGTATGTTTCTCCAAGACCCTGTGCTTAATGAATACACTTCCACTCCACAAACATAGGGATTCAAGGAAAATCTGACAATCTTGTAATCATTAATAACAGGACTGAACCCAAATCCAAAATTCCAACCAAACGCAGTATCATTAAAAGTTATGGGAATTTGTCTGACCTCTCTAGTAGCCGGATTCCACAATAAAGGGGTAGCAGGACGGATGGTGTAATCGGCGAGGCAAAGCAAACCATTGCAGGAACCGACGATGTAAGTGTCCACCAAGGAACCGAGGAAAGGTGTCTTCTCAAACTCACAAAATTGCATCTCGCAGTCGAGCAAATATAAGCGGCAAGGTTCACCTCTATTAGAATGCCCAATAACAAGAGAAGGGTTTTGATGAGTGGAGTGGCGGAGATGGTCTTGGATGAAAGAAGGGGTTTTGAACAGATTCTTCCAATGTTTGCAGACACATCGAAATCGCATTAGGGATTTCACTGGAAGCCACGTGAGAATGTAGGTGATGATTTCGTCGGGAAGGAACGGCGCGGCGCCGCTCATCACCATCTGCTTCATGCCGCGGCGACCAAAAGGAAATGACTAATGAAAGCATTTTTGAGACCGCATTATGTGATGCTCATCAACCAAACGCACCGTTCTACTAATGAGAAGAATCCTAACCGTTGGTCTTAACATGATCTCACCCGTTGGTTCACCATGGGCCTCTTTTTTTTTTTTTTTGGCGCGAACTTCTCGGAATGTATAGTGGCGTATTTAGGCGTCGAAATCCTCCAGAAAAAAGGCCTTTAGGTCTATTGTGGTTTTGAAAGTATGGTTTATTTATTCTCAGAATTAATACAAAAAGTTGAAATGAGAAAATATGTGTCATAGAAAAATGATATTTGGGTTACCAGATGGAAGTTCTTATATCACATTTATATATATATAACAGTAATTAATAACAAGGTAAAATTGGAAAGTAGCGATTAGTAAATTAGTTAATGACTTATATTTATGACTAAAAACTACTTTTAGAAGATACCTTATTATAATAAGAACTGGGGGGAATATATGAAAGATTGCTTAATGTTTTGGCCCACAAAGCAATGCTTCTAAAGAACATATTTTTATGGAAAAATATTATATAAATATTAAATGTTCCTCATGAGATTTTATTATTTTAATAGCAACAGCTGTAGTAAGGTTACTAAATTTATTTTGAGGTTAATTTCAAATTTTTCTCATATGAAATCATGAAATCAATTTGAAATTTTATATTTTTTGCCATTAATGTGTAATTTTATATTGATATCATATCAAGTCAATGGAAAATAATCCCTATCATGCCAGAAGTATCACCGATATGGCAATAAACAAATCAATTTCCAAATTTGAATTTAAGCTTAACAAAAAGTGAAATCAAACACTCTTAAATACTTAGTAAAATTGAGATATTAATAATTTGATTCGTTGACAAGAATATAACACAACTTCCCAGATATGTACATCATATACATTTTACATTATTTTTCTATTGATATAAAATAAGAAAATATAGAGAAAAATAGGAAAATGAAATGATACATATTTTTGGGTACAAAAGAGGGCTTAACCCAAAATAAAAGCTAAACTAGACTGGGAAGAAGACAGATTAAATAATAAAAATGATAAAGCCCACTTCCTAAAAATGAGGCACTACTAAGGAAATTCCATTGTGTTCATGAAAAAAACCAAAACATCATTCTTTTCCATAAATAGACATATATACTACCTCTGGTCTTTAATATAAGATTTTATTTAACTTTTATTTTAATCCTAGATATAAGACCTTAATTCACTTTATCTTTCATATTTATGTAATTTTTTTCAAGATAGTTTTTCTAATAATTGTAGCTTTAATCAACACACTTGATTAGTAAGGATATTTTAGAAAAAACAACACTTATTTATTACAAATAATTAACTTAACTCATTTCTTTAATCTCCTCAAATTAATCAACTAGCCCTTATAATTAGAACCGAAGGTAGTATATAATAATGCTTCAAATTATCTTTCTATGAAGGGCAAAAAACAAAAAAAAAATCTACTGATGATATTTTCTGTCAAATAATGGACCTTGTATTTCTTGTGCCAATAGAGTGCTCTAAAACAGCTTCTTGATTAGCGTTACAGGAAAATATGAACTCAAATATTCAAAGATCATCTTTTATAACAAAAAGCTTTCTTCTTATGCATTACACAAAATTTCACAAGTAAGAAATATTGCCCATGACTTGTTGATAGAAAAACCTTGTATAAACATTGCAATCTAATCAGATATGATATAAAAAGGCCCAATAATCCATACAGTAACAATTAAATAGCAGTATATATTTACCTCTGGAAAGCAAAAGGGATGACCGGATATCATAGACAGATAACATAAAGCAAGAAACAGCCAGTCTGCATTTATTATGCTACACTAAAGGGCATCAAACCTTATATACAGTGATCTGAAGTCTGCATTGATAAAGATACATTTCCAACAAAAATGTAATAATCAACCTTGAGAATTAAGGCTCTTCAATTTGAATGTTGTCGATGGGCATAAGGCTTCCCACATAATTGAAAACACTGAAACCAAAACCAGGCCTTGCAATTTGAAAGTTGGCAATTGTGACAGGCCTTTCCATGAATTTGAAATCACTAACATCATGGCCAGATTTGAGTGTGGGGAGAGTAAGCAGCTTACGTTCATTAGTAGTGAGATGGATCAAATATAGGTGTTCAGCATTCTCCATTCTAAGCTTATCAGATCTGTGCATTCCAAAATCAATGCAGACAATTTGATTCCTCCAAACGCTCCCAACATATAACTCATGTAAATTGAATGTATAGCTAAGAATGTAGTCCCTAGAACTCCATATGTCCTCAGATAACCCTATAACCTCTTCCAACTCCCCAAAATAAATAGAAGAATCCGGAGAATCTGTAATCCAATTGGGAGAAATTATAGCAAGTTTATCGTCATTCACAGCAAGTTTACAGCGTGAAGTGGGCGATAGTTTCGCTGTAAACACTTCCGATGCTATGTCAAACGAAACTATCACAATAGTATCTACATCAGTATCATCAGTATCATCATCCATTACCCCTTCGTATAGCTCGATCCCATCCCAAAACAAAACTCCATTGACATTAACACCATGATTATTGATACAAATATCTTTTAAGTCGTCAAATGGTATGTTTCTCCAAGACCCTTTGCTTAATGAATACACTTCTACATCACAAACACAAGGATTTAAGGAAATTCTTACAATCTTGTAATCATTAATGATGGGACTGAAGCCAAATCCGAATTCCCAACAAATCCGAGAATCGTTAAAAGTTATGGGAATTTGTCTGGTCTCTCTAGTCGCCGGATTCCACAACAAAGGGGCAGGAGGACCGATGTTATAATCGGCGAGGCAAAGCAAGCCATTGCAAGAACCGACGAGGCAAACGCCCACCAAGGGACCGACGAAAGGCGCCTTATCAAACTCACGAAGTTGCATCTTGCAGTTGAGCAAATATAAGCGGAAAGGATCATCTCCATTGGACTGCCCGATAAAAAGAGAAGGGTTTTGTAGAGATGAGTGGCGGAAATGGTCTTGGATGAAAGATGGAGTCTTGATGAGATCTCTCCAATACTTGCAGACACATTGAAATCGTATTATGGATTTCATCGGCAGCCGCTTGAGAATGTTGGCGATGACTTCTTCGGGAAGGTACGGTGCGGCGCCGTCCATCGTCGTCTGCTTCAGGGTGCTCTGCCGTGAAGAAAAGATCCCTCAGACTCAGAGGAAAGCAGGAGAAATCAGAAACTAAGAATCAAAACAATATACCTGTGTTTGCTAGTTGGAATCTTGCAGAAGAAAACCGTCGGAATCAAATGGGGACGATAAAGGGATTACAGATCACTTGGCGAAAACGAACTCCCCTTCGTTCTTTTCGGCCTATCTTGCCAGAAGCCCCAAAACGCACATTACAATACAGTTATTAACAGACATTAGAACAAACTGCAGATTGAATGTCCTGAATTTCATATATGGATTTTAAAAAAACCATGTAATTTAATATTTAACTTTTAGTTAATTTTCAATCACCAATTTAAAATCATATAAGAGATTTTTATTATTTTTAACATCACTAGATTTTATTATTTTAATGAAAACGGTTTCAGTAATGTTATTAAATTTATTTTGAAGTTAATTTAATTTCAAAATTATCGTACATGAATTTAAAATCAATTTGAAATTTTATTTTTTTCAATTAGTGTGAAATTTTACATTTATATCATGTCAAACTCGATGAAAAATGATCACAATCCTGCCATAAGTATTATACCATCACCCATGAAATCAATTTCAAATTTGAATTTAAGCTCAGTTAAAAAAAAAAAAATGAAACCAATGCACTTGAACTTAGTGTCCACTTGGATTAGCAGTGAACAGCCATGACTTTATGTCATCATAATTTTTGTAATTGACACCCGTTAAAAATAATATTGGTTAATCATAATTTGTGTTTAAATATTTTTTTCTCATCAGTAACATTGAGAATGTGAATTATATTTGGATTTTATTTATTAAAATCACTTATAAATATATAATTACCAAAAAGCAATAAGGGTATATAAGAGGAATATAATTTAATATAATTATTATATTTAATTATTGCTATTTAAATATAGTTTTATTTTAATAATTGTTATTAATAAGGGTGGATTGGAGAATTCACATAAAGCTGATATAATTAAAAGATGGAGATTTTCAAGTTAAAAATATTTCTTAAGAAATAATTAGTAAAGTAATTTAATGGAGTGGAAATCAAATAAGTTTGGAAGCTTGGTTCCCTGGGTGTCCATGTTTTTAATTAGCGAAGCAAGAACAAACGAAGAATGTAATTGGGTCTACCCAAAAAGGAGTTGAGCGATCGCCCAGTTCTGTTGAGTACGGATTTTTTTTTAATGCAAATCTGTTATGAAGGAGTGTCAAAGGGCACTTGGTATTCTAAATCCAACTGATCTTGGGAAGTATAGTTTAACATTTTGTCAGTTCAGTTAATTTATATCTAAGCCAGTGTTGTACTTTCACTTTTCTTTCTTTTTGAGGCACAAGAGATGCATTGAAGGCAACGGATCGATAAGCAAAATCTGAGACTTGATCGAAGAAAATTGATCCTTCAGACCTTTCAAAGAATCGGATGATTCGATCTTCCTCACGATGGGTAAGCGCATTCTTAGTAGATCCACATGTGCAATCCTTAACATTGTGTTTGGCTCTCAAAAAAAAAAAAAATTTAATAGAAAAAAGGGGAGGGCAGAAAAAGGAGGAGAGATAGAGGGAGGGAGGAAAGAGATGGGAGCGATTTAAATGATCTTTTGTTTAAATTGATTACAAGGGAGAGAAGTAGAGACATTTTAACAATATATTGTTTGGCATATAAGCATAAGAAGGGAAGGGAAGGGAAGGGAGGGGAGCTATTCAAAAGACGAACCATTTAACCTTTATAAAATTTAAATAATTTTTTTCTATTTTCTATCTTATCAATATGTAAATATGTGTGAGATAATTTCTCAATTTTAACAAACAAGCAAAACTCGATTGTGCTTTTACCACAAGCACAACTCATTGAGAAAAACCCCAAAAAAAAAAATCCCTTGTTTTTCATAATATTGTTTACTGGTTCTGCTCGATTCAAAATAAAAGCTACACTTTTATTTTTTTTATCTTTTATTTCCTTATTTTTATTTTTAATTAATTAAAAGATTAAAATATGCTTATTAATGTTTCTATCTAGCTTAAGCTAATATTACTCTATATTGACTTTTCTCAAAAACATTATAATATTTCCTAGTGTTTTTCTTGTCCCAATGACTTTTATCATTTCATATTTTTTAGAAATTTTTTAGTAGTTTAATTTTTCTAATTAACTTGTTACGCATAGGAAGAGAATGAAGTTAAGTTGATGAGAGTTATTAAAATTACAAGATTGAGAGAGAAATGTAGAGCCAGAGAGCCAAAGAGATGATAAAAGGAGAATTATGTTATTTTACTTAAATATTTTCATTCTCATCTCCCCTGCAAAAAATCTCAAAAAAGACCGGGAAGGAGAAAGGAAGCCAAATGAGGGGAGGAAAGCAACTCTCCTTCCACTTTTAAAAAAAATGTCCCAACCAAACAAGAGGGGAAGAGCCACTTCCCTCTCCTTTCCTCTAAAAGCCCGTACTAAACACAACGTAAGAGGTTGAACCTGAACATTGTCTAGCTCATCCCATAGGATCTTCAATTGAGTGTAGTATTCATTAACACTCAAACTCCCTTGCTTTAAGCTATAAATTTCCTTTTGTCACCCAGTAACTTAGAAGAGATCATATTGTGAGTATCGAGCTCGAAGATTACTCCAGATGTCAAAAGCTTTACAAACCACAAAATACTTCACATGATCATTGGAGACAGAGATTTAAGAAGCTAGTCTTGGACTAAATGATTACAGTGTTCACAATCAAAATAAGTCAAATCGGTAAAAGCCGATGAAGAAATTGATCCATCGATAAACTTCAACTTGTTCTTGGAGAGAAGAGCCATATGCATGGATCGAGCCCATCTATGGTAGTAGTAGGAGCTATTCAAAGGTGGAGAACACAAGAACTAATGCTGGATTTTTGTTGGGATAGATGTAAAATGGACTCGATTGATCAGTGGTGGAATCAGAAGAAGCCATGAATCGAGTAGAGAAAATAATGAAAAAAGAAAAAGGGATCTGAGAAGATGAATTTGAAGGGGTAAGCAAAAAAAAGACGGAAGATAAAGCAATGGCAATGAAAGAAAATTCCATCCGTTATAGAAGACCAAACCTCATGTTTGGAAGAAGTTTTAAAAAGAGGGTTTAATGAAAACTACATGTTGTTTTTTTGCCAGGATCAAACCTGATTTAATAGCTCGATAGCTAATTAGACAACACCTTGGTATAGTTAAAGTAGGTGTTACAAAAACAACAAGATGGAAAGAGCGTGTGTTGATTATGATGAGAGAAAAATGAATAGACTTGAAAGTGAGATTAGATGGAGAGAAAATGTAGTAGTGGTGCAACCCAAAAAAATAAAGTTAACAAACGTTAATGGGAGTTAATGAATTTTGATATTTTTTCCTCTTTTAGAAAATGCATATATACTTTTACATTCAAATAAACTTTATGGTGTCCAGTGCCAATAGTATAGACTTCGTCATTAAAAATGCACCTTCAAACTAATTTCGTGGGGCCTACTAATGAGAAAATAAACTTTATTATTAAAATTACATCTCATCCCTCTATATATATATATATGAGAAAAATAAAAGAACTGTGAAAGTAGTAGGAATGGTCATTGCCTTGTTATGATAGGTAAACACCAATTATTACCATTATAGATGATTTATTGAGGTGAGTAAGTAATTTTATTTTAGTTAAGTGTTTTTAATTATACAAAAACAGAAATTTATTTTTTGAAATTAAAAAATAAAACAATTTTTAGTAATTTTTGGTCTTTGTATTTCTTGTCTTTTATTTGAAAAAATTGGGAAACTCTTTCTTTTTTATTAAATAGCTTTTTCTCTATTTGAGAATTCGATTTCTCATGAAAGCTTCACTGTCTAATCTCTTTATGTTTATTTTCAAACACAATTTTTTCAAAACAGTTAACCAAACCATTTTGTTTGTGTTTTATTTCCAAAACTTGTTTAAAATTTTTTTTATCAAAACATACAGGTCTTAAATAACTTCTAATCAAATTGCAAAATACTTATTTATAAGCACTTTATAAATTTAAATAGATATTCTAATCTTATCTAAATATTTTCCAGACATCCTAATCTATTCAAAGACTATTAATATAATTAAATATTGCTTAAATCCCACTAATATTATTTAAATTCTATTTATATCATATTTAAATATTTTTTTTATTTATAATTATGATTACATAATAGTTTGACTCTCAATCGCGAAGAAGGAGAGCTCACGCAGGGGAGAGAAAAACTGGCCAGATTTCTAAATGAGTTATATAATATATAATTTAGAATTATTTGTTTCATAACTTATAAATAGCATAGTTTATTGTTTATTGTATTTTATATTTTATATGTCTCACTTCACATCTTCAGAGTGATTCTTTTTTAGGAGGAGAAGGAAGCGCATATGGGAACAAGCTCATGTTCATGTTCTGGGTTCAGCTTGCGCCAAAAAGTCCAAAATAATCCATACACCAGCCATTAAATAACATTATATATCTACCTTTGGAAAGCAAAAGGGATAACTGGGTGTTACAGATAGATAGGCAGCATTAAGCAAGTCCAACAAAAAAAAGAAGGTAACATTAAGCAAGAAACATCTAGTCTGCATTTATTATTCTACGCCATGTCCCTATCTCCAAAGGGCATCAAACCTCATTTACAATAATCTGAAGTCTAAATTGATAAGGATACATTCCAACCAAGATACATACATACATACATACATACATACATACATACATACATACATATATATAAATGTTTAAAACTGCACTAACTAACTTTGAGAATTAAGACTCTTCAATTTGAATGTTGTCAACCGGCACAAGGCTTTCCACGTAATTGAAAATACCAAAACCAGGCCTTTTCACGTATCTGAAATCACTAACACCATAGCCAGGTTCGAGTCTGGGGAAAGAAAGCAGCTTACGTTCATCAGTAGTGAGATTGATCAGATATAGGTGTTCAGCATCCTCCATTCTGAGTTTCTTAGATCTGGGCAATGCAAAATCAATCCAGACAATTTGATCCCTCAAAATGGCCCCAGCACGTAAATCATGCAACTTGAAAGGATAGTTAAGAATATATTCCCTAGAACTCCATTTCTCTCCAGATGACCCTATAGCCCCCTCCCCCAACACCCTAAAATAAATACAAGAATCTTGAGAGTCTTTAATCTCAGAGGGAGAAATTATAGCAAGTTTGTCCTCAGTCACAGCAAGTTTATAACATGAAGTTGGCGATGGTACCACTGTAAAAGTTTCTGATACCATATCAAATGAAACTATCACATAAGGATCCTCAATATCCTCACTTTCAGCTTCATCACTATCCATTTCCTCTACATGCTTCCTCCCTTCCCAAAACATAACTCCATTAACATTAACACCATGACCAAGAAGACAAACATCTTTTATGTTGTCAAATTGTATGCTTTTCCAAGCCCCTGTGCTTAATGAATAAACTTCCACTTCACAAACCACAAAATCCAGGCGATGTGAGGAAAATCTTACAATCTTGTAATCATTAATGACAGGACTGAACCCAAATCCGAAATTCCAAACCATCCGAGAATCGTTGAAAGTTATGGGGATTTGTCTGATATCTCTAGTTGCCGGATTCCACAATAAAGGGGCAGGAGGACGGATGTTGTAATCGGCGAGGCAAAGCAAGCCATTGCAGGAACCGACGAGGCAAACGCCCACCAAGGGACCGACGAAAGGTGCCTTATCAAACTCGCGAAATTGCATCTTGCAATTGAGCAAATATAATCGGAAAGGATCATCTCCACCAGACTCCCCGATGAAAATAGAAGGGTTTTGATGAGAAGAGTGGCGGAGATGGTCTTGGATGAAAGATGGATCGTTGATGAGATTTTTCCAGTGCTTGCAGACACACTGAAATCGCATTAGGGATTTCACCGGAAGCCGCTTGAGAACGTTGGTGACGATTTCTCCGGGAAGGAACGGTGCGGCGCCATCCATCACCATCTGCTTCATAGTGCTCTGCCGGAAAGAAATCAGAAACTGATAATCAAAACAACATACCTGCGTTTGCTTGTTGGCCCCTGAGAAGAAGGAATCTCGCAAAAGAAAACCATCGGAATCAGATGGGGGTCATAAAGGGATTACAGATCATTTGGTGGAAACGAGCTGCTCTTCGTTCTTTTCGGCCCATCTTGCCCATCCACATGTTATATTATAGTTATTATTAAATATTAAAACAAATTCCATATTAAACGTTCAGAATTTGATACTCCTCCAGTAGTTAATATAGAATTTATTTAAATAATTTGATTATATTAAGAAATTTAATTAAGTTAATTAATTATAAAATAATTCCTATATCAAAGATCAGAGGAGTATAAAATTTCAAACTGCATTTACAAAATCCATGTAATTTAATATTTAAATAATTTTTTAGTTAATTTTCAATCACCAATTTAAAATCATATATGAGTTTCTTTTATTGTTTTTTGACCCCTTTAGATTTTATTATTTTAGTGAAAACGGTTTTAGTAACGTTGTTAAATTTATTTTGAAGTTAATTTAATTTCAAAATTTACGCGTATGAAATTTTATATCACACCAAATTCATTGAAAAACGATCACAATCGGGCCTTATGTTCAGTATCAAGAATGAAATCGATTTCAAATTTTGAATTAAGCTTTCACGAACAGAAAAAGAACAAAGAAAGAAGAAACCCACGCACCTGAATACTTGGTAAAATGGAGATACTCCTTCAATCCTTAATATAGGTTCCAATTATTGAGTTTATTTTGGTTCTAAATATAAGACCCATTTATCATATTTGTCAGTTTTCTCTAAATTACCTCTATAGATACTCTCAACCATAATCAAGTAGAAAAAAAAGAGAGGATATTAAAAAAGATGATTATGATATTTTAAGAAAAACATATTACATTTCTTATAATTAATTAACTTACCTAACTTTCTTAATCTAATCAAATTAGTTAAATAAGTCTTATATTAAGGACCGAAGGAGTATTAAATATAAAAAAAATGGAATGATGCATTTTGTTCAATGGAGCCTTAAAAAAAAGGGGCAAATTACATGAAAAATTCAATGCTGGAGATATGAACACTCAAGGGGAATCAAGCTTTGAAACTTGTTTGATTGCCGGTCCATTAAATTACTTATAATTATTCCTTAAGTAATACTCCTCCGGTCCTTAATGTAAGGCCCATTTAACTAATTTGATTAGATTAAGGAAGTTAGGTAAGTTAGTTAATTATAAGAAAAGTGACACATTTTTCCTAAAACACCATAATCATCTTTTTTAATACCCAATTTCTCTCTTCTACTTAATTATGGTTGAGAGAGTATTCATAGGGGTAATTTAGAGAAAATTGATAAATATGAGAAATGGGTCTTATATTTAGGACCAAAATCAACTCAAGAATTGGGTCCTATATTAAGGACCGGAGGAGTAATTTTTAACTTGAAATCCTTCATCATTCAATGAATCAAGCAAACAGAAGATATCAACTTTCTGTGAAGTTTATCTTCCCAGTTCCCACACTCGCTTTCCTCATCTTTTAATGAATCTCCATTTTGCATAGGGGTGTTCACGGGATGGATCGGGACCGGGACAGGCCCGTCCCGGTTCCGTCCCGGTGAACAGTAACGGGACAGAAAATCTGTCCCGTGTCCCGGCCCGTCCCGGGGTTGTCCCGGTCCTGGTCGGGACGGGACGGATCCGGGACGGGACCGGGACGTCCCGAAATTATTATTTTTTAATTTTTTAATTTTTTTTAAAAAATATGATTTTTTTTAATTATTATTTTTTTGAGCTTAAATCTTATAAAAACATCTTTTTTATTTGTTTGGGCACTCTTAAACAAAAGTTCAAAATATTACATATAATAGTTATTAAAAACTCTAAACAAAAGCTTTTAACACAATAAAAACTTGCTAAAGATTCTAATCATCAATAATCTCAAATCATTAACAAATATAAAAACTCTAAATAAATATATCCATAGTTCCATACAATAGTCTCAAATCTTAAAAAAAAATATGAAAAAAATGATATTATATAAAAAATTAAAAAAATTAATTTTTTTTTTTAAAAGGAACCGGGACGGGACCGGGACGGGACAACCCCGTCTCGTGTCCCGTCCCGTCCTGGTCCCTTTTTTGTCCCGTCCCGGTTTGTCCCGTCCCAAAAAATTTCAGGACGGATCCGTCCCGTCCCAATAAGACCGAGACCAAAACGGGCCGACCGGGACGGACCGGCCTTGAACACCCCTAATTTTGCATTTTCTTGCAACTAAGCAACTTAATTGCGCCAAATCATATGAACATTGTGGTTCACCCTTTGTGAATAACTTTAATTAATGTGAGTCCAAAAAAAAAAAAACTTTAATTAATGGATACTGATATATATTAATTTCTAATCCATTTATTTTTTCCAAACAATCATTTCTGTTAAACTTCAAAGTTACCTGGATAAAATTACAGCGGAATCAATCAAAACATGTTGGTCTATAGGATTGAAGTGCCCTATAGGCCATAGGATTGTCCATTCAACCCCCATGTTTAAGCAATAAGGAAATGTTCTGTTATACTCCCTCCGTTCCTTATTATAAGAGACATTTGATGCTTATGACATATTCCTATATATAAGAGACACTTAAAAGTTGTTTCTACTTTTTAATATTGATTTCTTATTTTACCCATATTTATTGTCTCCAACTCACACTCTCTCTCCCTCCTACTTCTCTTTCTTTCAATAATTTAATTGTTCTCTCTCATGCTCTCTCTCCTTATTAATGAGGGTATTTTTGGAAAGAAATTATATTTTTTACACATTAATTGTTCTTAACTAATTTTAACTACTTTTTTGATCAACGTAATTCGGTTATTTGTCTCTTATAATAAGGAACAGAGGGAGTATTTCAAAGGAGGCGTATCAAAATCATAATTTTTCTTCTTTTTTTTTGGGCTAGACACAGGTATACTCTTATAGGAGACAATTCTTATAAGAGGCAATTTTGTTCGAAACACTGTCGAGCACTAAATGTGAGTACCTCGTCCAGCAAAGATTCAAACTTTGGTTCATCACATTATAGGAGACTAACCCATTTCGTTAGATCTAGCTCCTGTTAGTATATCAAAATCATAATTTAGTGTTGGCTCAAAGAGAATAACACAGTGCATACTATTTTCCACACAGAAAATGCCAGTCATACCAACAAAAATCATTCAGCTCTTCATAGAATAGAAACCAAAACATCATTCATTCTTTTTTGTAATTATGCTCCAAACACGTAAACTTTCTCAATAGAAAGGCATGAACCAATATCTAATGACTTTGTCTTCGTGTGCTTGTGTCAAATAAAGAACCTTGCTGTTACTGCCATATATGATGCTGGTTATTGGATACTTAATGCTGTGATTGAGTGATCTCATGGAGCCTTTTCACACTGGTAAACTCAAAATATTTAGGATTCTCATGTATTGCACAAAGTTTCACAACTGTGATGTATTTATGGATTACTTTTCCCTCAGTATGTAGAGCTGTAGTGGTGAATTGTGATGAAAGATTACAAATTCATAGGAAATCTTAAAGCAAAGATTAAAATCTGATAAGATATCTCATAAATAACATTAAATATATCCATCTTTGAAAGGCAAGACAGACAATCTGATATTATAGATAGACAAAATAAAGCAAGAAACATCTGGTCCGCATTTATCATTCTAACATCTGCATCAAACTATAGAATGATCTAAACTGATACAAACAGATTTCCACCAAAAACATTTAAACAAAGTAATTCATACAAACATATTCTTGCTAACCTTAAAGGCAATGTAATACTTCACATTGGGGATTGACGCTCTTCATTGTTGAATTTTGCCAATTCTCACAAGGCTTTCTGCATAATTGTAAACACTTGCCCGAAAGCTATGTCCATTTGTAGGGACAGCAACCCACTTAAGTTCATCAGTAGCGACATTAATCATATCTAGGCCATGTTCTGGTTCAGCATTCTCCATTTCTACTTCAGTTTCACTAATAAGTCTTGGCATTCCATAATCAATATAGACAACTTGATTCCTTCAAATGGTCCCAGCACATGACTTGAATGGATTAGAACTGCGAATATAATTTGTACTCAAATTCCATCTCCTCGCAGATGAATCTGTAGCCCCTTCTTCCATCACCCCAAAATAAATACAAGAAATTTGAGAGCTTACAGTGCAAGGATGAGAAATTATTGCAAGTTTGCCCTCATACACAGCACGTTTAACACCTGAATGGCTTATCGATGCAGGCGATGGTGTCACCGTAAATACTTCAGTAGCTAAGTCAAATGAAATTATCACATCAGTATCATTTGCACCCGTTATGTCCACACCTGGCCTTGACCCGTACCAAAACATGCTTCCATTAATAGTGACACCATCACCAGAAATGCGAACATCTTTAATGCTGTCGAAGTGTATGTTTCTCCAATACCCTGTGCTCAGCTAATACACTTCTACTTCACAAATCACGTTAGTCTCAGAAAATCTCACTATCTTGTAATCATTAAGAATAGGACTGAACCCAAATCAGAAATGCCAACCAACCGGAACATCATTAAAAACTATGGGCGTTTGCCTGACCTCTCCAGTCGCGGGATTCCACAATAAAGAGGCGGGAGGACGGATATTATAATGCACGAGGCAGAGCAAGCCATTGCATGAACCAACGAGGTGAACGCCCGCCAAGGAATCGATCAGAGGTGTGTTCTCAAACTCACGAAACTGCAACTCGTAGTCCAGCAAACATAAGTAGAAAGGATCATCTCTATGAGTCTGTTCGACAAGAAGAGAAGGGTTTTGATGGGGGGAAGGTGGTGGAGATGGTCTTGGATAAAAGATGGGGTTTTGATGAGATTTTTCCAGTGTTTGCACACACATTGAAATCTAATTGGAGATTTCACCGGAAGCCGCTTAAGAATGTTGGTGATGATTTCTTCGGAAAGGAATGGCGCCGAGCCATTCATCACCGGCTGCTTCATGGAGGCAAACTGGGAAGAACAGATGTCTCGAAGGAAAGCAGAAGAAATTAGAGTTTAAGAATCAAAGCAATATACCTACCTTGTTTTTTGTCGACTGCGAAGAAGAAAAGAGAGGAGAGGAGTCGGGTCGGAAATTTACATTATTGGCCAACTTCAATCACTAATTTTTTTCCCCCTCCTCAACCACTAACTATTTCAAAATGGTATATAGATTTTGTTTAGAATAATATTAAAAAATATTTATAAACACGTTATATATTATAAACACATTAAATCAAAATAAAATTTATATATTATAAATCATAATTAAAAAATTATTTATAAATTATTTTAAACAGGTCTATAGTTAACATTCGGACTCTGATTTGTCATAAATTTCCAAATTTAGGCATATGAAATTATCTTGTATTTTATGCTTATATAATGTCAAAATGAATGAAAAATATTACAATCATGCCAGCTTGCCAAGTCATTAAACACAGCAGACCACCGTCAGATCTTTCACTCTACGAAGCAATCTCTGCGGATCAGCAGTGCCTCCGCTTCCAAAGATCTGCCGCTAGCCCGCTAGGGACTTGGGGCTTCATGTGAGGGCGGGGCAGGCACCCTCCCAAACACTTCTTCGATTTTAAAATCTCCCTCCAAAATGACTTTCCTATTTGCCATTTTTATCTTGGAAAAACACTTTTTAAGTACTTTTAAAGAGTTATTAAACACACAAACAAACAGTGATTTTACACTTTACTAGAAAATTTTCTCACTTATTTACTTCACCAGCCCTATCCTAAGAATTTTTACTATCCGGTCACATACCTCAGCTGAGACCGTATCCCTAATATGACTGATCGATAAAAAATTTCACAATCTTCTTTTAGGCCCTTAGATTACCAGGATTGAGGTCCAAATATGATTCCTATATACTGTCTAAGGCGAAATATCACAGGGACCTACTTGAAAGCATAATCAGTATCCATGGAGATATGTACAACATCCATTAAAAAGTCATAACAGAAACTAATTTATTGAGGTTTACTTAGGAACTAATAGGCATTTTAGCATGTGAGTGTTGAATAACCGTAGCTTGTATTAAGAAGATTACAGTTCAAATCCATCAAGTACGAACACAGTAGAAATACAATGGAGGAATTGACCACGTTCTTGACAGAATTATTTGGATTCTATCTGTTTTTTTTTTGCTTTGTATAATAATTTAGATTACAGTATCATATTTGTTTTTTCTGTGACTGATGACTGATTATTGCTGCAACTTAGTACTAGTTTTATTTTGGTTTAGGATGAGTAACTTGTTACAAATTTTGGTTGATTGATGATATATAAGCCAAGATGCTTCCCTTGAAGCTGATCCTTCCATATAATAATGCTCAAGTCAAGCAGAACCTACTTTTAACTTGTCCACAAGCATGCCCTGAACTGAGTTTACTTGCAGTTATTTATGGTCTTTATGTAGAAAGGATACAGTTGAATATGAATCGACCCATGACCTGAGGGAAGCATCTACATTGATTCCGTGGTGGTTTTTGGGTAAGCAACTAAGCATGCATGATTCTTTGCCTACATTTTAGACGCACTAGAGGAGCCCGTTCATCATAAACTGAAAATATTTAATATTTAAAGACGCCATAGCCTCTTGTTTTTACTGCAAAATCGCTTTGTTCTGGTGTATCGTAATCTAACGATCACTTTCTCCTTAGTTCATAACCAATGTTTACACAAAAATTAAAATCTGATAAGATTGTCCAACATGTCCCGCATAATCTACACACCAACAATTAAAGGATATTAAATATCGACCTTTTGAATGGGACAAAAAAAACAGAACAACTTGAAAATATAGACGGGTCAAATAAAGCAAGAAATATCAGGAGTTAGATTTCAGCATTCATCATTCAGAATAACATCCCTCAACGGCATTAAGCCTTATAAGTACAGAATAATCTACAACAGATCTGGAAGGTATATCTTAAATACAATAATTAATGCTCTTCGATGTGGATGTTGCCAAGCGGTACAAGGCTTTCCACATAATTGAAAACATCTACATGAAAGCTAGGTCCGGGGATAGCAAACCTCTTACATTCATTAGTAGTGACATTGAAAAGGTATAAGCCAACTTTGGATTCATCATTTGCCATTTCACTTTCACTGCTAACTCCAGGAAGTCCAAAAACTACACACACAATTTGATCTCTCCAAATGGCCCCAAGATGTAACTTGAAAGGACAGGAACTGCGAATATATTTCTTACTTGAATTCCATCTCTCCCCAGATGAACCTGTACCCCCCTCCTCCATCACACCCAAATAAAGACAAGAATATTGAGAATTTCCAATCCTAGAATGAGAAAGTGTAGCAAGTTTGTTCTCATACGTAGCAAGCTTACCTGAATAACTTGCTGAAGCAGGCCATGGAATCACTCTAAACACTTCTGATGCTATGTCAAATGAAACTATCACATAAGTATTTCCTATACTCATTTCTAAGCTTAACCCATACCAGAACATAACTCCATTAACAGTGACAGCGTGACTGACAAGACTTACACCCCCTAGGTTCTCAAATTCTATGTCTTTCCATGATCCTGTGCTCAATGAATACACTTCCACTTGACAAATTACAATAAGCTCGTAAACTCTCACTATCTTGTAATCATTAATGATAGGACTGAAACCAAATCCTAATAGGCACTCACCTTCAAAATGATCAGTAGTTATGGGCAGCTGTCTCACCTCTCTAATAGCTGGATTCCATAACAAAGGGGAAGGTGGGCATCTCCTATAATCGGCGAGACAGAGCAAGCCATTACTGGAACCGATGATCCGAGCGCACACCAAGGAACTGATCAAAGGGGCCTTCTCAACTTCACGGAATTGCATGTGGCAATCGAGCAAATACAAGCACAAAGGATTCGTCCGAATCTGCTGGATAAGAAGAGAAGGGTTTTGATGAGTGGAGTGGTGGAGGTGGTCAGCGATGAAAGATTGGGTTTTGATGAGATTATTCCAATGTTTGCACACAATCTGAAATCGGATCAGGGATTTCACAGGGAGTCGTTTGAGAATGTTTGTGATGATTTCTTCGGGAAGAAATGGCGTGTCGCCAGCCACTAACATCTGCTTCATAGCGCTTGACTGGGAAGAACACATTTCTAAGAGGAAAGGAGAAGAAATCAGAGGCCAAGAATCAAACTAACATACCTATCATGTTCGTCGTCCACGCACTGAGGAAAGCCACCGCAGTCAATGGAACCAACCATTCTAGGGATTACGGGGAACCAAAGAAGACAGGCGGGTCCCAACTTTTTTTTTTTTTTTTTGGAATAAAAGGGTCCCAAGCCTTAATATTAGGGAATACTATTTAAAAAAATGAGTACAGAAAAGAGAAGAGAGACGGGAAAAAAAAAACATAAAAATTGAAAAAGTGAGTTTGGTTCGCTTGACATTGGACATCATATATTTATCAGATGATAAAGGAACTAAAAAAGACAACGACATTCTGGTGAGAAAAATAAAATAGAAAATGACATAGTATGTATTTTTTGGACATTGTAAGGCATATTAAGGATGGAGGTAGTACCATATGACAAAAATATTAGAGAGGTTATGAAATTTAAAACATTGCTAGAAGTAAATAACTCCAATAGTTAACGAGTTCGGGATCTCATTTGAATGGTCGGTAGTTCTGACAATTTCTTACCGGCAAGATTTAATCTTTTTAGTTGAATTTCAATCACTAATTTAGTTGATGAGATTTTAATGTTGAAAGTAGTAGTAATGTTAGTATTTAATTGAAGTTGAAATTAATTTCAAAACTTTCACATATGTATCAAATCTTGTGATCAAATGTAACATCTATCATATCATAATGGATCCACTTCAGATCATTTATTTAGGTTCATTTAGGAATTAATTGACATAACTTATGAATACCACTAGAAACTATTCAGAAATGGCAAGAATCAACAAACTTTCTTGATATAATTATTTGAATTATGTTATTGGTGCTTTGCAAAATTAACACCGATGATTATCATTATCGATGGATTACATAAAACCTTATTTACCGTTGGCCAAAAAAAAACATAAAACCTTATTTAGATCATTGCTTATGATTATTTGGAATTTTAGATTATGAAACTTTGATATTTATGCTCAAAGTATATTTTTTATGGATTTTATTTTCATGTTTATTTGGTATTATGATAAAAAGGACATAAGTCAAAACCCTTAAATATTACATTTACTATTGAAATTAGTTTGGGTACTCATCAAAATAATGAGTGTAACAACGGTTATCTCCAACCTGTTACTAACTTTTTAAACTCAAAATTTAATAATACTAACCATGGTAGAAAAAATCTTGGTATAATTTTCGAAAAAAGACTATCATGGTTATAAAAAGAAATTTGATTTGCCTAAAAAATGTTAACCATGATAAAAAAGATTTGAACCAAGTATTCAAAATGTTTATCATGATTATAAGAGTTTTACTAAACAAATTGTATAAAAATAGTAATTAATAATATTTCATAATAACTAGACCTTGGGTTTTACAAAGTCTAGAACATCACATTTAACTCTAAACCCAGAACATGATATTTCTGAATAAAATTCTTCCAAACTAACAGTAATAAACTATTTTCAAAAGTCATTGTAGGTCCACAACTTACAAACATGAGCAACCGAGTAACAAAAATAACTAAGATCATCTGTCCTAGATAAATCAGCGTGTGCAAAAAGAGCCATATGTGACAATATACAAATACTCATCACATGATAAAAAGGAAGTTATACAAGATAATTTTAATAGCTAAGCCTCCGCCGCCTTTCCTTACTGACAAGCCCTAGAGCTATTACCTAGAAGTGTTAAATCACGGAGTGAGATAAAAAGCCTCAGTAACCAACAATCCTACTTATCAGGCATACAAATAAGTGCTTGAGATGTGTCAAGTGGAATAGTTACAAAAATCATAACATTCACAATTATCACATGGTTATATATATATATATATATATATCAAAATATAATATCCCACTCTCAATTCCCCCTTATTTCTTCACACCTTATATCCTCTGACTGAACTCATGGGTTAGTACTAACTCGTGTGACTAGTAGCTCAATATAATAAACTCACTGATCAAGTGATGTGAACAGGACAAAATCCACAAAATACAAGATCAGACCATGGGTTCCCCCTCTAGTCTACTAGTGAGGTGTTATATACCCTACAACACATGAAAAGGGCTAAAGGATCAACTAGTGTACATCTGACGTTCTACCACCTTATTACTTCTATAATGTGTACAAAATTCACCCACTTATTCTCCCTATAATATGTCTCCCACCAATCAACGTTTACCATCCCTTCTCATATTTATACTCATGAGATTTATAAAATAATTATTTACTAATAACATAATAATTTTCACATTTACCAAAATCAATATTTCTAAATTTCAAAATTCAACAGCAATCCTCAAGACTATTTCTCAATAAATTCATATTCCACATGACAAATCTATAAATTCATAAATTCATAATTATTTTGTGATAACATGAAGTATCTCAAGGCAATTTCAAGAATAATATATTTCATTGCTCAAATCATAGCCTAATGACATTTCAAGAATCTTATGTAATTCGAAATCGCTCACAAATATCATACAAGCATACATGACAAGTAGAAAGTAGTTACCTTTCACCAAAGTTATAAAAAGAATTACCACAAAATCAATGCCGTGCTCAAATCAATAATCCAATAATTAATCTACACAATTAATATAATCACATAATATAAGCTAATTAATTAAACTTATATATATTAGTTAAATGTCTAATTTAATTTAATTTTTATTCTAAATTCTCACAACTTTCATAACCCAAAATTAAGTATTTTAGAACTAACTTATAAATTTTCTAATAGGCTAAAATATTCATTTACATCCTCTCGATTATTTACTTTAATAACAAGAATTTTTCTAAAATTTTCAAATATGAAATCATTATATTTTAAATTCTAAAAATCTCATTTCAAGTTTAAACCTCAAAACCAAACTATTAAAAATTCAATAGTACCTCAAATATTTATAAATAAATAATCCAATTAAAATTTTAATGGTATAACTATCAGAGTTTTTTTCCTTCACAAATGATAGAATTTTAGCTAAAACAATTATTTTAAAACCTTCAATCACGTAATAAATAAAACTGAACTGATTAAAAACTCAATAATATGTCAAACAACCCAAATAAATTACTTAACATAATTTTGATCGGTAGAAATATTACGTATCTCATAAATAACAGATTTTTTAACTAAATAAATTAATTTAAATACTAAAGATCAACAAATGGGCAAATCTAAACCAATAGAAATGATTAACTATAATAGATCTATAATACTGCGGTTAACACTCATCAAAACATAACACTGAGCCCATAACTAAATCTCAAAATTTTCTCTAATTACTATAATAATGCTACTATTATGAAGGTTAAAATATGTAGAAAATATTTATGAAGAAAATTTGATAAAAGGAGGTAATTTTGAGTATCTAAATTATTTTTAAAGCCTGCCTTCTCTTTTACAATGGCCGTCGCTCTGCTCTTGCTCTCCCTCTTTCTCTCTTTCTCTTAGACGCCCGAGGAAGGGAAAATTGAAAGTGTGGGGTAATGTTTTCATACCCCTCACACATTTATTAGGGGAGCTCCCTCTAATAAATCCTTCCTCCCAACTTCCTCCGAATTTTGGGTGGAATGTTTCTTTTTTATAAATAATCAAATAATATTATTTTATAATAATATAATATTATTTGTTTTATTTATTATTATTTAAATTAATTTTTTTTTAATTTTTTTTGCATAAATCCTAAAATAAAATTTAGGATATTACAACGAGCATCCTAAACTCATTAAAGTCATCAGATCTAAACCATCAAAATCTAATTTGAATAGTTTTTATTTAAAAGTTTAAATTATTTATTTTTACATAGAAAAAAATTAATTTTCAAAATAATATAGTTAGAAATTATCTTTAAGATGGCTCTGTTTGAAAATAACTTATTTAGCTCATAAATATGCTTAAGAAATTCTAACCTGTTTGGATGAGCTTATTCTCTATCTTACTTAATGGCTAAGAATTGGATTC
The DNA here is from genome assembly GCF_004799145.2 of Neltuma alba. NCBI lineage: Eukaryota > Viridiplantae > Streptophyta > Magnoliopsida > Fabales > Fabaceae > Neltuma > Neltuma alba. Next base: position 608,059 of record NW_021636231.1, on the reverse strand, counting down.
ATAAGCCCCATTAAGTCAAGCACCTCAGAGTTGCTTTTTGCTTTTTCATTATGCTCATAGATGGGTGGTAAGGTACTGTTAAAACAATAATTATTCTCAGAAAAAAATTTTCCCACTCTTCAGCCCCATTGTCCACTCACTCTGTTTGGCTCATTTTCTTGCTCCTTTATCTACTCCTTTCCTTCTCTCGTCCGACTTGTCCTTACCGTCGCCTAACCCTGTCGGTTGTCTGCAACTCTTAGTCGCCATCGCACCATCGAGAGCAAGGCAAGAGTTAACAGGTTCCGTTGCAGGTTGGGTGGCCCAAATTTTGAAGGAGACGAAGAAAAGGAAAATGATCGGTTGCCTGTGGGGATAAATGGGTTATTGAGATATTGAAAAGTTATAAATAAAAAATTTTTAATAAAAGAAGGGGTGAATACATGTCCACGTGTTTTAACATGGTTAACAGTAGTTTTTTGCTTAGAGTTATGTAGAGATTTTTCCTCCTTTTGGCATCTTATTTCTCTGATATATTAGAAAATTTTTATTTGAATTAAATCTAAATTTAGAAATTATTTCTGTATTAAAAAATATGTTCTGTAAATTTTCTAAGCTAAATATAATTATTTCATTATATTTAACTTCTTCCAATTAAAATAATTTAAAATTATGGTATTATGTAAATTGATAAAATTTTTTCATTTTACATTATCTAATGAAGTCATATCTTTTTTGGTAATTTTACAAACTAAACTTATTCAATCATCATCTAAACACTTCTATTTTTACCTAATCTAAATTTTTCAAAAGTCAATCCAAACATAAATCATATTATCCAATATAACTTTTACCTAATTTAACTTTTTAAAAAATCATATTAAAAATAAGTTACTTTTTTTATCGCTATTCCAATCAGGCACTATATTTACCATTAAAGCGAGGTCTCATGATGATGGGTATTGTGTTATGGTGCAGTATAGCTTGTAGGAGGGCAGGTGCCACGAGAAGAATGTTCCATCCCCGATTGCTGAGCCATCTGAAACCAAATGTGAGAATGGGGGGAGACTGAGCACAGATGATGGAGAGAGTGCAAGACGTTTTACAATGGAGTCATGATGCACAAGGTGATGTGTTATTATTAAGGAATACCCAATATCCAACTGTCAATTAGACTAAACGGAATTAGGATACATTAAGCTGGGATGAAATTGCTCCATTTTTATTACATTGGGGCAAAATCAAACCTCTAAATAACTTAGGATGCTAACTATAGTTTCAAAAATAAATTAAAGTGTTGTGTGTACTTTTACCAAAGATTGAAATCTGATAATTAAGATCAAATAAAACGTTCCAGATAATCAATATACCAGAAGTTAAAACAATATTATTTATCCATATTTAAAGGGGGCCAAAAAAAAAAAACCAACCTTATAGTGCAGATCGGTCAAGCAAGAAACATCTGGTATTACACATCAACAGATGTGGATACATTTCAAAGAAAAATGCTTCAACAAAGTAAATTTGTAATGTGATAACTAAGGATTAAGGCTTTTCAATGTGGAAGTTGCCAAACCGACACAAGGGTTTCCACATAATTGAAAACATCTGCACGATAGCCATGTTCAAGGATAGCAAACTTCTTACATCCATTAGCAGTGACATTGACCAGAAATAAGCCAACTTTTTGTGGATCATCCTTCATTTCATGCTCAATTCCATTACTTAGTCCTGGCAATCCATAAACAATGCAGACAATTTGATCATTCCAAATGGTGTCAGGATATAACCTGAATGGATTGGAGCTGCGAATATGTTTCTTACTCGAACTCCATCTCTCTCCAGATGAACCCTCCTCTTCCATCATCATCTCCAAAGAAATATACGAATTTCTAATCCATTTGTAATGAAGTATGGCAATTTTGTTCTCATACAAAGTAGGCTTACCTGAATAACTGATGAAATCAGGCAATTTTATCACTTTAATAATTTCTAATACCATATCAAATGAAATTATCACACTAATATCATCTTCACTCCTATCCTCAGCAACTGTTAATCCATACCAAAACATAACTAGTTGAAAAGTTCATTTTCATCGTACTCCATTAACTGTGATAGCATTAGCTCTACATTCTCAAACTCTACGTCTTTCCATGATCCTGTGCTTGAGGAAAACACTTCCACTCCACAAATTGCATCGGTGACGTAAATTTTCACTACCTTGTAATCATTAATAATAGTACTGTACCCAAATCCTAAATAACACTCACCTGGAAAATCATCAATAGTTATGGGTAATTGTCTAACCTCTCTAATAATTGGATTCCACAATAATGTCGAACTTCCATGATGATCGGCGAGACATAACAAGCCATTGCTGGAACCAATGATTCGAACCCAGTCCAAGGAATTGATCAAAGGTGGGATCTCAACTTCACGGAATTGCATCTTGCAAGTGAGCAAACACAAGTGAAAAGGATCATTCCATCTACGAACTTGTTGGAAAAGAAGAGAAGGGTTTTGATGAGTGGAGTGGTAGAGATGTTCAGTGATGAAAGATGGGCTCTTGATGAGATTTTTCCAACGCTTGCACACACATTGATGTCGGATTATGGATTTTATAGGAAGTCTTTTGAGAATGTTTGTCATGATTTCTTGAGGAAGAAATATGGTGTAGGGATCGATAACCATGTGCTTCATAGTGCTCAGACTGGGAAGAATGGATCAATAATCAGAAGAAAGGAGAAGAATAAATCAGAGAAGGCTGAGAATCAAAGAAGCAAACCTGTCTTTTATATTGATCAACCGAGGATTGCAGAAGAAGTTTACTCGAATTCCAACTTCAGCAAACGTATTTTAGAAATCTGAGGAAAGTTGTCGCAGTCATTTAGGGTATGTTCGGATTAGTATTGGGCAAAACTGACTCATAACCAAACTGACTTTTGTAACTGAAATTAGAGTAAAAGTCAATTAGAATGTGTTTAGATAGGTGTTTTTAAAAAGTCAGTTGAAAAAATTAAAAGTTTTTTGAATGATTAATAAAAAAATTAGTTTAGTTTTAAAATGACTGAAAAGGACATAAATTTTATTAAATAGTATTGTTTGAAATTTTATGTTTTTAATATGATAATATTTTAAAAATACATCAAATTATTATGATAAAATATAAATAGTTTATTTGTGAAATTATAAAATAAAAATATTTTTTACGAAGAAAAATTTGAAAACACATTGTAGATAATTAATTAAATATATATATTGGATAAACATGAATATAAATTAAAATTTATTTGGTTTGAATAAAAGCTCATTATGCTATAGAAGAAGATGAGGCAGAGGGGAAATGTGAGGGTAAATCTGGGATGCTTATTTTAATAATTACCGTTTAAAATTGCAATTTGAAAAGTCAGATTTTTCTCTGTTGAATCTAACTGAGGTTGAAAGCCAGAAGTTGATTGGAAAAGTTAGCCCAACCAAACAACAATTTTTGTCCAACTCAGTTTGCAACTTTAGTTTCACTATTTTCAATGAGCTTTTGGCGTTTGTAACTGTGATCTAAACATGCCTTTAGAAACTAGAGACTTGCAGAAGAAGAAAACTTTGATATTAGAATTTAGAGGAAGTCAAATGTTTCTGACTTTTTCCTCTTCGCAAGCTATTATATATCACTATCCTCTTAGTATCCAGGACCAAGACATTGTGAATGGATTACCGTAGTGCTAATATTTGGATCGCTGACAATGAATGTGTGTTTGGGAATTCTGTAGAGAAATTATTGAGTCAAAACCAAGGTTTTCCCTCACTCAATTTAAAATTGATTATTGGGTTTTGATAAATGCCACAACTTCTAATGTAAGAGTTGCTTAATTAATTTCAGTATATTAAGTAAGCTACTAAATTACTTAATTTTAATAAATATGACATAACCTCCTTGAAACACCCCTATTTATGTAATACTATATCATATATTAGTTTATAAGTTAAACAAATTAGTTCAGAAAAGAATTATAGGTCCAAAAAATGAAATAAATCAAGTCTTATATTTATAATCAAAATAAATTTACCAATTATCGTTTATATTTAGGATGCAAAGAATAATGAAAACCATTATTGTTCAAAATCTAATCTATATTTTATTTTATGGTGCTTAGGTAGCTGCTCTACAATATTTAAAATAAGCAGTTCATTGCCCCGTTTGGGACAAAAATAAAAAAAATTCCATTTTATGGAGCATTTCTAGTTTAAAATATTAATGTATCGGACGTGCATGAAATTGTGTTAGTTGGCGCACAAGGGACTTTGGGTTATTTTCCTGGCTCTCTTTGTGCCTTTTGCTTTACGTTTTTTTTTGAACTTGTATTGTTTTTTTTGTTATTGGGCTTCTTTTTTTGACCTGATTTGTTATCGGGCTTCACAGCTACTTACCTTTGTGCGTTTCTTGTTGACGCTTTTTTAATGAGTAATTTGATTTTGCATTGTTTATTATTAAAAAAATACTTTTCCGCTTTTTAATATAGAATCTAATTATGAAGTTAATTTTAATCCTAAATATAAGATATATTTCTTATATTTATTATTTTTTTCTAAATCACCTTTATAGATACTTCTTTAAGTATAATCAAGTAAATAAAGGAAAGAGGATATTAAAAAAATGATTATGGTATTTTAGGAAAAACATATTATATTTTTTTATAATTAACTAACTTATTTAAATTTTTTAATCTAACTAAATTAATTAAATAAACCTTATATTAAAAATAAGAGGAGTAATAAAAATACATGCATCACTTACACGCACAAATGAAGTCAGCGTGTATGTGGGAGACCAGTAAGAATAATTTGGATAGCTAGATGCTCTGCGGCTGTGTGCCAACTGTGTTTATCAACGGAGGGCCCACTGGCCTTGACTAGATGAATAATAACGTACACGCCTTTTCTTTTTTAACCTATGATTGGGCACTAAATTATAGACATTTATTTTATATATTTAAATAGAAATTTGATGTTTGGTTCATCATAAGTAGTCCATTTTGCTAGACCAATTTACATTGGTGACTCAACCCTATTTTCAATAAAATGTCTGAAAGTTTTATTGGTATAATAGCATCAGCCAGCAGAAGTAAATTAATAGCGTTCTGTAGTAAGAGGAGTAGTTATGAACCCTGTAGACCATCCCCATGGGGGTGGTGAAGGGAGGGCCCCAATTAGTAGAAAAAACCCCTGCACTTGGAAGAAGAAGTAGAAAAAGGAAAAGAAATCACTCATTTCAAAATTTATTACTCAAAGACACCTAAAAATTTATACTATCTCCGGTCCTTAATATAAGATCTTATTTAACTTTTATTTTGATCCTAAATATAAGATCTCAATCCACTTTGTTTCTCATATTTATGTATTTTTTTCAAGATAGTCTTTCTAACAATGGTAGTTATAGCCAATATATTTAATTAGCAAAAATATTTTAGGAAAAACAACACATATTTATTATAAATACCTAACTGAACTTCTTTTCTTGATCTTTTTAAATTAATCAACTAACTCTTATAATTAAGATAAGAGGTAGTACATTTTAGTGGGTGTAACTTATTTTTAGTTGGTGCAACACTTCTTTCAGTTGCAGATAAGTTACACGTAAACGAAAGAGTTGCAGCGACTTAAGGTTTTTTTTTTTTTTATAATCATGGAGTTAATGAAGACTTTTCCCCTTTTCCACACAAAGCAAATATTTTAAATTTAGCTGCAATTTTAAAAAAATAAGAATCTGAAATCAAATAAAAATGTATGAGTTAAAAATCATTCAATTATTTATGTAATTACTTATTTATTTATATTAAAGTATGGTTCAAGAGATATCAGTTACTCCTTTTGTCCTAAAAGCAAAATCGATTTTGTAGTATAACTTATACTATAAAATAAATTTTATATTTAAAATTGAAAGAGCATATTTCTTCGTTATAATAGAGATTTCACTATAATAGAGATTTAGAGTGCTCAAAAGTTAACAAAAACCATCCTTACATTTATCTGGCATATTAGGTTTTTTGTTTGCAAAAATAATATTATTTTTTAAACAATTTTTATGAAGGTATAAATTTATTATAAAATTTCATCCATCAGATACTCGCTTTCCTTTTGACCCTTAATATAAGTACTAGCCAAATTTTAAATTATCACAAATGTAAGAATTTAATCAATTTTGTCTTATATTTATTAGTTTTTCTAAACTAATTTGCTTATCTGATCTTTAATATATTTAAATTAGTTAAATATTTTTTATATTAAAAAGTAGATATACAAATAGCTCTTATAGTAATATATGGGAGAGTAATTTTTTTTTAAAAAAAAACTTTTTAAGATAAAATAATATTCAGAAAAAAAGTCTTTTCAAATATTGGCTCGACAGCGGGAAAACTATGATCGCCACGCGTATTTCCCTGACAAATTGCTACGTGTCTCACTGGTTCCCATCTCTGAAACAGCCAAAAGACTTGTGGTGGAAAAAAAACAACAAAAAGACAACACCGTTTGTTGGTGCAAACACGCCCTATCCAGACCTTTTGATGAGCATCCTGATTCTAGTCTATGAGTACTTGACACTTTAGATACGTAATACTTTCTAATTTTTATTTTGATATTAAATATAAAATTTTAATTCGTTTTGTTTTTTGTATTTATCTATTTTTTTAAATATTTTTTATAATAATAACAATTATAACTAATACACTTGATTAATCATTATATTTTTAAGAAAATAACACCTATATATTATAAATAACTAACTTAATTAGTTTTCTTAACCTATTCAAATTAATTAATTGGTTCTTCTATTAAAAACCAGAGATAGTACTATATGTTTTTTTTTTCTGTGGTAATTATGGGGTTAAGGAAGACTTTTCCCTTTCAACCCAAAACAAATATATTTATTTTAGCTGCAATTAAAAAAGAAGACCATAAAATTAAAGGAAAACATATGAGTTACCCACGGGATGAAGTAACAAAAATTATTCAATTATCTATTTATCTATTTATTTATTTATATTATCTTTGATCTTTAATATAATAGTTAGTTTAATTTTTAATTTAATTTTAAATATAAAATTTCAATATACTTATTAAAGTATAATCTAAGAGATAATACCTCCAGTTCTTAATATAAAAGCTTGTTAACTAATTTGAGTAGATTAAGAAAATAAATTATATTAGTTATTGGTAATAAATAGATATTATCTTTCCTAAAATATCCTTACTAATCAAGTGTATTGGTTAGAACTATCATTATTACAAAGGCTATATTTAAAAAAATAAATAAATATGAGATATAAAGTGGATTGGGTTTTATATTTAAGATCAAAATAAAAGTCAAATAAATTCTTATATTAAAAATAGAAATTAGCATTAATTATTTCTTCGTTGTAATATAGATTGAGGGTGCTCAAAAGTCAAAAAATAAAATCCTCAGATTGAGCGGGCAGATTAGTTTTTTTTGTGCAAAGAATATTAATTTTTTAAATAATTGTTTTGAAGATATAAATTTATTATTGAATTTTACAAGTCATATGCCCCTCTTTTTCTTGTCTTTAATACACGAGCTAACTAAATATTAAATGATTATAAATATAAGATTTTAATTTATTTTGTATTTTATATTTATTATTTTTTAAACTAATTTACTTAATTTATAAATTAAAATATAATTAATGTTATGTAATAATATTTTAGAGATATTATATCACATTTTTTTACAAGTAACTACTTTATTTAAATTCTTTAATTTACCTAAATTAATTAAATAGTTCTTATGTCAAAATTAAATAAATAAAAAAATGATTAAAAAAACTGTAAAAATTGCAAAATCACAAATTGAGACCTGTTGTAACATTTTTACAATAATAATTAGATTGCAAATGACAGCACATTTTAAAAAAAAAAAACACTTATTTGTAATTTTACAATATTCACTTTTTTTTTGGGTGATTTTTCAATGCATGGGAATAAGTAGTTGTTATATTATACTCCTCCGGTCCTTATTATAAGACCCAATTTGACTTTTTATTTGGTCCTAATTATAAGACCCAATCCATTTTGTCTCTTATATTTATGCATTTTTTTCCAAGATAATCTTTCTAATAATGATAGTTTTAGCCAATATACTTAATTAGTAAGGATATTTTAGGAATGACAACACTTATTTATTATAAATAACCAACTTAACTTACTTCCTTAATCTCCTCAAATAAGTCAATTTGGTCTTATAATTAAGACCGGAGGAGTATTAACGTACGCAAGGGAGTGCCTTTTTTCAATTTTTTGGGGAAAAAAAAGCTTTTTAAATTTATCCGGTTTCATGGTTGCTACAAAGCCTTAAAATATTCAAGAAAAAAAAGTCAACTTGGCTGGTTGGGACTGGGTTTAGTCAAACTTTCTCAGATGAAATAACTACAGCAACTTGCCCAACTGCTTCTTAAAGACGGTTTCTTCTTTTGCATCCTCCTCCTCCCTCTTCTTCAATCATGAGGCAGGGGGCATAATGAAGCTTTAATGGAGGACAGAGTAGTGAACACAATCGCTGTAATATCAGTGATTTTTCTGATCACTTTTGTCGTCATCGCTCGCGTCTTCTTAAACCGTTCAAGAGCCTTCTTCCTCATCTTGGGGGCCGATGTTGCCGTGATCATCGCAATCTTCGCCTTCGTTCTCATCCGAAGGCGATTCAACCGTAGAAGAAGATTGATCGAGTCCCGATTAAAATCTGAAGGTAGCGAGCTCCGAATAGAATACAGCTTCTTACGAAAAGTCGCCGGCGTTCCGACCAAATTTCGATTCCAGGAGCTCGAAGATGCCACCGGTGGATTCCAGTGTCTACTCGGCCAAGGCGCCTCTGCTTCGGTCTTCAAAGGCATTTTAAACGACGGCACGTTGGTCGCGGTGAAGCGAATCAACGGCGAAGAACGAGGCAAGAAGGAGTTCAAATCGGAAGTCGCCGCCATAGCCAGTGTCCAGCACGTCAACCTCGTGCGCCTGATCGGGTATTGTAACTCCGCCGTAGCCCCTAGGTACTTAATTTACGAGTTCATCCCAAATGGCTCTTTAGATTCTTGGATATTTCCCAGTAAAACCGAAAATCGAAGATCGCGCCGTGGGTTTCTATCATGGAGCTTGAGATACAGAATAGCCATTGACGTAGCCAAAGCTCTTTCTTACCTTCACCATGATTGCAGATCAAGAATCCTCCACCTGGATATAAAACCAGAAAACATTCTGCTGGACGAGAATTTCAAAGCAATCGTCGCAGACTTAGGTCTGTCAAAGCTAATGGGGAAAGATGAAAGCCAAGTGATGACCACAGTGAGAGGAACAAGAGGGTATTTAGCTCCAGAATGGCTCTTAGAACATGGAGTTTCAGAGAAAACAGACATATACAGTTACGGTATGGTCCTATTAGAGATCGTAGGAGGAAGAAGAAACGTGTGTTTGATCCAAGATCCGAGGGACAAGGAGAAGAAGAAGTGGGAATACTTTCCCAGGATTGTGAACGAGAAAGTGAGAGAGAACAAGTTAATGGAAATTGTGGATGAGAGATTGATGGAAGGTGGGGGAGTGGAAGAGAGGGAAGTGAAGAGGATGGTGTATGTGGCATTGTGGTGCATCCAAGAGAGGCCAAGGGTGAGGCCAAATATGAAACAAGTGGTGGAGATGCTTGAAGGTAGAGTAATGGTGGATCAGCCGCCTGATACGAGAATGGTTATGGGAAATTTCTTTTCAATGGAAGGAGGAGAAGAAGATGAAGCAGAAAGTTCCCAGACCGTCACAAGTTTGGCTGCTTATTTGGCCAGCCAAAGGGCAACAGGAAATTTGGACTATGTATCCACTTACTCCATGGCCACCACGGTTCTATCTGGTAGATAGTGGAATAGATTGGAGTTAGAGTTGAAGTAATTCTTCTAAAGGCATGATCTGTATTCATACCAACTCCAATTCCAATCTTGGCGTTTCACTGGTCAAAATTTCTCTTGCAAGAAATTTGGCCTATGCATGCAGCTGCTCCATGGCCACCACGGTTCATTCCCCCTAATGCCCACAGATATGCATATGCATATTTCTTCTTCTTTTTTTTTTATGGTTTTTCAACCTGGTCAAATTGAGCATTATCAGCTCTAAGTCAAAGTAACTCCCAAAAGTATTTTCTCCTGGTAAAAAAAAGTTTGAGTTGGGTCTCAGGCTCCAGGTTTAAAGAGTACTTATAGGGATACTTACACATTGTCCACCAACAAGATCCGCACATCAGTAACGGGATTCTAACTCACAATCTTATGGGTTATGAGCCGACTCCTTACTAACTGAACCAACTTTTATTAATGTATTTTTTGTATTTATACAGATTTGAGTATGTTTTATATTTAAATGGTGAATGCCCCTTTTTTTGGGCCTTTCAGGATGGACCTGGTTCAGCTTTGGTTCTAATTATTTTGCTATTTGAATGGCATACAACATTTGAACATAAATAGAATAAGGAGTTCATTAATTTTCATCATTAGTTTTCTGGCCATCCATATATTATTGTTGCTTAAACATTTTTAAAAAAACAAAATTATAATTCTTATTTATGATGATAATTAAATCAGTTTAATGTTTTTTTATACTACTTCCGGTCCTAAGTATAAGAGCTAGTTGATTAATTTGAGTATATTAAAAAAATAAATTAATTTAATTATTTGTAACAAATAAATGTTGTTTTTCTTAAAATATCCTTCCTAATCAAGTATATTAGCTAAAACTATAATTATTAGAAGGATTACCTTGAAAAAAAAAAGTATAAATATGAAAAACAAAATGAATTGGGGTTTCATATTTAGGATCAAAATAAAAGTTAAAAAAGGTATTAGATTAAAGACTGAAAGTAGTACAACAGAAGAGATATTCAGCTTAATGTTAGTTTAATCTTACACTATCAAACTAAAATAGATAATTAAATGGACGGATGAAATTGCGTGTGAAAAAAAAAAAAAAGGTATTGAGAGAAAGATCCAAATCCCCCGATTTAAGTAAGGCTTTTGGAATGTTTCTCCCACTCCTTTCAAGTATTGGCGTCTCGCTGGCCAACCCAGGTATGAGGAACCGAGGGAAAAATGCAGGAAAAATCATAAGAAAAATGTTAAAATTGCAAAATTACAAATCAAATATTTTTTTCAAAAAATTATTGTCTTCTGCTTGTCAAAACTCAAAACCTATATAAATCTTATAATGGGTCCTGATTCGTAATTTTCATAGCTTTTTTTTTTTGTGCGATTGTCCCAGAAATATGACACCTGGAAACGGATCCTTTTGTCGTCATTATTCTTTTTTATATTCTGTCAAAAAATTTATGTCACTGTTGTTGTGAGCTGTGCCGACTCCACGCTTATGTCGATTTTTTTTTCCCCGCCTCATGGGTTGAATTAGTCCTACGAATTTAAGATGATTTCAGCAACGATTTTTTACTTTTTTAATCGGTCTTCTTGGTTTTATAACGGTCAACCAATGGGTTGATTAGGATTAGGAAGCTTACAACTAATTATTTAACTGATAGACAAATTAATTTTTTTGTTTACTATTTACTATTTTGAACTCAATTTTTGTCAACAAAATTTTTAATGTTAAATTCAACACCCTCTTTTGAAACGAGGAATTTAACAAGTCAAAAATGCAGTTACCAATAGCGTACAGGACAAGTTAAAACTGCCATCACACATCTTTTAGAATATCTGAAATGTTGACAAAAACGGTTAAAGCTTATATTTTTTTTAAAAACCCTAGCATACATTCGATTGTTTATTCAATCCACCACATTTAAACAAGATGTGTTATATTTTAAGGTGGACGGATCAAAATTACAAGTCTTTGTTCAAGAGAATACAAAGTATACTATTTTCCACACGCGCATCAAAAAACAAAAGGGGCAAAACCTGAGATTTCCAAACAAGGGAGGGAACAACTAAAGGATGGGGGGACAAAAAAAGAATGTACTGAGGAAACCAAATTAGCACACGTTGTAACTACGTTAAACATCACAACCATAATTATGGGGGGACCTCGTGGTACAGGGCAGCAGCCAGTCAAAGGTCTGTTGAGACCAAATAATGATACATTTTTCACCTTAATTCGTAGAACTGCCTCGGATTGGCTACTTTCAAACTCACGTCAAGACCCTGAAAAACCAGGAGGTAACTGTGATTAGTAGCTGTTATGCCATAGTTGCTGAGATTGCTTGGAAGGTTGAGGGACTTGAGAAACGCCAGCAAGTGATGCTTCCCTTGCATTTTGCTGTTGGTGCTGGTGGTGGTGGTGCTCCAGAGAAATGCCTGTCTGAGAATAGAAATTCGGGTACCCAGGAGGTCCGAAATGCTGTGATGGCGGCTGCTGTTGCTGCTGCTGACTTTGCCGGAATCCACTCGTTTGCTGATTTTGTCCCTGGAAGCTGTAATATGTGCTGCCTGGAACTGCAGACATAGTCCGGGAGGCAGGACCGTGAACCCACATAGGAGAATTCTCATTCTAGCATAACAAACAAGAAAACCCCGTTATGATTCATATCCAGGCAAGATCAACCGCCACAATTCCAAGTCTTTTTTTTTTTTTTCTCTGCTGATAGTTAAATTGCCCGAACCAAAATTTTGGTTGTCAAGTGATGTGCCTTTTCAATAATTTAAGGCTTGAAACTCTCATTTCAATCCTCTAAAAACACTGTCAGCCCAGCAGTCACTGAAAAACATGACATGTACCAGTCATCGCTTGTCATGGCATCCTTTGACTTTGGTGCTCCATCATGACAAGTTCTCAGTGATAACTGGGCACTTGATAGCCATATTAGCTGTGTTAGCTTGTCACTGTCTCTACTAATAAGCTTCACGTAAAGATGCTATTTACTACAAAATACTTTATGAAGGAATAAAGAGAGACATTCAAACTCGAGAAATTGCTATATCAAAAATGGAAAACAATTAATATCAATCAATAGCTATTGAGTCACGTTAGCTCTTGCCTGCTGTAGGGAGATCATATGATTGCTGTCCTTAAACTGAGAGTTTATAACATCTTCATAACCAGTGGTTGTGCCAGCAGGGGCAGCAGGTGGATTCAGAGGAAAGTTTCCTCCGGGAATGCTGTTTGAACTGCCAAAGCCATATCCAGAAGCAACTGCAGCAGATTGAGGCAAGCTGCTAACAGAAACACTGTTTTTATATTGGGGAAGAGCGGCTGCCAGTGACTGGTGGTATGTACTATTTCCGGGAAAAGCCTGCTGAAAAGCTGATGGCATATAGGTGTAGCTTTGAGGCAAGAACGGATAGCTAATCATATTAGCAAAATGCCCCAAAGGAAGAGTTGGTTGAGAGTATGGATGCACAGCCATGTGTTGAGGAAGTGAAGGACCAGTTGCAACGCTGGCACCAGGCAGAGTTTGTGGATTTGGTTGAGGCGTAGAAATACTGCTTGCTCTTAAAGCCTGCACACAGAAAATTATCAAATTGCTGCATTACGATGATTTCCCTCAATCAAAAGGATAATTCATTATACACGTGTAATGAGCAGCATTGTCCATCAGTATTGGCGTATATCAAAATTTCAGTACGTATCTCTGTGTAATCATCATACATATAGAACCATATTATACCTCAACACAGCCACATCACAATCATAAAATGGCATAAAAGCAAGATAGCAGAAACTATATTACACCAGTGTATTAAAAAAACTATATTACACCAAACACAGATAAAGTAACTTCAGAGTCTGATATTCCATTTACCCTCCAGTTTCTTAACCCATTGAATGAGTAGAAACTCCAATATTATATATGCATAGAAATATAAAATACAAACTTCAGTATTATTTTTATACAGAAAATACAATTTTACAAAAGACCCACAGAGCTTACATTCATGTACAAATGACCAGTAACATTAATCATTCAGTCCAAAGTAAGAAATGTCGTCTTATATTCTTTTTCTAGTTTTAACTACCTATCACGAACACCAGTAAGCAGAAATTGCACCAGCACATCATCTCATAGCGTTGGCTGACCACCGTTGAAAACACCATGGGTCTGGCCCATAACCACGTTCTTTCCCTTTCAACTACTAGCAGATATTAGTAGTTTAATTATCCCTTTGATTTTGCGATTCTGATTAAGATTTGATTGTCTTTTGAATTCTTATAATTTTGCAATTTGGCCAATCCTAAGGAAAGATTATAACCTGGGATGTGTGCCTTTAAATACCATTGTTAGCCTCTGAATAAAGTCAGGTTTTCTGGGTAATATCTCCTACAACCACTGATGTGGGCAACATAAGTCATAGATATTGGGGGCTAACTAAAAGTAAACAGGGCTTATTTCTTTTCTTATGGCCTTCACACATCATCCAATTCCCAATTCTTCCTCTTCGCACCATGCTTCCATCCAGAACCACCTTCTTGTCAGGACCCTATTGTCTGTTGTCAGGATTTTTACTCCCCTACTGCTTAAACTAGATTCTGACCATACATCTTTCCTTTGATGCAGATTCGAGAACTTGGTCTCTGGTAGAATCCAGCTTAATAATAGCAGCCAAATGCAGAAACAAAGGACAGCAGAAACAATAAACGAGGCAAATCCTTAGCTTTTGATATCAATACTTCATAATGCCAAATCAGTGTTACAATGAAGTCCACTGATTTTCCTGTTGCACCCAGAAATCTCTAACACAAGCAAATACCAAAACCCAGAACACTCAAAGATCAGAACATAACCACTGGCAATAAGAGGCTAGTCTCTCCTCACCAAACTCAAAAATACAAAATATGGCCCTCTTCTCTTGGAGACTCCCATGACTGCTATATGCCAAAAAGTAACTCTCACAGTCCCCAATACTTCCCTCTCCTAGACCAGGCCTAGAGCAATCCCATAGCAACTCTAATTCATCATTTCTTTCTCCTTAACATTAGGGGCCCCAAGGCCAATGCTCTGGCATCAGAAAGCTGCTTTCCCTTTTCTTGCATCTACCTAAATTTCCTTTAAAGATCTCTGCAACACAAGTTACTCTATCAGTCTCTTGGTCAAGCCTTCTCATTCTTTTCCTTGTCTTCCTTTAATTATTAGTCTTCTAAGGTCAATTTGTTTGGACCACAGTTACGCTACAGGGTTAACGTTATGACAGGCAGCAAGTTTAGAAGACAAAGTACAGCTTCATCCCTTGATGTGTCAAATGCATACAGAATTCTTAATCTTCATAATTTAATTGTCCGGTAGAGGGCACTTAATAAGGAAGACGCAGTTCAGTATCCTTGGCAAGTAATAGGCTTTAATGACTTGGCCTTGGGGCATTCACTCTAGCCAAAGCACACAGGTTTAAGCAAGGAGAAATGATAGAATCTATGATTAATAGGTTAAGCGAAAAGAAGGAAAAGAATCTTTAATAGACAATATGATCAAGGATCTTAACTCCTAAAAAAAAAAAAAAATTAAAGCCAAGAATAGCACTAGACCTGTAGGTGCAAGGATCATAAAAACATAACACCCTAATAATCCAAAAAAGAGACTCTCCAAAGCAAGCAAAAATCAAAGGCGATCATCTATGCTCCTAAAACTACTATTTATGCAACAAGGATCTAACAATTAAAATTAATCAAACAATATATCATGCAAAGTAGTGAATCATGGATCTTATTTTCTGCCATTATCACCTGTTCTCTAGGTGGTGAGTTAATTACTGCTTCCTCACTATCTCCACTTTTTACTCCGGTCCAGGAACTACCCAGCTCCACTAACCATTCCCCGTATACCTCTAGTCAGCCCTTCCCCTTCCCCACACGTCTTTCTCTTAGTGTGAGTTTTGGTATCTAATCAAGGGCATATTGGCACTGCACACTCAAGTGTCATTTTAATTTACATTGTATTTGATTTGATTATAAATGATGATTGGCATCTTTCTAATAAAGCTTCTTTTCCATGCAGATAAAAACAGAAGTCATATAGATTTGGTGAAATTAAGAATCCCTTGTTAGACGTGGTTACAATGTTACATTGACAATCAAATTTACTAAAATATCAATTCTGCAGGGGTAGAAGGGCACCTCAGACATGGATATGGTGGGACCACCAACTGAAGAAGCAATGTTGCTATATTTTGCAGGCATTGATTGTGTCACAGGGAAAGGTGAGTAAGGGACATCCTCCCTTGCCGTCTGAACAGTTGAAGCCAACAAAGCACTGGGCAAAGAACTTGTATAACCCTGTCACATGATGAAAACTAAACATTAGATGAAAGTGCCAGCATTGTGAGATCCTGACAGAGAATAAAAAATTAAAAAAAAAACTACGTGAATTAACTAGTATTATTATGAGCTGCGCACGAAAATAGGCAAAACATCAGTTCATCACATCATAGTCTAATGGGAGGAAACAAGTATAAAAACAATTATAGCAAACGTAAGGTCCAATGCATACAAGTTTATAAAGAAAAGCAACTTAAAAAACAAATTTATATGCGCATAAATAGGGGTGTATCAAGTCAGAGGAGTAAATTATCACCATTAGGTCACAAAAAATAGGTCAAGGTTAATACCAAATTATAAATGTGAAATTCAATGAAAATATTCAGTAAACATTTATGAAGATTCTTGCGCTATCTTGAAAGAATGTCTAATGGTAGTTAGTTACTCCTCTGAACTCTCACCTAAAATCACTCCCCCATCATTACGGAACCAAATCTCGTTCACTGAAAACCAGAATCAAGAACCAGCGATTGAACATGCTCATCATTACATATTTACAAATCTACAGGTCTGTATTACCATTACACTTGAGAAGTGAGCAAGGTTCTGCATCGGTGTGTTTGTTTGTGAATGAGAATACGGGACATCTGGTTGTTGACTATTATCATAAGTAAACCCATGTGAAGATGAGGGGAATGAATATTGATTCCCCTGAACAGCCTCAGGAGGAGACTCTGCTTTTAACACCTCTGGTTGTGAAATGGAAGGAGACCCATAAGACCCAGCAGTCACATCAGTCCTTTGAACCAAGTTTCCATCAGAGGTACTAGTGAGATGTTCATCCTCATAATAGTCAGAATTCCTGGGAGAAAAATACGAAGCAATTATGAATGACCATAAAATTGAACACCATATATAACCATATACAAACATACCTAGAATCTGATGGACCAATTGTTGCAGCATCGGTAGCTCCAGAAGTCTCCTCTGAGTTACTTTTCACAGGCCCACACGCATATGGCCCAGAAGAAGGAAAGGCAGCATTTGTTCCCGATCCAAAACTCCCAAAGCTCAAATTCAAGCATTCTGGATTATGGAGTTGCAGGTGATCTGGAATCACAACAGAATCAGTTTCCTCCTCTGGTTCTTCCACCTGATCATCTTTCTGTAAATTCAGCTGCTCCAAGTGTGCAGACATTGAGGAAACACCATCTTCTGCTGAAAAAAAATTAAAAGTAAAGTTGAGGGGCCATAAACGGGCATGGAAAAATGGCATTGAATAGTGAACCAGTAATGCAAAAATACCCTTTAACCCGTTGACACAAGAGGAAGAGAACACACACACAAAAAAAAAGAAGAGCAAATCTAGAGAAAAGTAATCGTTTCAATACTCTCATCAAAGCAATAGCCAATATTACAAAATCTCCTTGTGCTTTATGTTTCTAGAAAATCCTGGGCGTATTTTTTTCTCACATGCGCTACGGAGAAAGGATACTCACAGAAAATGAAATTCAAAGACTTACTGCACATCCAACAGGTGGTACGAACGCTCAAACATCAGAATATTTCAACACTCCGTTCAATATATATGCACTCTAAGGCACCACAAAAACATTTAATGGCAAAAATATATTTCAAGACAAATTTGCACAACAGTAGATAAGTTTGAAGCATCCTGGCAACCTTCATTATTATTAAAAGAATGTCGGTGATGTTGGTAAGGACTTTTATCCTCGTACAAGTTATCATCAAAAACAGATGCACCTCCACCATTATCCTCAGATGTAGCAGAAATAGAAGCAGGTTCAACATTGTCTGTAGTCTCAAGAGGAACATCGTCAGCTAAATGTTCTTCTACATGGGACTTTTGCTGCCGATTAGCTTCATCCAAGTTAGTTGGGATTCCGTAGTACTCTGAATTCAGAAGCGCACCAGTGATAGAGGAAGCATTAGCACTTGATTGGTGCTCAATAGAAGGCCATTCATCATTCTGACGATCATGGCTAACAGAAAAGCCTTGATCAGCATTTGCCTCTGACACATGCAATGAGTGCAAGCTCTGATGTGATGCAGATGGAGGTACCAAAACATTATGATGGTTACTGTTAATGGAAGAACTAGGAACAGAAGCCTTGGCCTGTGGCCTACCCATCTTGACAATATCGGCCATTGATACTTGACCTGGGACCCCCATCCATGCGGATTGCAATCCCCCATGTTGTGATGATGAAGATAGTCCATCACCCCCACATAATTCACTCGCCACAGAATCACTGCAACAATTTTATCATACATGAATCATGTGACATCTAGCTTGACGACATACTAATACCAAAGTGTTGCGTCTAAGCACTTGTAGGCACAACCAAAGTAGGAAGATAAACAATCATGACATGCAGGTAGCTAAACAAAACATAGCAATAACCAGCCTAATAATTCAGGACTTTTGATTCTTTATTTATATGATTTTGCGTCTATTAAAGAGGGACTACAATGTTACATTGAAAGAAAGAAAATATCAAAATCCTGACCCATCCATTTTGACCAATCTTTTCCACCGTAGTCATTTTCCACAAACACAGGATAATCCAGGAAGTACATTACTGTATCAGAATTGAGAATAGAATCCAAAAGCAATCCAGCGAATAAATTGTAGAAAACGCACCAGGAGTTTGAAAATGAGAACAGAATATAATTCAATGCAAAGAATTAAACATACTTTGTAACTAATAAAAGTTGGAAGATTTAACAACTCGTTTCTAAGAAGAATCGGACAAACCAGTTTAAATATAGGTAAACAGGAAATAAGTATTATTAAAATTTCAAAAACATTATATTGGGAAAAAAAACAAAACAAGTAATCATTCCTGTCGGCAAGACAGCTGAGACGGGGAAAAAAAGAACTACTTTAAGAATTAATTAAATAATTATATGTATCCATAATGTATTGAAATTCTGGCCACTCCATTTTTACCACGATTCAGGTGGAAAACCCGACCAGGAAGCCACAAGTAATTCATGTGAGATAAGTTTCCCTGGCTAGCTTAGGTCTTCATTAGATTCCTTGCAAGATATTAAATATTCTTAAAAGTTGACAAGTTCATACATGCTGAAAATAGAACCATCAAGAAATAGACAGAATGGACGGACAATAATATGATAAACTAGGGGAGAAGAGAATATTAGTTAAACGACTGAAGAGAAAACCTGTGAGACGGCAATTGCCAGTTCACATTATTCCCCAAGATGCCAGAAGAAGATGTAGGAGCTCCAGGAGCATTCGTCCCATTTTCTTTCTTGTACCCAGGTCTTCCCTGCAGGAGACCAGAATCTGATCTCCAAAAGAGGAGAAAACTTTTTAAAAAGAAAAATTTTCAGACTAAATGCTTTTTTCCAAATTTAACAGAAATATCAGACTAAGACCATATGAGACGGTTTTATTGTTTGGGTTCAGGGGGTTGGAGGGGCTACACACGCATACCAGTAGCACTGCTATTGAATTGATTTGTGCCAGCACGTCCAGCATAACGATCTGTGCCAGCCCTACCACCGCGACTGGATGAGTAATTTGTTGCACGAGACCTGGAATCAGGTATGTCCTTATTCTGATGCAACAACAGAAACGGGTAACAATAATCACATCATATGGAAAAATAAAACTGGAAAATAAAAGCATTAAGCAAATGGATAGATTAAGAAATTTTTTATGTCCAATTATCCAAAAAACGCATATTATCAATGCTATCATCCATGCTATACATGAAACTAAACAATATGAATGTATGCATAGTGAGGTTTATTTTGAAGTACACTATTCAAGTTCCTTTTTTTTTTTTTTAATCGCAATAAATTGACCAAGGAACATGGACATGTTTGTGACTATTAAAATATACAGAAGATGCGTACCGTCCAATACATACACCCCTCAAATCAAGTCATAGAACAAATTCAATATATATGAAAATTACTTGTTCATCAAATATAAACCCCACCCTGAAGAGTAGTAGATTACAAAAAGCATGCATATTTCGCAAATAGACACACCTCTTTTTTCTTTTCCCGTTTGCTTTTCACCTCATGAAAAGGATCTGCACAATTAATAAGCTGTGAATTAGAAATAAATTTCAACATCTAACTACTTTACGCATGTAATATCTCACCATACTTCTGACCCCCACATCTCTAATGTATTATGTACAAAATCGACATCAGTAAGTCTTAAAAATGAAAAAGGAAACACATGTTGCATCTACCGTAAAGAGATTAACTAAGAGCCCTAAAACAATATATGTGCCAAGTGAATTTGTTCCTCGGAGTGATTCAGGTCCTACTTAATAAGACCGAAAGTAATGAAAACCTCGCTGAAAAATAATACTGGTAGACGGTTCGCTTACTCCAAGTGAGAAAGGAACACAAGCCTATGCCAGAAAAATTAAAGCAACACGAAACGCATAGGAAATCTGGAACCGACCAAGGCAATTAGAAATCAATTGAAGGAGGAAAGCAAAATCTATAAGGTCAATCTGCAAAGATACAGTCAGTGTGTTAAACGGCGAAAAAAGAGACTTGAAGCAAAGATTTATCCAAACCACTATACGTGCTACTAAAATCAAAAGCCTACGTTATGGAAACTCAAACTTCCGAAAGCAAACTTCTTTTTTATTTTTCAAACAAAAAACCCACACCTAACACAAACTAGTTGAAGATAAAGTTATACAAGAGACTGACACAACATTAGCAGTCAGTGTTACCCAGGAGATGAGACACCACAGGAACTATTAAGACTAGTTTCCTTCAGGTCCATATGAAAACAAAACAATTATGCAGCGAAAGAGAAATTTACTACTTTTCATAAAAACACATTTTCTCAACACACTAAGAAGACTGGGGGCCAAAAATTGAACAGCTGACACGAAAGAACCTTGGGAGAGGAGGCGACTGACAGCTTCATTGGGGTCCATATTACACTCTCTAAGCATAGCATAGATCTCATGCTCAGGAAAATTACTGACAATCTCCTTCAAGCTCTGTACCACCTTCCTCGACGCCGAAGGAACCCCGGCTAATCCATTACTTTTCTTTCCGTTGCCGCCGCCTCCACCGCCTTTGCCACTCATCCTCCACTCCTCCCCCCTCTCCCTTACCCTCTTCTCTGATTCTGTGACCAACCCCAGATCTGCGAACGCCCCAGAGGGCTCGCTTACTACGGGACTTTCTAGGGTTGCGCCGCACGACGGAGAAGATGATGATGATGATGAAACCGAAGCTCTCTCTCTCGCTTTGAACCGAAAAAAAGGCGAAAACGAAAACCCCTTCTCACTCACTCCCACCTTCTTTTCTCCTCTCAGTGCTTGTAAATTTTTTAATGTTTAAGTTTTCTGGGAGTGGCCATAATTTGTGTTACAAACTAATGCTAACTTCTTTTGGCGCATATCCCAGATTTGATTTGATGGGGGCACAAGTTTTTGTTTATAAAAATTGAATCTTTATATCCAAGTTTGAAACTTTTCCTTTTCGCAGATCATTTTTATTGTGATTAAAACTCAAATGGTATGATAAATTGAATTATACATCATTCAAACTAAATTTTTATCTGTAAAAATTGATTATATTAGATTGACACTATCATATTAGACTTTAGATTTTTAATATTTTGATCAAACGAAAATATTGCTTTTTATAAAAATTATAGTGAACAAATTTGGTCGCATATATGTAATGTGCATTTTTTCGTGAGACGGGTAACATGTAACTTTGATGGATTTTAGATTGGCAAAAAAAAAAATGACGGATTTTAGAACCCAAAAAAAGGCCAAAAATAAAGTAGAAATATATAAGCAAAAAAATACTCCTCCGGTCCTTAATATAGGACCCAATTGTTAAGTTGGTTTTGATCATAAATATAAATTCCATTTCTCATATTTCTTAATTTTTTCTAAATTACCTCTATGAATACTTCCTCAACTATAATCAAGTAGTAGAAGAAGAAAGTGTATTAAGAAAGATGATTATGGTATTTTAGAAAAAATATGTCATTTTTCTTATAATTAACTAACTTACCTAACTTCCTTAATCTAATCAAATTAGTTAAATGGGTCTTATATTAAAAACCGGAGAAATAACAAATTAAGTTTAGATGCCTGATTTTTTTAATACGCATCTATTGCATTAGTATATAATCTATATTGCCCTTTTTTTCCCCTACTCTATATTATCCTTACATACCAAGGTTTTAAATAAATCACTGAATAGTAGGAAAATATATAGATGGAAAAGAGTTACATTGACAAATCCGTTTTATTTTTTACATAATAATTTAATTTGATATTTATATATAAACCCTTGAAATTAATTACAGAAACGTTTATAATACTATAATTAGACAATTAAAGATATCGAATTTGTAAATTAGTCGGGTTCTTAATTTTAAATTGTTGATGACAATATGACATATTGATATAGGGATGGGTCAAAATCCCTAGAGAAGGAATTAGGTGCGAAAATACAACTCAACTTCCTAAAATCAATTTTCCCTAGGTTCAAGATCAGATACATACAAATATACTCTAGGGTACAGACACAGATCACACTAAGCATTATTATTTAATTTTAATGATAATAATTTAGAGAGAAGGAGGAGAGTGGTGGCAATAAAAATATTAAAATAGTGAGGGAGGGGAAGAGAGAAGAAAATAAGTCAGGAGATATCAAGAAAATTTAATTTATTAAGTCTTCTAAAATATGGTTGTTGAACCAATGAAAATTTAACAAGGGCTCTTTTTTTTCTTTGTTTTTTTGGTAATAAAAAGTTTAGGTGAGTTGGGTTCTGGAGGCTCACTAGGCCAGAACATACCTCCAGGCTTAAAAAGCGCTTACAGAAATACTTACATATCACCTATCAACAAGATATTTACAGAGAACAAGGGCTCATTTTGTATCATGAAATTGAGGAATATGGAATTGCAATTGGAAGTAACTCCCATCAAAATGTTTCTTTGGGTAGTTTTACCAAAATTAGTGAAATTGACTATTATGCCCACTTCCTAAAAATTCACACTCTTTCTTTCATGCTTTATTTTAATCCCTTCCCTCTTCCATGCTTTCATGATACTCATGTAAATTATAAGTATCACTCTGCTTATTATTGTTATGAGATTCACACTGCTCAAATACAATTTAAACAAACCAGATTTAAAATGTTCATATAATATTTTTAAGTAAAAGAATTCATTTTTTTAAAAAAGATTGACAATTAAAAGATTATATTTATTTCAGATTCCGTTAAAATAATTTTTTTAAAAAATATTGAAACTCAAAAATTAATCTAAATCATTTTTCTTATTAGAAGGCAGTTTTATCAAAAAGATATAGATAAACAGAAAAATTATTTAAGTAAAACTCAAAACAATTAGTAAACAGAGGTCAACCCAACGTAAAATAAAAGATAACAAAACAGGAAAGAAAGTGAACACAGAATAACCCTTAGATCTCAACTAAGCTTCAATATAAACCATTTAAATTAGTTCTGGAAGGGCACAATAGTGATAAGCTCTTAGTGTTCAATACTTCGATTAACACCCTGCCAGAACCACCACCAGCCAAGTGAATGAAGTGATGAACTTCTCACCCCACCACCACCCTCCCTCTTCTATGACCATGACCCCCACCAAAGGCATCACCATTAAAGCTCACAATTTCTGCAACCATCTTACAAGGGTAGGGTTTGTGTAATTGTGTTGAAGCAACCATCGATACCAACCATTGAAGCCCGTGGATGATTTTTGTCTTTGCTGCAAACTCCATCAGGCAAGATCTAAGTTTTTCGGGTCTCTCTAAATTTGATGCTTATGATTTCTATGTTTAATGATTCTTCTTATTCTTTTTTCATGGAAACTGCTTCTTGGTGGATGCTTTGGGTTTTATGTCGTGGCCAAGTGATCTCAGAGGTCTTCGATGATGCATGGTGATAGTTTTGGACGATTGAAGTTTTGAAGAGATCCTTTTTTTTTTTAATACTCCTCCGGTCCTTAATATAGGACCCAATTGGTGAGTTAGTTTTGGTCCTAAATATAAGACCCATTTCTCATATTTATCAATTATTTCTAAATTACCCCTATGGATACCCTTTCAACCATAATCAAGTAAAAGAGAAAGATGAGGTATTAAGAAATATGATTATGGTATTTTAGGAAAAACGTGTCATATTTCTTATAATTAACTAACTTACCTAACTTCCTTAATCTAATCAAATTAGGTAAATGGGTCTTATATTAAGAACCGGAGGAGTAAAATCATAAGGATATTTGAGTCTTTTCATAATATAAATACACATTATAATCAAATATTAATATGATCTCTTGCCCTTAATATATTATCCAAAGGCTAATTTTTAAAGATTAAAAAAGATAAATAAATTAGTTAATTATAGAATGTGCAATATTGCAAGAGGTTTCTATAATCATACTTGACAAATTTCAGAAGCCAATTGTTATTTAGATTTTTACTTTTAATTTCGTTTCCATAAAAAAAAAAGAGAAAAACACTTCTAATATTATCAAACGGCTCATTTTTATTTCCAAACGGCCACCTAAGTGAATACTTTTATCTGTCAACTTTTAATCATTAATCACTGATGTGATCCCATAATATGTTAATTAAGGAGTCCATATGCCGACCTATACATTAATTGAAATGGCTTTGTGGATTTATCCATTGCTCAAGTTTCCCACACACACGAGTATTTTAATCTAAATATCTCTGCCAAGTGTCCTAAACAAGATTTGGGTCTTCCAAATCATTGGAGCCATTCAAACACCTTTTGTTTGAATCAATATTCTCTGACACATATGAATGAACACGTGTCCCCCGGTCTTATTTAGTGTTGTCCAAAGTTTGCAATCTATATAACCTGATAAATATAGCCGACTCTATGATAAGACTTTTTTCCCCCCTAAAGTATAGGCATCGTTGTATCAGAGACAATTTTATTCGAAGTACTGTGATACCTCTTCTAATAGAGATTTGAATTTTAGTTCGCCACGTTGTAAGAGACTAACATCTTCTGTTAAACTTAACCCTCGTTGGTATAAGATTTATTATTATGATTATTATTGTTATTGTTTTAAATTCGCGATTTGTAAACAAGTCTTCGTCAATATTTGTATGTTGGATATATCGACTTGGTTAATAAACTTCACTTACCAGTCATCATCCATCCATGGCCCACAACATGAGATTAAATTAAAAATCAGCAAGACTTCAATGATTTAATGCTTATCCTTACCTAATTATTCTTGTCTGTTCCCACAAGGCAGACGAACTAATTCTATACTCTATCAAAAGTTTTTTTTGTGTGTCCATTATCGCTTTTTCTAAATATTATAATTAGTGGTGGATGTATTTAAACTTTGGCACCAAATTCCTTCCTCTTCAGTGTATTCTATCATGGAAACAAAATGAAGTTAGTAATCACAAATTATAAATTCATCACAAATCGGTAAAAAATACCTAAATAAACAATCATATTCAATTCAAGTTGACACCTTTATAATTGAAGGTTGTGCTTGATTGTTCTCCAAGGTTGGCTTCTAACTCAGGCCCTTGTTTTTTTCTTCCTGACCTCACGCTCTTTTTCATGATCTACAACAGTATGAGTAAAAAGATTTTCTTGAATTCCTTTTTTTCAAAAAAAAAAAAAAGACTTTCTTGAAAATACAAGGAAGCCAAGGAGGACGACAAAGTAGTTGAATCAGTAATCTGTTTCTCTTTATTATTTTGTCCCCAAAGACACAAGAATGATATTCATACTCCATCTATTTTCTATTTTCCTTCCATTCGTACCTAATGTACCAAACATAACATATTCTCTCAATTCCTCGGCCTGAAACAATAACTACCCTTTGCCTTTTTAGCAACCAACTGGTCTACATCGTAGAATTTAAGTTGTTTATCTGCAGCAACAGAAGTCCAAGACAAAAAACTACCCCAATAACTGTCCCTCCTCAAAAGTGACACATCTGGGATCGAAGATCTGAACGTTATTCTCATCGTGATTGGTAGCTTTCTTGTTAAGTTCATTGCAATAGCTGCAATGGAGGATCATTTTGTAATCCATGTAACATACAGCATCGGATTTTCAGAACACAGCCTGCGATTTTAAAGAGAAAGACACATACGTCATTGACTTTTCCTCCATTTAAAGGGAAACCGCAGATATTTCCTCCTGTCTTAAATATTATGTGCTGCATATAGTTGTCGCGTGCTGTGTTACAAGGTCAATCGTCAAATGCTGCCAGCCATATATTCTCTTTACCAATGCTTCTACGTTGAAGCTTTAAAGAAGATTTCCAGTAGTCCTGCCACGTTCTCAAGAGTTGCAACCCTCTGATGGTACTTCTCTTACTCTAGCAAAGACTTGCTACTTCGGTGGAGTGAATGTGATCATACCTTTCCTTCAAGATAGTAAGCAGTAAGAGGAGGCAGCATATGGGGAAAATTTATAAACAGAATACATTCCAACTACTTTGCATGGGTGCAAGGGATTTAGATAGAATGATATAAAAAGTAAAATCCATACATAGTAAAAGAAGCTCGTTTTACCATCCCAATATCCAATTAAACCGTGATGAAGTATCAGGAAAAGCAAGATTTTTTTTGGTTTTGGGGGGGGGGGGTTTATACATGTATTCCCATATCACTGGAAAGAAATTTGAAATGGGTCAGAGAGCAAAAGAATTGATATTAAAGGAAGAAAGCTAAGAGTTAACCAAAGAAGAATTTACATTGGATCTTTACTGAATCCAAGAGCTTGACCAACATGCAGAACCAAATTATAGCCAAAGCTCACTGAAATTGAGGAAGAGACTTTGCACATAGATGCGGCAATATCAACTAAGGTGCTCGTAATCTACGAACATCTCTGTAATAGACATAGTTGATATAGTTTTTACATTATAGGCTTTCATGCAGCTAATAATGCACAGTATTTGAAAACTGAAAAGTCCAATCTGTTATCTAGCCAACTTAAGAGAATAGACTGGACTCATCTTTGATGGCGACGAGAAATACATCAATGATGCTGCCATGAGAACAAAAACCAGAACAACATTATGTCCACCAATAACATTAATGGCCCTGGTAGCTTGGTACTGAAAGTTGTGAGAGCAAGTAGACATAGTTGCCCTTTTAATCTTAAATGTTCCTTGACGTGGAATTAAACCTTCTCCGGGCAAATCGTCAAAGTTTGTTCTTTGCCACCCTCCTTATTTAAAATTAAGCTTCAGTAAAGTATGGTGAGCCAGTGCATTGTCCACATTTCAAGCTCAAAGTGGCTTCTGCTTGAAGGAGCACCCTAGAGAGTAGAGATATTAATGAAAACCATATGTGACCTTCACTAATTAGCTTAAGCTTCTGAGTAAAAATGTTCTTTTACAAATCTTGCAAAACAGCAGCACCCACATCCCCAATCTTCATAAATCTCGCTCTTGAACACATTGTTTTTGGACATTTATTACAGGAATGATATGAACCATTCAAATGTGACATCTGCTCTTGACCAAAAATCAAAGATCCATGATTGCCAAGAAAACCATGATTCTCATAAATTTGAGTTGGAATAGATGACACTGAGGTACCATTATTTAAGCCGTTGCAGCAACAGATTATGTCCTAACCATTGTTAATCTTTTATCTGCTGTTCCCTGAAAAGCGAGTGGCCCTTTTGAACTCTGGATAGTCTTCATCAGGCACTTTGACATTTTCCTCCAGATAGACATAATGATTGTGACTCCTCTGCCATTAGCGCATTGAAGGATAAATAAAAGAACCAAATGATATAACCTAAAAACCAACACACACACACACAAAAAAAAAAATCCAATTCCCGAGTGCATCTCCATTCCAGATGATCAACATACCTCATCATAACTCCTAACCTCCTATTGTTAGTTACCAACTGGTACTTACATATTTTTTGTTTCTTATTAATTTCAAGTAAGCATTGCGACCAAAGATGGAAGATGAGCCTCAAGGCTATCCCACCTTGACATGATAGTCTCTCAAGATAGGGTCCCATTTCGTCAGATTCATAATAGAAGTAATGTTAGTTGCACAGCCTTTTCTTATCACAATTCTCACAACTAGCATGTGACTAGATAACCTCACTTAGAAAGTGTCAAGTATGATCATTTGTACTCAAATTTAGTCTCTTGTTAAATTTGCACAAGTATTACTCAAGAAAGACAAACAAGTCATTTGCAAATGGATCAATATAATAACTAGTGCAGAACCATTCCTTTATGAAAACCTTAATAGACATCTTTGACCCTAGAAATGACATTCTAGAGAGACCTAATTGAACTTGATATGAATAAACCTTAGGAAACCTCAGGCCAACCCAGTCAAAGTAAATATAGATATCATGAGAAGGATAACCATTGAACAATCAAGATAATACAAACCACAATAGTGACGGTCAGAAAGATAAGACCTGTAATTAAATAGTTAGTGAATTGAAAATTGGCTTCAGGTAACAAAAATCGATTGCAAATGCATTATTTTTGCTTTCCATTTAGAAGAATTGTGTATCAGTATTAGACAAGGTTCATTCAAACCTGATAGGATGCTCTGATCCAAAACTTGAGATTATGCCCAAAAGCCCCGTCAAGGCAAAGTATGTGATCAGCAAATCCCTTCTTCAACCATCCTTTCTCTTAATTTAGAGGCTTCAGTAAAATCACCAGTTCTGCAGTATCCATTCATCATTATTTTATAAGTAACAACATTAGGAACCAACCCTTTTTGAGGAAGCTTCTGGAAAAGCCTCTGTGCTCTATCCATATTCCCTGACGTGCACAGCCCATTTATTAACGCATTATATGTAGTAATATTGGGAACAAGATCTTTCTCCTGCATCTCGTCTCTCAAGTTGAAAGCTTCATTCACATTGCCATCAACTGAGTGGGCATGAATTAAGGGACCATATGTGAAATTGTCTGGAAGAAAATCTCTCAGTAACCAAGCTGATAAAACATTTCTTGCTTCCTTAACTTTCCCAGATTTACAAAGTCCTGCTATAGTTATGTTGTGCAAGACATTACTGGGTTTGGGAAGATGATAGCTTATAAAACTTCTATCAAGAGAATCAGCAATTTTCTCAGTTTCTATGCTAATGATATCAGTTTTGAGAAATTTCGGGGAGCAATTATGAACTGTAAGAAGGTCAAAATCTACCATCTTGTCTAGGAGGACGGTTGCTTCATTGATTCTACCAAACTTATAAAGGCTACTGACAATTTTGCTGCAGACTACCAAATTGGGAGAGAACCCCCTATTAATCATCTCAAAATATACACTAAAGGCTTTATCGAATATACCTTCATTGCACCAACCAGCAATAAGGGTTCCATAGGTGATAATATTAGGAGATAATCCTCTGCTCTGCATCTCAGCAAGGAGATCACTGACTTTGGTTGGCTTCCTAGACTTGAAAAGTCCATTAATAAGAGAATTATACATTTCAATGGAAGGAGAAAGTTCTTGTCTCTCCATCACGTCCTTAATTTTAAAAGCTTCTATGACACTACCAATTTTACAATACCCATCACTCAGAGTCCTGTACGTCATTTCATCTGGTGAACATCCAAGCTCCTTCATTCTGCTGAAAACTGCCTCTGCTTCCACTACCTTACCCATCTTACATAAACCACTGATCACTGTATTGAAACCAACTTTGCTCTTGGTAAATCCCCTCCCTAACATGTCTTTCCATAGCATCATAGCGCTATCTGAGTCTCCCATTTCAAAGAAGCAATGAAGCAGAGTACAGTAACTGACTTCATTTGGAGTCACACCCCTTTGTAGCATTGAATGCCAAAGGCACAAAGCATCATCATAACAACCAGCACGAATTAACCCCTTAAGAATAATATTGTAAGTGACAGGTAATTGATTAATTCCATCTCGCCACATCTCCTCACAAAGCATAAAAGCCTTGCTTATATGTCCTTCCCTGCAATAACCGTCTAATAATGTATTATAACTATAAGAATCTGGCCTTAGCTTCCAATCCCGGATCTGCCAAAAGACTTCTTCTGCTTTGCATACTTGGCCATGCTTGCAGTACCCTTTGATCAAGGAGTTGCAGATAAATATATTCATTTTCAAGCCTCTTTTTAACATCTTATCTCGGGTCCTAATGGCATCATCCATTTTGCCTATTTGACAATACCCATCCAGCAGTACGCCATACACACGTTCATCCACTACCAGCAAGTCATCCTCCCCTAGGCCTTCAAGCACCTTCTCTGCTTCATCCATCCTAGATCGCTTACAGTAACCTTTTATCAACAAGGTGAAAGTAAGTACATTTCTTGAAACACCTCTTTTAGACATCAAACTCAATACTTTTTCTGCCCCTTCTATATCTCCCTGGTTTACATACCCATGAAGCAAAGCGTTGTAAGTAACAACATTTGGTTCAAATCCCATCTTCCTCTCCATCTCTTCCATAAAAAAAAAAGCCCCCGCCACTCTTCCTTCCTGACAATAAGCATTCACCATAATTGTACACATAAAAACATCAGGCACAGTATCTAACCTCATCATCTGATCGAAAACGAGTAACGCCGTGCTACACTCACCATTCTTAACCAATTTACTCAACAAGCAATTGCAGGACCTCAAACTGGGGATACGACCCCACTTGCCCATATTATCTAAAACATGTAAGGCATACTTTGTCATACCCTTCTCCGAATATACCTTCAAGATCATATCAAAGACAGTTGGAGAAAACGAGAACTCCCTATAAACTGCAACAATCTCATCCCAAACAATAACTGCCCAGTAATTATTCTTACAGTAATTCACCACCAATTCGTTCAACAAGACCCTTGTCTCGTCGTACATTCGCGCTCTGGCCAGTATGTGAGCAATCTTGCAGTAAGACTTGACATCGGGCCTGTAACTCTGCTGCTTGCAAGCGAACTTAAAGAATCTCAAACACGCAGTAGGGTTAAGTTTGAGCCTGCGGAGAACAGAGTCCATGAGCTGGTCGGAGAAGTGGAAGGACAGTTGCTGTAGAGCCTGGAAACGATGGAGAACGAGGAGGCGACAGATTCGGTCGACCAATTCGGTCGGAGGAAGCTTGTACTCGTCCCGAAGCTTCCATTGGAGAGAACGAGAGAGGTGAAGGGATTTCTGCGAGCGGAAACGAGGAAGAAGGCGACCCACATTGTCGCGGAGGGTCCGAAACATGGAACAGCGTTACAGAAGGAAATGGCATATTGGCATGTTTTCTGACTCTCTTCATGTTTCAACCAAGAATTATGGATAGTGATTTTTTTTTTGACCTTATTGATAGTCATATTATAAACTAGTAAATTTTTAATATTGATATTATAAATTATTAAACATGTAAAGTAATATTTGATCAAACAATTTTTTTAAAAATTAATTAATTTCTTAACGATATCACTACTTATATATATATATATATATATATATATATCTTTCTAAAAGTCACGTAAGGATTTTCATGCCACTACTATGACATCTGCCGATTGACCATTCTATTTAGATGTTATATATTGGGAGAATTAGGAAAAAAAATTACAAAATAAGTTCCGAAAGTTGTCATCCTTCTGTTATTATTTGAGATTTTTTAATAATTATTTTTTTCCTTAGTTGTAATTCTTCTTATATTTTTTGCCAATTAAAATATATATTCTTGAAAATACAAGAATGTCATTTGCAGTCAATTTAGGGGGTGTTTAGTAACTTTCAAAATCACTTTTGAAAAGTATTTTTTCACAAAACGAGACAAACTCATCCACATATTTATTTCGTAAACTGTAAAAGTATTTTTAAAACTATGGTTTGATTTCCATCCAAACACCTCTTTAGTTTAACTGATAAAATTGCCCATCATAGCTCCCAAATTGTGGATTTAAAGTTTGCTATAAGCCCTCAGGGCGCATCAAAGTAGATCAGCTTTTTTCCTTCGTAGATGTTGGGCTAAACTGTTAGAGAATTTTGGGCGTGGCTCTGGCCCACATGATGATTTTTTTTTAACTTGTTGAAATGTATTGGGCCTTCTTTTAATGATGGGCTGGGTTGTGTTTGAGTAGTTCGCTTAAACTTATAAATAATTATGACTGATTTGATGATTAATTCTAATCCGAGCTAAAATAATTAATTATAACTCTTCGGCCAAGAGTTTTGTGGTCTAACGTCGTGAAACTCGCCAAATGTACTATGAGAAGCTGACAAGCCTAATGGCATGAAAACTTTTTTATAAGTAAAAAGTGTAAACTCTATCGCACTCACAACTTTAGCCTGTAAATGTTTATGTCTTAATGATGAAAAAAAAAAAAAAATCCTATGAGAGGATTCAAATTAAATTTGACGATTTTTTTAAAATATAAATTGATTTATATTATTAAAATTTAATCTAAACACTCTAGAAAGATAATAAAGATATAGTCAAGAGCAACAACGTGTTGGAGAAAAAATTTAACCTGAGATAAACTTCCCCTTTTGCGTGTGTATATGCTGTTGTGTAATTTGCTTGTGATTATTGAAATATCAACATGTAGGAGACAATTACTTTACTTTATCGGAATTCTCTGTGTTTTTTTAAGTAAGCCAAAATGATATTAAGAATAACGCACAGTTATATAATACTAGCAACGTGTTTTTTTAGTCTTAAATACTAACTAATTAGTGATTAAGAATTAATAATTATAATCACATTGATATACTCTTTTGGTCTTAAATAGAAAATCTATTTTACAATGTAATTTATGCTATTAAATTGTAAATATAATATTTATTTTATATTTAAAATCAGAGTAGTACATAAGACACAAACAATGTGGCAGGAGAAGCTTGAGAGAGACAAAATAGAACTTTCTTCTTAATGAAGAAGGTAGTAATCACAGAACTAGAGATTTCCTATGCGAAGAATCGCATCTCTTTGCTTCTTTGTTTTAGTTACTCTTCAGAATTATTTTCTTAATAAAAATTATGTTAAAATTATTTTTATAAGAATGCATTTTTTTTTCTGAGTTTCAAATTATAATATTACAGAAAAGCTTTTCCAACTTTATTTATTTGTTTACAATATTTGAATACCAAATCTTACTCAAAGAATACTAATAATGAGTCCTTAGAAAATTTGGTTAAAAGACTTTGTTTAAAAACTTTATTAGCTAAAATGACCTAAATTTGAGTAAGTGCAATTATGATATGTGAGTATAACTTTTTTTCCACTATGTGTAACATATTACCAATGATGCATAACAATTATCAATACAAAAGTTGTTTGTATACAAAAAAAAAAAGTTGTATGTGCTCAAATTTTAGTCCTTTTATCTAATTAAATTTTTAAAGAGGGATTTTTTAACCAAATTTCTCTAAATCCTTTATACTCAACCTCTAACATTAGTAGATGATTTTTTTTATATTTTAAAATAATAAAAAATTTATTTAAATTTGCACACTTTCACATCATAATTTTCCTAACTAAAAACATTTCATTATTTGTTTCAGCTGATATATAAAGACGCCCAACATATAAGCTTACGCATACATGAAAGTTTCTAGAATTTGTTTCCCTAATATATAAGCTTTTTATTTTTGGTGATATATTAAGAGATTTATTTTTAGGATTAAAAACTGTGTGTGTATATAGAAGGATTATATATACACCCAAATAAAGTACTATTCTGGTTTTAAATGTAAAACCTATTTTGTAGTATAAATTACACTATAAAATATGTTTTATATTTAGAATCGGAATAGTATAATGTTCCATTTATTAAATTTAAAAACAAAGTATGTCATTAAAAGAAATAATATCTTCAATCCTAAATGTAATATTTGGTTAGGAGTTTTTTTCTTGTTGTAGTATTTTGTCTTCTGCAACTGTTCCTACTTATTATTCCATTGTATATATTAAAAGGACTTTGTAATCTCAATGCAAATTAAAAGAAGTATTTTAGAAAAAACTAACACACATATTTTACAAGTAATTAGATTAACTAATTTTTTAATCCATATAAATTAATTATGTAGCTTCTACAAACAGAGGTTAGGTCTAATAGAAAGGGTTAGTCCTTTACAATATGGTAAATTAAGATTTGAATTCCTACCGGACGAAGTGCTTATATTTAGTACCTGACAACGTCTTGAACATGATTGCCCTTTGATAGAATGATACCTATGCCTAAAAAAAATACTCTTACAAATGATACATAAAAAAATTTATAATGATTCTTCCTTCAAAGGGAAAGAAAATGGTTGTGCCTTAGGTGCAGAAGAATAGAAAGGGGACAAGACTCATCGTTACAAATCCAGAAAGCCAACGAAAGCACAAAACCACCACCCTGCATCAGCTTTAGCTTTTGTTTCAGTCCCATGAAACAGTATAAAATATTATCTCTAACCAGAAAGCACTTCTGATATAAGTAGACTATATATATATATATAGTCACACACACAGACGCAGAGCAAGCATCATCTTTGAGTCCAAACAGTTACTTTTTTTGGGCTGCTTTTTGCACCGTCACTTGCTTGCCGATTTCAACAATCGTAAGTCTCCTTTCTCAAGTTTTCTTATATTCTTCCTTCTGGGGTTTGATCCAAGAAAGCTATGATTCTTGAAGCTTTAGTTGGTTAGTTTATTTATATAAGAATATCTGTGCAAGATGCAAAAACAAAAAAGGTGAAATTCTTCAGAATAGGAACTCCATTGATGCTTCCCTTGAGTTGTAATAAATCTTGGCTTCTCTAACATTGTTTCTTCAAGCAACAACAAAGAACCCAAATCCATATTCTGCAGAAATAATGAGTGAAACAGCTCGCCCTCGCTGGTTTTTTGCCTTCTTCTACCTGACTGTTCCCTTCTTCTTCTTCTTCAGTTCAGGTATTTTTTTTGTTGGTTTTTGATTCTGAATTTCTGGTCTCTGTGGTAGCATTTTGTTTGATTTTACGTCTGTAGTTTCAAGCATTGATTCATTGCTTGACTAGTGAAGCAAATTTTGGTCATTAATTAAAGAAGAGCAACAAATTATATTTACTTTTTTGTTTTAAAAAAATAATGAAATTGTTTTGTGAGTAAATAAATTGTTGTTTATTGAAAATGTTGTTACTTCAGAAATATTAATTGAGAGTGCTGGCAGTAATATCTTATATTTAAAGGTGTTTATAGGATCAATCTGAACTGATTGAACTTTTTTCAGGTTTTGATCATTTTATGTATGATTTACATATTATTAAGTGATTTATTTCTTAAAATAATATAAATCCATTTCAAGAACATACTTTTTTTTTTCCAAAAAAGAAAAGTCTGATGAATACATTCATCACCCAAAACATCATCTCCTTGCTCATTCGATTCAATTTGGTGTTAATTGAGTCAACTAAATTGGATTTGACACATGAAAATTCAATTTTACCTTAAATTTAAAATTTTATTCTATTTAAATAATTGCTTATTTGATTCAGTTGTGAACACTTATATTTACTTATGCGAGGGAGGGAAAAAGACTAGTGCTTCTTACTTCATCACCAAATCAATTATTCATGCTACATTTAAGCCTCAAATTAACAGAAAAATATCTATACCTTAAGCCATGAATAGCTCTATATAGTTGTGATCTTTTGAGCAAAACTTAATCCATCAAGTCTAATCTAGTAGTATACTAATCCCATTGGGTTTCAGGTTAAGATAGAACTCAAATCCAGATTCAATCTTTTTTAGACAGTAACCTCTTTAGACTTAAAAAAGCAAGTCTTTGAAATCTTTGGTTTCTGTTTGCAGGTGTAGTAGTGACAGCAAAATTATTAACAGATGAAGAAAACCAAGAAATTTTCTCAAGATCTGACTTTACTCAATTAGATGATGTTCCAGTAGTGAACCCTACAACCCCAGGGACAGATAATCCATACCCCACAGTGAACCCAACAAATCCTCAAACACCAGACACAACAGGGCAAACCCCAACAATTCCTCAAACACCAGACACAACAGGGCAAACCCCAACAATTCCTCAAACACCAGACACAACAGGGCAAACCCCAACAATTCCTCAAACACCAGACACAACAGGGCAAACTCCAACAATTCCTCAAACACCAGACACAACTGGGCAGACCCCTCCAACAGTCCCAAACACAAACACAAACCCTAACCCTAATCCTCCTGCAACATCATCAGGAGGGGGTCAATGGTGTGTTGCAAGCCAGGGAGCTTCAGACACAGCTCTGCAGGTGGCTCTTGATTATGCTTGTGGCTATGGAGGAGCAGATTGTTCAGCAATCCAACCAGGAGCAAGCTGTTATAACCCTAACACTGTCAGGGACCATGCTTCTTATGCTTTCAATGATTACTACCAGAAGAATCCTGCTCCTACAAGTTGTGCGTTTGGAGGAACTGCAACACTCACTAGCACTGACCCAAGTAAGCATGCCACCACTCATAGATCTTTCTATGTTGTCATTTTCGGGGGAAAATTATATTTAAGTACTTAGTGTATATTTGGATAGTTTATATTTGAAGGCTAAACTATTTTCAAGTAGTCTTACCTTTAGAGAATCTATGAAGTAGGATTAGAATGTGAATAGAATCCTACTAAAAGTGGTTGGATTGAGTAGAAGAGACTTGGTATCCCTTAATCAAGTTCAAGAATTTGAACCTCGTGAATTGAAGAAAAATACATTAGAGAGCTACTTTCTATTTGGACCCAACAAAACAAATCTAAATTAGTCAATGATACTGAATGCCAGATAGTTGTAAGAGGAAAAAGAAAGACTGTGAATAGAATCCTAGTAACAAGACCATAACATTTTAATTATTACCTTACACTGTTGCAGGTAATGGGAACTGCCGCTATGCAACTCCCAAAACACAAAGGTGAGAATCAATAGAACTTCATCTGGCAAGGAACAGAATTTGAAAAATGTGATTAACACTATACCTTATAATCCTTTCTTTCCCTCTCTGATTGCAGCATTAGTCCACCAACCTATGTAACTCCACCAAGTCCACCAAGTCCTATTATGACTCCAACTACTCCAACTACAACAATGGCTGGTGGTGGATCAACAGACTTTGGTTTGGAGCCAACAGAAAGCCCTAACTCAGCCACATCTCTTTCTTCTTCCTTGCTTTTGTTGTCCATCACATGTACCATCTGGGTCTTCCTTCTGGTGCCAAAGCACTACTAGATTGGAAAAAAGATTCAATTTTTCTTCGGGGCTCTGCCGCTCGCTTATCCACTCATTTTTCTTTATGGGAAGCAGAGAATCACATCAACAGTGCATATTTGTTATGGAAGAATTCTCAGTCAGGCTCAATCTATCGAAGATGAATAGATTAAATCAGTTATGAATAGAGAGATATGTATGCACGTCAACATTGGTTCAGACTGAAAAGTTTTGTCTGACATGCGTATTTCTCTTTTTGTTTAATTGGTCTATGTGTCTTTTGGTATGTTAGGTCTAGTTAAGAATCTTCCTTTGTTATTTGAAGTTATGCTGTCAAAATTTATGCTATTTTTCATCGTTCAGTACCCTTTAGTTGATCATTAAGCAACAGAAGTTGTAGGATCAATCACCAGGCTGTTGAAGGCAATTTTCTGCAGTATTAGCGTAAAAATTATTGGATAATAGTTTTTCATTTAGAATTTTTGTAAGCCTCTGAAACCCATGTCATGTATCCCTCAGTTTAATAAATGAAGTACGTTAGTTACATTCAACAACTTACTAAAATCAAGTTGCAAAAATATCCTTACATGTCGAAAGTCTTAAACACTTCATTTATCTCTTTAACTTTTCTTTTTTCACTTAACTTCTGTAGATTCTCGTCTAATCTTTTTTTTTTTTTTGGTACCTAATTTTTCATTTTTCACTTACCCCTCAACTTTTCTTCCAAAATAATGAATAATGATCATGAATTATGTTGTTCCTCAACGTTAAGTCATGAAGTCAAGAAAAATTGAGTTGAAAAACTGGATTTCACAAGTCTGACTATCGATTTTCTTTCTCCTTTGTCAATGGTTGTTTGGCCATTCAACAATCATCTGATCTCTCTGCCCTGGGTAAGCTCTCAACGTACTAATCATTCAATGGTGTAAAAAGCCACACATCCTCGGAAGCCCAACTTCAAAATTTGGAGTTACTTTCTGTATTAATATGATAAAAAGCAACCAACAAAAATTGGTTTAGTTAGTAAAGAGTCAGCTTATAATCTACAAAGTCGTGAGTTTGGATCCTGTTGCCGATATGAGGATCTTGTTAGTAGGTGATTAAAAAAAAAAGATAAAAAGCAAGCAAAGCCTCCTGATGCCAAAGGAAAAGGAAAAAAAATTAAAAAAAAAGCCTTAAGTTCATTCAGAAGTTAAATTATTTCATGGAAATATATGTTGTCATTTATGCAGATAGTTGAAGTGAGCAAATATAGGCAGCAGATAAAACTACTCATACAAAGAATAACATGACAACAATTATAAGAAATCTTTGTAGCCTAGGTTGGGTAGTGGTAGGTTAGCAACTCCTCTATTATTCTGTAAATGCTACAGCATCAGCCATATACACGTTTATGTATGCTTTTGTATCACTTTCTCATGGAAAACATGAATGCATGAATGTAGAAGGTCTAACTGGAAAACATCGCCCCCAAGCAGGGGCAAATTCTCCATGATCTCTAACACGAACTGATCACAGAAAAAAACTTTGATATTTACAGATTTCAAATTAGGATATGACACTTTCTCCAAGTATAATCTAAAGTGTTGCCCCATGGCTCAGACAAGAGTCGAATGCATATTGAACACTATACAACTTTATTGTTTAGATACTGATGCTTCATAGTTGAACCCAGAATTAAAAGTCGGCGCTTATCAGAAATCTGCCAGTTCCCCAAGCTGGGTTAGAGACTTATTTGCTGATGACTGTAATCTAAGATGACATGCTTGTCTCTGCCGCCTGAGAAATCCTCTGGCTTTCTTTTCTTGTTCTAAGCTGAATATCAATGAGGAAGTAACACTTGTTCTGTTCTCTTACATAGTGGACATGGCCATTCATCCTAATGAGGATTTTTCTTGACATGTATAGCCCTAGACCTTCCTGTGTAGTCCATTTATTCCCACCTTCAAACATTTCCTGAAGAATTTCAGAAGGAAGACCTTGACCGGCATGGGTCATTCTGCATGGACAGGATAACAAAATGAGACCTTATTCTCTGTAAACACAAATATATATGTTTCTTAACTGTCACTTTAGAAAAATGATGGCTTTAATCAAAAAATTAATAATAATGATAAGATTTAGATTATTGACACCAACTTTGAACTGTCTCAATTAGATCTAGACAATGTAGATGAGAAGTGCATATTCTACACATTTTTAAAGATTTGTAGAGTATCTGCACTTGCATCGAACAAAGAAATTTCCCCCACTTTTACAACCCAGTATCATTCGGAAATTTTTATTATTTCAAAAATATTTCTTCTTTGTAAAATTAAATGTTTGTTCATTTGTTTCCAAGTCAAAAGTATATAAATGGGGGCACAGATGTTATTTGATATAGAGTTTGATAACACGAAATTGTCAAATCATTTATTTTCTTGAATATTTATTTTAGATTCTCCTGTGAAATTACAAAATTTTCCCCGGTGATTTTGTGAAACTGCTAAGAAACATCTTTTAGACATTTGATTTTTTCAGCCTATCTTAGAAAAATGTTTCCACGGGATATTTTCCCTTCAACCTCACCAAAAGCATTTTCACTTACATTTTCAATGAAAATGAAAACAGAAAGTATCAAACCATATAGACTCGATATATCTTGAACTCAGAACTTTTGTTATATAATATGATAGCAAATCTCTTAAGCGGAGAAGCATTAGCAACCAATTAACCACCTGTGCTGATCATCATATCAAAACGAGGGTCAGTTTGTGTACCTGAACTGCAGATGAATAAACTCACTTCCATCCTGTATTATCTTCAGCCCAGGTGAAATCTTTATTTCTACCCAGCCATTGGGAGATGGTGTGTGGCAAACCAAATTGATCAAAAAGTTAGACAAGACCGCTTGAAGCCTTATTTGGTCACCAAATAGAGTAAGCGTTTTAATTTCATCAGGAATTTCATGAAAGAGCTGCAAGTTTCTTTCTCTTATCAAGATCATGACTTGGCTGACAATGGCATCTAGGATATTTCCCAGAAAAAACTCTTCTATTTTTAGCTGCAAAGTTCTGCAATATTAGCATTACATGTGAGAAACTTTGGAATACTGTTTGTCTTTTATACAAGTATTTACATAAATAAAAATATTGCAGTGCTAAGTAGATAATGATGCCTTAAACATCAGTGATAAGTAGTGATGAAAGGAAAGCACAATCTTATACAGAGAGTCCATGTAGGGTAGAGAGCAACAAGAGACATGTAGGGTAGAGAGCAACAAGAGACACTCACCCTTCATCAATACTTCCAAAATCCGCATCCTCAATAATTGTCATAATTTGTCTCTCACAAGCATCACTAGTATCAAGAAATTGTTTCTGATTTTCTGAGACAGCTGTATTTTGCAGTAATTTTTGTGCAAAACGCAAACCATTTAAAGGATTCTTTATCTCTTGTAATATATAGCCCAATTCCCTAAACTCAGAAGGCCTTCCTCTGCATTGTGGCTTTTGTTCTTCTGAGGGCTGGTGCGGGTCTGGCGGTACAATCTGCAAGAAACAGAAACAGCCAATTATTTTACCACCTGCATCAATCCTCTTGTTCGCTGTCAAGCAAACCTCCACAAGTTCCTCCTTTCTGTTGAAAAATCTTATTGGCAACTTCTCAGAATCTTGGCCACTGATTCCTTGATATAATAAAATCATGAAACTAGTAAGTGAATCTTGACTTCTTAATCGACACAAACCTCCAAAGATCTCCCCGGGAAGCATTTTCCCAATAACTTCATCTCTTTTCCAACCAGTTAGCCTTTCCATGGCTGCATTCCATTCAGTGCAACAGGCATTCTCATCTGAAGCAAATATGGGTGGGATTAGTGGATTGGGACTCTGTATGATTGCTTTGTAATCACCTTCCAACTTGATAAATTTGTCCAGAACAGATTTCTCATGAGTGATGTCTTGACCCACAAAGCAGACCCCAACAACAGCATTTTTGTAATCCCTACTTGTGCAAGCATTTGCCTTAATATACACAACTGATTTTTGCTGATGCGGACCAAAGTGTTTCAACTTCAACTCAACATTTTTGTCCTCCTGACCTGGAGAATACATGACTGAATTATTAACCATAGCATTGTACAAACGAAACTTGCGTAGGAATCAGCTATATTTTTCTTCAATAAAGGTAGAAAGATAGTTCTGAAAAAATAGAAAGTAAAATAAACATGCAAATCATAGTTAACACTAGTGACTTGTTCCAACATTCATTCACAGCAGTCAGTGGAAAATATCTGAAAAGTTCCTATTTTCCCAGAGTCCCCGAAGTGCAAGCATTCACTCATGGGATAATGAGCTGGAAAGTCTCGGCAAAAGTATCATGATTTTGCACTTGCATAGCCAGCAGAAATGCTGCTAAATGAGGGCTAATGATGAGAATAAATGCCGTGAAGAACAGAAAGAACAAGTCAACTGGTCAAGGAAGAGTGGGCCACCTGTATCTTGTCACAAGATATGCATCTATTCATACTAAATTAATTCAATAGCTTTTGGAAACCAAGTGAGGTGGTCAGGCTCCTTATGGTTTTAACTAAGTTTCATGAATTGATTACTTCATATGACCATAAACGAATTAGATTCTAAAGATGACCCCAGTGGTGATGCAAGGCAATTAATCAGATATCCCATGGCATTCGGCTTTGATACTAATGTGAAAACTTGAGGTTTTTAAGATTTAACAGTTTTAGAAGAAAAGATTTACCTTCCAGGGCTCTTTTTAGAATATTATCAACGGTTTCCCGTGAGTCCTCAACCACAACTTCATTTACAAGAGATTTTCCCATAGCTTCGCTGGTTTGCAGACCTGTTAGTTCGGCAATTTTTGCATTCCACCCATTGGTTATACCAGCTGAATCAACACCAAAAATTGGAACTGTTGCTGTTTCAATCAATCTGACCATTTCAAATGCCGCTGAACTGAGTTCTTCTATCCCATTCCCGCCCATATCAGTGTCCTCTTGCTTCACATGAGTTAGAGCCTTAGGACCACAGTTCTCTGCATCTTGGAATGAATCTCTCATTATAAGCTGTAAAGAGTGAATAGCATTGATTTCTGACGCTTCCCATGGCACACTTTTGCTTTTTAATACTTCAAGAAATGCTTTAAATGAAAGTCTAGGGTTCATCTTTCCTCCATCATCTTTATCCTCTGGGTGGTGCTTGGCTCCTCCCCATTTGATTTCCTTAGCAGCATGCGACCTGAACCAGAACAAAAAATCCCTTGAATTGATCCTCGCTGTTGCCATGCCACAAACTGCATCCCCCAGTGAAGCAGCATCCGGGTAACCAGCATCAGCCAAACTATCTGTGCTCAAACCAGTTGAGTCCCCATGACTACTAAGTAGCCATTCTGCAATGTCTTTTACCTGTGACTCAGTTGGGGTTGTGCCTAATAACCAACAGCTTCCACCAAAAAGCAGTGCAGCACCGTCACACTTCACAAGATCCATTATACTAGGAGATTGGGTGACAATACTAGAAGGAGCATCACGAAGGAGCATGTCACATAGTAAGGTTTGGGTTTTAAGAGTTCTCTTCTCTGCCATCTGCGATGCCAATTGCATCTCCATGTGGAGCTGCAATCCAAAAGCCTGCATTAAGAACTCACAAGCATAGCGAAGTGGGAAAGGGACATGACGCGGTGAGGTGTGGTGACAAACGAGCAATCCCCATAGCTTTGTGGTATCGTTTCCATTGACAATAACAGCCATAACCAGAGAAGCAATTGAGCCCATATTTTCCATGTACTGTGCGTGACATTGATGTGGTGACCTAAGGGTAGAATTGACCAAGCAGAGAGGCTGCCTTAACTCTTCACTTTGAATCACCTTAACTGGTTTTGCATGGCAATCACAAATCATCCTGACTCGGTTTTGCTTGAATAAGAAGCGAGCAGCTTGAGGGATATCCGTGGCAGGGTAATGCAAACCCAAAAAGGGCTCTAAATCCGACCTTCTGATTTCAGACACAACCTCCCC
Organism: Neltuma alba; assembly: GCF_004799145.2. Lineage (NCBI taxonomy): Eukaryota > Viridiplantae > Streptophyta > Magnoliopsida > Fabales > Fabaceae > Neltuma > Neltuma alba. Next base: position 564,627 of record NW_021636231.1, on the reverse strand, counting down.
ATGATCATCCTTATGGAACTTATAAACCATAACCCTGTCATATCCAGTGAGCTTTTGAACTTCTTCAACAACAGCATCACACAAAGCTCCAATATCTCCCCCAGGAAGAGATTGCAGCCTTGAAATTGCCCGTACAGCTAGTTTCTGAGACTGTACGGCGCCTGCAAGTGACAATGCATGATCACTAGACCTTGCAGGCTCCAAATCAACTACAATTCCCACATCAATCCGATGCATTATAGCATAAAAATGCCTCTGTGTTGTTCTGGAACAGACCCAAATGGGGTTCAGAAGCGAAATTTCCCTCGACGCTGCAGCTTTTGCAAGGGAAGCCCCAGAAGAAGGCGTGAAGAGAGTAGTAGCATCAACTCCAATCAGACTAACAAATCGTTTTGAATGAGATTTTCCGTTTAAACCCAACATTTCAAGACAATTCTCACTGTACCCAATTATCCGAAAAGTGGGTTCTTCAATCGCAAGCATACAACCAAATGGCTGAACAAGACCACCTCTTTGGATTCTTGACAAGTAAGCCGTCATTTTCTCGTCCGACACGGATTTCGGAGCATCAAGAATCGACCTTGAGTAATCGAACGACTTGCCCGACACACCAGATTGCTCATACTCTGCCAAAATCCCTGCGTCCGCGCTGTACTGAGCAATTGCTTTGTCTTTATCGGAAATTCTAGCACCGGTCTTCATGTTGCTCGCAGGTGACGTTGAGAAAGAGGAAGACGACGAGGTCGCGTCCTTCTCTATCTCTCTGCTTCCCTTGCTCATTCTTATAAGGCCTCTGGTTCTCACAAGGGTTTCTGATTCTTCTTCAGTCAGAAACTCATGAGGGTATTGAATCTAAAAGGCTCCTTGTAAGTATAACCCACATGGTTCAGAGGTTTCTGTGGTGTGGGTGGATTCCACACTGAGGATTGCTTGCACACGTCCTTATCATCATATCACAGCTTGTGGGTTACGTGCTGCTTAAAATCGTTTAAGCACTCGTATATGAGTATGCAATACCAAAAGCAAAAGCTTCGTAATCTGATATGACATGATAGTCTCTCTCTGGCCGGCTCTGTACGAGATATTGAAATTTGAAGAGGGAGAGCTTGACTCCCGCAAGCAAACGCAGCCTGTTCAGATCATGCAAAATTGGATCGTCCTGTGTTTCGCATGTTCACAGTCGTTGGCATGTTATGCGGAGTGTAAACTATTTTAACATTATTTTAATAGACTCAACAAACTGTACGGATATATAAAAGAAAATTAATATTCTTTCCCGACTTAGCTGCGAAACTTTGGTGATCCTATTTAAGTTACTTTTAACATGTTTTATATAAATTAAAAAAAAATTTAAATTTCATTAACTCTCATTTAAATTTCAATAACTTTTTAACTTTATCCCTATTTAATATACAATATACCTCATATAAATAAAGTCAACATAATAATAAATGAAAGATAAAATTATATATCCATATAAAAAATTGGGAAAATTGCAAAAAAAGACATTGGAATTGCAAAAACACAGATAGGGACCCTTGACAACTTCACTTTGGCTGAAGTTGTCAAAACCCAAAGTGAAGTTGTCAAGAATCCCTATCTGCGTTTTTGCAATTCCAAGGTCATTTTTTGCAATTTTTTCTAAAAAATTTCTTTTAATAACTTATAAATAAGACCAAAAAATATTTTCTCTCTCTGCCTTATAAATAGAACCAGAAGAGTATTTTGAAATCAGGAATATTAAGAATATAATTAAAGTTTATTAACACCTTTTTGTCTTTTAACAACCGAGGTATCTATTAAACAAAAAAAAAAACAAGTGAGGTATGTTTAAAGTATTTTTTGATCCCGAATTGATTATATGTATCTTTTTCCCATATATTTCACATTTTTTCCACTTATTTCGTCTCTCATTTACGCTTTTAGAAATAGGAGTATATTTTAAAAAATAAATTTTACATATTTATTATTTTTAACTAATTTTAATTGATTTAATTTGATGATTTATTAATTTATATGACCTGTGAAAAATTACATGGTACTTCGCTATCAAAAAATTATTTAAATGGTACAGGCAACTTTTTTGCCCAATATGGAACAGACAGATCTTGTTTGATGATTTTAATTTTTCTTCATCACATTGGTGGAATACATTGGCCCATGTCTCTGTCTTTATTCCTCTCTGTTACTGATATTCTGCAACATTAAAAAAAAAAAATCAAATGCATTGTTAAAATGAAAAGGATGTATAAATAGTTGATGACATAAATTATCAATAAAAAATTGAATAAATATTACAATATATTCAAACTTTTGTAAAAAATAATTTTTTAAGAAAACAAAACTCTTCCTTATATTCCATCAAAAACACATAATTTGGTGATGCAAAAGATTCGGATGAGTGGATATAGAAAAGTGTCTGGTCAAAAACAAAAAAAGGATATAGAAAAGGGACAATATGTAAAATCATAAAGCAGTGATGATCGGCAATATATCTGTGAACCTTATTCTTTCTAGATTTCAATATTACTGATATTTATAATAACGATTAGAGTATATATTTGGTCCTTTAATTTTATACAAGATTTTAATTTGATCCTTTAATTTTAAAAAGTATATTTTTAATCCTTTAACTTTAAAATTTTTTAAAAAAATGATGACATTAACATCTTAAAATGTTAATAAAATATCTCAAATGCTAACATATTACATTTTATTTTCAAAATATCCATGATTGTTACAAAAAATCATCATTAAGATCTAATTAGGGTTAAATGACCAAATGTATACTTTTTAAAGTTAAAGGAGCAAATATATATTTTAGCCTTATAATAACTAGTTGATTAATTTAGAAAGATTAAGAAAGTTAAATAAATTATTTAATTATAACATATATTATATGATTTTTTAAAAAAATACTTATGTGTATTCATATCAATTTATAAGTCAAACAAATTAGTTTGAAAAAAGATAATAAATAAAAATACTTTAAAATAATTTTTTAAATTTTTTAATTTTTTTAAATTAGTTAATTAGGTCTTCATATATTAAGGACCAAAAATAGTATATATGTGAGTGTAAATTTTTTTTTTTTAACGTTCATACATGTGAGTATAAAATTAAAGTAGTACATTTGCACCTAATTTCAAGTTAACTTTCACTTTAGTTTCTTTAATCTAAAAAATTTTGTTTTAATTTTAACGAAATATGTGAACTTAACAAATTTAAATATTGACTCGATGATGAAAGATAATTAAATGTTGAGAAACCATGCTTTAAATTTTAACTTTCTTAGGGTCAACATAATTTTTATCCTTAAATTTGTTTCTATTTTGATTTTGATCTTTCAAGTTTAAAATTATAAGTTTTGGTCTGTCAAGTTTTTATCTATTTAAAATAATGGTCCATATAATTTAATAAAAATCTGGACCATTTTGCTCATTGAGGGACCAAAACCTATGATTTAAAATTTAAGAGACGAAAACTAAAATTCATGCAAATTTAAGGGACTAAAAATTATATTAATCTATTTTTTAATATAATCATTTTTATGCTCATTATAAATACTTAAAATTTTAATATTTTTAATATTTCATTAGACATTTTAATTCTTTAAAATTAAAACATACTTTGTCAACATTTACTTATTATCATTTAAATTCACTGAATTATTATTTTTCACTAAATGAGACTAATAATATTAAAATTAAGGAACTGAAATACACACAGCAGTGTTTGGTTTCCCAGCTTTCACACACGTCCGGACGAAGCTTTTCCCGCATAACTATAAGTATGAACATCACTCTGAACATTATGAAATTGTTTTTCATAATTGGTGATCCATTTAAGAAGTATCAACTTAAAATTAATGTGTTTGGACAAGTAAAAGCTGTCATTTTCAAAGCGACAGTTCTCCCTATTCCCGCTTTCTTTTCCCCTATTGACCATGTCCATTGTCCAGCCAGCACTCCCTCGTGAAGGAACCAAACATATCTGATATATCTTCCTGATTTGAGTCATGATTCTATAAATTGTATTATTTGGATTGGTAAAACAAAAAAGCTTGAAACTTTGAGTGAAAGATGGCCCAAAAAAAACAAAGAAACTTTGAGTGAAAATAAGGGATTTAAGCTTGATATGGATATGGAGCTTCTTTGCAATGATGTGCGTTATTTGTTTTCCAAATGTTATGAGTATTGTCAGATAGTAGCCAAAATTAATCTCTTTTAATATATGGAAAACAGATTATAAGGATTTTCTTAACTAAATTTGCTCTATATAAAAATGTTAAATTGGAAACCAAACCTTCAATCAAAGAGCCAAAGAACCCTGTATGATTCTCAATGCTCAATAAAGAATACGATTGTTGAATATTCATTTTTCATTTTACATTACATTGTGATTATGATGTCAATGGAAAGTTGTTCAATCATGACGCAGTTTATTACACTTAGATAAGGTTACCAATACCCAAAGATACTCCTCCGTTCCTTAATATAGGACTCAATTGTTGAGTTGATTTTGGTCCTAAATAAAATACCTATTTTTTATATTTATCGATTTTCTCTAAATTACCCATATGGATACTCTCTCAACCATAATCAAGTAGAAGAGGAAGAGGGGTATTAAGAAAAATAATTATGGTATTTTAGAAAAAACGTGTCACATTTCTTATAATTAATTAACTTACCTGACTTCCTTAATCTAATCAAATTAGTTAAATGGGTATTATATTAAGGATCGAATGAGTACTTGGATGGACTAGTTAGATCACAAAATGAGCAAGATGAGTTTGAATCCCATCTTACTGAAATTTTTTTTGAAAAGAGACATCATTATAAAGTTTTGATCCAAATTAGTCGATTGATCATATACTTGATTATAGGATCTTAATTTAAATTTGATGTTAACATGACATAAGTAATTAAATTAATTGTATTAAAAAAGATTGTGATTATGAAACTCAAACTCATGATTTACAAATTGCACTTTTTATTACAAGAAAATTTGACAAGTAACAGTTTCATTATTTAACACCAAGACCACTAGTTTACAACTTTCATACTTCCAAGATTTACAAGTTACTATGAGTATTTATCATTTGAAGAAGACTGACAATTTCATACTGTAAATTTATTGTTTTTGCAAAGAAAGATCATAAGCCTTTATAATAACTTTATAAATTCAGGATTCGCACAGATAAAATATTTGTAAATTGATTTTCCTGATAAAAGTGTGCTTGGATAAATTTAAAAAAAGGATATATGGGTAATAAAAACATAACAAAATTATCAATTTATTCAATTTAAATAATAATTTTTGGTGGGTCACATCACCAAAACGGCAAATTGCACAGTAAAAAGGACCATTAAACATTAATGGAAGTAAGAAGACAAGGCATGAAGAGATTGGTAGGTGGGGGCCTCTGCTTCAATACTGGCCACTAAAGTGCTCCGAACCATGCAACCCTCTTTAATATCTACGCAGCTCATCTCTGTACATATATTTATAATCACACCCACACACACACACACAGCTTTTTGCTTTTCCTTCAACAGAAGCAAAGATATTATGGAAGATCCAGGAGATCTATAACCAGACATTTTCACAGATGATCCTTTCAAGGTAGTGCAGGCCAAATTGTCTCAAGAAGTGGGTAATTGTCATATTTGTCAAGAGTAGCTTTTGGACTATTAAATAAACGGCATCATATTTACCACAAATCGCGCATAAGCCTACTTCTTTCCTGCTTCCTACATGCTGCGAAGTATCTTCCATTTATTATGAAGCAGAGCTTTCTGTGCTGGAACCCACTTGTCCTGTATGTAGCTCATCATGGACTTTAGGCCACAAAAAATTCTCAATACTTCAAAATAATCTCATTCCATGCGAGATGTGAACTTTTATCTATCTTATGTGAATAAAGTATAGGTTTTCTAAAGATATTACGTGGCTTCTGTTTTGGTCAATAAAGTTGTTAGGTGACTCGTCACTTCATAAATTGGTCATTTTAATTTTATCACCTGTAGCATTGACTATCACGTGGAACTGAAATTTTTTACTGTGTAAAGATTATACATATTAGGGAAATTTTCATTTAAGGACTGCAGTACAGAATTAATTTGAAAGAGCCTCCAAAATTTTCTGAAACTTCACTGCAGGACAAGAGGGCAAACTGATATTAATTCCACAAAAAAATAACGCTATTACCCCTCATAATACTTATTGCAGAGTGACATGTAAATGGATTAATTTCAGTTGTAAATAAAGGTATGTATGTTGCAAATTGACTAGTTCCACTTGCAAATAGGCTCTCTCACACTTATTCACTCACAGACACCTTCTTCAGGTGAAAGAAGTGACATGTAAAAGGATTAATTCCAATTGTAAATAAATGTATGTATGTTGCAAATTGACTAGTCTCACTTGCAAATGGACTCTCCCACACTTATTCACTTATGGAGACCTTCTTCAGGTGAAGGGAGTGACATGTAAATGGACTAATTCCAGTTATAAATAAATGTATGTATGTTGCAAATTGTTTATTCTCCCTTGTAAATGGGCTGTCCCACATTTGTTCACTCAGACATATTCTTCAAGTGAAGGAGGTAACATATAAATGGACTAATTTTAGTTATAAATATATCTATGCATGTTGCAAATTATCTAGTCTCACTTGCAAATGGGCTCTTTCACACTTGTTCACATGAGGGACAATAGGGTCATTTTCTTTATGGAATTAATATCAGTTTGCCCCTTGGTTCTGCAGTGAAATTTCAAAAAGTTTTGAGGGCTTTTTGAAATTAATTCTGTACTGCGGTCCTCAAACAAAATGTTCCCTAAATATTTGTTAGATATTTTATTATAATTATTTAGATATATATTAGGAAATTAATAAAATACTCTGAGTGTGGCCCCTTCAGTCAAACAAAGCCCAAGCCCAGTAGGGTTAAGCTTTTCAGTCTATATATGTGTTGTTAACTCTCTGATGGTGGGACATACAACAATTGAGTTGACGGCTGAATATTCTGTGAGCGAGTGAAATACCTATCTGCTCTTTTGAGGTTCCCTGACTGGTGACGGCTAATCCAGTTGCCATCACTGTGCCCTATTCCAGTCAGAAGAGACCTGAACAACTCTTTTCTTATAACTGTTGTTCTCTTTTGCAGCTCTATTCCTCTATCTCAGATCCCGAGATAATTCAAGATAAGACATATGGCAAGAGGTACACAAAGATTCTTCCGCTGTATTATTTTATGAAAAGATTCATATCTCTTTATTGTTTTATTTGTTTGTATTGTGAATTTGTCTTACACGTGGTATCAGAGCCTGGTTTGATTATTCTCTGCCTCTTTATTTTCTTTATCTGGGATGATCTGAGCATAAAATGGAATACAATGATTTACTATTGTGACTCACATCGGTTCCATTAGCAAGATCAGAGATAATTATTTTATACTGCAATTTATTTTATTGAAAATTAAATTCAGTTCTATATGTTTTATATTTTTCATGTTTTCGGATTAAAGGGATGTGAGGAGATTAATTTTGATCTCCCATGAATCATCATCCTCTTTAGTTATATTGGAGGATCCGAATAAATCTTGTTCCTTTTTTAAAATCAATTATAACTAACCCCGTCTCGTCCAGAGTGAGCATATCTTGGATGTTTTCAAGCCCAAATAAGACCGGCGTTCATGTCCGGATATTCACCTATATGCTTGCTTCCATAGAGAAATCATTTTTTTATTTTGTTCTGCGTGCTGCTTGATCTGAATAATGGGTCTGTTTCGGAATATTGGGACGAAAGGAGAACGATTTTGTTCTCCGATGACTACTCGTCGCCTCCTTCATCGGAAAAATTGAAGGCCGAAGCACATGTTCGAAACTCTCTTCTGATTTCAATTTTTTGTCCCTTTTATTTGTTAATTAGAAAACCGTGTTGGGATTTCTTAAAACATCAAAGATTTTGCCTTTAAAACTGAAGTGCAGTGATGATAAAATCACTGCAACTGACCGAGGACCGCCGGAAAAAAATGGCGTGAAGGTTGCTCTGGCCGACGGCTGGGAAGGGGAAGAAGACGGGTCGCGTGTCGGGTTATAGGGATCCGAATGGTTGGAAAGAAACCCGGTACGACGTCGTTTTGCGTCACTTCCCCTGCCCCCATGAAACGCACCGTTTCACTTAAGTCCTTCTGGGCCAAACGCGTTGTGGGCCATGCTTTTGGGTTCTAATTCAAAAAAAAAAACTTGTTTGATTCTGTTTTGGGCCGAATGTTTTTCTGGGCTCTCATATATATATTTTTGAATTTAGAACTAGGCCAACGAATTTTGGGTTCTGCAAGTTTTATTTATTTATTTGTTTTTTTTTCTTTCTTCTTCTTCTTTTATCGGTCTGGGCTTTTTTTTGCATGGGCCACTCAATTTTTTTTTTAAAAAAAAAGGGTTCGCACAGTGACATTACAGAAAACAGTTTGGGCCTCGAATTGGCTTTTTGTACAGAATTAATTTTTTTCTCCCTGTTTCCTTCTGGGCTGCACTGTGCGTCTTGGGCTTGCTGTTTTTGCACAGAAATCAGTTTTTGGTCACTATTTGGTTACTGGGCTTCTGTTTGGGCCTGAACAACTATTTTGTTATTTTAGAATGTTCTTTTGAGGCCTATTTTGTTTAGATTCTGTTTAGCCCATTTATTTTTATTTTCCAGAATAAGTTCATGTTAAATAAATAATTAATTGCAAGTTATTTATTTATTTGAAAATAGTTTTCACATGTAATTTATTTTATGCAAATATTTGAATTGTTTAAAGGGATAATTAATCTGCAAGTCCTTATAGTTTCAACCAATTTTGAATCAGGTCCCTATAATTTTTTTTCTTTTTATCATATCCTTATACTTTCACCTGTTTTTAATTAGGTCCTTGCATTTATTTTTCTTTTATCAAGTCCTTATAAGATCACCTTATTTTTAAGTAAGTCCCTGAATTTTTTATTCTTTATTTTATAAATTCTAATAGTACTATTTTATAAACATAAAATAGTATATATTATGTAATATTAGTTTATAAACAATAATATTCTAAAAATAATGAATTATTATAATAATTTTATTTTTTAGCAAAAAAAATTAATTGTTTTAAAAAAATTTCCTTAATTAATTAATTATATTACTTATCTTTTATTATATAATTATTAATATTTTATATTTCAGTACTAATTTATTTAATTAAGTTCATATTTAATTAATAAATAAAAATTAAAACTAGATGGACCTAATTAAAATTCTAGTGAAATTATAAAGACTTAATAAAAAGAAAAATAAATGCGAGGACCTAATTAAAAATAGATGAAAGTATAAGGACCTGATAAAAAGAAAAAAAACTATAAGGACCTAATTCAAAATTGGTTAAAACTATAAGGACTTCCAGATTAATTAACCCTTGTTTAAATAAAGATAAAAGTTAATCTTAGCTATTTCACATTTTGTGTAAATTTGCAAAATTGTTTGTTGTAAAATTGCTTGTTTGCCTAAATGTTTGGATACTAAATTTTGGGCAATTTGGTTATTTAATTGAATTTTGCAATGTTTATTTTGAGATGAAATATGCTGAGGTTAATGTTTAAACAATTATTTGGATGTATAAAAATAGTGGGAGAATTTAGTTCAGTTATTTACTTGTTAATTAAATTAATTGCTTAAATTCTCCATTGAGATGTGTATATACTAGACTTAAATGCACTTGTATGATATTTGTGATTAGCATGTTTCTTTAAGGAATAGCCACAGCATCCTTTATCTATTGCATGCGATATAAATCACATAATGGACTTATAAAATATCAATTGTAATTAAATATGCATTCATAATTTATCTTTGCCCACAGGTAGATAATTATCAATGTATATTTAATTAGGGTGGGATAAAATTGCCTTGTATTTTCTAAGTAGCCCACAAGTATTAGGAAATATAAATGCGTTCTAGTTCCATCAATACGAGATAAATACATGCTATGCTAATTTCTTTGCCCACAGGGAGAACTTAGTGATACGTATTTATAATTGTATGCTTTATTAATGTTTTAAGCATACATGGCGCAGTTATTGTGAATTGTCTCAATTTATTTGGAAGTTTGACTGATTCTCTAATATTGCAGCTGCATTTACTGTCCCTAACATTGTTGCTGATGCTAGTAACAAAATTATACTTGATGGTACTAACTACCCTGATTGGAGGGAAGACATTGCTTTACATCTCGGTTGTCTGAACATGGACTATGTCCTGGAAACTGAAAGGCCTCCCAAACCAGCTGATGGCTCAACTGACAAAGAGGCCAAAGAGTATTATGAATCCTGGGAGAAAAACAATCGCCTTACTCTCCTGCTGATCAAAACAAGGATTGCTAGGAGCATTCGAGGAGCAATCCCTAAATGCGAAACTGCTAAAGAATACCTGGAAGCTGTGGACAAACAGTTCAAACCGACAGACAAGCAGATGGGGGGCACCATTATGTCGGAATTATGTGCCATGAGGCTTACAGGTATAGGCGGTACTAGGCAGCATATAATGAAGATGAGAGATCTATCCTCTCAGTTGAAATCCTTCGATATGGAGCCTACTGAGCAATTCTTGGTGCAGTTAATCCTGAACTCCCTTCCTCCTCAGTTTGATGCCTTTAAAGTATCTTACAACACACATAGGGAGAAATGGTCAGTTGATGAATTGCTGTCCATGTGTGTGCAAGAAGAAACTAGGCTGTTGATGAGTGGAAAGGGTGCACCTAAGGAAGCTCATCTGGGAGAAAGCTCCAATAGGGGTGGCAGTAAGAAGGGAAATAAGGATGACAAGAAGAAAAGAAAGAGAAGAATCCCTCCTGCCACTGCCTTAAATAAGAAGGATGCCAAATGCTTCTTCTGCAAGAAGAAGGGGCACATGAAGAATGAGTGCTCCAAGAGGAAGGCATGGCTTGAACGTAAAGGTATGTTTACTTCTCATGTTACCTTAGAATCTCATGCTATTAATGTTAATGATGACACTTGGTGGATTGATACTGGTTCAATGATCCACATTTCCACAACCATGCAGGGCTTCTTAACAAGCAGGCCACCACGTCCGAGTGAGGAATGGGTTCTATCAGGCAGCAGGAACCCAGACCGTGTGGAGTTGGTTGGGACTTATCATATTTTTTTGAATAATACTCATGTAGACCTTTTTGAGACTTTTTATATTCCGACATACATGAGGAACTTAATTTCCATTTCAAAATTAATTCCGTTGGACTATGGTTTATGTCTTGAGAAGGGCTCTATGTATTTGAGCAGACATCATGTTAAGATTGCAGACATTGCAATGATTGATAATTTATTTAAAATTATTCGTGATCCTGTTCAATCTTTTAATATTTCACGTGGTATTAAACGAAGTGTCATCAATGAGAATTCTATTAGCTTGTGGCATAAGAGATTGGGACATATCTCCATTGATAGAATCAAAAGGTTAACTAAGGAGGAAATTCTTCCACCCTTAGACCATTCGGAATTTGATTCTTGTGTGGACTGCATAAGGGGAAAGCAGACCAGCAAGTCACAAAAGGGAGCTAAAAGAAGTTCTGAATTGCTTGAGATTATACATACCAATATTTGCTGCCCTGATTTAACCGCACACGGTCAAAAGTATTTTATCACCTTTATCGATGATTACTCGCGCTACACGTATATCTATTTGCTTTATAATAAAAGCGAGGCACTAGATGCCTTTAAGGAATATAAAGCAGAGGTAGAAAAACAAATTGGGAAACCAATTAAGATTGTAAGATCTGATAGAGGTGGTGAATACTATGGTAAGTTCACCAATGAAGGACAAGCACCTGGTCCTTTTGCAGAATTTCTTCGAGAGCAAGGTATAGTTGCTCAATATACCATGCCTGGCTCACCAGACATGAATGGTGTAGCTGAAAGAAGAAATAGGACCTTGCTGGACATGGTTAGGAGCATGATGAGTAGCTCCAAACTTCCAATTTCTCTATGGAAAGAAGCACTCAAGACAGCTGTATACATTCTAAACAGGGTTCCAACAAAGGCAGTGCCTAAAACACCCTTTGAAATCTGGAAAGGTTAGAAACCCAGTTTGAATCATTTAAGGGTATGGGGCTGTCCTGCAGAAGTAAGAGTGTACAACCCACAGGAAAAGAAATTGGACCCTAAGACTATTAGGGCCTACTTTGTAGGCTATGCAGAAAAGTCTAAGGGTTATAAGTTTTACTGTCCGCCTCCTTCAAAACGATTTGTGGAATCTAGGAATGCTAAGTTTCTTGAGAATGATGTGATTAGTGGGAGTGATCAGATAGGAATTGATCACATAGAAGAGACCACTAGCACAAATGGTGAGGGAACATCAATTGTCAATGACTCTTCTTTAGTTAGAGCTATCATACAACATGATGTGGATCCCATAACTCAAGTTGATGATGCTGGACATCAGGAACATATGCAAGCTGACCAACCTGTCACAGAAGTAGAACCACCACAGAATGTGACAGAGGATGTTCCTGATGAGCAACCTCAGCCGACTCAAGAAGTTGAACTGAGGAGGTCAACTAGAGAGAGAAAGCCGGCATTGCCTAGTGACTACGTTGTGTACTTCACTGAAATTGACTGTGATGATAGTATTGAAAATGATCCTTTGACCTTTACTCAAGCCATGAAGAATGAGAATTGCAAGTTGTGGCATGATGCCATGGTCGAGGAAATGAACTCTATGGCAAACAATCATGTATGGGAGCTTGTAGAGTTACCTAGTGGGTCTAAAGCCATTGGCTGTAAGTGGGTTTACAAAACCAAAAGAGACTCACAAGGTAACATTGATCGTTACAAAGCAAGGTTGGTTGCCAAGGGTTTTACGCAAGTGAAAGGAATCGACTACAGAGAAACATTTTCTCCTGTATCAAAGAAGGATTCATTCCGCATTATCATGGCATTAGTTGCACATTTTGATATGGAATTGCATCAAATGGATGTTAAAACTGCATTTCTCAATGGTGATCTTGACGAAGAGGTCTATATGAAGCAGCCTGAGGGATTCATTGTGAAAGGCAAAGAAAACTTGGTATGCAAGCTAAAGAAATCAATATATGGTTTAAAGCAAGCCTCATGACAGTAGTACTTGAAGTTCCATGAGGTGATCACATCATTTGGTTTCGATGAGAACATCATGGATGAATGCATATACCACAAGGTTAGTGGGAGCAATATCGTATTTTTGATTTTATATGTCGATGACATATTACTTGCAACCAATGATCTAGGACTATTGCACGAGGTGAAACAGTTCCTGTTTAAGAACTTTGATATGAAAGATATGGGTGAGGCATCTTATGTCATTGGCATTAAGATCCATAGGGATAGGACTCAAGGTCTTTTAGGCCTGTCTCAAGAAACCTATATAAACAAAGTTCTTGAACGATTCCGGATGAAGAACTGTTCAACCAACGTGACTCCTTTAGAGAAAGGAGACAAATTCAGTCTAGATCAGTGTCCTAAAACCGAGCTCAAGAAAAAGCAAATGGAAAGGATCCCATATGCCTCAGCAGTAGAAAGTTTAATGTATGCACAGGTTTGCACTAGACCTGATATAGCTTTTGCTGTGGGCATACTGGGAAGGTACCAAAGTAATCCTGGTGAGGCGCATTGGACAGCTGCAAAGAAAGTGTTTAGATACCTACAAGGGACTAAACACTACATGCTTACATATAAGAGGACAGAGAATCTAGAAGTGACTGGTTACTCAGACTCTGATTTGGGAGGATGTTTGGACACAAATAAGTCTACCACTGGTTATATCTTCCTACTAGCAGAAGGAGCCATATCATGGAAGAGTACGAAACAAACTCTAACAGCTCCTTCTACTGGTGATGCTGAGTACATTGCGTGTTTTGAGGCAAGTTCACAAGCGATCTAGATAAAGAATTTCATTGCTGGGCTTAAGATTGTTGATTCGATCTCTAGGCCGATCAGAATGTACTGTGATAACACCGCTGCAGTGGCCATAGCCAACAACAAGAGGAATAAGAGTCGAAGTAAGTTCGTCGAACTGAAATTCCTATGCTTGAAAGAAAGGGTTATGGATGGCCAAATTTCGGTTGAATACATCGGTACAAAGGAAATGCTAGCTGATCCTTTGACTAAAGGGTTGAAACCGAATGACTTTGTTTCACACGTACCTCACATGGGACTTCGTCCTCCAATTGATTAGTTGAGGTATGAGCAATGAAATTTATGGTTTGTCATCTCTTGTTATGATTGTATATACATTTGTGTTTTTTGAGGTTGATAAACATAAAGTAGGAACCAAACAAAATTGAGTTTGTTCATAAAGGTATACCTATTAAGTAAGGATGCTGCCTGTGATGCATGGAAGATAATACCCGACTTAAGGGGACTTGTCGCCATGATTCTTGCAGTATAGCCTTAGCTTACTGAGGCACGGCAATTGACATACGTATAAGGGCCAAGTGGGAGAATGTTAGATATTTTATTATAATTATTTAGATGTATATTAGGAAATTAATAAAATACTCTGAGTGTGGCCCCTTCAGTCAAACAAAGCCCAAGCCCAGTAGGGTTAAGCTTTTCAGTCTATATATGTGTTGTTAACTCTCTGATGGTGGGACATACAACAATTGAGTTGACGGCTGAATATTCTGTGAGCGAGTGAAATACCTATCTGCTCTTTTGAGGTTCCTTGACTGGTGACGGCTAATCCAGTTGCCATCACTGTGCCTTATTCCAGTCAGAAGAGACCTGAACAACTCTTTTCTTATAACTGTTGTTCTCTTTTGCAGCTCTATTTCTATCTCAGATCCCGAGATAATTCAAGATAAGACATATGGCAAGAGGTACACAAAGATTCTTCCGCTGTATTATTTTATGAGAAGATTCACATCTCTTTATTGTTTTATTTGTTTGTATTGTGAATCTGTCTTACAATATTATCCTATTTGAGGTAATTCGATTTATAACACAATAAGACATTAAATGTGAACATTTTACAAAAAGAATTCAAACTCGCTTTGATGTCTCGTGGAGCTAATTTGACATTAGAACTGCCTATTAGTGAATACTTAAAAAACAAATTAAAAAAGTGAAAACTAAGAGAGCTTACAAGTTAAAAATCAAACTCTTTGTACGTAATTAATAAAATTCAGTCGTTCCTATTTTAAATTCTTTCTTCGTTAAATCTTAAATGAATTTTAGTGTTCGTTTGAACAATTAGTGAGATTATACTTACAGTATATATTTGGAAGCATGAATATCCTATTCCTATCTGGCCCAAAAAAAAAATCCTATTCCTATCCAAGTAACCTAAAGACACTGGGCTTATTCACCCCAAAAAACAAAGGCACTGGGTTTAGCAAAAGAGGTTTTGTTCCCCTTAGGTGCAATGAGTTGGATTAAATTGTATTAAAAAAAAAAAAGAAGGTTGTCAACAAGACTTCTGCTGGGCCCAAGCCGGCTTCATCCAGCTAAGCCCAACGCTCCTAACATCCCCGTGTTTTGATATTTTCACTGAACATTGCAAGAAAGACATAAATGAATTCAGCGTGTAAATAGTCCCTACAAAAAATAATAGTACACATCATGTGTTACTTCAACTAGTTCATTAAAAATACGAGAGCTTATAATTAACAAAATCTATGTCCTTCCCTCCAATTTTTTCTTTTTTTGGGGTGGGGTTGTGAGGGAGGGGTGGGAACCCTCACTGTCTTCTAAAATAAAAAAGGAAATAAAATGCGCAAACAATTTTATGAAACTTCACTAAAAATAAATGCATAACAACTACAATATTCTTTTCATTTTACCCACCAAGTACTACAAATCTAACGTCTAAATCAAGTATCTATGATCTATGTGCCACCACCAGAATAAAATCTAACGTATACAGCTGAAGCACTTGGGGAAACCAATGAGGAAATTCATCACTCTCCTTGGGAAGATTTCTCAGATGGAACCGGAGAAGAAACCAATTTTGCTCCTTGCCCCTACATGACCCAAAATTAAATAAAATTACATGCACATGATTATGGATAAATAATTTCATTTTATATCATAAGTTTATGATCCAACCATGAAGTCACAATTCAGATTTATATCGAACAAGTTCATTTTGTTCACAAACCCGCTGAAGCTGTCTATAATCTGATGACTGACTATGTAGAGAAGGTGTTGATTGATCTTGTTGTATTTGCTCTGGGTCCTTTTGCTGTACCTGTGAAGCCGGCAATAACTGCTGGGCGTATATAGGATGCTCATGTTGCAGAGGTTGCTGCTGCTGAAACTGGTATTGCTGTAGAGGCTGTGGCTGGTCCTGCAGAAGAACCTGTTGCTGTGATTGAAGATATTCGGGCTGACCTTGTTGCTGAAATTGTTGAGACTGTTCTTGCTGAAACGACTGTTGTTGATATTGAATGTACTGTTGTTGCAGCTGCAATTGCTGCTGGTACTGTTGCTGAAGCATCATCACCTGTGGTGGCTGCATTTGTTGCTGTTGCTGCTGAACTAACTGCTGTTGCTGGTAGTAATAATATTGCCACATCTGATCAAATGCTTGAGCATTCTGCATATTTCCATATTGCCCATGCCCTTGCATGGCATTTGGTGGGGCATGCATAACAGGTGGTTGAGTATGAGATGCAGGGTTTTGTAGTGGCACACTTTGCATTGGCCAGCCTTGAGGTGCCGCAAAATCTGGAGTGGCAGAGGATTGAAACTGATTTTGTCCTTGGCTGCCTTGCTGAGTCTGCAATGCAGGTTGGGAGGGATAGCTTGTAGACATTTGAAAACTCCCCTCAGGTGGATGGGATTTTTTGGGAGACTGCTGGTGCCGCTGATGATCTTTCCTATATCCATGTCCACGACGCCCATGTTTAGGACCTCTGTGAAATTTACCAGCATTCCTCGCCTGATGCCAATTTCCACCATTTCTGTGGGACCGAGGCTGCAGAAATGGTCTTCTCGCTGCTTGATCATGATGTCTTCCTGAAGATGAAGGATTATTTATTTCAACCGGAGCTTGGGCCGACTCAGAATCTTGAGCACTTGCAGAGTTGCATTGATTTGCATTATAGCCCCCTGCTCTCAGCCCATCATTTGACTTGTAGATTTCTGGCATAGATTCACACTCACGTGATGTCACGGGGACTGAATCAAAACATGTACTTTTCTGGGGCTTCAATGAACCGCTCTCCAGAGACACTGATTCCTCTTCTTTCAACTCAACCTCATACATTCCCTGGGCATGAGCCTTATTTTCTTTTGAGTGCGATTGGGAAGTTTGTAGCATTTCCTTTCACTAGCTATTTGGTTTTCTAAATTTTCTGAAAGGACTTCAGGTTCAGAAAATTCTTTTTTAAAGTTCTTAGAAGCTTCTGGAGACACCTCTTTCCCTTCCATTAAAGCCGCAGATGGCACCTTCTCTTCAGCATCGTTGCGACTTGGTTCCTCCAGAACTCTGAGAGGTAGTTCTCTTCCTTTCTCTTGTACACTGTTATCCACTTCCATATATTGAATCTTGTGCTTGGCAGCGTCGTCAGGCTCAGTACTGGGAATTTCCAGCAAAGCAACTCCAGCATTTGGGGCATCTGAAATGGCAACTGAAGTCTCTTCTCCCTTATCATTAACTGAATTCACCAATTGTCGACATTTGGCTGATTGCTGACGAGTATCTGTCCTAACAAAGCCTGGAAATAACCTTACATGTCTATTCCAAGCCTTTGATACGTCATGTACAGTTCCGCAGTAGTCTACAAACTGGAATTGTAATATAAATGTCAGTATGAGAGTTTCTAAATGACAGTGTTTCTATTTGATCAAAATGAATGTTAATGAAGCCGTTTTTTGTATATAAAATAAGAAATTTTTATTAAAAAGGAACAAGTAATGGGTCTGTTTGGCAACATTCCGTCTCCACGCATCACAGTAAAACCATAATAAACTTAAAAAGGAGGCAAAAAGGCTAAAAAATGCAACACAACCATTTCATCTCTATGCATCTCAGAAAACCCAAAAAAATGTAACCAACGTCCGGAAATAAAAGGCCAAGTGAAGAGATACACGATCAATCAAATTTGGGATTTTTGCTTTATTAGAATGAGATCTTAGATCTGGATTACGATTTGGTTTATATAAATGTAATGTTTTGGATTACTAGATTATCTTTTAAATTATCCTAGAATATTTGCATTTAACTCTGGAGATCTAGGGTTAGAGTCAAGGCCTCATAAATAGGTTGGGCCAAAAAAAAAAAAAACCTTATAAATAGGCTTTAACAAACTTATTTGGTATCCCTTAAATTACTTTACACATGAATCATACAGAAAGAAGTAGAATTGAGTTAAGACAGATCTAACCTCTAGGTATGAGTTTGATATATCCTCTGCATCTTTTGTACTCAGACCTTGGGATCCATCTGGCCTCGGAGATATTGCACCAGCAACAACTGAATCTATTACAGCTATGACCTCTGGGCCTCCATGCGCCATTGAGAACTTAATCAACTCCTGCAATAATACAGGACAATTGTAAGAAACTTCTATTGTAGATTGAATTCAAATATGATGCTCACCAGAAATAAAATCATTCCCTGCACCTGCCAACTCAAGCTTTTACTACAGTTAATTCCTAACATTGCATTGAGATTCTGACCAACTGGTCAAGAGTTACATTCTCGCTGCCATATTCTTTAAGAATTTCAGTAAAATAATGGCTCTAAAATTTCTTATTTTATTCCTGGTAGGGAGACAAAATTATATAAGAAAGCAAATGGAAACAAATCTGCCTTTCAGCCCTAGAAACAAAGCTTGGCAAGGCAGAAAAATCCTAGGATTTATAACGGAATAGGTGACGGTCCACATTGAATGACCAGATCAGACAACAAATAAAATACAATAAAAAGAGAAACAAATTCATAATAAATTGACCCAATTAACGTCAGATTATAATCAAATAACGTGAAATAAGAAAGGGAAACGCACAAGCTGAGTCTGATGCTAAAGTCCCATTTAATAAACAAGGCAAGTAAAAAAAATGAGTAAGCCAATAATCTTGAGATTTCAATAATTCTCTTCATTAAAATAAATTTAAGCATGTGGTAGTGACAAGCCAGTATCATGTTCATGCTTCAACTCAAGGGGTTACCAGCTGTCTCAGAAATGACAGTTGTTCCAGAGGCCAATCTGACAAGTTAAGTACTTTTAAATCAAGTTGTTCTTGATAACGCTGATATAAGGAAAGGATTTGATTTTTTTCAAGTCTCGTCTCTTCTATTGTTTAGTTGGTAATTCCAGGTCCCGACTCATGAGTAGTAACATAAGTCAATAGCAAACTAGAAACTAGTAACCTTATCAACCATACAGAAAAGCTTCAACTGGCATTGCGAGTTCACCACTCTTAGTCTTGGGAACAATCAGGTTAGCCATCAGAAAGTCGATAATGAAGCCCAAATAGGTTATATGCAATTATGTATTGGTAAATCATCTCTGCAGTTCCAGCATAGGTCTGTTTTCAGTTAGGATATAATAAAAATTAGATTGAAATAGACTTACTTCCACAAGTAATTTGCTCTCAGGCAAATTTTGATACCTTCAATTAAGACATCTCGTGCAGCATCAACGCTGTTTGTACTCTAACAACCAAAAAGTAACGACAAAAATTAATTAGTTGTTACATCTGATATCAGCATGCGTTTTAAAAGAGAAGACTTCTTTTTTCCATCTTAGGGAGATCATTTTGACGTACTTTCCAGTATTCTTGGTTCAACCCTTTGTTAGGCCCTTGATGGAGTAAAATCAATTTTTTTTCATGAAAAAATAAAAAAACAGAACTAAGTGTAATGAATAATGATAGCCTAGTAATAAACAGAATAATCCTCAAAGGAAAAGTCTCCCCTACAAGCCCCACCAATATGCCAAATTCCTTACTGATATGAAAAGGAACACGAGCAAAGAAAAATGAAATTCTGAATATGTAAACGAACTGGTGGCAAGAAAATGATAAAAGTATAAACAGAAAAAAGTTGAAAATAATTATTGAATAAAGTTGACGAACTCAAAGAATACTCCCTCTTTTTTTGGCCATTCTAATAGTTCCATTGGCATCTAACTATTTTTATTTTCTTTTTTAGTTAACAGAGAAAACGAGAATAATTACAAATTGGGGGGGGGGGGGACCATCAATATAAAAGGGCAAAAGGAAGAAAAGATTGCACAGCAACGTTCCCTTGATTATTTAATTTCGTTATACTCGGAAATTCTAATTGGATCAAATTTCATATGAATTTGCAGTCTTACATACAAAGAAGAAAGTTGCATCCTGATAAAATTTTAGAAGATCCAGGAAAAATATCATATCCTTGATAACTGTAAGAACAATTTATTCTATTAAATATATAATGGCAACAGTTCAAAATGTTTACGCAAAAGCAGAGAGTATAAAACCTACCAGATATTTTAGACGAGAGTAATGTACATACAAAATGGGTAAAGCACGCAACTTCTCCTCCGCTGCAGCTATTTCTAGTGCTTCTTTGTATAGATTGAAAGCTGCCTCCATATTTCCCTGAGAATAATGATAAAAGTAGCACAGTCACTTCTTTATATCTGGGCATTGCACAGAGCCAAATTTCTATAGTGGTAGTAAGAGCTAATCACATACCAGACGTTTTTCCATGTTAGCTTTTGATATGACAGTCTCCACGAAGTTAGAATCTGATTCTGCACCACCATGAATATATGCGGCACGTGCAGCTGAAACATCTCCTATTTGTTCCTTAAACCTGGCATTGAAGAGATGAATTACTCGAACTCTCTGCATCAAACATATGATAGGGGAAATAAACACTGCCAAGTCACGCATAAAGCTATTAAGCCAAAGTATTCTTGAAAGAAAAGAACTCAGCTACTTCAGCAAGACAAAACCTTGTCAACAAGTCAAAAGGAAAAAATCGACAAGGAGGGATTAAAATTGACTCATGAAGAAGAAAAATTGATTTGTATTTCCTAGCTTATGATTAGTAAAATTTTCATTGTATATTGAGCAATACAGTACAATCTCTCAAATTACAGCATAAGTAAAAGTACACCTGATTGACCAGAACTACAGTATTTATTTAGCTTCACTCAGGGAAGAGAGGGACGACAAAACTACTACAATCTTGTCTTATCATCTTGCATGGTTTTCTAGTTTTAGTTTAGAAATCACTAAAATTTCTTACCAGGTGAGAGTGTTTGATAAGGTATTTACCACTACCAGCCTAAATCAGTGAGATCAAATATAAGAGAAAGGGTCTTTTTCTTAATGAGAATTGAACAGTTTCTAAAGAAAAATAAAATTACAAAAAATCTGGGGCTTTCAATGCCATTCATTTTGTAATGTCGTGAGTAAACACTTTCTTTGAGATTCTATATCACTTTCTGTTGTTTGTCAAACCCATGTTAGGAAAACTGAATTAAACAATAATCAGATGCAAAGGTCGATCAACATGAAACTTAATCAACAAAATAACAGTCCATTTGGAATAGCTTATAACTAGCTTTTCAACCGTGATTTATGGAATATGAAGTAAGTATGTAAAAAAAGTTTTGTCTCAGCTTACATTTTTTTTTTTTTGACCAAGGTTGTCTCAGCTTACATACAAGTGCTTTCGAATGCTATCCCAAACAGGCCATAAGCATAACAGAAGATACCTTCAAAAATATTTCTGTTGCTCTTTCTAATGAATACTTTGCAATTTCTCTTCCTCCCTTGGTTTCCATGAAATCCACATAACGCATCCAGTATTCAGGGTAGTTGGCACAAACAATTAAGCATCTCTCATAAAGTTTTACAGCCTGTGGTCAATCAGAGAAATAGAAAATCAAGAAAAGCTGACTATTTTTTTTTTTTTTGGGGGGGGGGGGGGAATGGTTAAGTTATTGGGAATTTTGCATAGAACAATACCCAGTCAAAATCCCCTTGCAGTTCAACAAAATCCAGATAACGGTGCCAATTCTGCAATTGACTGGCATCAAGTGGCTTGACATGAAAGTAAGACCTTCGCATATTAGCCTCAAAAGAACTAATTTTCAAACCCAACTCGCAAGCATCTTGATACAGCCGCTCTCCCAAATTCTTGAACTTTTTCAAGGCTGTCAACCTTTTTAAGCCGATAGATGAATCCATCATATTTTCAATAATGCAATAAATCTCATCATCCTTGCATGACATGGAGATGTCGCCATCAAGCAATGATTCAGACTCTGATTCCTTTGTAGTGTCACCCTGGCTTGTCATGTCCTCTTCCAAGAGGGTTACCAACTTTTTAAAACTGAATACATATAAAACTAATATCTGATAAGTGTGCTATTCAACAGAATAAATAATACCAGTACAAGCATTAATATCACCAAGTTGGACTCACTTGAAATAAAATATCAACTTGAGGCTCAAGAAATGCAAGGCATATCAAATGGAGATTAAAAATAGATTACGAAAGACAATGTTAATGATCTTCAAATTACTACCTTCATTGCTAAATATAAGAGTTAGCAGAGGGATTGAATTTGGTCCTAAACATAAGACCTCAATCTACTTTGTCTCCCAAATTTATAATTATTTTCCTAAACTCTCCTCACACCTATTACGATATTCATCAAGAGGTAGTTTCCAATGCAAATAACTGTAGGGGTATTTTAAGGAAATCAACACATTTGTTACAAATAACTAAATTAAATAATTCTCTTAATCTTTACAAATTAGCTAACTAGCACTTACATTTAGGACTGGAGGTAGTATAAACTATAGATAAATATGAAAATGATTTTGAATAAGCTTAGAAAAAGTTTCACTAAGAATAAATTAGGATTAAAATTTAATATTTTAATGTATTTATTTCATTATTTTCTTGGGATTTCTATCTTGTATTTTAAATGTTATATTTTAGGTTTCATATAAAGCAGTTAATAATTATAGATAAAGCAGCCTATTCGACTAATGATTAATAAAGCTTTATTGGTTTATTAGCAGCCAGCCTCTCTCCCTCCCTTCTTCTATATATCCTTCCACTTCTCTCCTCCCTTTTATTTCTCCTCCTTCCCCCCTCTTTTGCAAAAAGCCAAAAGTAAGCCATGCAAATTATCCTTTCCTATTGCACTTCTTGAGACAGGATGGACCCTTAACTAGAATGCCCTATTTCAATGTGGGTTTTGCATTGTAAGTTCTACCTTGTGGAAAATTAGGAATCTTGATGAACATTGAGTTCTACTTTGGTTTTCAGGAGATTCCTTTTGTTGACATTTTTCTTTCAGTTAGGTAATTTTCTTTCAGTTCACATTTTTCACCTCATCTCATTGAAATTATTCACTGCAAATTTCACATAATACCACTCTGGGTTACAACAAATTCCACAACAATTCAGAACCTACACAATTAATTTTTTCAAGTAAAAGACCCTACAAAATTTTTATTGCACAGTCACACGGAAACTCTGGCAACCTTCTCAACCTCATTCTTGTGTTCTAGACGCCAGATTTCAAATTAAGCGTCGTTCTTTATCACTAATGATAGAAGCCCTTCAAAGTCCACAAAAACTCCAAAAATAAATCATTTCTTCCTGTGCCCTTCAAGCATTAGGAAGGAAATTGTAAAGCATGACCCTCTTCTCATTCTTTAATAGGAGTCCATTTCTATGATCTATTTGCTGTCCTCTTATTTGTTTTTCAAAAAAATTCTCTCTTAACAAAAAAATGCTTTCTAACAAAAATAAAACCACCAAAAAAAATACAGAGCTTATCCTCAAATCCCATAAACCCCAAAATCAGTAGAGTATAAGATCACATGACACATATTTCATTGTACAACATGACGAAACTTCCATGGCATCCCTTGGCTTATGGAATGACCCAGCAATAGAGAGGGAGGGGGGAGAGGGAGTACAAGTTTCAGAAAGCAAGACATACCTATCATAATACTGATGTAACTTTTTGGTTGGAAATCTCAGAGCTTGGACATATATGTGAGCAAGATAAATCCACTGTTGCTGGGAAAACTCAAAATGAATATACTTATCCCACAAGGTATGACATAAGTAGTCCTTCCCAACAAATGAAATGGCTCTCTTAAATAATCTGCCGAAAATCACAGAGCAAACCTATCTAATTACCCTTGAGTCTCAAAATGGAAGAGCAACCATGCGGAGATACTTGAGTATGAAAAGAGACTAGTAAAATCAAATCAGTTCAGTATCACATTATTACAAGGAACATGATAAATATTGGCAGATACGTGCATGGTGATGCATGCACTCACGTACTTATACAAGAAAGAGTAGGTACCAAAGTCCGTTAACATTGACGGAAGACTTAACACAGTTACAACATATAGTAACTATACATCAAATATGATTTTCGTCAATCCCAAGATTGCATCATGACATGCATTCATGTTGATCATGTATATTAGTTGTTCATGAAGAATTTCAGAAAATAATGACTTTTGAAATTTCTTATTTTATTTCAAACACATGGCAAATTATAGGAGAATGCAGGCCGCTGAAGGTTTATCCAATCACCCTCCAAAGGGAAAAATTGAACAAAGTTAAAGTTCGCTCTATTTTCACCTTTTATTTTATTTTATTTTATTTATTCACTTTTTTGGAATCTGGCAATCTGACATGAGATAGAGAAGATATTAACAGGAAAAAGGACGAAGTAGCTGATGTGCTGATGAAATTGGAGAGAAGGAACTAGGCATACTCAACAGGATTTATAATAATCATTGAAAAGACAATTCCAAATTGGGCCATTTCTCTCAGCATTTGTTTAATGAGCGGTGCTAGTTCAGAAATAATTGGAGACTAGTTCTCACGTTGTAGTATGGCTACTTCTCTTTAAATAAGTTGTTTAGTACATGGCTAAAGTTGGATTGCGCATAAACTTTAGACCATTTTTTATTGGTCCAGTATAAACCTGGGACACAACACAAAAGGCAATTTTCACAACGTGTGACTTTTGCTAAAATTTGGTGTATTTGGTGGGAAAGGAATGCTAGGAGCTTTAAAGGTGTTTCAGCAACTATAATTTATGAATGATTAAAAAGAATCTTGCGTCCCTATGGTGCTCTGTTCATGATTTTTTGTGACATCGTCATTTGCTTAAATTCTAGCGTTCTTATCCCTTTTATTTTTCCCTTTAAGAGAATGTCCAAGCCTCCTATCATGTAATCTCTTTCTTTCAAATAAAATTTCCATTTCTATTTTTAAAAAATAAAAATAAGAGATTTAGAGGAAAATTGTGAAATTTTAGAAATTGTTTGGGTTTTTACATACTTTTTCACCAACAAATTTATCATCATTTTCATCTCACTGTTAGAAGCAGATAGCTCACTGTAATTCAATTGCTGTGGGTAGCAAAACTTCCACTTAAAACACACACAAAATTCAATGGGTTAGAACACTTGTAACATAACAGGCATAGAGAGATGTCAAGAAACCATGACATCAATTTATTAATTCAATTAAAGAAGACCAAAAAATAAATATTTAAATTTTCCTTCTTACTATAATGCAATGCTTTTATAATATTCATAGGTAGAGATGGAAATAATAAACTTGATCCACTATGTCACCTTCGAATATCAGATGGATCCTCGAAAGCTGACATACAAAAGCTACAATAGTCAACCCACACTTCTACTGAATACATTGCTGATTGCACAGCTCGTTCGAAGACTTCAACAACTTTATCTATCGTACATAGGTGAATCATGTGGGCCGCATATTTCCACCAATACCCATAGCATAAAGGGAACTGAGACAAGAAATGGTCGTAAACTAGGCATATTTTCTCCATGTCATCCTGCAGAAATCATAACAAGTCAATCTTTTATTTTTCATTTTCCTTTTTCTCCAATGTCAATATAATAATGTCTAAAAAGGCATTCCCCACTGTCAAAGCCACTCACTAATTCTTCCTCAAGAGAATGTAAATCACATATTATCCCTCATACCATCTGTTTCAGCCATTAAAATTCACTTTAGTATCGTCATGCCTTGGAACTCCTAGCATCTTCTCGAATAAATAAACCACCTCACCTTTGACTAAAGTCTTCCCTGCTCTCAGTTTAAGCTTATATTTATCTAAGCTGAAGGCTTTTCTTTGCCTTTTCCAGGCTCCATAGTCTCCTATAAGGACTAAAAGCTTGCTCAAGGTGCTCAGCTATTTCCCTAACCCACCTTTTAAGGCTAATATCTTGATGATCTATGCTACACTGATCTACATCCATCCCAAAGAAGCCTACCAAAGACATTTGTGCCCAGCAACACAGGAAACTTATTGGTGGATGCAATATCATCAAAATAGAGGACAGAATATGGAAGTTATCAATATGTTCATTTTTCATAAAACTATTCAGAGAAATGCTGCAAAAGTCAGATAAAACAGATGGAAACCACAACAGAAACTAGGATTTTATACTAATATTAAAAGCAAGATTACCAAACAGAAAACCAGCAGTAAAGCAAATCCCCCTAGTTATTTGGAACTATAGGTATCCCCCATGCATCCACCCTGGAATTTTCCTCCTCTCTTCTTTCCCTCCACTCTTTCAAACCTCAGACAATTACCGCCAAAATTGGCAGCCAAAATTACCCAAAAACTGAACCCAATAGTGCCTACAACTACTTAAAACGGTTGGTACTTAACTGTCAATCCCCCTTATAATAAAGATGATTATGTTATATTGACATCAGATATGTTCACAATAAAAAGAAACTCAATTACTATTCTCAAGAGTTCTCATAAACATACAGGATAAATAGTCTCAATCTTTGAAATTAGTGCAGTCCATCCATCAAAATCTAATGAGTCCTCGGAAATAACTTCTTTAAGATTGAGATCGTCAAAGCCAGCTGCAAGAATAAGTCAGAAGTTTCTTAAATTAATTGGATAAGCAAATGAAAGTTATAAACATATTAGTAATTGGCATAAACTTATACCAATGCATGAGGGGGAAAATATAAATAACGGCTAATCTCTGAAAACCTTAGAAGAAGAAAAATCCAAAAACAAGCACCAAAAGTAAATGCTGCAGAGCGAGATGAGTCAGTAGTTCTCCAAAAGAAGTGTCTAGAACTACAAAAGCATGCCATATAGAAGCAAATAGATAGACAAAACATTGCCATCAAGCTATCAAGCATATTTGTATACTTTCCCATATGATATATAAATTTCTGCAGGATGTGAAAAAATACTTTTCTTCATAAAAAAGAAAAGACTTCCTATCTTTGGGACCTGATATTAAACTGCTCAGAAACTTGGGATATCCCCATCATCACATAGCTGGATTCCTGAATTTTCAATCTTAAGTATGCAGTTCTTATTACATTAGCACAAAACCGTTGTTAGAAACAATCCTAATTTTCATACGAGCAAAGTTCCGCTAATACTGAGAGACATCCATCCACTTCCAGAGAGTGGAGAAAGACTCCTAACTATCCCAGAAAGAAGAGAGCAACAGAAGCACATTAATGAATTTCCCAAAATGAAGCAAAAGTGAAAATTACGGGTTGATTGTAGAGAGCAGAGCTCCGCCATTAGAGGCCACTTCTAGGATATATGAACGAAAAGAGAGATGGGCGAAGCGTTTTCCCTTCGATCGGAGTGAAGAGACTGTTTCTGTGTGTTACCCAAGTTCGGTCGAGCCAGCGGCAGGAATGGCAAAATAAACTGCGACTAATATCAAAATTATTTGGCTCGAAATAATTAATATTAGGATTGATTATTATGTAAAAAAATTTATTTTTTCCATTCTGGCAAAAAAAAATTTTTTTCCTTACTTATAGAACTTTCTAAAAAGTTATACTGAAAAAAATATATTGCTCAAATTTTAAATATCTCTGGTGACAAAAGAAAATTGCTGATATATGATATTCTGTGTATTTTCCAAGATAAATATATCAAATAGGGAGAATGACAAAAAAAAAACAGAAAATTGCATAATTTTAAATTAATAACTCTTAAAAAAATGTGTTGTTATTTCTAAATTAAGTTTAATCTTAAAAAATAAATTTATGATTTAGTAATTTTAAGTTCTTTTTTATCATTTTCTCTATCGAATATCAAGTCTGCGTAATACTTAAATCTAAATGCGGCATTATTGAATCAGTACAAAATAAGAGTGATTTTTGTAATGTTAATGGTGTTTAATTTTTAAGTTTTATGATAATTTTAATATAATTCCTACAGGTTGGCAAAAAAATATAATTCTTTTTTTTGGCCAAAAGCAAAAAATAATAATTATATACAAAATTATAATTCTACGAGATAAAAAAAATAATTCTACGAGATAAAATAATCATACACTTTATTTTCCTATAAATGCAAATTTATATAACAAAATTGAATGCTTTGGGATTTTTTTTTTTCCCCCCATTTTCCCTATGAAATCAAATATCGACCCCAAGTTCCTTTTGAAAAATAGTTTTTCGGAAATGAGTCTGATTTTTGTCGTTCTAATTGTCCTTCGTCTTTGGATAATTGGATTTGGGATGGCCAGCTGACGGTGACAATACCGAGCAAAGGATGATGCAGAGAACTTCGCTCCTCTGTTCTTCCAGTGCGTTCTCTTCCTTGGCCAGCCCTCCTTCAACTTCTCATCGACAAGTTCTTCCATTTCAGCTACCTCCTTCCTGTGTTCTTGGCGTCTCCAAATGCATCCAATTCCCTTTCAATCCGCCTGCAACTTCAACAAGACTACTTACTTTCCCAGCTTTGCACACCACTGGTAAAAGTCACTTGATTTTTTTTTTTTGCCTAAAGTTTTCTCTCTCTGGTTTTTATATAATTGGAAACTGTTTATGTAATTTTGTTGCTCTACTCTATCCTTTTTGCAGTAGGTTGTAATGAGTTTTCTCTTGAGAAAGAAGCTATATAATATCATTTTTGTACTTGAAAATCCTGAAAAAAAAAAAGGAGACTTTCCCCTGATTAAATGACTAAAAAAAAAACCTTTTTGATGGGGCTAATTGATACTGGAGGGCCAAAGTAACGTTTTGCTCATTCTTCTAATAGATTGCTTGAGTGGTAATTGTTGTAGTTTATTTTGTCCCTCTGACCTTCGCTGCCTTTTGTCCTGGAATTCTTTGTTCTGTCATGCTTGTATTTGTTCTGATTACTCTACACTCCACTCAAAACCGTTTTTACTCGTGGTGGATTGGTAATTTATTATTCCAATGCCGTATTGTGGTTGATTGGATTATTTATCTGCCCAGTTTTAATGAAAGCTTTACTTAGATGAATGATAAAAGCTCAGACTGGTTGAAAGATGGACATGTGATCCATAAACTGATTACAGTGGAATAAGAATATATATATATATATACACATATTGTTTTTCTTTAACGGTAAATCAATGTTTTTCCTGGCTTCTACCTTCTGAGCCATCTCAAAAGTATTTTATGTGCTTGGTAAATGCATTATTAATAATGAGCACTATGAAATATTTACTCTGAATAAATCGGTGTATGTATATATGTGAATATATTCATGTGTATGCCTAATTAAATTTACGAATAGTGATATTGATAGATATCAATTAATTATTGCTGGTCGAAAAAAAAATATATCAATTAATTATTGATGGATATGGAGCTGCAGGGCTCTCTCTCTCTCTCTCTCTCTGTGGTGTGCGTGCGTGTGTACTTGGTTATTTTCTTTTGAAATTCATTTATAAACGTTTCATATTAGATTGACATTTTTTTTTATTCAACTTACAGCTATTGACGAGATTGTTGAAACGAGCGATACTAGATCAGGATTTGTAGACATTGGATACATCTCCAGTGTTCATGGTCTTCAAGGGGAAATTCGTGTGAAACCGAACACTGATTTTCCTGAACTACGGTTTTCAAAAGTAAAACTTTCATTAATTTTTGTCTAGCAATATAATATGTTTGTAATTTTCAAAGTATGTACTGGACATGACAAAAGCTAAGGGTAAATTATTATTGCAGCCTGGGAGAAGATGGTTGAAGCAAAACGTTTCAGGTGGAGAAATGATTCAAGAAGTTGAACTGGAGGAAGGAAGAGAGCACCCTGGACAGAAGAGTTGGATACTTAAATTCAGAGGAATTGACACTGTGGAGCAGGTGCTTGCTGACAGTGTGTTGTTTCAAATCTTCTTGTTTTATATTGTTCAATAGCTCATGCACTGCCCATATAAATACCCTTTGGAGGGATTGCTATGCCCTCCATCGGGCAGGTCTCTTCCTTTATATGCTTTCAGCTGGAAGTTTCAAATTTTTTATTTTGTCATGGCTTGTGTAGTCATATTATATTCATTTTTGTTCAATACATTGCAGGCTAAGATGCTCATTGGCTCTACCTTGCTTGTCACAAAAGATGACAGGCCAGAGTTAGAGGAAGGTGAATTCTACACGAATGATCTTGTTGGCATGAAAGTTTTCATGAAGGTTTGGGCTTGTCATGAATCTTACGTTTGGTGTATTCAAAGATATGTGATTGCATTACTTCTTATCATATACCTACTTTGCCAAATAATCTTTTCTTTGGCCTTGAAATGCATCACTCAACACTGACCATACTTCATCCCATCAGGAGAGTGGTGAACCCTTGGGAACTGTCGTTAATGTTTTCAATAGTGGAGCCAATGATCTTCTGCAAGTTTTGCTTGATCCGTCTTTTGATATCCTTGACAAAACCGGTAAGCCCAGGTCGGCAGAAGCAGAAGCCTCCAATCAGCTTGTTTGGGTACCTTTTGTAGAAGCAATCGTACCAGATGTTGATATGAAAAGAGGAGAAATGCATGTTACGCCACCAAAGGGACTCCTAGAACTAAACTTACGATCTGATGAGAGATCCAAAAAAGAAAGACGCCAACTTGTGAGGCATACTCTTCTGACTCTATCTTTGATTTGCTAATTTTAGGGACCCTGCGCTTTTGGGCATGATTATTGCCCATGTTGTCCTACCTTTCTTAATCTCTTTAACCGTTAGGGGGAATCCTTATGTTAAAGTACTATGATCTATCATTTGGCTTTGGTTTGACACTTTGTTTCACTTTGTGCAATGCCTACTGGTTGATTTACATGATTCCTAACCCAAGGAGACTTAGACTGCCATAATGTAGCATTCAGCTGAACCTATCATCTATACTGCTGGATTACTTTTGTTGATCAGTTTTTTCTGTTTGACTGAGTTAATCATATCTGACTAGATGATTGTGTCATGGATCAATGATACCAATTCTTCGTTACTTATAGATCATTCATTTTCTTGGGTATATTTCAGGAATGGAAAGAAAGGAAGAAGTTTCAAAAGCGTCTCATTGCTGCAAAAAAGAAACTGTGTGAAATGGAGCAACAACATGTATTCCATGGATTTAGATATGGAGAGAAAGAACAAGGGAGATTGCTTGCTGATCAGATTGTTTCTGTAAACTCTATATTGCTTCAGAATGCTTTACAGCATATTGAGAAACCACCCAAGAGGTAAGTTAGCTGAACTGATCATATGATGTCCCAACTCCCCTGTCCTACTGCTATAAAAAGGGAAGAGAAATTGTTTTATTATGAGAATAATCTATTGTTATCTAAATTATTTTATTATTTGATACATACAAGACTTAGAAAAATAATGTGAGAGTTCACCATGATATATAGAAACTCTTCTTTTTTTTTTTCGGTTAAACCCTAAACCATGACACATAGAAACTTTTTTAGCAAACGATCATTCTGAAGGTCTGTTGAACACCAAGGTTTGAATACAACTTTCTATCCTCTAACATACATAATAGGACATTACTCGTTGGTTAATTTGTCACAATGTTTGTTGTTTTGTGGCTCTTCTAATGCGATGTCTGGTGTTCTCTCTTTTTTTCACTTATCCCTCATGTAATTTATTGGCATATAGTTACTGAAATTTTACCTTTACTAACCAGATGGGAAGTAGCTGAGTTGGTTGGTAGTTTGGATGTAAAGCTTGTAAGCACTAAACAAATACCAAAGGAATCTCTCTCCAGTGAAAGTAGAGAAAAATTGGGCGAGAATATCACCATGCATGAGAAGGGACTTCATCTCATATCTGGGGGCAAAATGGCTATTGTCCTGCTTTTAAATGAAAAGGAGAACTGGGGTGGCATTTGTGACCCTGATACTACTTCAAATGAAGCAACTGAGATTTCATCAGCTCCCCTCCTTCAGAAATTACTCTCTGATGAAAATTTTGTAAAGGTTTTGAACTCTGATGAAAATTCTTTTGGTCATATGGTTAAAATTGATATCAGTAAAGCTGATTTCTGAGAAATTGTTTAGCTGTGACTTTCTGAAGTGGCACTAAAATATTATAAATAAGAGTAATGATGTTTGTTGCTGTCTCTTGGTCTTTAATATAGCACCTCTGTCTATTGTCTAATAAATTTGTTCTCATAAAGTTGTGTTTTTTTCAGGTGGAAGATCGTGCTTCTGTGCCTTTAATTTTGGTTTGCTCCACCCAAGAAATTGTGTCTTTAAGAAAGCTGTTTTCAAGAAACAATTACTTTGCATTTGACTCTAAAAAGGTTCTCATTGTGCTTAGGGTCTTCTTTATACCATGTATTGCCTTACTAACAGTTGACTAAATTTTGACTCAAATACTTCCTCCTTCCTATCAATTTAGTCATATAGATCTTCATATTGCCTCTCAAATCATATAATATCAATCGTGTGCTTGTCTAACGAGCTTCATGGGGGATATCTGACTACTTATCTTATGCAACTGCTGTAGGTTTGGTTTTTGGAGGAAGAGAAGCTGCCAGTTGTTAGCAGTTTGCTGGAAGGACAGAGCAAGCATAAAATTTTAATGAAGTCACCATGGGAAATACTCCAATCTTCTGTTGGATCCGGAGGAGTTATCAGCTTGTTTTCATCGCATGGCATAGTAGATGATCTTAGTAACATGGGTGTTGAATACATTGAGGTTAGATTCTTATTTACTCATTAATTTGACTTCTCATGTTTTGACGCATAACCCTTTTAGCTAGACTCGGCAAATGAAGTCTCATCAAGGTTCCCAGGTTTTGAACTGCTGCAACTGCTAGCACTGGCTGTCATGTTATTGAATGCTAAAGCCTTTTGGGCTTAATGCCCAGAACTTGAGTAGGTTAATCAAGGTTGGATGTTTATACATAGGATGGTCCTAGTAATTTTTTGACCTTTCCTTCTTTTTTATCTTGGTCAGGCTTGGATTTACGGATGTTACGGTTGGATGTCAACTTTGCTTTTCATTAATTTTCTCTGTGCTCATACGCATACAGTAAATTTATGTAGGATTTCTAAGTCTCTTTTTTTCGGTTGCTGTTCTAGATATCTCAATAAAGCTACTAAACAGAACTTTTTTTTTTTAACAATATATCTAAAGATTTGATTGTTGATAAAATACAATAGTGTTATACAACTCATGTAGCCGACCTTACCTAATAAAATAAAATTTGTCGTTGCTATTGCTACTGTTCTGGATGTGCTATAATTGCTTTGTTTATTTGATGTTTTGACTGAGTTTAGTGAAATGTGCAGCAAGAATTTTATCTTGCACATGATGCCATATATACTTGTTTTAAACTGATTCATTTGTGCTGTACATTGCTGCAGATATGCTGCCCTAGTGAAAGAAATGTCGGTGGCAACTCGCTTCTTCTTGGGTTCGTGAATTCACGAGAAGCAAATATTGGGATCCAAATTTCTCCAACGGGGGGCGATTCAGATGAAAATATAGACATCATACTCTCAATGGAATTTATGAAGGAGCTGATGAAGCAGATCAACAATCTCCAATTCAATGCAATCCCAAAGGCAAATTCCTTTGTTGAGAAGGTTGACAAAGATTGGGTTACTGTCACATCCTCCACACCCAATTCATATGAGTTTTGTTGTAGTATTTATAGTTCCTTGGACGTATGCTCATTAGATAAGGTTTGTGTAATGGAGGTTACAGAATAGTTGATAAATAGTTTTGGTCTATGAATAGACTGTAAAGTCACTGATGTAAAATGTAACAGGTCGGATCTATCAGCCACAAGGGGAAAAAAAAAAAGTTCATTTTATTGGTCAAATTCAAATATGCTAATGCTAAGATTTCAGGTCCAAATGAAAAAAGGAATAATAAGTGCTTGTTTGGTCACCATTGGATAAAAACGCTTATGCAAGGTGTTGAAAACCAAATTTTTCTTATATACTTATCTTATATTCTGTAAATTATGATTGGAAAGTTATTTTTGAAGAATTTACTCATTCTAAATGAGAACTAAAATTGACTTACTATGGGATCCAAACTTCAACATTATTTAGTGCCGAGAGCATGCTAAGCCAAGCCTCCAAAACACATATTGTACCAGCATTTGGTAGTGGTGTAGCCTCGGATTCTAAATACATCAGTAAAGTGGCTTACTGTGCTTCTAAATACATCAATCTTCTTTGTCTTTATAATTTATACTTTTTTTTTTTTTGGCAAATATGTCTATTGATGGTACGTATAAAAAAAGTTTCAATTAAGCGATAATGTTAATGTAGTAAATAATTAAAAAATTTCTTTTAAGGGAACAACCTCAAAAATAAAATAATACATAAATTTAATTTAATCTAAAATAATATTTCATTCTCTCGAAAAAATTAGATATATTTCTTGAAATTTTGCAAATAATTATTATGTATTAATTATAAAATAATCATTTATTTATCATATCTTAATCCAAAATTTATTTTATTATGGACTTATGGATTAGGATCTAGTTAATAGGAAATAAACTATTCATATTTTCATGCCAAGTCATTCATAATTTTGAACAATTCTTTTGGACTTCAATTACAAAAACATAATTTGGCCAAACAGAACGGATCAATCGCCACATTGCATAAAACCAAAATGATTGATTATCTCATAATTTAGAACCACTACTTCTCCCAAAATGCCGAAACGATTTTTTTTTTTTTAATTTCTTTTTACATCTCTAATGTGTATTACTCGGGTTTTTGACCTGCTTAGGAAAATTCTTAAACCCACTTGTTTCCTTTTTTGTCATTTCTTTGTAAACAGTACTCTTCCTATTCAAAATATAAGATAAACTTTGTTAAAGGGGTTTGATTTTTTAACAAGATCACATTCATTTTTGTTTAAGCATTTAATAAGTTTTTTTTTTCAATTTTACCCCCTAACATGTATTCTCTTTATTTTTTGATTCATTTACTGTATTTTTTTACTTATTATCTTTATTAATAAAGACATATTTAAAAAAAATACATACCTTTCATATTTATTATTTTAAATTGATTTTAAATAATTTTTTAATAAACGTAAGTAAATAAAATTTATCTTATATTTTGAATGGGAAAGAGTAGATATAGTTTTCGTCAAAAAAATAAAAGAAAAGAAAATTTTTAAAACTGGAGTAGCGGCAGTTCCAAACAGACCCTTAATGGAAAATTTTGACAATTTTCTGAACCCGGGTTAGATGAGAAAACCCTAGCCGCAATTCATGGCTCCACACGCCTATATAAACTGGTCCAAGCTTCTCACGAATTTGAAGCTCCGGGGTGAAGCAAACCCTAATACGAAGTGAGTCTCTGCCTCTCTGCCGTTTTCCTGCCCCACATATCTCCTTTATATCATATTCAACTTGTTCTCCATAGAAATGGAGTTGAGTATGGATTTGTCCCGTCTACATTTTGTTGTCTTAACCTTAATTTTTGTTGTACCCTTTTGAAGAACCAGGTAAGCGAAAATGGCCGTGCCGCTTCTTTCGAAGAAGGTCGTAAAGAAGAGGGTCAAGAAGTTCAAGAGGCCTCAGAGTGATCGCAAGATCTCTGTTAAGGTATCGGAATGTCTTCTCTTGCTTATGGGTGCGGTATCTGTTGGAGATTAGATACTTTGTCCGAGTGACTTGTCGAGATTCTGAGATGGAGCATTGCTCTGCAGCATTCTCTTTTAACTTGTATCGTTTGAATTTGATTTCTTGAAAGTGGATGGGTAAGGACATGATGATAGTTTTGTCGCCCCAGTCTTAATTTGCACCAATGGGTGTAAGATGGTGATTGACATTTTTTATCTGATCCTACCGTTTTGTCCCAACGTTTTTCTAGCCACCGTATTGCCTACGATGTTTCTAAGTTTGTTAGTATCATCCCACCATCCAAAGAAAAGAACCCAAAAAGACCCATCTTTTTGTCAATTTGACTTGAAAGTCCTTTTTTTTCATGCATTCTTTCCTTACCCACTCTCAAATGCTTCGTTAGGTTTTGGGATGGGATGTGAGGATAAGTTTTTGACACCCAGTCTTACCTGCTATTTTGATGCATGGTGAATGATCGACTATCTGATCCCATCAACCGACTATAAAGCACAATTTTTGCTTGTTTAAATGGAGTTACTAAGGTTTGGCTTTTATTAATTATTAATTAAAAATTGATTTATTGGCTGATAAATCATTCATTCATTGAGTCATTTTTTCCTTCATTCATTTTTTTAGTGTAGGGGATTTGATGATAATTTTTGACACCCAGTCTTACGTGCTCTTTTGGTGCACTCTGGTGATATTAATTGTCTGATCCCCGACCATTAGTAAAATGATGCTCTTAACATGTATTCATATGTATTATTGCGTTTTGTATCCTCTTTTTGTTTTTATTTTGCAATTTTTAAATTTGAAACCTCTTCATTGTAATAACGCGAAGAGACATGATGATGTATACCCATCAATTCTGTAGCAGAATGATGAATATCTTACATGCACTACCATCTGATCTCTTGCTAATTCTTTCGTAGTTAGAATATATCTAACAAATTTTCCTAAAATGTTATCCTTCAAGCTTTTCCTCTAAATTATTTGTTTTATATCATTGTCTCATGCAACTGATGATGCAAATTTTGTCCAAAATTATGACTGATTTGTGATTATTACACACAAAAATCACCATCTTTCGGCTGAAGTTGCACAACAATTGATTCTGGTTTTTTGTTTTGATTTCATGTTTCAATATCACTTGTGTTTGCCCATGGTATCTGATGTCCAGACTTTTGGATATCCCTGTATCTGGACATTTCGTTTAGAGGGCATATAGAGATTTTTTACAGGCCTTGCGACACAGTTTGCTTGCTTATAATCTCAGCTTACTGTTACTATATACCTGTGAACATATTTGTAAAAAGTAATGTGAAAAGTTAATCAATATGCCACCTTTGGTTAGCTTCAGTCATGATTGTGCGTTTTGGAGTCTGCCTCTTGAGCTGTTATCTAAACTCTCTTCTGTGAAATCCTTTTGCAACAGGAAAACTGGCGCAGGCCGAAGGGTATTGACTCACGTGTCAGGAGGAAGTTCAAAGGATGCACGTTGATGCCAAACATTGGTTATGGTTCAGACAAGAAGACTCGGCACTATCTCCCAAACGGTTTCAAGAAATTTGTTGTGAACAACATCAAAGAGTTGGAACTACTCATGATGCACAACAGGTGATGGCAGTTCATTGCACCGTTATTTTTGTAATGTTTGGCAATGCAGTAGATACTGATTCGATTCAATTTCTCTTATTCAGGACTTACTGTGCTGAGATTGCTCACAACGTGTCCACACGGAAGAGAAAGGAAATAGTTGAGAGAGCTGCCCAACTTGATGTTGTTGTGACCAACAGAACAGCCAGACTACGCAGCCAGGAGGATGAATAGACTATTTTGCATCTTGTATTGACGCTTTGAAACCTACCTGAATTGTGGATTTTCATCAATTTCGTTTCCGGCGATTGTAGCATGCAAAGTATACGTTATGATAATTATTTGAATTACTCTATGGTCGACTTGATGTCCAAATTTTCTCATGGAACACCGAATTATGTATAACCGCAAGATAGAACTCTGCAGAGAGTTGCCAATTAAGGCAGCCGTTGAAGAAGAGGCTGCGAACTAAATTTCTTTTAGTGCTGCGAAGATGGCCTGATTTGGCAACTGGTTGGCTTGACTTCCAATCCGCAGCACCCTGACGGCCTCACCTAAGTTGCTGGGGAAAGTATAAATATATGACAGCGAGTTTCAATACCCCGTGATAATATACTTTTTATGATTATGTTGTCTTTTTTGTAATTATATAGTCAATAATGATTAATCAACTGAAGTTTGTCGGTGACCAAAAGATGAGTTTGATTTTGATCCTTGTCATTTTTTCTTGACCCTCCTTGGTATTGCTTTTGATATAACAAAGCAAGGGCAAGGTGAATCTTGAGTCAAAACCAAACAAGGAAAATCCTAACTGATGCTGCGTAACTCTTTCAAAACAGACTCTAATGCATAGCGAACGAACATCAGGGCCGAAGACTGTCTTAAGTCATAACTAAGGAAATGTGAGTTGAGAAAACCCTTTTTCACATCTCTTTATGCAGAAACCTCCTACAGTAGGGAGTTAAAAAAACTGAAAAGGTGTTGTCCACGATATGATACAGAAGAAAAAGCGTCTCTTGCAATTCAGAAAATAAAACACACTCAGATTTGGTGATAAGATATTAAGATTATAATAAAGTGAGTAGATATTTAAAGTTGAAGTTTTCTCATGACCTTGTACATTCTTTTCTTTTCTTTTTTGGGGTTCAACCTTACATCAAAATTTAATGCTTCATCCGGGAAGATTTTTTCCCCCTTGCATTTGAGAAAAAGGCTGTAAAATGGCCCTTCCCTCTTTAGATGGTTGGACTGTTTGAACTTTGAACCAGGTGACGGTGGATAATTTTCTGATGCATATACATTTCAGTTATATAGCATGTCAATTTTTACTTTATAACTTTTTCATCCTAAAAAGCGAAATGGATGTACGTGAAAAATTGTTTTAATTATGTAAGTATATGTTTTTACTTTTATTTTATAAATGATTTTATGCTTAACAATACGATAAAATACACTATAGTAAAATTTGTTTAATAAATTGGCCTATTAGCTCAGCTGGCTAGAGCATCCTGCTAATAACGAGAAGGTCGCACCTGCATGGGCCATCATGTAATCTTATAATTCGTAAGATTTTAATCATTATAAAAATGAATTGATAATCTCCTTGCCTACTATAGACAAAACTAATATTTCTCCTAAATTAAAAAAGCAACCTAAAGAACGAGGTCCAATCTAGAAATAAAGCATTGGGATGCCTAAAAAACGAAACAAACGACCTTAAAATGCTAAGAATAAGAGTACAAGACAGAGATGATCCTTCCTCCTGCCTTGAATGTGAAGAATGAATCATCCTTCATTCTTTTTCCCGTCCTTCGTCCATGTTCTGATTGTTCTCGTATACAAGAAGCCGTTATAGAGTACAGAAATTCATGCATCCCGACACCGACATTTCCTTCACTATATTCAAGGCTTCTTAAACATATCCGGAGTAATTCACAAGACTAAGCATGTTTGCAGAACTAAAATCTTTTGAAACAAGTGCTTTTTAGAGTTGGTGCAGATTTAGAATTATTAGCCCTTTAAGCCTTGTTTATATGATATGAGCCAAATTTATGAAAAATCCATATGATTTAGAGTTCATACAATTTTGTTAGAACTAAATTCTAGTAACAGCCTAGGGCAAAATCAGATTATTGGACTAATAAAAATATATCAAATCAAATCACAGCATCCATAATTATTGTCAACTGTGGATCTCTGGGACAAAGTAACTAGTTATGCATGAGACTGCACGTAACACAATAATCAATCAATAAATATCAAAATATCCATATGTAAGCGTCTAGGTCGCTGTTGGCCTATTGCTCAACATTATTCAAAAGAGGAACCCAGAAATACAGCCAAAAACCAGGAAATAACGCTACATGCACAAACAAACGCACATGTGGTCCCAAAGACTCGACTTTATTATCACTTACTACAGACTTCACCGTATATAAAAATAAACCTCGTATAGATCTATCTAGGCAGGCCTCTTGCCCTTTACATGTAGATCAAAATATCACAAAATTCTTTGAACACGATCCTCCCAAGTCTGCCCGAGCATTACTCTTGAGATCAGATTCCCTTCTCTAGTCACTGTTTCTGCACAAGAAACCAGACAGAAATCGTCAACTAAAACTAAATTTATCAGGACAAAATGTATATGACATTATTTGAACAGTATCCAATATCAGCATCCACAGAAGGACTCAGAAAATTTATGAATTGATTTATAGACCTCCAGATAATTAGTTTTAAATATCCTATACACAAAACTTCAATGCAGACCACTGTTCCGTCAATCCAGGGCACTCTTGCCTGCAATATAGAATCTAGCTGACAACATCCAACATGAC
The DNA here is from genome assembly GCF_004799145.2 of Neltuma alba. Classification (NCBI taxonomy): domain Eukaryota; kingdom Viridiplantae; phylum Streptophyta; class Magnoliopsida; order Fabales; family Fabaceae; genus Neltuma; species Neltuma alba. The sequence goes on along the minus strand of NW_021636231.1, from coordinate 524,296 downwards.
ATGCAGGAAAAACATACCGATTATCCACGAGGAAAACCCCAACCGGAAGGGGGGTGAGAACAGGGTGAATTGGTACATTGAACTGTTGTAGGAATTTGAATGACATGAGGATGGGAATATTCGCTCTCCCACAGATGCATTTCCTTCTGTCATTATTTGGTAAATTGTATGCTAAACTATATATTCCTGGGCCTCACATTGCTAGTTTCATCTATTGGATGGCATTTTGTTCATTATAGATATAATCCAGCGTGAGCTATCTCTTCACACTTTCCAAAGTACTGTATATATATGAGAAATAAGGACGCAACACTTAAAGGCCTCACTTGAAAACAACCATCACGAACGATCAAATCATATTTAACCTTCCAAACGCCTAAGCTTCAAATCTCAAATTTACTAAAAGGAATAAAAATGCAAATTCCATTTTTCTACTTATAGAGTACATCTAGTTCTTGTTTCTTCTCTAAAGTCGTATGTCTTGCTGTCACTATTGATTACACTACAAATCTAAACAAAACTAAAGCCAAGCTTGAAGTCAAAAAGCATGAAACAGACAAACAAGGCACGTTGGGCCTTAATCTTTCAGAAATAAAATACATGGTTCCAAGACAAATGAAAAAGAGAAGCTCCACAGAAAACTGATCGTGGTTGGTCTCAGAAACAATATTACAAGTGTACTAAGAAAAATCAATGTACATTTACCAACAACCGTAGACAACATGTACAAAACTAAACAACATTCTGGGTCACTAATCTAAATCAAAAGACAGTGGGTTTTCTGCCTTGTTATTTTGTCAGCCCTTTTAGTGTGAGTGCATTTAGAAACTCACCAAACCAACATTTACTACTTATTACTAGACTAACTAAACATTTAAACAGAACAGGTGAAAAGACAATGTTAATTCCTAATTAATAATACCCATCCAGAATGATTGCACATTCGCTTAGCAGCCATAAAAGAAAACGTTCCTGCATAGCACACTGATGTGAAGTTCAGAGAAAAGTTCTATTAACCTTCCTCTATTGTCACTTTCCTCCAATAAAACAGGATGGTTAAGTTAAAAATAAAAAGGTAACACCCAGTGAAAGCCAGTGAGAGAGCCCGAGTGATGAATGCATATACAACATTGCTCTTTCCCAGAAATTTGAAAAAGAAAAGGACATAAATTCCCCATACGAAACTAAAAATTAACTAAGAATAAAAAATAGCCTTTCGACATATTTAACTTAAAATCATGCCTTCCCAGTGCTACATGCTATTTCTTTATGCGCTTGATCATAATAAGGCATTCAAGAGAATGCCTAATAGGGATTTTCATCTAGAGCTATATCTATTCTTAACATTCAAGAACAATCACAATAGATTAGGTGATGCCAAGATAGATTTCATATCATTAAACACTTCAACAAATGGCAGATAAGAACTTTAAGGTGACATGGCCTAAACTGAAAAAGTTTTAGCCATAGTAGAGTCAGTTCCACCACCATAAGATTCATTAATCCTGCCTAACAGTAACAAGCTACATGAAGAACATAGATGAAAATTAAAACAAAAGATGCCACCTCATAGGAGCATAAAATTCAGATAAGCAATAAATAATGAATTAAAAAACAGTCAAACCTCTGTTTTATAACCTTGATCCATTATACAAAACAAAGACCCCAACCAAACCAATTGAAAACAGTGCAACAAAAGAAGCTAATAAAAAACAAATAAACTGGCAGGAAACATTGATTATTGTGATATCTTTGCAAGTAAAACTTTTGAAGACAGGTAGTTCGAAAAAAATTGAATTTCAGTAGCAAAATAACTCCCAACCTGGACTTATCTGTTGGAGCCTGACAGTATTTCAAACAATCCACAACAATTCAACCAAGAGGTCTTTTGCGCCACACGTGGAGCTGATACCAGTTGAGGCTGCATACCAGTACAGAAAATTTAAAAAAAAAAAAAAAGTTCAGCTTAACTCCAATAATTTTTTTAAATATATAAATTATAAAGCGCCTGATAAAACTTACAACCATATTGATACCTGATTTCCAGAGCATCGTAGAGTCTCAGAACCTTTAGTATGGTCAGAATCTTTAGTAGATTCAGTGACAGGAGTAGGATTTTCAGATACTGAAGCTGATACTTTACTACTGTGTTCTGTTGGCGGAGATTCCACCAAATCTGGCGTTGCAACATGCTGATCAGGCATAGGAAAAACTTTATCCTCATGTTTCTTCATGGCAAGATCCACTGCTGCCACTTGAGAGACTGTTGACTCCTCCAGTGAAGCAGTTACATTATCACTGCTTTTCACCTCACTCGGAGGGGGCACTTCCTTTACTGAATTAACACAAGGTTCCAGAACCAAATTACTAGTCTCCTTGACTGCAGTATTTTTAGAAATTGCGGGAATTTTGGTGGGTAGAGAATCAACAGGAAATGCTAAATCTTCAGATGTGATTGCCATTTGTTTTGAATTATGGGGCTCACCCTTTGAGTTGTTCCCATCGAGGGACTCAACATTTGAAGTACCACTAGGATTTCCACTCCCATAACGTGATTCCTTGGCAGATTCAACATGATCAACCCTTTCATTTATTTTATCAGAACTCTCCTCATATTCTAAATCACTCACCATCTTAACAGCACTAACTTCCTGCTCTCCTACTAATTCTGAAGTATAATTGACATGTGCAACACTATCATTTATTCTATCAGAACTCTTCTCAGGTTCCAAAGCACTGTCAATCTTAACTATAGCTTCATGGCCTCCAGCTGCTTCTGCGCTAGAATCAACAGGATAAGTTAAATCTTCAGATGTAACTGCCTTTTGTTTTGAATTGTAGAGCTCATCCTTTGAGTTTGTTTCATTGAGGAATTCATCACTCACAGTACCATAAGAGTTTCCATGCCCATCAAGTGATTCCTTAAGAGACTTGTCATTCTTAGCCCTGTCATCTACTCGATCAGAGCTCTTCTCAAATTTCAAATCATTTTCTATCTTAACAATACCAACCTCCTGTCCTCCAACTACTTCTGCATTAGTAATATCACCAGGGACTTCTTCCATGGGCTTAATGTCACAAGCAGATGGATGAGGAACTGGTCGATCTCCTTCCTCCACTTCTTCACTCCCTTCATTAAATGGGTGATGATGATGATCGCCGTGATGATGATGGTCCCCATGATGATGATGGTCCCTGTGATGATGATGGCCGTCATGATGATGATGGTCGCTGTGATGATGATATGCAGGAGAACTACCCTCCCCACCATCACTTCCTTTCTCATCTTGTGACTTCAAGTCATCACTTCCTGATATTTGTTATTAGATCAATCAGACCAATATCAAGCAAAAACAACTGAATTAACTAATAACCAGTAAATCAACTAGCCCAAACACAATAATCAATCGTTAAATTCGATGATACATATAGCCCACCTAGTGCAAGGGAAAAGACAGGCAAGATGCATATTCTGAGGAATCCCAAACAAGTTGATACAAAACAAGAAGAACAACTACCCGTCTATGATCCATCCCATTCACTAAAAGATCAAGAAGTATTAAAAAATAGATATAATCAATAGTTGAAAACGCACATACAGCATAATCGAATTTGAGTGAAAAGACAGTAAAGCCGCATATTCCAGGGAATCCCAATTAAGCATATATAAAAGCAAGAAGAATCAAAAGATACCCATCTAAAAGCAAGAAGAATCAAAAGATACCCATCTATCCAAATTGACCCAAAACGACTTGAGCCCCCCAAAAAAAAAAAAAACAATAACAGATATAATCAGCAATTGAAAAGGATGCTTGGCTGACTAATTGCTAGTAGTTTATGCATTAATAATGTTTGGTACCGGACTCCATCAAGCAAAATTACCTTGGGGATTATTAGACGATGGGTTTATGTCGGCCTCCTTTTCCTTCTTTTTCTTGGCAGCTTTTCTCTTCTTAGAACCTGAAGGCATGATTGGCCCCCTCTGTCCCGGCACACACAACGAATCTAAACCCCTATCTCTCTCTTACTTTCCGCGTGGAAAGGATTAAGATAGATTCGTACGGCTAAAAACACAAGAGAAATTTCCACCCAAAAGAAAACACGAGAGAAATAGAATCTACAGCGATCTTCCCTACGAATCGTCGGAACCCCAGATGAAGTAGTAACAGGATGAGAAGGAGAGTGAAGTCGTCCTCTTCTCCTTCCCTAGCGACGCTTCGCCTCTGCTAACTACGCTATCAAGTACCCATCAAATACAGAAATGCAGTGGGACTCCGTGAGGGCTTTTTTATTTTTTCGTTTTTTTTTTTTCCTTTTTGGGTTTTTATCACCCAGACAGCTAACTATATACTCCTCCGTTCCTTATTATAAGAGACATTTGATGCTTATGTCATGTTTCTATATATAAGAGACACTTAAAAGTTGTCTCTACTTTTTTGTGTTGATTTCCTATTTTACCCATATTTATTATCTCTAACTCACACTCTCTCTCTCCTTCCTACTTCTCTTTCTTTTAATAATTTACCATTGTTCTCTCTCCTTATTAATGAGGGTATTTTTGGAAAAAAAATTATGCTTTTTACACATTGATTGTTCTTAACTAATTTTAACTATTTTTTTTATCAACGTAATTCGGTTATTCGTCTCTTATAATAAGGAACGGAGGGAGTATTAGATAATGATTATTACCCGGAAGCAGCGTCTGAAGGCAGGTGTCATGAGTCTAGGATCGTGTCTAAAAATTTCAATCTTGGATTCCATGGGTAGGCCAGGCAATGACTTTTAACAATTTTTTTCTTACAACTACCCTATAGTAGTTCTCAACTTTGTCCTCCATTACATGTTTTTTAAATAGTTTTAATATTGTCAGTTGAAAAAACACAGTTCTAATTTAAATTTAGAAAAATTACTCACAGATCTTAAGCAAAAGGAAAAAAAAAAAAAAAAGTAAGTCCCTCAATTCTGATTTAATATTTAGAAGTCAAAATTTTTTATTTACAAATCGAAAAATTAATATAAAATAAAATTAGGGAAACTTAAATATATATATATATCTAATTTTCTCTCCAGGACCTATGAGTAATTTTCCATTATTTTTTATTATGAAATCACTATTTGTTAAAATTAATCAGAAAAACAATTTATATTTTTATACATGATTTGATATTTAGTATTTGGTAGTTAGTATTATTGCATCAAACTCAGGTATTGTTAGTCTAAATAAGAGCAGCTCTCTCATCAACATCTTTTGAGTTTTACGTAAATACAAATTCTAGATCTTATATTTAAGTTATTATAATTCCTTCCATATATACTTGTTGGTTATTTATAATTTTCAATCTTAAAAAAATATGATCTGTTGATTTCGTTTCTTGTAATGTGTAATTTATTATTCTAATATGGGATTTAAGTATATTATGAAGCTTGAGATCTATATTGTGAATAATACAATTTTATATGTTAATTTATTAATATTAATATTATTTCACCATCTCCTATTTATTATTAATTTACACTTATCATCAGAATAATTTAGAACATCTAAATGTATTCAATATAAATTTTAATTTTTCAATAAAAATATAAATTTAATTTTTAATAAAAAATTAATCACTTAAATTGATTAAATATTTTTATCTCAAGGGGAGATAACATATGTTATTTTTTAAAAATTAGTTGTTTGCATCCAAATTTTTTTGTAAATATAAATAATTAAATCAATAAAAATATCAATTCTAGATTACTATATTATTGAGTGGAGCAGGATAGGAAATGGCTTATTTTCAATTTTTTTAAATAATCATAATAATAATTATTCTGTTGAATCCTTTTGGGTTTGGAAATTATTGGGGAAATTAATAAGTGGCTATAACGGTAGATTCTGGTGGCAGGAAGGAGAGAGGTCAGGAATCTGCCAACTCAGCCTGTCTCCGTGGAGGTGCATTCATGTGATGTTATTGATTCCTTGTTGTGATGTCTCAAAGCCGCAAAGGAACTTGCCGACAAGCAAAATTTATAAAATATGCAGGAAAAAAAATCATTTTGTGGTTGTTTACATTTTTTCTCAACTTTTAATTTAGTACTTATATTTTTCTCTTTATTTCTTAAATTATTTTATTTAATTTTATTAGCGTCGTTAGACTTGCAACTTCACATTAAAAAGTGCCACAAAGGATTTAACAAAAAAGAAATATATAAATACCAAGTTATAATAAAAATATATAAATTCGTACAAAATGGTTTTTTCCTTTCCTGATTAACAAGCGAGTGTGAATTCTATATATTTTTAGTAGTTTGTTATTATTTCTCTATGCGTATGTGTATAGACAGTGATTGACAATTGCACAGTTTTCAAATTAAATTAATTCTTTTGATATAACTTGTTTCACAATTAAAGATTGATTCTTGTAAATTAATTTTTAAGTAATTTACCTGTTAATAGTTGTATTTTTTTGGCAAAAATTATGCAAATTCATTATAATAATGTGGGACCACATTATTCTTTTATTTTTTTTGGAAAAAAACAAGGCCACACCCAAGGTTGTTAAAGAACCATGCATGAAGAAATTAAACTAGTAAAGATCAGACAGTGAAATGTATTTACAAGGTTGTTAAAGAATTAGAATCTAGCATCAAAACTACGTTGAAAACGATTGAATCTCTTTTGGTGAAGTTTCCTTGATGTTGTTGAGGGAGTGAATCAAGGAGTATTCAATTTGAATCATATGCGTTGCATCAATTGAATCATACTAGGTGTCAATTTGATTGTACTGTTTCGATACTTAATATAAAACTTATTTAACTAATTTGATTTATTAAAAAAATTAGGTAAGTTACTTAATCATGAGAAATATGATATAGTTTTCCTGAAAATATTATAATAATCTTTGTCAATACTTACCTCTCTTTTCTACTTGATTATGGTTGAGAAAGTATCAACAAGGATAACTGAGAAAAAATTGATAAATATGGTAACTAAGTTTTATATCTAAGATCAAAATCAACTGAATAATTAAGTCTTGTATTAATGATTGGATGAGTATCTTTCTTCCTAGCAAAAATTTAAGCTAAGATCTTTATGTGACTATACATCCATCTTATCCATGTTTGAAGGGGATTTGACAATTTACTTATTTTTAAGTAATTTTACGATTTACGAGATAAATATATGAGAGAAATTTTATCTCATGAAATGCAAAAAAAAAAAAAAAGAAGCCTTTTTTAAATGATTATAAGCATTTGTCAGCCACGCAAATAGGCAGTGATCAAGAATCACTTTTTTTTTTTTTTAATGTTAGGCACATGTATTTTTTTTTATTGGAGTTAATCCTTATAACATCCCAACTTAACAACATACAGACTTAGTATTCCAAAGAAAAAAAAAATCTAAGCTTCATTAAGGCTTAGGGCTAAGTACTAGGGCTTGGCGATCAAGAATTTGACCTTTTTTCTCGTTATGTTTAGATTTTTTTTTTAATACTAAGCCTACACGTTGTCAAATTGAGGTGTTATGACCTTATTTAAGGCATTATTAGATATTAAATGTAAATATTTTTTAATAAGAATTCAAAGTGTAATTTATTATATTTTTTTCTCAAGAAATCGGCCTCTTCTATCATAGAATTTGGCTTATTAACGCCATTACTATTAGAGTTGGTAATATAGGTTGAACTCACGGGTTCAACTAGCCAAAAATAGCCGGTTGGGGTCGGCCAAAAGCCAACCTGCTTGTAAACAAGTCTTTTGAATCCGTATCGCCAATAGAGCCGGGAATCAGGGCCGGCCCTTCAGGACTTAAATTTTAAAAATATCCCAATTTGCTAGGCCCGGCCCTTAAGCTACAGGGCCAGGGCCGGCCCGCGGGCTTTTGGCCCGTTTAAGAAAAAATACTATTTTTTATATTTATCATATTTTTTTTATAAAAATATAAAAATAAACCAATGAAATTATTAATAAAAGACATAAATATGAATAAAATTAAGTCACAAATATAAAATATTATCATATATAAATATTCATCAACATCTAAGAACATCTAAAACATTCATTAACAATATAACAATATCTAAAAGTTTTATCTATAATGCAATTGTGCAATAAATAAACACTATCATTAATCTTTTGAAACTTCATCATCACTATAATTAATTATATTTCTTCATAAGTATGCTTTTCTTTCATAACAAAAATATCAAGTTTTTCTTCTTTATAATAATTTTATTTTTAAATTTTGCAATCTAACTATTATTTTACTTTAATGTGAGAAATATTGTTGTTGAAACTCATGAATTTCTAATTCAAATTATAGAATCACAAGTTATATAAGTATAAAAATATTCTATTATCAAATATATATATAGTTTAAAAATATCAACGCATATAATATAAATCAAATCATTATTAAAGTCCAAATTAACCCATTTTTTAAAAATTTAATTGGATAAATTATTGTCTAAAACTAAATTTAATTTTAAAATGATAATAATAACTAAATATTTGAAATATTATTAACAATGTAAAAAATTAGTAACATTAATATTATATAAAAAAATTTAAAAAATAAAAAAATTATAAAAGGGCTTAAAAGGGCCGGCCCTTTTAAGCCCTCGGCCCTCCAGGGCTTATTTCTCATTTTAAGAGAAAAATATCAAGCTTGGCCCGTTTTCCCAGCTCTAATCGCCAAGCCCGCAACTTACTGCGGGTTAGCCCGCCAACCTATTGGCTAACCTGCATATATTTTTTTTAATTTTTTAATTGTTATAGTTATATTACTATATATTATATCCTATCTAAACAATTAAGAAAATACCTATATAATTTATTTGGTATTTTCAATTAAATATTTTAAAGAAAAACCAAAAACTTATTATTATTTTTGGATATGGTATAAGAAAAAAAAATTAAAAAGTAAGAAAAATTTCAAAAATAAATAAATAAATAAATAAGCGTTGGCAGGCTAACCTATCAACTCACATTAGTGGCTATTTTCAAACAAACCTTTTCAACCTGACTCATATAGGTTCAACCTATCACAGGCCAACCCGTAACCCGCATTTGTCTGAATAAGACCACATCTACCCAATAAAAAAGGTGCGAAATCTAATAATAGGTGTTGGGCTGGGCAAGATGAATCTTACCATGCTGAGGTTTCGTATGGGTCGAAGTCAGACAAATCATGATCATGGGCTCGATCCTTGCGAGATCACACGTTGCAATAAAGCATGTGTTGGGACAATTGGTGAGTGGGCTTGCACCAAGGCCTAACAGGATCCTAAGTGAGGTTGCAAAAGACTGGTTTTTTTATAACATAACGAATCAATAATCAAATTTTTAATAACAGAGGTGTTTGCATATAAAACAATACCCTAAACAGAATTGATCTCCTTACCATCAATATAAATATTTTGAAGGAAATTTGGAGCTAGTATATACTCTGAATATTTGTGAGCTCATTGGTGTTCAAATGCAAGTGTTAGGAGTGACTGATGGGAAGGCCAACATCTTATCTTGAGGGTTGTTTGGATAGAATCAAAATCATAATTTTAAAAGTAATTTTATGATATACGAAATAAATAAATATGTGAAAGAGTTCATTTTAATTTGCGAAAAAGTATTTTTAAAAAGTAATTTTCTTATCTCCAAATACCCTTTTAATAAAGCCGTTCATACTTGAATGTTTTAGAGTAAGCATGATTCGAGCAAAGGTACTTCACAATCAGATCATTTCAAAACAAAAGCATTTTCACTCGCTTGTGTTGAGGGGATTAATCATTTAGACGGTTTTCCATTGTAAAGAAAAATTTCATAAATTCAATATTTTTCAGAAAATTTTTACTCATCAACCTTCTTATAATAGTAACTGGCAAAAAAAAAAAAAGCTTCTTATAATAATATTGTATTACTCCTCCAATCCTAATATAAGACCCATTTAACTAATTTGATTATATTAGGAAAGTTAGGTAAGTTAGTTAATTATAAAAATATAACATATTTTTCCTAAAACACCATAATAATCTTTCTTAATACTCCTCTTTCTTCTACTTGATTATGATTGAGGGAGTATCCATAGAAGTAATTTAGAAAAAATTGATAAATATGATAAATAGATCTTATATTTAAGACTAAAACGCTCGACAATTGGGTCTTATATTAAGGACCATAAGAGTATAAATTAATCTTTATTAAGATATTGATATTTTTTATTACCGTCTTTTTTTTCCCACATCAATTATTTTTTACACAACAATATTTCAATAATTTTTTAGAAATTAAAATTTAGCTGAAAAAACATAAATTATATTATGGCTTCTTACATTAAAATTCAGATAAAATAAATAAATTGGAATTCAAAATTTTTTCTTTTATTTTAAATTTAATAACTATTTCATTATATATGGCAACTTGATGAAAATGTAGAATAACATTTTTTTAAAATTGCGTAAAATAACATTTCACCTTCCTGAGAATTTAATTTTCAAATTGATATTCATTTTTGGCGATATGAAATTAATTTTAATAATTTATTATTCATATGTGAAGGAGAGCTGGAAAAAGGGAGAAGAAGAGATACTATGCGCTAGGCATGTAAGTGTATGTATACATGGAAAAGTTTGACATTTCTGTCGCAGTGGATCTGAGATAGCTCCACTTTCTAATCTAAATCCAAGTTCATATTGCCGTAGTTTGACCTGCCAAAATCTGTAACTCGCTTCCTTTTCTCTGTAATTGCCGTGGGAAGAGAGCATAGGCGGTAGCCATGGACGCTTTGAGGAGACAAGCCAGCAAGTTCAAAGAGCAAGTAGCCAAACAACAGCAGGTAGTATTTAGTGCCCTGATTCCTTTATGCTCCGTCTTGCTAGCATTCTGATGATGAAGCATATATTATGCATTTTGAGAAGGAGAGAAAAAATTGATTTTTTCAACTTTTTGGCGTTCTGCCATATGTTTCTTCCGAATCTTGGGTTCAGATTTTTTACTCTGACAAGCCTGAATTTGCATCGAGCTGTGTAATGGTTTGATAAAATTTGATGAATTTGAGCATTTAAATTCTTTACTTATTTTAAATGTTTTGGAAAAGCATTTGAAGATGGGTTACAGATATTCTATGGAAGGAAAGAAATTGGGAGTTTGAATTGGGTGTGTTCTTGCCATCTTTTTCTTCCCACCTAGTGGTTCCGGAACAATAAGGGACGCAAGATTTGCCTTTATCTTGCAATTTATGAGAAGTTGACGAGTTTCAGCATTTAAATTCCTGTTTTTTATTCTAAAGATCTTCAAGAATGCAATGAAGATGGGTTTGTTTGATGCTACTTTAGCGAATTCAACTATAGTTAAGATGCTAAAATTCTGTTTGATCTAAAATTGACTAAGAATGTTTGAAAGAAAGATTTGTTTGATGCTGCCATGGTCAAATAAACTTCAGTGAATGTGCAGAAATTTTTTTGCACATTCTGACCATTATTAAATCACGTTATTGGCAGTGTTTATTAATAGTCCTTTGTGTGGTTATATATCATCTGGTGTGGCCCAATGTTTTTCCCCCTCCTGAAATACTCTGTCATCATGTAAGTTTCTGCTCTCAACACATAATTAAATATTACCTCCAATCCTTAATATTAGAGCTAGATATCTAATTTGGGGATATTAAGGAGATTAGTTAAGTTGGTTATTTGTCACAAATATGTGTTGATCTCCCTAAACTATTCTCTTCAATCATGTGCATTGGATGATAAGAATTATGCCTTGGTGGGAACCCATTGCAATCAATAGGGATATTTTGGGGCAAGAGAAGAAATAAAGTAGATTGAGGTCTAATATTTAGGACCAAAACCAATCCTTAGCTAGCTCTTATATTAAGGACCCAAAGTAGTACTTTTTGGCATGGCCATCTGTACCTTATTTGCTGTGGGATTTAATTTAATTTGTTTCTCTCTCAGGCTGTGATAAAGCAGTTCAGCACCAGCGGTTATGAGAGTTCAGATGTCATGGTCATTGATGAGGTCGAAATGCAGAGACATCAACAACTAGAGAAATTGTACAGGTCCACCCGTGCAGGAAAGGTATAGTGTTTTCTGTTTGCTGTTTTCCATGGTTAGATTGATCATCAACTAGATTTACTTTGGTTCCTGAAGTAAGAAAATAGTTTATTACTTTAGGAATTAAAATAGCATGTAATGTTCATGTTAAGAACTTCTATCCATGGTGTTTTATGAGTTGAGGGTCACATGAGTGAGCAACAAATGGCCAGCTTAATTAATCCATGTTAGTATGTCTAGCTTGGCTCTGGTGCGCTATTGAGGAATTTCAAAGAATGCCTTTCAATAATCATTTTTGAAATTTAAACAGAAATGCTTTTCCCTGTTCATTCAACGAAAAGCATGTTACAGGGATAAAAAGAGAGAATTGGTGACTTCAAGATCAGCCACTTTACCTCGATGATAAAGGAGAATACAGAAAATAATTAACCAAAATCAGAAAAATAATATCTGAAACATATTTCCTACAATAAGGGTTAAGGTAGAGAAGTCAAAGCTGTAGAAGAGACAATGAGATGGACCTGATATTGGGGGCGTGTGTATATTTGTTGGTATTCTATGATGCTATTTTCTGATCCAGGATTTTCTTGATTTGTTTGATGCTATTTTCTGATCCAGGATTTTCAAAGGGAAATTGTCAAAGCAGCAGAGACATTTACGGCAATGGGTTATAAGTATATTGAAGCAGGTGATTTGTTTTTCTCATGTGAATGCAGTTCACACTTAACACTGATGATAATACATACATATATACATATATATTGTGTGTGTGTGTGCGTGCGCGTGCACTTGTGTGTGTTGCAATAAGAAGCCTCTTGCAAATTTGTATAAAGACTAGTGATCTTTCAGCAATTATTATAAACAATCTCCATGGTAGACAGGAACAAAGCTTTCTGAGGATTGCTGTAGATATGGAGCAGAAAACAACAGCGACAACATATTGGCTAAGGCTGCATCAGTATATGGCGATGCTCGCAAACATGTTGAAAAGGAGCAAGAAGAATATAATCGGCTTTTGTCTTCACAGGTTGACGTTTCTCATGTTTTCCATTTGTGCAGTTATTAATCATTAATGAAATTTAAACATGAGTAATTATCAGTTTTTTGTGCGGCTGCATTTAAATATTAAATATTCTTAGCTGTTGATTAGAATCAAATTTTGATTTCTATACTCCCTCTCCCTTTAATTTATGTTGTTTTGTACTAGTGCTCAACTAAGAGATATCACACTTTCAGAATTGTTATATGGTATATTAATTGTCCAGGACTTCAATTCTACAGCACTATCATCTTGACCATGCTGGATTATAGACTAATATATTAATTTGAAGTTTTTACTGGAAAGCAAAGCAAGTTGGGGTTACCAAATTTTGTGTTTCCAGCGCCAAGTGTTGAGCTTGAGCAATTGACTTAGTGTTAGTGATTGGTCCACAGAGTGATAAGGCATTGATACTTGATTTGGATACTATGAAAGGTAGATCTTCAATATGGTAGTGGGGAACATTAAAATTTCCATGTTGCTACTTTAGCTACCTGGCATAGTTTGTTGGATATTGCTGTTGCTCTCTAGTCTTTGCATATGTGAAATCTTCCCCATTCCATCATCACTATGCTTCTGCTTTACCATATTATTTTTAAATTTAGTTCATTTGAGTTGAATCAGACAATGTTTCACATTATTCTGTTGTTAGACAGATCAGGATATATACTAACTAGTTTTGAAGACTAAATTGCCAATTGGCTTCTATAACAATATTAATAGACCTCCTCTCTACTTCCAAAACTGGCATATGCCCTCTCCACTTACCACTTCCCCAGAACTTTTGCAAATTTTCATCACACTCATTCCCACTCATGCCCTCCAACAAGGGTGGAAATCAAAATGGAAAATGATTAAGGCATTTGTAGGCCTTGAAACTAGAGGGAATTTCTGTTTAATTTCTCATATAGGTCCCGTTTGGTAAGGATTGGGATTGGAATTGAAAAAAATATGTCAAGAGAGTGATTAATATGAATGATTACTTGTTACATAGGATTAGACAATCCTATGTAGGTTGGATTGAGGAATACCACCTCTCTCCATAATATTCCCCAATCCCACATATATGGATTTGCCCAATCCCAAATAACAAGTAATTACTCATACTAAACACTCCTTTAACATATTTTTTTAATCTCAATCCCAATCTTTACCCCTCATTTTCAATGCTTTATACCAAACAGGACCATAGATTTTGACTAGAAAACCCCTTATTTTGGTGCTCGAGAGACAGCTTCTTAGCAATTTGATTCTTCAGAATGTTTGTATCACTTTGGTTCAAGAAACTAGGAGAAGTCCTTTGGTAGAAGAAAAATAGAGTATGAATTTCTTCTGGTTCCACCCTTTGGGGTTACTAAAATGATAATGACACAATCTTTAAAGGATAAAAAATTATGTGCAGTCGGAGCGAAATTATGCTCAGGAGCTAAAGCAAGTAGAAAACAACTAGGTTAATGACATTGATAATGACTTCATTTTTTGGACCAATGACTGAAAGAGGATTTCTGCCTCATATCTTTTTCAAATCTATCAGGACAACAGGATGAATCCTATGTTTTTTACTTTCCAGGTCTTGGACCCCTTAAGATCAATGATCCATGGTGCACCTTTGGAGGATGCTCGCCATCTTGGTCAGCGATATAGTCGCATGAGACAAGAAGCAGAGGCACAGGTAAGTCCAAATTTGGAATGATTCCTAGATCTCTACGCTTAATTAGTAGCTTATCTGTGGCATGGGGTGTGCAGTAATTCTTTTTTCTTTTTGGGGCATTCTAGTAACCAGAGATAAAATTTTTATCCCAGAATCTGTTTTTTTTTTTTTTTCTTTGGCCAATACATCAGGCTATGTCAGGCCATCATTTAGACATTGATATTCTTACTTTAAGTTGAGCATTATAACTTGATTTGGTTTTAAAAATTTAATCAGAGGGAGGAGACATCAAGAAGACAGGCACGAGTAAGAGAGGCTCCAACTGCTGAAAATGTTGCAAAACTGCATGCTTCAGAAGCAAAGATGCAGGAGCTAAAAGCAAACATGGCTGTTCTGGGTAAAGAAGCTACTGCTGCCTTAGCTGCTGTGGAGGCACAACAGCAAAGACTGACGTTCCAGAGGCTTGTTGCTATGGTATGCTTACACATGCAACATGATTGATAATATAAATTTGGGCAAATCACCCTCCCCTTCAGTGTTCCTCGGCTTTTTGATGATTACTATCCCCTTCCTCAAACTGAAAAAAGCAAGCTACAAAAAATGCAATTTGGCCACGTACCCTCAGCAAAAGAATTGATGTATTATAACTGAAAATGTAACTTATGAAACACGTATTTCTTAATAATTTTTATGCCAATAGTTATTTTTATTAATTACAATGAACTAAATATATCTATTTTTCGTTACTATATTTATAATAGTGCTCATCTTGATTGACTATTTGTACAGTAAACAAGTTATTAATATGAATTAAATGTTATCTTTTATGAAATAATTCTACCCTTTCTAGATCTAAAGAAGTGGTTAGGCTATGTTTAGAGAAGAACTTGTATAGTTATGTTGAGTTTTGATCATCTAAGTGTCTTTTGGCCAAAATGGGTAAAAATTGTAGCTTATCTTCCGCTTTTTTGGGCTCTCAATCCAACTATCTGCTATATGGTATTATTGGATCAAATTTGAATATTATTAGGTCGAATTGAAAGTAGCTCTTCTAACGTAATTTTTTCTATCCACAAGCTTGCACTCTCAACCTTGTTTTAGGAGAATTGAATCTTTTCCACTTAACGTGAGCACTGTTAGTGTAACTTCTGGTCTTAACAACACCCTCGCCCCCCAAAAGGGGGGTGGTAAAATAGAGTCTAGGGCTGTGTGATTAAGCTGATTGTCATGGAAGGAAGAATAATTTACCCTTACGCTATTATTTTGGATTTTGATTATGTACATTATGTTTATGTATTTGTAGGTTGAAGGGGAAAAAACTTATCATGCAAGAGTTGCAGCCATACTTGGTGAAATTGAAGCCGAGGTGTGAACCGGATTAATCAATCATTTTTTTCTGGGAATATTTATATGATTGTATTACGTCCTTCTTTCTTTTCCTGTTCTTTGAACTGTGTTCATGATCATAATAGCAATAAAATTTCTTCTTGCTGGAACCTTTTTCCAGATGGTTTCAGAGAGACAGAGGAAAGAATCTGCCCCTCCAGTTGTTTCTGAGAATGGCTCCACAAAAACTATGTATTTCTTGGCCGAAGTATGCTGCGTATACCAAATCTTTTCTTTCTCTCTTTGTTTCATCGTTTTGGAAGACGGGGTTGGGGGTACAATACATCCCACATGAGCTTCTTTTAGAGATGGAAGATTGTTCAATTCTAACTCTAGAACAATTATGGGAGAGGAAAAGATAATATGAACCATGCATCATTTGGTTGCAGGTAATGCATCCCTTTAATGCTTCAGCGGAGAAGGAGCTGAGCTTGGCAAAGGGTGACTTTGTTGTTGTGCGAAAGGTAGGTTTTCTTGTCAATGCATATTTAAATGGCCTTGAGGACAAATATTTACTATGATGAGTGATCTCATGGAAAGTTCTCAAGTTGCGCTGGCTTTTCAAAAATGACCAAAAGCAGAGAAAGGAAGTATCAGTATTCTTTCAGGAACCTTATAAATTCATCTAAAAACATTTGCGTTGCCAAGCCTTGTAGTTGAACCACTGAGATACTAACGTGCGTATATCCTGAAAGCGCATTAATAATTCCAAAAATTTAACAGGTGACGGCAACAGGGTGGTCAGAAGGAGAATGCAATGGCAGGGCAGGGTGGTTCCCTTCAGCATATGTTGAGAAACGGCAGAGAATTCCCTCCAACAACTTGCCTGGTGAAGTTTATTAGGTCCTCTGTTGTGTCCTCATGTCTTCTATTACTCATCCCTTTGAGACTTGTATTATTGATTAAAGACGAACAAATAGGGTGGGGATCGTAGAGGAAACTGGAGCTTAGATTCAAGTGTTATTCTTTCTTTCAGTGTCAGTAGTTTGTATGAGGTCTCAAGCTCAGACTTTCACTGTGTCTTGTGTTAAAGCTTGCGTTTTGTAAACATCCCTCTGGGCATTAGAGCCGGCTTCTTCTTAATTGGTTTTTTTTTTTTTTAGGTAATTGATTTCAATACATGTGTATTTATTGATGCTCGTCTCAAACAGCAAACTGAGTTTTTAGGTTTTTGATATCAGGATTATTACTTGAGTGGAGAGAATCTAGTTACTATATGCAGAAAGATGTAGAGATTTGTTATAGATTTATTTAATGAGGAGGTCTATCAAAACTTTTTGCATTTTATTTTACAGCCAATTATTTCAAATTCCCTTGAGGTTTTCAACCTTGAAACATGAGAAAATCAAAATACAAGAAAAAATAGAAGGAAAAAAAAATTCAAATTGATTTTTTCGGATTTCATAGCACGAAATAAGTTATAAATTTTCAGCATTATATTTTCAAAGGGAAAACATATTTCATTTTTGATTAAAAGCTTGATTACCTGATTTTCTAAGATAATAAAAAGTGTACATATAGCCGGCAAAAAAAGAAGAAGAAAGAAGTGTACATGTATTTATTACGCCATGTTTATCATTGAAGACACCTGAAAAAAAGGAAATAGCATTTTTGCAATTAATCTTAATTAATACTACCTCAGGTTTTTAATATAAAATCTCGTTTGATTTTTATTTTGGTTTTAAATATAAGACTTTAATCTACTTTGTTTGATTGTTTCTAATATTTATGTACTCCTCCGGTCCTTATTATAAGACCCAATTTGACTTTTTATTTGGTCCTAATTATAAGACCCTAATCCATTTTGTCTCTTATATTTATGCATTTTTTTCCAAGATAATTCTTCTAATAATGATAGTTTTAGCCAATATACTTAATTAGCAAGGATATTTTAGGAATGACAACACTTATTTATTATAAATAACCAACTTAACTTACTTCCTTAATCTCCCCAAATAAGTCAATTGGGTCTTATAATTAGGACCGGAGGAGTATTAGTTAGTAAGGATATTTTAGGAAAAATAACACATATTTGTGACAAATAACTAACTTAACTTTTTTTTATTAATTTTTTCAGATTAGTTAACTAACTCTTATAATTAAGACCGGAGGTAGTACTTAATATTTTTTGTATATTAACATAAATTTTTATATAATAAAATATTTTATGCATTTTATCAAGGCATAAGTAGCGAAAATTACAGTCAACCGGCATTGTGATTTTGGTCCGTCTGAGAAAACGTCTTTAGGAGAGGTTACAGGCTTGGAACGCGAAGGTTGAAGGTTATGCGTACGGTGGCCTTACCAGAGCCGACTAATGTGTTGAACAATGACTTCCCAGTTCCTCTACAGAATTCCGCAGACGGCCAGCGTCGTCTTGCTAACTCCATTAGAAGCTGTCTGAGCTTGATTCATCATCTTGACCAAAGCCAAGGAATCACTCTCAAGTCTCGGCCACAAATTTTCTGAATCCCGTATTCTACGCTAAAGTCAGACCTCGTAGTGCGCTTTATACTACTGTCAAGTTATTTAAATTTTGAACTTAAGGTGCAGAATGTCATTTCCGCTTTAGCCCCGTTGCGGTCACTAGCGAGGCTCAACCTTTGCGGCCATGTGTTTGCTAAGTTTCCGAAGAACTGTATCGCTTTCCTGCCGATATCTGTCTGAAAAATCAAGTTTACGCAAAGTCTTCGTAAAATCGAGCAATCCCAATGATTCTATCATAAGCCGGCTTTGCCAAGAGAAGAAATTTAAGGAAGCCATTGATATCTTAAGTGAACAAAAGCGAGTCAAGGAAGCGGTTCGGTTGCTAGATCACATTGACCGACCCTCTTCTTTAGTATACTCAACGCTTATTCAAGCTTGTCTTCAGCATCGAGCTCTTGATGAGGGTAGGAGGGTCCATGCACACACCAAAGCTTCTAACTTTGTTCCTGGGAAAGTCATTTCCAATCGTTTAATCGATATGTATTCAAAATGTGGAAGCCTTGTTGATGCTCAGAAGGTGTTTGATGAAATGGCCGATCGAGATTTGTGTTCTTGGAATATTATGATAGCTGGTTATGCCAAGGCTGGACAGCTTCAACAAGCTAGGAAGCTGTTTAATGAAATGTCTCGAAGAGATAATTTTTCTTGGACTGCTTTGATATCTGGTTATGTCCGCCATGGCCAGCCAAAAGAAGCTGTGGAGTTGTTTAGAATGATGCAAAGGCATGGCGATTCAAAATTAAATCAATTTACTCTGTCCAGTGTATTGACTGCGTCTGCTGCAATTCAAAGTTTACATTTTGGGAAGGAAATTCATGGCCACTTAGTGCGAAGGGGTTCAAACTTGGATGAGGTGGTTTTGAGTGCTCTTCTAGATATGTATGGCAAGTGTGGGAGTTTAAGAGAAGCTAGGGGCATTTTTGATCAGATGGTGAGCAGAGATATTGTTTCATGGACATCCATGATTGATAGATACTTTGAAGATGGACAGAGAGAAGAGGGATTTGCACTATTTGGAGACTTGATACGATCAGGTGTCCAGCCAAATGAATATACATTTGCCAGCGTTTTAAATGCTTGTGCTGATGATGCTGTGGAGGACCTGGGTAAGGAGCTTCATGGTTACATGACTAGAGTGGGTTATGACCCCTACTCATTTGCTGTAAGTGCTCTTATTCATTTATACTCAAAGTGTGGGAACACAGAAAATGCAAGAAAGGTTTTCAATCAGATGCCTTGTCCAGATTTGGCATCTTGGACTTCATTAATTATTGGTTATGCTCAGAATGGCCAACCTGAAAAGGCTCTTCATTTCTTTGATTTACTGCTCAAATCCGGTCTTGAGCCTGATCAAGTTACTTTCGTTGGGGTTCTTTCAGCTTGTGCTCATGCTGGATTAGTAGATAAAGGGCTAGAATATTTCCATTCCATAGAAGAGAAGCATGGACTGATGCACACTGCAGATCATTATGCATGCGTTGTTGATTTGTTGGCAAGATCTGGCCGATTCAAAGAAGCAGAGAATCTCATAGATAAATTGCCCATAAAGCCAAGTAAATTCCTTTGGGCATCCTTACTTGGAGGATGTAGAATACATGGGAACCTTGAATTGGCTGAACGGGCAGCAAAAGCATTGTTTGAAATAGAACCAGAGAATCCGGCTACCTATATCACTCTAGCCAACATTTATGCTACGGCTGGTATGTGGGGTGAGGTAGCCAAGGTTAGAAAGGCTATGGATGTTAGTGGGATAGTGAAGCAGCCAGGTAAGAGCTGGATTGAGATCAAAAGGCAGGTGCATGTGTTCCTAGTTGGTGACACATCTCACCCAAGATCACATGATATACATGAGTTCTTGGGAGAACTCTTTAAGAAAATGAAAGAGGAGGGATACGTCCCGGACACAAACTTTGTGCTACATGATGTGGAGGAGGAGCAGAAAGAGCAAAACCTTTCCTACCACAGTGAGAAGCTCGCTGTTGCTTTTGGAGTTATTTCAACTCCTCCAGGAACACCAATCAAGGTTTTTAAAAACTTGAGAACTTGTGTAGACTGTCACACTGCTATCAAATACATCTCCAAGATTGTTCAAAGACAGATAATTGTAAGGGATTCAAATCGGTTTCATTGTTTTGAAGATGGGAACTGCTCATGTAAAGACTATTGGTAATACTTCAATTATACAGACTTATCAAGTGTTTTGACCTGAGGGTGAATTGACATCCTCCTTGTCAGAATCTCTGCCTGCGATGGCTGCATTAATAACCTTTGTTCCTAGTCATTTAAGAGGGGTAGCTGTCAAGCAAAGGAGGTAGATGCCACACTCATCTACAGTTGTCATATGGTGTTCTATAATGATCAAGATGCATGCCGTATAGTGTTGGGACACTGAGTGGTCGTCCAAAGGTATGTTATCTTTAGAGAAGTTTATACTAGAAGTCTTCTTATAATAATGGATCAAAGACAATCAATGTTAAGCCTTCTGTATTGAGTTGTCGTAGAGAAATTGAGGCAGGAAATTGTGGCTACTGAACAGTTCCTTCTGTTAAGGTGAAGATGATGAGGGTGGTGATGACCAAGCTGCTGTGGTTTTTGATGGTTTTGATGATCTCAGGCTACAGTTCAAAGTGACTACTCTCTAGTTCCCATTTCCTTCCGTGTCAGTTTGTTCTGTTTCATCTTGAGATCAGGGGCCTGGATGTCAGTCTAATACTTCCAGCAGAAACTGCTCTGAACAGAAAGCAGTTCTCTGTGGGGCCACCACCTTATGAGCTTTGGTGTAAACAGGAATTGGTCTTTGCCTGAATTTTAAAATGGCTAGGTTGGCTCTGGTGTAAGCAACTCTATTGTAACTCATTGTTTAAGCAGAGATTTTTTTTTTGGGGGGGGCCAAATTCTTTAAACAAAGATGATCCTAGTGTTGTAGATTATCTTATACACTTTATAATTTCTTGTTTACCTCGTATTTTTATAGAAATAGATTTGAGACTTGTTTCTGTTCATCACCTTTTCTTGCCAATTAAATTTTCATTAAATAATTGCAACAAGAAGCTTTATCCCACTTAGTGGAATCAATTATATGGATCGCACAACAATATTGTGTCGTATCTATCAAACAATTGTATTGCTCACAAATTATCCTAAGCAAGCCTTTTGGTCTTCTCTAATGCCATCAGACAATGATAAATTGATAATCTAGCAGACAAAGTTTTGGAAGGTAGTAGGCATGTATCAACAGTGGTAAATGCCAAAAGGGGCGTTTTACAATCGTCCTTTGTAAGCAAGCAATGCTACCTCCGCAAAGGGCCGTAAAGTGGAAGTTTTCCATGTGAATGTGTTCTTTTTTATTTCTTTGGCCAAGAAACTAGCAGCCATGTGGTTTGATGTCTTCGCCTTCAGTAGACGTCTATACGGAATCAGGTTATGATGTTTGAAAGGATATGATATTCCATTGGAGGGCGAAAAAAAAAGCATGATATTCAGCGTCTGTTAGCAGTGAAGATATAGCTAGAAAGGTGAGGCTGAGAGAAGCAGAGGGTACTCAAGTTGGTTATAGTGGTGATACTGGGAATTTCTTGAGATGATCAGAATAGTAATATCATTATCACAACAAAAAAAAAAAAACAGAGAGATAGTAATATCATTTTTTCCGGAATTTGTTTACCACTTATTACGCAGAAAGATCAATTGTGATATATATGGGATTTCCCCTTTTAATAATAATAATAATAATAATTTTTAATTATCTGACGGCTGACAATAATTAAAATTCTTAAAAGGTGTTTAGATTATTTTATTTGAAGTGATTTATATGAAGTAAATATTTGAAAAGAGTTTAATGACATTAATTTTTATATTCTTGAAATTAATTGTGACTAAAGCAGATGGAAACAGATTTATTAATTTCAACTTGAAGGAGTGGAATCACTAATCAGCACTAAATGCACTTACATTTTCATGAGAATGATCAGTTGCATGTTACATTTTTCTTTGGGAGAATCCTAATTAAATCCGGTCAAAATAGCAAAATTCAAATTAAGGCATACATTTTAAACAAATCCTTAATTAGGCCAAGAGGTATTATTAGAGATTTTTTAATGTTGTTAAAAGACTAAAATACCCTTTAATTTAGCAAATTAGTAATTACTCCAATCAATTTATAATCCAACTTTTTTTTTCTTGAGATGCCACTATATGGTCAATCGACTTCACCCGTTCTTGCTTCATATGTTGTTACAAGATTAAAATGTGTGATTTTTTTTTGTATGAATGTATATTAAGCAGTTCATATTACTTTATCAATCCCATCAAATGTTGAAAAATTATTTAGATTTCTAATACAAGCTCATATTAATTATTAGTATGAATTTTAGTAATGAGATTATAAGTTATAACATAATGAGAACATCTACATGGCAGATATAACAAAGCACTTAAGAAAGAAATGACAAATTTAATGCTGAAAAAATATACTAATACATTAAGATTCTAATTTTTTAACTATAAGAAAAAAAAGTTTCTATCAAAAAACTATTAGTTCAATAGTGTTAGAATCACGTAATTAAAAGTTCCCTGTTCTCATTACCCAACAAAAAAAAAGTCCATGTTCCCGTAAATTTCTAATCAATATAGTAGAGTTAATATATATATTTATATATATAATATTATACTATTATACTATGCAATATCAATTTTTTTATCTTAGTATTTCCAAATTTTCTTACGTAAAACATTTTTTATAAATAAATACTACTACCTCCGGTCCTTAATATAAGACCTCATTTATATTTTATTTTGATATTAAATATAAGACCAAAATTCACATTATTTCTTATATTTATGTATTTTTTCCTAAGATAGTTTTTCTAATAATAGTAGTTCTAGCCAATACACTTGATTAGCAAGGATATTTCAGGAAAGACAACATCTATTTATTATAAATAACTAATTTAAATTATTTTCTTAATCTACTCAAATTAGTCAACTAACTGTTATATTTAAGATCGGAGGTAGTATATAATGTCAAGTTTTTAGAGTTTAATTTTTTGTTCTCAAAATAATATTATTTTAAATTATAAAAAGGCATTTTAGTCTTTTAATAATATTAAAAAATTCCTAATAAGGCTTCTTGATCTAATTAGTAATTTGTTAAAAATGCAGGTGTTAATTTAAATTTTGATATTTCAAATGAATTTAATTAGGATTCTCCTTTTTATTTTGTCCTTTTTGTAGAATAGACGGAATATTGTATCAATAATAATAATAATAATAATAATAAAAGAGACTAGACGGAATCATTCTTTTCCTTGGGCCGGTTCACATGGCCATGCTCATGGCTAACCTCTTCCTTTTTAATTAATAATTAAACAATAATTGTTTTGCAATATTTGTAGACTTATAGTGCGACGAATCTTTTGATAGTAGTGACCAAATAGTAAAATAAAATTGCCCAAGTTTGTTCCCCCCAAGGTCGTTTCAAAAAATGCCGAAAGAACCGAAGATTAATAAACAAAGAGTAGGCATGTTAAATTTTTTGAATGATTCTTTTGTCATATCGTCATATCTACGGAGCCCTAATTTTTTCACTGGAGTGCATTCAAATGTGTATGTTTAGAGACATTTAAGGCTGTACACGGTACAGGATGGGATTAAGATAGGTTAGTATCAGTAAATAGGGAAGAGATGAAATTTTCGTTTTGCGTCTCATCTCATCCCAAGATCGGACAGACTGAGAGGGAACACTCCTGTCCCGTTTCTTTTTTTTTTTTTTTGACAAACCACTATAATTCTAGGCTTAGATCTTGTTTTTCTTGTTGTAATGTTTGTTTTTCGTTAGGTTTCTAAAGATAAAATACTAAAAAATATAATTATGTAGAAAGTCCAATCTATATATCCTATAAATCTTATAGTAGTTTTGTGATTAATCCATACAGTGATCTTGGGTGGTGGTTTTTTTTGCATCTCATTAGCTGTTAGGTGATGACGTGAGTCTCTTGTTGTATAATATAAAAAAAAGTGTAAAAACAATACTGTAAAAAACAACTACCATAAAAAAAATTATATAATAACTTTATGAATTATTTATTGAGGATTGAGATTTTTATTGAGATAATAATGTAACTTAAAGAGTTGAAAATTATTACAAAATAATTATTCTTAAAAAATAAATTAAATAATATAATAATAATTATTAGTAAGTAATTTTTTTAAAAAAAACTCGGGACGGGGGCTCATCTAGCCCCAGTATTATTTTGTTCCATTTTGTAGTCGTCCCGTCCCAAAATATTTTTTGTCCCATCACATTCCGAATTGATCTTTATCAAGACTAGGACAAGACGATCAAAACGGGACAAGTCGATCGAAACGGGACAAGTTAAACATCCCTAGAGACATTGTGTCACAAGAGGCATGCACCATCTTGACCAAAAAATAAAGCAATTCCCTCAAATGTAATTTATAATTAAATTTTATGTTTTTATTGCAGGGACAAATTAAATTTGGAAGAATTGCAATTAGATTTCAAGGAAGGGATTTAATTATTTTAAACCATTGACAAATTAAGAGCATGTTCTAGACTTCCAGTATAGAAAATGACAACTGGTTTATACTACTCACTTATTATTGGAACTTTTAGGCAATTAAATTTTTTTTCGTGGGAAAGGTAATTCTCCTATTAAATTTTATATTCAACAGATTAGCTGTGATTTATGGAAGAAAGTGACCGCATAATTTTTAGGTTCAATTTGGAGGTACTTTCTTTGTGAATGATTAATGCTACTACTTTACTGCCTCAAAGGGACAAGGAGTTGGGAGCCGTGTTTAAATGGAATCCATTTTCAATCTCAATCGAATTCTCCTCTTTTAAAATTCAGCCCAGCTTTAGTGTTTGGGTCAAAATTTTGGCGAATAAGGAAGAAAAAAAATCAGCAAACCATGATTTTGGATCAAAATCATGGTTTTAGATTCAAAAATTTCAGAAGAAATGAATCCATTTTGTTTCTGACTCAAATTGGAAAGTATGATTGTGTCTGTTAGAATAAATCTCAACGGTAATATGACTTTAACATCCCTCGATTATTTTTCTATAAACATATTTAATCTTATATTTTATAAATATATATACACATATTAATTATTTATTAATTACATTATATTATTAATTATGTTGGTAAAAAATATATTATTAGCAATTTTATTCCTTTAAATCAAAATATATTATAAAATCTATCTTTTATGTAATTATCATATTAACTTATGTCTTTTTTAGTAATTTGTACATACCAAAAGTACTTCTGATAATAACTATCCAAACACTCTCACTTTATCGGAATCACTTTTTCACAAAATCTATTCTCTAAAAGCTATTCTTCAAATCATGGTTTGGTTTCATTCAAACACCCTCTTATTCTCTTATAGTTTTTTGGCCAAGAAACATTCCATGTTATTTGATGATTTTTCCTTTGTTTTATCAATAACAACAATAATTATTATTATAATAGTAATAATAATTTTTTATTATTATTTCATTTAGAGGAATAAAGAGCGCACAGTGAAACTATGGTTAATTTAGATTGAGCTTGATGACTTGTACGGAGGCATTCTAATGATCACCTTTTCCCTGTGAACTAAGATATGTGTGTATCTGGCATGAAAATAATTAAAATTCTTAATCTCTTATTTTAAGGGAACATCACAAAAAAAGACTGTGAAATTTGAAAATTTGCAAATAAAGACCCACTCATAAAATTGTTGTCAAAACTTATGTTATTATAGTCAAAAACCCATAACAATATTGGTAATTTTTCAATCTTCACAGTTTTTTTTGTGATTTTTTATATTTTAATGACACTTATTTTTATCTATTTCTTCCCATTAGTTTTGATTTATCATTTATGGAAGCAAATGGAAACATTTTTTTTTTCCAAATTTCAACTCAGGGGAGGATATTCTGGTGCCCCAAATAATGGGGTTTCTATTCGGTGCTCATTAGGTGATAAGCACTAGGTGTTTACTCAGTGCTCATCTAATGCTCATCACCTGATGAGCAATCTGAACTGTCTAGATTTAATATTATTAAATAATTATTTAAAATAAAAAAAATTATATTTTAAAAAAATGATAGTTAAAAGATTATCTTTATTTTTTATCCTATACCTATTACAATAATTATTTTTAAAAAATAAAAAAAATAAATCTGGACTGTCCAGATCAGATCTAAACGGTCCAGATCTGATGAGCATTGGGTGCTAATCAAAACTGATAAGCAGCCCATGTAAATCTCAGATAATACAGTCACATTCACATTTTTCTTTTGTCAAATTTATAGAATAGAAGCTATAATTATTTTAACTTGGTCGGTCCACATGCCAGTCACTAATCTGTTATTTTTTTAATACTCCAATATAAATATAAAATTTATTTTATGATAACTTATTTTATAATACAATTTATATTATAAAATAAATTTTATATTTAAAATTGCAGGCGTATTTATATAATGCATCTTTTATCCTTTTTTTTTGACGTGACATCTTTTGTCATATTTGAGACTTATGGGATAACGAATCTTTTGATAGCGGTGACCCATTATTAAAATATAACCAGTCTAGTTTGTCTCCTAGCAATAATTTAAGGACATTTGAAAAAAAAAAAGAAAAAGAAATGCTGAACGACCCAAGATTAGTAAACAAAAACTTATCATGTTAATTTTTTTAATGATTCTTTCGTCCTTCAAGAGATGATTTTCTACTTTCAGTGCGTTCACAAGCACAAATACAACAGCTCATTTGGTGTGGGGAAAATGAAAAGAAAAAAAATAAAAAAATTTAATAAACTCGGTTTAAAAATGAGTTGAGTGATGGGTTTTCCAGGACCTGACATGTTTTTAGATTTAAAAAACATTTATAAAAATATTTACAGTTCACTTGTTAACATTATAAATTATAAATTTACTTCTTGACAATTATTGGTGTCCTTTTATTTTGCTGAGAAATTGCCCAAAGCCAACGGCCAACTCCGCGTGCGCGTAGGCCCTACACCACTGGATTATTGTCCTCCTCCTTTTCCTTAATATTATCTTCAATCATTCATGAAAATATACTACATTCATTCAGTACTTGTTATAAAATTTTACTTATAAATTATAAATAAAGTCTTTATAATTAAGATAGAAGTTAGTATCATACTCTTTATATTTAGAGAAAATTGTAATAAGATTCCTTCCAAAAAATTAAATATAAAAAGATCTTTTAAAATCATCAAATTAATTTGAAATTCCAAAAGACTTCATTACAAAAGATTTTATTTTTTTAATTACTAAATTTTTTTCCCTTTTTTTAAGTATGCATTGACAACTGAGAGAGCCATCGCTAACAACTTAAGGTGTAATAATTAATAATGACAGGTATTAACAACTCATGCACTATATTTTTGTGATGTGTTGAGAAAATGTGTTGTTAATATCTGCCATGATAGTTGTTAATCATTAAGTTTAAAGTTGTTAATGATTATTTTATCAGTCGTCAATGTATATTAAAAAAAAAGAATAATTTAATAATTAAACAAATAAAATTTCTTGGAGTGAGGTTATTGAAAACTTTAGATTAATGTGATGATTTCAAGGACTTTTCATGTTTAATTTCAATTTGGAGGGACCATCCTGTCGCCCTTTTTGTTTGTCAATGATTATTTGACACGTAATTTTCTTATTTATCGCATTCAGATGCCCTTGCTCATGACTAACGAAGACTTGTATACCAAACAGGTGGCTACACAATAATAAAATACATTAAGTTTAGGAAAATGACAATTTTTTTGTCTGATGAAAATAACATTTGGGGTGCGTTTAGTTTATCATGAGAGAAAATAAAAGGAGGGGAGGGAAATTTTTTAAAAAAAACTCGATTTAAAAAATTAAAAAATAGGATTAAAAGTTTTTAATTAATTTTATTACTTTTTTATTAAAATTTTAAAACCTCATTTTTTTTCAATTTTTTAAATAAAACTCATCAAAAATCTTCTCTCCTCCCCACTATATCCCTTATACCAAACAGTCTTTTAGAGTCACTGATGACTATGTAAAGTCAAGATTGAAAAGTTTGAAAATTTAATGGCGACTATTCTTTTTTTTTTTTGGGGCCAGAATCAATAAAGATGTGTGTGTTGTTTAGTATACTAGAGATTTTTAATGCTTATTCATCGCGGATTGCTCATTTAGAACAGCTTATAAGTCACTTTTCAATAGTGATTTACTAAATACGAAATAAGCATATAAGAGTTTTATCTCGGATTGCGTGAAATTAGTTTATAGAGAATTTCCAGCACTCTGCCAAATAGGGCCCAAGTTTTTGTTTACTTGCAAGAGCTTACTGTTTGATTTGTATTCCCTGGCTTCCTTTTGTGAGGCATGTGGATGAAGGGTTAATTGATCATTTTATTAATTATTTATCCACCTTTTCCTTTTTCTCCCTGCTTAATATTGAGGCGGCAAAGCATAAAATTTTTTAAGGATACATTTAATAAGGACAAAATAAAAAACTTCTCCCTGCTGCTGCTATAGAAAAGTAGAAAACTTTTAAAGATATGCTTATTCCAAATCTTTTTACAGGTTACAATTTTTTAAAAGTTTAAGATGTATTTTTACATCAGAAATATTTTTTCAGGTACATCTAATATCTTAAAATATTTTTTCAAATGTATTCAGTATCTCAAAATATATTCTAGATATGTTTAATATCTTAAAATATTTTTTATGTACGTTTAGCACTCTGAAATATTTTTTTACTTTAATACTAAATATATTTTAAAAAATATTTTGAGATACTACATCACGTTAACTTTTTCTTAAATAGATCGGGTTACTTTTACCATTTACAAGGATGTCTAAATGCCAAACTTAGTGGGGTCGTTCTTCGAAAACAAGCAATTCTACCTCCATTGTGAAGGGCCATAAGGTTGAAGTTTTCCTTATGTTTGTTCTTTTTTATTTCTTTGGACAAGAAATTTTTCGTGTTGTTTGATAATTTTTCCTTGTTTTATCAATAACAACAATAATAATTATTATTTATAATAGTCATAATAATTTTTCATTAGTATTTCATTTAGAGGAATAAAGAGTGCAAAGTGAAATTATGGTTAATTTAGAGTTGTATAGAACTCTATACAATTCTAAAATGATCAGCTGTTCCGTCTAAACTAAGATATATATATATATATATATCTCTGTTTGACGCATGAAAATAATTAAAATTCTTAATCTCTTATTTTAATGACACTTATTTTTATATCAAATGGAAACTTTTTTTTTATTTCAACTTAGAGAAGGATATTCTGGAGCACCAGATATGCATTCACATTAACATTTTTCTTTTGTCATATTTAAGAGGTGTTTGGATTAGGAGAAAAATGATTTTTAAAAGCACTTTTCTATAAATCGAAACAAATTCTTCGACATATTTACTTCATATACTGTAAAAATATTTTTAAAACCATGATGTTGTTTCTATCGAAATACTTTTTATAGAATACTTGCTACAATTATTTGGATTTGGTCGGTCCACATACTAGTCACTAATCTATTATTTTTTATATTTAAATAATAAATCTTTTGCTATATTTGTAGACCTATAGGATGACGAATCTTTGCCAGTATTGACCAAATATTAAAATATAATCCGCCTATCTGGTTTGTTTCCTAGCGATCATCTAAGGAAGTTTCAAAGAAGAAAAGCTGAAACGACCGAGGGTAAGTAAACAAAGACTAATCATGTTAATTTTTTTAATGATTCTTTTGTCATAGTTAGATTTTTTTTTTTGCCGTGTCATAGTTAGATTATTATCATATACATTATTGTTTTCTTAAAAAGTATATATTCTTTCCGGCCTTAATATAAGATTTAATTAAATAATTTGAATAAATTAATAATATTTGTTAAATTAGTTAATCTAATATATTTTTTCTAAAACATCATAAGTGTCTTTTTTAATTCCCTCATTTTTCTTACTATTTGATTATTATTGAGAGAATATTAATAAGATTAATTTGAGAAAAATTAATAAATATATAAAATAGGTCTTATATATAATATCAATATTAACTCTTTAATTAGGTTTTAAATCAAAGATCATGGGGATATTAAATATAGAAACAAAATCACAAAATTGTCAAATTTTAATATACCAGATTTAAATTTTTTTTTTTTTTTACTCGGATGAACATATCACAGGTGACTTGGGAAAAAAAAAAAAAGAACGAGAAATACTCCTTTAGTCCTATTCAATAAATGAATGGGAAAACTGACTTGGATACTTCCTGTAAAAATAACAATAGAAAATAGTCGCATGGTACAGCTGGAAAAGTGCAGCCGCGTGAAGACCAGTAAACAAAAAGTGAGTCTTCATTACGAAGGGTTACTTTTACACGTTACAGAGATGTCCAAGAGTCAAACTTCGTGGGGTCGTCTTTGAAAACAAGCAATTCTGCCTCCATTATGAAGGGCCATAAGGTTGAAGTTTTCCATACGTTTGTTTTTTTTTTTTAATTTCTCTGGCCAAGAAATTTTCCATGTTGTTTGATGATTTTTCCTTTGTTTTATCAATACCGATAATAATAATTATTTTTTCATTTAGAGGAATAAAGAGTGCCAAGTGAAATTATGGTTAATTTAGATTGAGTTTGATGAGTTGTATAGAGGCACTCTAAAATGATCACTTGTTCCATCTGAACTAAGATATATATATATATATATATATATCTATTTAACGCATGAAAATAATTAAAATTCTTCAATTTCAACTTTAGTCGAGGCCGCCCTTCTTATTTCATCTCACTTGCTGTGCACGAGCATTTTCACTGTTTTCAGAAATATCACTCATTCCCGAAGCGATCATGGCCGAAGCTCTTCTCTCAGCTGTCTTCAATGTGCTTTTGGAGAGATTAACGCCTGAGCTCGCAGATTTGATCAACAAAATCGCAGGAAAGAAGCTGGACGACAAGTTACTTAATCATTTGAGGCCATCCTTGATTGCTGCAAGAGCTGTGCTCAATAACGCTGAACTCAGACAATTCAATAAGGATCAAGCTGTGAAAGATTGGCTGAATTTACTCAAAGATGCTGTCTATGACCTGGAAGACTTGATGGATGAAATTTCCACCCGAGCTGCCACTCAGAAAAAGGTGAGCTATTTCTCCCTTGCTTCTCTTACTTTGCGTGATACAAGGATGGCAAGGGAGTTAGAAGCCATAAGTGATAAAATTGAACGTATTGTGGGAAACAAAGATGTCCTTGACCTGAAGCAGAGCACTGAAACGTATCCGGAAACTTTGTCCTGGAGGCCTCCAGTT
Source organism: Neltuma alba (assembly GCF_004799145.2). Classification (NCBI taxonomy): domain Eukaryota; kingdom Viridiplantae; phylum Streptophyta; class Magnoliopsida; order Fabales; family Fabaceae; genus Neltuma; species Neltuma alba. The sequence continues at coordinate 492,356 of NW_021636231.1, read as the reverse complement.
ACATCTCATGTGGAAGTCTCTCAAGTGTATGGAAGGAATAAAGCAAAAGAAGATATAATTAAGCTTATGTTTGATGGTGAGGGTGGTCCGTTGTCCGTAATCCCCATCGTGGGCATGGGCGGGGTGGGCAAAACCACCTTAGTTAATTTAGTTTATAAAGACGTGAAACAAAAATTTGATCTCACTGCATGGGTTTGTGTTTCTGAAACGTTTGATCTTTTGAAAATAGTACAGACTATAATAAAATCTATTGATAAAGATTTTGTCTGTGATAACATGGATTTGAATCTTCTTGGCGATCATCTAGCGAAGAAGATAGAAGGGAAAAAGTTTTTAATTGTTCTAGATGATTACTGGAATGAAAAATTCACTGATTGGGATGCTTTGAAAAAGTTGCTTCATAACGGAGTGGAGGGATGTAAAATTCTTGTCACAACTCGCATAGAGCATGTTGCTTCGATGGTTAAAACAATCTCATCATCTTATCCCCTAGAAGGCTTGTCTGAAAAAGATTGTTTGTCAATTTTTGCTGCACATGCTTTCCATTCTAGAGATTCAACCGCGAATTCATGTTTAGAAAAAATTGGAAGAGATGTTGTTAGCAAGTGCAAAGGATTACCTTTAGCTGCAAAAGTAATTGGGGGACTTTTTCGATCAAAGCCTAGATTTGAAGATTGGAATGATATATTAAAAGACACCTTGTGGGATTCATCAGACAATGAGATCATCCCCCCTTTAAGAGTCAGTTATTATTATCTCCCTCCCTATTTAAAACAATGCTTTGCTTACTGTTCTTTATTTCCCGAGGATTATATATTTGATAGGGATGAATTAATCATGATGTGGATGGCAGAAGGTTTTTTGGGGCGGTCAAAAGGGAACATGACTTTAGAAGAAGTTGGTTATGGGTATATTGATGATTTAACTTCAAGATCATTCTTTCAACCTTTACCTCCTGTAAAACATCCATACAATGAAGGGTATGATATAAGTGATAGGCGTTTTGTCATGCATGATCTCATTCATGAGTTAGCAACTCATGTTGCCGAAGACTTCTACTTTAGATTAAGGGAGAATAGAAACGAAATTGGCACCATGACTCGCCATTTGTCATGCAACTTTCAAAATCGTCCAAGCTTAGATCATGAGGTTTTCCAAAAATTAAAAGGCTTACGAACATTTATAGGATTGAATTTTTCCTATATTCCTGGGCCTTCTGAAAATGCTTCTCATATTTTATCATCAGACCTGAAGTACATGCGGACGCTGTCACTTAGCCAACTACGTACTTTAAAGATAGTTCCTGAGTCAATTGGAGAATTTGTCCATTTGCGCTATTTGGATCTATCTGGCACAGGCATTGCAAGTTTGCCTGATTCAATCTGTAAATTGTATAATTTACAGACATTGAAGCTGCGTGAATGTAATTCTCTCCTAATTCTACCAGGTGATATGCAAGAACTTAAAAATTTACGACATCTCGACGTTAGAGGCACTAATTTGAAAGAAATACCAAGGGGGCTGGGTAAATTAAAAGATTTGCAATTTTTAAGTGGCTTCATTGTTGGCAAAGAGCAGGAGACTGGGATTACGGAGTTGGGAGGAATTTCAAATTTGAAGGGTGAGATTGTAGTTAGTAAGTTAGAGAATGTCAAGAATGAAGATGAAGCAGATGGTGCGAGAATGATGGAGAAGAAGCGAATTGAAACTTTAACATTATCATGGTCAGATTTTGGTGATGCAGAAGATTCAAGCAGTGAGAGAAATATTTTGGCTAAACTTCAACCTCATTGGGATTTAAAACAATTGACAGTTAAACGTTATAGGGGCACAATATTTCCAGATTGGTTGGGAAATCCTTCCTACCATAACATGACCTTCTTGCGACTGGAGGGTTGTGAAAATTGTTGCATGCTTCCCCCTTTGGGACAGCTCCCCGCTCTGAAGACATTACATATTTATGGATTAAAGCGTGTAAAAAGCATTGGTGATGAGTTTTTGAAGGCTGATGATTGTTCTTCCATGAAACCATTTCCATCCCTTGAATATCTTTACTTCCATAGCATGGCATCCTGGGAACAATGGCTTTCCACTGACATGGAAGCTTTCCCTAAGCTTCAACGTCTCACAATAAGTTCCTGCAACAAGTTAGTTGGAAGTCTACCTTCCGAGTTGCTTTCTTTAGAAACTTTGGTTATTTCTTATTGTTCATTGCTTTCTTCTCATATTCTAAGGTGTCCCAAACTTCGGTATTTGCACATATATAAAAGTGAAAATGTGGCATGGCAAGAGCCAGAGTTACCACAGGCCCTTCGCGCTTTAGAAATTTCAGGATGCCGGGTGTTGGAATCAGTGTTGGAGGCACTCGCTAAACATTCCCATCTGCAAGAATTAACTATCCGTGATTGTTCCAATATATCAACTTTAATGATTCATTTGCCCCAATCATTACAAGAATTAAGTGTATACAGCTGCAAAAATGTTGATTTTGTGATGAGTTCAACCGCTCCTCTTCAAAGTCTCCGGTCTATTAAAATTCACAGTTGTAGTTTTGTGAAGTTTATGTCAGATGAAATGGAAGGTGTCCTCCCAAATTTAAGAAGGCTATGGATATTTGATGTTAAAGGGATGGAAGGATTTCCAGAAGGGGCTTTTGTGCCGAGTTTGAGAGAAATTTATATTCATTCGTGTAACATGGAGCTCATAATGTCCGATCAAGCAGTGCGGCACCTCCTAAGAAATATCGCTGACCTTCGTATTGCGAGTCCACGTGATGAAAGTTATGTCGTCAAGTGTTTTCCAGAGGTGTGTTTTCTTCCTACCACTCTCACCACTTTGGGATTCTTTGCCTTTAGGAACTTGGAGACATTGAATTGCTCGGGACTTCAGCACCTAACCTCTCTCCAAAAACTAAACATCCAATCTTGTCCAAAGCTGGAGAAAATGTCAGGGGAAAAGCTGCCTGCTTCTTTAACAGAGCTTCGCATTTGGGATTGTCCATTGCTTAAAGAAAAATACCACAATAAGGATGAACAATTTTTGCGCCAGATATCCCACATCCCACTCATCCACATAGATTGGGATAAAATCATCCACAAGGTATTTATATGTCCACAATCTTGTTCCCAAGTATTATGTTCTGCTTGTTCATATAAATGCATCCAGAGACCATTATGCCTCCATATAAATGTTTCTCAATATTAATTTTCTTACATTTCTGGAACCGCTTCTTACCTTTGGTTAACCTTTTGGCAATTTTATATGATATTAACAAAATTATTCGTTTTGTTGTGCTTCGGATTCCAGCACGCTCTCTTCCCCTCTCTGTTTTTTGGAACCTGCTTTGGCTATTTTTCTTTGCCTTGTTTTTTGGTTTCTTTTTCATCGTGTCTATATATTAATATAAATATATTGAGAAAAACAGTATGATTACCATCTTTAGATATATTTAAAAATTGTTGTTTTAGAAATTATTGCGCACCAATTATGTGCGATTTTTTTAAAACCTGAACCGAAAATGCTCCTTGCTGATTTGCATCTTGACAAAATCATTTTTTATGAGCTCGAATGATGAAAATGAACAACAATTACAATTGGTATTACTGTGTTTTTGTGATATAATATGTTGTATATATAGTTAATTAGCAATTTTATATTCTGTTGTGTTAGTTTCCTAATGAAATTCAGATGACTATAATTTGCAACTTCATGAATTAAATTGAGGTAGCAATCTCGTGTGTTTATATTAAATTAAATTATTATGAATATTTGATGACAGGATATAATGATGCAATTCTAGAAAACATTTGATGTGCTTCAAAGCATTAATTCATTTTCATAGCCACTTTAATTACATATCCTGCACTGAAACGTTAACGATCTCAACGCTGTCCATTATATTTAAAATTTCATTCCTTCAAATTTATGCAGGGCTGAGGTCTCAAATTTAGTATGAGGTGTTTTGCCGCTCCACATTATTCAATCATGAAGGTATACTTCTTGACAAATTCCCATCTATATAACAGATACCATTTCTTTCTCTGTTTTTTTTTTTTGGATAATTAATCTTAGTTTGATTGAGTTTTTCTTCTTATGGGATTGTTGCAGGTAGAGTCCAAAATGGTCTGTTAGTTCTAATTGATAAAGGAAACACAGGGTGCTTCTTCTTCTTCTCAAAGTGTAGTGCTCTAATTAAGATTCTTCATGTATTCATTCTTGCTCTGAAGAGGTTTAAACTGAACCAGAGCCTTTGATTTCTTCTTTCTCTGGTAATCTGCTTATTCAATTATTCTGTCCTATATTTGCTTTGGTTTTGATTAACTTATTAGCAAGTTACTTGAGGATAATGGATTGCCATTTCCATTTTTTTTTTTTTTTATATCTCTTGTGTTGTCTCTGAACTTCCCTTTCATACGCTTAAATCGTAGCATCAGCAAGAGGGACAGAGAGGGATTTGCAGACTCGAACATGCACTCAGAAGAAATCCATCATCTTGGCTTCTTGACAAAAATTCTCTGATTTGCTAGGACTGTCCTTTGTGTGAGTCGTCTGCATCAATTTTTTTTTTTTTTTCACTTTTGAAGATGCTTGTTGGTGACTGTGTGCTATGCATCTGTACATTGTTTTCCTTTTTTTTTTTTTTCCTTTTTAGGTTTGGTGTGTACATGATAGGAGGATGAGCTATGTATAATGTATTGTGAATATTCATTACTTACGAAAATTCTCAAGTTTCATGCTTGGGGAGAGGATGTAGGATTCAATTTTTTGAATCTGAACCTCTATATATCGTGGTGTCATTTTATTTTATTTTCTTTTTATAATTCCAAATCCTCAAAAGGATTATATGTTGAAAAGTAAGTAATTAGGTATATCACTTTTTTCAATCAAGTGGACAAGCTTGTTATGTTGAAATATATACAACAGGAGTGAAGATGGAGCAGCCATGCCGAAGTTTTAAAGAAAGCCTTCAACGCCAAAAGGGTGTAATGCAATCCTCTAGATTAGTCAAAAGCTTATTGGATTCAAAATAGTTTTATGCACTGCATCTTTAGGATATACTACTCATTAACATAGCTATTAGATAACTAATTCGAAGATATTAATTAAAAAAATTAGTTAAGTTAAATAATCGTCAGTGTTAATTTTTTTAAACTATTATCTTTAATCATATGTATTAGGTCGATTATAATTATCCTTTAGTGATAATTTCTCACAATCAATAAGGATTTTTTAAAAAAAATAAAAGATAAAATAAATTAAGGTATTCTAATTTCTGATTAACTCTGATATTAAGTATAGGAGACAGAAATATAAACAAACACAAATATATAACACAGCACATCAAAGGTTCCAGTAATATTGTTGCATGTATTCCAAGACGAAAGGCTCATATCACAAAAATTGAGAGGCTTACGAGTAATTTCACCATTAGATTTAGATCTTTGTCATGCAATCGAGACACTAATCCTTTTCTCAAAAGGCAATGTGGCTCTCATAGAAATCAATTATTGCCTACTCTTACCCTATATAAGTGTCTGCACCAAAATATCTCTTCACTTTTGCTACAATTGATTCCCCCATCAATTTAACTTTAATTAACTCGTCGTCACATTCCTTTGAAGAAATATCACTAAAAAAAACAAATTTAAATACAATCTCGCTCTTTTGCATAAAATTACAGTTTCGCGCCAATTTCTACTTAAAATTAGAATAGTAAAGAAGCTTCTTTTTATGCTTAATGCATTTAATAACTAGCTTTTCTAAGTTTTTAGGGTGAAAATGTCATTTCTTTTGCAAAAAACAGAAAAGGGAAAAAAAAAAAACCAAAAATACATACACTGATATAGAGGGGCATAGATAAATAGGATGAAAAGTTCTTGGTTACCGATTCCAAAACCTCAGTAATGGCAAAACATATAATATTGGATTATTATTGCACTTGACACTTTTGAAGGATTACTAAATTACCTGCAGGTGACCCTTTTTCTCCCATGATCAATGCAGCCATTTCTAAATGTTACCTCCTCCGCACTGTTAGTTAACAAATCTAATGACCAAGCCATAAAATAATTGCATATTCACTGCAAAATCATAGTGTACAGAGAGATGTTCCATTGATTGACTTTCATGTTTACACTTGTTGCATGTGTTCTTGCATCCTCCTGCATAGCCAGATAGCTAGAAGAAAAGAGAAGCTCCAATGGACATTAGAATTAGAATAAGAATACGCAGGCTTTTCCGCTTAAACTGATAGCTATTGCTGTTTAAGCTTGAGAAGAGATAGACTTTAGCCTTGTTCACTCAGAGTTAGATTCTTGTATCCACCTGCATGTTATGATCCTTCAAACACTTTTTCTAAGAGCAACCTCATTTTTTGAGAACTTCCAAAATAAATATCTAAATCCTACATAGAACATTGCTTTTCCAAATCATTTCTGGCGTTATATATGTGACGCACAAGTAATATGCCCTTGCTGTTGCTTCTCCGAGGTCACTGGTTGCAGTAGAAGATCACCCATTGTGGACAAACACACTGGACGTTTTGGCTGCAGAGGAGACCACGGCAATTAAACAAAGAGAAACCCCTTCCCATTAATTACTATCTTCAAATCAAGACCATATGTCATATTAATTCATCAGACCAAGTAAAAACTTTAAAACTCATTGTTAAATTGGCAAAATTTTTCAAATTTACTCTTATTAAAGTTTTCTTTTCTTTTTGTTTTTACAAATCAATCATTCATTGATTCTGATCTCTCTCCCTTCTTTTTTCCTTTCCAATGACTATGAGAGTTAAGTAAGGATAAACTTCAAAAAAACAGTGATCATATGCCTTACAAGTTACTTATATTTAGGACAAAAATTTTCTCCACAAGTAACTTATTATAATAAGGACTAGAGTGGTGTTCATGATGCTTTCAATTTGATGTAAATTCTAATTGATAAGAACGGCAAGGTGCATTATTATTCCGATCAAGAAGGTTTAATTTTTCCTTCTTGACTTTGAGATCCTGCAGACTTGATTATGGCCCATCACACGGGAAAGATGGAAGTGTTTGAATTGGTTATATTAATTGGTTGAGATGGGCACAAATTTTTTAGTGTGTTGGACTGACCCATTTTTGTCGAATTTCCTTGGGTTGTTTGTTTAAATTTGACTAAATGTTATTGAGTAATTTATTGTTGGCTAAGTGTTCATTTTATTTTATTTTTTTTGGTGGGCTTTAGAGATAGAAGAAACAAACGATAGGAAAAGGGCTAAAAAAAAAAAAACAGAGTAGTTGGTTTGTTATGAGTTGTCATTTTGTCCAACAGAAATTGTGTTTAACAAAATAAGCTGGTTTCTCACATGATAAATCACAGTTTGAACTCTCACTAAGACAAGTGTTTGTGTTTAGAGCTCGACAGTATCTTGGATACGATTACTTTCAATAAGATGATACATGTAACTGGAAAAATAAATTGTCATTTAAGCTCAAAAATACACTTTTTTTTTTGTTGATTTGGAGTAGAGGTCTGTGTTTTGCTGTTTGGTTTTGAAATTTTTTTTTTCAGGAGATAATATTTCTAGATAAAGAAATTTAGAAGCCAAAGCATGACAATATCTCCACAACGAATGCAAAAAACCAGGTAACTTTGGTTCAATCCAAACAGCAAAATTAAGGATGACGAATTAATTTACATGTTCAATTGGGAACTATGAAAATGGATAAAGAACATCAGTTAAAATAGGGTATAGAAACCAACAAGCTATTAGTTGAAATGTTAAGCGGTCATACCCTTTTTAGGACGAGGATACAAGTTCAAATTGTAAAAAATACACTTGTTGAAAAGATTTTAACCTTAACATTTTCGGCTTGACAGAAATTAATTTCAAGTCCAAAATCATGAAAGGAAATCTTGAGTTACACAATTTTTAAAAAAAAAAGGGTATAGAAAATATATAGGGAAAAAAACTCAGAACCATTATAAGTCAGAAAATAGACATAGTTAACTAAGAAATTGGAGGGGAGAAGAGACACTCTCTTTTGGCTCTCCCTTGGAGGATCACGACTACCGTAAGCGTATCATGCGTTATAAGATGATTTTCAGGTCTCAAGACCCTTTTAACTCCAAATTCAATTGGATCACATGAAGTAAACACCACAAAATAATTAAAAAAAATTAAAGAGAAATGCAAGAGGATATAAATAAATAGGTGTTTGGCTCCATTAATCTCCTTTCATCATTACTATCACCAAATTAGGGCCGATTTAGGATCACGTTTGGGCCGCCAAACATGCATCCCCATCTGGCTTCTTATGTGTCTATGTTTTTAACATGTTTGGATCCACAGTAGGCTAATCTGACTTCTGAGGCGCAGATGGACTTCTGGGAGAAGCTGATTTCGGGTGCTTTTTTTTGGATGCTGGTGCGTTGAGAAAACCGTTGGAATGTTTTATTAGGGTGTTAAATTTTTTTACCTACCTGACCCTCTTGCATGATTTTTCTCTCACTTAGCTAAAAGAAAAAAAACGACACATGCACTCTCATTTTGAAACGCGATCTAAAGCTAAAGGGAGCCTTGCGACGTCTTCTACCATATCCCTGCCATGCGCCCACCGTCTCCTATCGTGTCTTCGCCATCTCATCAGTTTCGGTTCTTGTGTGGGAGTGGGTGGAGTGTGGTCGTTCATTCAGTTCTTCCGATTAGTTCAGTTGTTCTTCCTCTTCCTCTGTTCGGTTGAAGCCAGCGTCGCCGTCCATTGTCGCCGCCGTCTCCTACCGTGTCTCCACCGTGTTCCATCGTCTCATCAGTTCTGGTTCTTGTGTGGGAGTGGGTTGACTGTGGCCGTTCATTTAGATCCTCCAAATATGTTCGGTTGTTCTTCTTCTCCCTCTGTTCAGTTGCAATCTAGGGTCGCCGTCCGTTGTCGCTGTCATCTCCTGCCGTGTCTCCGCCGTGTTCCACCGTCTCATTAGTTCTGGTTCTTTTGTGGGAGTGGGTGGACTGTGGCTGTTCGTTCAGATCCTCCAAATACCACTGGGTTGTTTGTCTTCTTCCTCTGTTTTGTTGCAAGCCGTCTGTCTGTTTTCACCGCCGCTAGATCGCATCTGCTCCTAATCCATATTGGTTAGAGTCTCGTTTGTTCATCTGGTAAGAGATATGTGTTTTTGGTCCTAGATCTGCTGGTCTTCGATTCATGTTCTTGGCTGCCATTACTAGATAATTCGGACCCATAGCGTTATTGATTTTAGAAGTGTTGATATGATATTCTTGCTCTTGATCTGATGTTCTTTCGATTAATGTGGCCTGGCTGTCGAACTTAGTAGTAGCATAGTAGGAAGAACTGATTTGGTAGTATGACTTGGTAGTATCGTAGGAGGAAGAACTGCTGGTCTTTGATTCTTCTATTGATGATTTGTGGTTTGACTACCCCTTTCCTGTTAATTATTTGTGACAAGCTCTGAAAAGTTGGCGTTTTTTAGTTTGAAAATCTGAAGATCAGTGTTTCTATTTATCGGTGTTTCTAAAAAGTGGCGTATATATTCATCAATGATGCTTATTGTTGATGAGTATGTTTTACAAACCTAAATATATATGATTCTGAGGTTATAATTCATAAATATTATATATATATATATTAGATATTTCCTCTCATATTTATTTACAAGAGAAACGTAAAAGGAATTTTGAAACTTGACCAAAGATGACATCTTTTTAGGTGTCCCCCTCTCGGGAAGTTTTTTGTAAAGTGCTTCTTATTTAAGATTGTTGAATTTGTATAATATTTCTGCGTTGTTGGAAAAAAAGTGCTCTGGTTTACTATAACTCCCTTTTGCATTCTTGATTAACATTTTTCAATAGAATTATGAACAAAGATAAAGGTAAGGCAACATGGGATAGATGCACCACAGAGGTGTTACTTAAAGAATGCATGGAGCAAATCTACCGGAAAAATCATCAAGGAACATCATTTTCAAAGCCTGGGTGGAATAATATTCACTATGCATTCAATGCAAAAACATGAAAATCATATGAGAGGAAGCAATTGAAAAATAGGCTCAATAGCTTGAGGAAGGATTGGAGGACATGGGTTGATTTAACCAAAGAGACCGATATAGGTTGGGACCCTATAAACAATACAGTGGTGGCAACAAATGAATGGTGGGAGAAGAAAAAATTGGTATATAATTGTTAATCTTAAGTTATGAATTGTGTTATTACTTGTTATAGGCTTTCATTTTTCTAGATTGTATTCTTGCAGGAGAATCCCCAGTATGAAAAGTTTAGATATCAGGGGTTAAAGTTTGCTCATGAATTAAACACGATATTCAAGGGTGTGATAGCATCTGGAGAGGATATGTTGGCACCATCTTTAACCCAACCTCAGACACAAGAGGATGACAAAGAGAACGTGTATAGAGTTGATACAGATCTACTTGAAGGATCGGGGGATAGCGAAGAAGATCTTGGAGGTGGTAGTTTAGGAGTTACAGATGAGATGGCAGGCGTAAACCTAACAGCAAATACTGCACCTAGTGGTTCAGGAAGCCATGGGAAGAGGAAGAGAGGTGAAGTGTCTAGTAGGCAGAAAAAGCAAAAAATTCCAGTCTCAAGACAAATCACAGATTCAGTTAGTGAAATAGCTACCGCATCTAAGGATAGAACGGTAGTTCTAAACAAAATAAAGGAGGTATCAATTTCTGAGGTTACAGCTGAAGTGCTCTGCCTTGAAGAAATTACAAGTAACTTTGATTTTTGAAACCGGTGCTTAAGACTTCTGCTGCACAAGAGTGTTCGGGAAATGGTTGTTTCACTAAAAGGACAGCCAGAATACTTGGTTGTATGGCTATAGGATATGGCATACAATCCATCAGCATGGCTAAAACCCCCTGCTTGAACTATATTTTAGGATGCATGTTATGACTTTATTTTGTCTAACTCGGACCAGAGTTGTTATTATATGTTTTTAAGTTAATGTTTGTGGAACTATGAAATTATGTAACTTGTTGATTGATTATGAATGTTTTTGAATGTTTCTAAGTTACATGTGTTGTTTATAGTGATAATTGCAACTTATGAATGTTTTTAGACTAATTTTTATGTGTTTGCATGTTTAACAGCGAAAAAATATTTATTTGTCACATACCTAAAAATATTTATTTGTCGCTTAAAAAAATTCTTACAGTTGAATTTAACCACACTCACAGGTGACATTATCTATGGCAAATTGGAACAATCAATTTACGTTTGAGTGGATGGAGGAAGATGAATAGTCTCAAGAGGAGTCGGAGGAAGATGAACAATCTCAATTGATTTCCTTTTTAGATGAAGACATAACACAGTATGAAGAGGTAGCTGTATTGGTGAGTCAATATGTGATGCCTTATGTGTGCAAAGAGCCACGAAGAACTAGTCAGCAAACAGGTAATTTATGGGTGCAAGAAATTTTGTGAGATCATGAAGTTCGGTGTTATGACATGTTTCGAATGGAAAAAGAAATGTTCATGCGATTATGCTCTAAACTGGTCAAACATGGTTTACAAAATTCTAAGTATCTGGGAGTGGAAGAAATTGTTGGTATGTTTTTGAACATGGTTGGTCATGGACAATGTAATAGGATGATTCAAGAAAGGTTTTAACATTCAGGAGAAACTCCAAGCAGGCATTTTCATAGAGTATTACAGGCTTGCCTTAGTCTATCTAGGGAATATATCAAACCACTCGATCCTGCGTTTTCTGTAACTCACCCAAAAATAAAAAACGATAAACGATATTCGCCATATTTCAATGATGCAATAGGAGCAATTGATGGCACTCATGTACGATGTGTGGTGAGTCTTTCGAAGCAAGACAAATATATCAAGAGAAAGGGATATCCGACACAGAATGTCATGGCTGTATGTGACAGGGACATGTGCTTCACTTTTGTGTTGGCGGGATGGGAAGGTACTGCACATGATGCTCGTGTGTTTAACACTGTTGTCTCAACTCCAGCCTTGGATTTCCCTCATCCACCTCCAGGTATATTTTTATTAGCTTCAATTTTAATTATATCGAATTCATTTTATATTTTCATTAATTTCACAATGTCAACATAATTTCATGATTTATTAGGGAAGTATTATTTGGTCGACGCTGGCTATCCAACTCTACCAGGATATCTTGGTCCGTACAGATGTGAGCGCTATCACCTTCCAGACTTCAGGCGACAACCGGGATTTGAAAATTATAACGAAGTCTTCAATTATTACCATTCAAGTTTGAGGTGCACTATTGAAAGGACTTTTGGGGTGTGGAAGAATAAGTTTCGCATCTTAGAGAAGATGCCAAGTTACAAGTATAAAACTCAAGTCCAAGTAGTTTGTGCTACAAAGCTATACATAATTTCTTTCGAAGAAATTCTGAAACTGATAGAGATTTCATACAAGCTTAATCTGAAAGTACAATTGACGAAAACAATGATGATGAAGCTGGTCAGACATCCTCTTCAAATTTACCTAGATCAAGACAAATGAATCATGTGCGTGACACAATCAGAGACCAAATTGTATTAAGCATGGCATCCAATTAGTTATTTGATGTATTTAGTTAAAAATGCTACGTTTGTATGACCTCTAATTTATATATTTATCCATTACATATATTTAATTAAGTATTTTATTATTTTTCAATTTCCTTCTAATAATAACTTAAATTTTTTTATTTTTAATAATTTTATTTTCAATACTTCTTTTAAAATGGTCACATTATATATATAATTTCTTTATAACAATAAATTAAATTTCCTTATTTTAATAATTTTATTTTCATTACTTTATTTAAAATAGTCACATTATATATATAATTTCTTTCTAATAATAAATTAAATTGCTTTACTTTTAATAATTTTTATTTTCCTTACTTCTTAAAAAATAGTCACATTATATATATATATATTTAATATTAGATATGTACTATTTAATAGAATTCATGTCCTTTTAAGTCATTTTACATCCAAACTTACTTTTACATTTATCATCTAAACAAGTTTCAACTTCTCAAACTGGTTTTTTTCTAAAACCCAATCCAAACATGAATCACATTACCCTATCTAAGTTTTACTCAATCTGACTTCTGTAAAAGTCATATTGAAAAAAAAAATTACTTCTCCACCGCTAACCCAAACACACTCTTAGTCCTATTTTATTGAGTAGGCAAACGTAGAGACGTTTGTAAGCACGGTTCCAATCCGCGATGTTTGTATCATAAGGACGCCTCTCATGCCCGCTGGAGCCGCCACTGCTCGCTCGGTGCTCGGCCACTAAAATACTCCCATGCGAGGGGAAGTGAATGTTTGATAGATAATTTCATTAAATTTTTAATACGAATATATTACTTTACTTTTTATCTATGATATTAATAAAATAATTTAAATGGATTAAGGATATTGGTTAAATTAGTTAATCTGATATATTTTTTCTCAAACATCATAAGTATCTTTTTTAATTCTCTCATTTCTTTCACTATTTGATTATTATTGAGCGAATATTAATAAGATTAATTTAGAAAAAATTAATGAATATATGAAATGAGTTTTATATATAATATCAATATCAATTCTTTAATTAGGTCTTAAATCAAAGATTAAATAGAAACAAAATCACAAAATTGTTAAATTTTAATATATCAGATTTAAAACTTTTTTTGATTCGGACGAAACATAATACAACTCATTTTTTAGGCCTAGGGAAAAATGAGTTGGATGCTTCTTCGAAAAATAACAATAGAAAATAGTGAGTGCCTATTACCAATAAAGATATAGCTAGAAAAGTAACTCCGCGTGAAGACTAGCAAACTAAAAGCGAGTCTTCAAATGCGCTTTGTCCTACTTTTTATTTGTTAATGATTCTTTCACACGAAATTTTCTTGTTTATTGCAGTCGCATGGCCCTGTCTATGGCTAACAAAGACTTGTATACCAAGGAAGTGGCCAAACAGTAATAAAATAAAATTAATCAAATCTGCTTGGTTTAGACGTCTCGATATTGCAGAAACGGCACATAGGACATAGCAAGCAAATTGAATCGAAAAAATATATTAAGTTTAGGAAAATGACAATTTTTTTGTTTGATGAAAATAACATTCAGGGTGGGTTTAATTTAGTATGAGAGAAAATGAGAAGAGGGGAGGGAAAAGAAAATTTCAAAAAGCTCGATTTAAAAAATTAAAAAAGTAGGATTAAAAATTTTAATTAATTTTTGTTACCTTTTTTATTATTTTTATTAAAATTTTAGAACACCACTTCTCTAATTTTTTAAATAAAACTTATTAAAATTTGGGAAAATGACAGATAAAGAAGGCTGAAATAATAAAATGCCAGAATGGGAAGCTAAGCAAATGTATTACCAGATAGGGAAGTGTTGCCTGATTTGGGATTATGCAAATGTTGCACAATTACAAAACAGCCCCTCATATGCAAACCGAAAAAGTGACCGGTGGAAGTGTGGAAGTTGTGGCGGGAGCTGGAGGAAAAAGTTGGGAGGGACCACGAACGTGGGAGCATGAACGCGCGAAGCAACAACTGAACGACGGAAGCGAGGTTAGTATCCAGTGACTATATTGTTCGCCTGTGTCTTTTGTCCCTCTCCTTTATGCGCCGGTTGATTTTCCTCTTCCCGTTGGATGGCAATGTCGTCGATGTGGGGATGGTTTTGAGGTGGAGAGGGTGGCGAAGCATGGAGACGGCGTGGGTATATAGAAAGTGTGGGGGGAAGGACGGTGATCAGAGGGTGAATGCACGGGGAAGGAAAAACACTGAGGGAGAGGGGTTTGATGGCGTCACAAGTGGGTTAGAGTGATTAGTGTCAGATAAATGGACAATGTTGGAGGGAGATTCGAATAATGGAGTGGATTGATTCTGAGAAAACGAAGCATTAGTGTGGACAGGAAAGAAATGATTGTTTTGTTGCAAATTATAAGCATGAATGTGTCAAACCCTAAGTTGGTCGTGTAAGTTGATGATGATGGTATTAAGTCATATAATCATTCGACTTCTGTTATGTTATCAGTGCAGGTAATGAAGATAAATGAATTTCGAAGCTGGGTCATCTTGTGGGAAGGAGCTGTTCTGTTATTTTCATGTGGGGGGGAAATTTGTGACAAATGGTGAAGGTGAAGTGAGATATAATGGAGGTGGCGTGAGGTTAAGAAGCATTAAGGATGGGCTGACACTTGATGAATTGAGGCTAATGATATCTGAGTGGATTGGTGGCGATGGAAGAAATTATGACATTAAGTACACAGTGGCCTTTGATGAGAAGACATTGATTGACCTTCATGACAATGCTGAAATGTATAACCTCTTTCAATACAATGGGAACAGCGGTCATGTGTATGTGGCCGAAAAAAGACAAGTGGGTCCCCAACCAAGGGACAATGTAGAAATGTAAGTGGAAGTTTGTCCTAACTATTTGTTGTCATTTATGAATTTCTTCTTGTCATTTGTGTTAACGAGTCTTGTCATTATGAATGCAGAACAGAGAGATTCATGGGCATGTCACAGCAAACTGAACTGGATGCGTCTCCCATTAGTTTGTGTTGTGATTATGGCTGGCTCAGTGAAGAAAATGCTCGTGAATGTGACAATGATGAAATAAGTGGGCCCCCTAATGTGGATAAATCTATCGGAGCTGAAGATACGGATGGTAGTGAGATGGTTCATGCGGAATGGAGGGGACTTTTAACAGGAGTGGGCCAACGTTTTCCTAGTGCAGATGTATTTCGGGTGTCTGTATACAAGTTTGCACTTGCAAACAAGTTTGTGGCCAAGTATATGAGGAATAGCAAGGAATTCATGTCGATAAGGTGTAAAGTTGAGGGTTGTCCATGGAAGCTATGTGCAAATCATGTGGGGAAGAGTTGTGATGTGCTACGAGTGACGACATTTATAAACCGGCATGTTCATTCTGCCCAAGATAGCTTGGACGTGATGCATAGTGGAAGAGCTAGTTTGAACTCATCAATAATAATTGATGAGATGAGGGATCATGCAGACAAGCGCACTTCTGAGATAAGGAAGAGGTTGAAACGAGAGTATGGGATTGATCTAACATATAAACAGGCTTATAGAGCAAGAGAGAAGTCACTGGAAGACATATATGGCAGGCCTGAACAATCATACATGCTCATACCATGGCTATGCGAAAGGATAAAGGAAACAGATGAAAAATCAGTGGCTGAATGGACTGCTATTGGGAACCGGTTTGAGCGTGTTTTCATTGCTTACGGGGCATGCATTGAGGGTTTCTTGGGTGGCGCGAGGCATATTATGTATGTTGATGGAACTCACTTAAGCGGACCATACAAGGGGACAATGTTGTCAGCTTCAGCTTATGATGCAGATAACGAGCTGCTGCCATTTGCAATTGCAATTGTGAAGGGAGAAACACTAGATGACTGGACGTGGTTTTTCTATATGATAAAAAAAATCCTGGGTTCTGTGGAAGTAACGATTGTATCAGATCGACACAATGCTATCATCGGAGGAGTGGCATCAATCTTTGGGGGTCAAAGGCATGCCTTTTGTTATAGACACATCAAGGAGAATTTTAGTTCAGAAGTTATGAAAATGAATAAGGGGCAAACAAGGACAAATGGCCGATCAAAGGAGGATGCACTATATTTATTGGATAAAATTGCATACGCAAGGACGGATGAGAAATTTGAGGCAGCAATGGATGACATGAGATCCTTTTCTCCAAGGCTATTTGATTGGCTTATTCATCATGGGGATGTAGATAGGTGGGCTAAAAGTAGGTTCCCATATAAAAGATGGGACAATATTACAACCAATATAGCAGAATCATTCAATGCATGGATGGTGAATGAGAGAAAGCATACTGTACCCCAATTGATCTATGAGCACCGAGATAAAGTTGCAAGAAAGCTGCATGCCTCCTATGTGGGTATGACCAAATGGAAGAATTGCGTTGGTCCAAATATAGAGAGTAAGGTGCTGGATATGGTGGCTGGGTCTGACCATATGTATGCTGAAAATTATGGTGGGGGAAGAGTGAAGGTGACAACATCACGTGGAGACCATCGGGTTGATCTTGGACTACACCAATGCAGTTGCAGATCTTGGCAAATGACGGGGATCCCTTGTTCCCATGCTTGTGCTGCCATCAAGATTGTGCACGGACAATGTTTATGATTATATTGATAATTGCTATAAAAAGTCATCACAAGAAAAGATCTATGCTCGCAGTATGATTCCTGTGGTAACAACAGACATGCCTCACCCAAATGACTACTATAGAATAGAAAATGTCAGTGAGCAAGTTTTCTTGCTACCTCCCATGACATCCCGACCACCAGGAAGGCCAAAAGTAAACAGGGATGAATCACAGTTCCAGAACAAACGGATATACCACTGTGGAAGATGCCACCAGCCTGGACACACAAGGAGGAATTGCAGAAATCCTAACCCATCATGAAGTTTCGAGTACAGTGGGGATGGGTCATTTTTTGGTGTACATAGTTGTATGCTCCGCCCTTGTCAACTTTTTTGGGACTGGGGTTGTAGTTAGGAGCTAGGTGGAGACATTTTTTTGTAAGTAAGCTGATAGTTATTTCAGTGATAACGGAGCATTAAGTGTGGCTAGTATCTTAATGTCCACTTGTTGAATACATGAAAGGAAGTTACTGTTATGGGGATGTTAGCTTTTGTTAATGGCGCATTACTTGTTGTCATTTTTAAATTTGTTCTGGTCATTGGCAGTGATGCTATCAGCATAAGCTGACAGCCGTGTTGAACTGATGTTGTAAAATCAGACCAGGTGATCCTTGTCATTATCGCTGTCATATTCGCTTCACTTCGTGTCATTTTTAAATTTGTTCTGGTCATTGGCAGTGATGCTATCAGCATAAGCTGACAGCCGTGTTGAACTGATGTTGTAAAATCAGACCAGGTGATCCTTGTCATTATCGCTGTCATATTCGCTTCACTTCGTGTCATTTTTAAATTTGTTCTGGTCATTGGCAGTGATGCTATCAGCATAAGCTGACAGCCGTGTTGAACTGATGTTGTAAAATCAGACCAGGTGATCCTTGTCATTATCGCTGTCATATTCGCTTCACTTCGTGTCATTTTTAAATTTGTTCTGGTCATTGGCAGTGATGCTATCAGCATAAGCTGACAGCCGTGTTGAACTGATGTTGTAAAATCAGACCAGGTGATCCTTGTCATTATCGCTGTCATATTCGCTTCACTTCGTGTCATTTTTAAATTTGTTCTGGTCATTGGCAGTGATGCTATCAGCATAAGCTGACAGCCGTGTTGAACTGATGTTGTAAAATCAGACCAGGTGATCCTTGTCATTATCGCTGTCATATTCGCTTCACTTCGTGTCATTTTCTGTTGGATACCAACAGGATATATTGAAGTAAAATTTAGTGACCTGAACAAAAAATGAAAACCAATAGCACATGTCCAATGGGGTTGTTGTCATCATCTGTTTTTGTGTGGTTAAAACCAGATTCATTCATGTCACTGGGGAATAAATTGGCATCATGGTTCTCAACTATCATACATTTATGGACACCAATCTCTGTTAACCATAACAATACACAGTAAATTTTTGGTCAGCCTACAATGCACATTACATACAGCAATCTAACAGAGGACAAGTGAATTATGACCCTAACATCGAGACACCTAAGACCGACGCCTTTTCTTGGACTTTGTGCTCTTGGTTGGTTGTGGTTGTCGAATAAGGGCCAATGCCTCGTCACGTTTTTCATTCTGTTCATGATTGACCAACCACCATGTCAGGTCACGACGAAAGCCAGCAACTTCTTCCTCTGTGTAGGTAAGGGTCACACCAGGTTCCCATCTTCTCAGCCACATCATGCAGTGCACCCCACAATCCCTCCTGTGGACGCAACAATATCAGCACAGTTAGTTAACACATCTGACATGTGCATTTACCCCACAGAAATCGAATTTGACAAAACTGACAGGTTATTCTGCTGGGGAACTGCTGCAAATATCATAGGAGACATTGGCTTTTTCCCAACCAATCCTGGCTTGACCAAGTCCAGTATAATATTGAGCCTCTTCCTCTGCAACAACATTCAGGACCAACATAGAAAGTTTAATGATTTTCCAAGTTCAAAAACTAGGGTAAAGATAATGAGTTTTTTCTTACACAATCATCCACAGCCATTTCCACTGGGTCTTTGATGACAACCTTCTTCTTCTGCTTTCTGTCCTTGGTTCCGAAATGGTTCCTCATGGAGTCTATTACGTGGAAATCCAATGTGCTAGGCTGAATGGCAACGCAAAACCAGTGTTGGCCAACAAGAGCAGGACCAATTATGAAATCACATTCAGCTAAGTTGTAGCCAAGGAACTCAGGAAGAAAGAGCTTCTTATATTTTTGGGCTTTCCAGGTTGGATCATGTGCCATCATGTTCTGCATGACATGAAATTGTTAATCCATTAACAGAGAACAAGTCATTTCCAATTCAATTGCTGTCATTGGTATTTGCATTTGGAATTATGCAACCTCACCATGAAATCAACATCGAAAATGTGCCTCTTCCCTGGCCCCAACTCTGCCTTCATGTCCTCCATCACTGCCTTGCACACCAAATTAAGCACCTACAGAACACAAGTGAAAACGTCATTCTGGTACAATAATCTCACCAAACATTATCAAACATAATCGTGGGTGCAGGGACAGAGCATTCTAAAATACCCTGTTATTTACTCTGTTCACTCCACCCAGGGAAAACAGCTGTTGTCGGTCTATATCTTCATCAAACATTTTGATGACAGTCCTGCAAACATTGTCAGATGTCAGTGACAGAAAGTATGGTGTTGGGGACATCAATACTTGTCATTCCCATGTATGTTATTGTCATTTTCAATCCTATTGCTGTCATTTTCAGGGCACACTGTGTCATTTAAAAACAAAACACTAGCTACGGATATACTTACATATTCCCCTCTTCCTCTCCCTTGGGTCTACGGGATATTAAAGTGAAAAAGATGTCACTTTCCTCCTTTGGCCTCTTCGTCCTCGGAGCTGCCTTGAATTCTATCCACGGAGATTTAATTGTGGAACTCTTTGCCCTTGTTGACCTCCTAAGGTCAATCGATTTTTCAGGCCCTCCTTCCTCCCCACTGTCACTGCTCACCCATTCTCGATCCAACAGCAAAGGAACATTGGTAGGGGTCATTGTCAGTACATGTGTAGCTTCCTCACCCTCATCATCTGAATCCCGAACCTCCTTATCATCATCTTCGGCCTCCTCAACCACATAATCATGACTGACTTCCATGTCATCATGGTCATCTTCCTCCTCATCAACCACATGACCTCCTTCCCTGTCATCATGGTCATCTTCCTCCTCATCCTCATCGTCGTCGTCATCACCTCCATGACCATCACGGTCACCCTCTTCTTCCACCTCCTCAACCATGTAATCATCACTGACTTCCCTGTCATGAAGGTCATGTTGTTCTTCATCCTCATCCTCATCCTTCTCATCATCTCCTTTGCTGGTTTCATCCTCATCAAGTTCCTCATCTGCACTTCCCGCTGCAACCTCTCTTGCAATCTCCTCCACCACTCGGTCAACATCATCAACTTCTTCAGCATCGTTACCAGCTGCATCACCAACTGTTTCAACCCCTTCTTTAGCAGTGGCATTCTCATTCCCCATCCCCTTAACTTTGGCGTTCAATCCAATCTGCAGTTTGAGTAGCTCATCATCAAGAGCCTTCATTAACGTCCTCTGGCTTTCTTCAAGCTTCTTCACAAAACGAGCCCTCAACTCCTTCAATGCCTGCATACACAGTAAATGAAGATATCAAAAAAATTGTTCACTGTTATCAAATGCCAGTATCTCACTGGTCATTTCTAAATAAAGTCTTGTCATCTCAAGTATCAACCTTGCTAATAGACTGACTTAAACTCAGGTCACGTATATTTTCTAAGTTCCCACATACCGGATCTAAAGACTGCAAAATTGGACTGTCCTCATGTCCTGCTGAGTATACCTCGCTGCCACTGCTTCCATGCAATATTCCCATGCTGCTGCCTCTCTCTTTCTCCACCCTCTCCTTTATCTTCTCCTCGGTCCAATATTCAATGGCGCTTGTTGAACCCCGGTCAACAGACAATCCCAGCGGGAAACGCTCAACAAAATACAGCTGCAAAACCAAATAAAGATAGGTCACACTTCTGCAACAATAACAAAAGACAAAAATATAGTGAACCATAAGAAAAATATTGACTTACCAGCAGCAAATAAAGACACCCTCCAACATTGCAGGTTCCTTTCTTCTTCTTCTTTGTCATCTTCACAAAGTCTCCCATTTCCTTCCACAGGTTCTTGATTATGTACGTTGACCAATCATATTTCCAAAACCCATTCATCGTGTGACGCATCACTTTCAACAAACGTATATGTACAGTTGTGCTTGACCCAGGACATAGAAAAGCTCCAACTGTATAAAGCATAAATAGGAACTCAAAATTGTCGCTTTCTTCCCCAGATAATATCCTCTTCAGTATCTGGGTAAATGGAACCTTCCAATAAGTGTCCTTCAACCTCTTGTATTCCGGGTCATCCTCACTAACATCAGATTTCACTTCCTCCCCACTGTCAGGTACACCT
The DNA here is from genome assembly GCF_004799145.2 of Neltuma alba. NCBI lineage: Eukaryota > Viridiplantae > Streptophyta > Magnoliopsida > Fabales > Fabaceae > Neltuma > Neltuma alba. The sequence continues at coordinate 470,705 of NW_021636231.1, read as the reverse complement.
AGAAACTCATGCGCATCTTTTGCCTCAATTGCCTGCCCTTGCCCTCTAATGGTCAAAAAATGCGTTGGTGGGTCATAGCATCTCAACAATGACACAAGTAGATCACGTGGAAGTTGCTTCACATTCACATTAAGCAAGTTCCCAAATCCCATCCTTTGAACTTTCTGCCTCAACCGCCTGTTCTTCTTCACATATTCAGCCAATGATAGAAATCCGGGCAATGAGCACCGGGTGTACAAGGGAACATCATACTTCTTCTTCTCACCTTTCTGTGGCTTCGTTTTCCTTGCCCTCTCATTATACCTATCTTTCTCTTCTTCACTCAGGGCCCTCCATGCCTTCCCCACTTCAATTTTTTCTTCTCTTGCATTTTTACACTTCTCACCTCGTTTAGCCATATACTCCCTTCTGAACAACACAAGCCCACTGTGGACTCCTTTACTTGTGGACCCTTCCCCTTCTTCCAACACCATCTCGTATAGTTCTGCAAAGTCATCAAGGTACCATCATTAAATCATAATTTTAATACATTTACTACACATCTAGTTCTTTCCAGATTCGTTATGGTCATTTCCAATTAATTCATTGTCATTTACAATATGGCCATTACAGAGTGACAGTAAGGATGCCGGTATGAATATGGTCATTTCCAGTTAATTTATTGTCATTACCAATATGCCCATTACAGACTAACAGTTAGGTCAGTACTATGAATATGGTCATTTCCAATTAATTCATTGTCATTTACAATATGGCCATTACAGAGTGACAGTAAGGATGCTGGTATGAATATGGTCGTTTCCAGTTAACTTATTGTCATTACCAATATGCCCATTACAGACTAACAGTTAGGTCATTACTATGAATATGGTCATTCCCACTTAATTCATTGTCATTACCAACATGGCCATTACAGTCTGACAGTAAGGTCATTACTATGAATATGGTCATTTCAAGTTCCTTCATAGTCATTTACCAGTTTGGTATTGTCATTTCCAGTTTATTCATATAATCTTTCCACTCATTCAGACAGTAAGGTCATTACTATGAATATGGTCATTTTAGGTTCGATCATAGTCATTTACCAGTATGTTATTGTCATTTCCAGTTGTTCATATAATTTTTCCAGTCAATCAGACAATTTTCCTACTGATTTCAAAACCCATTTTTCCAGTTCTCAACTACGTTATTAAAAACAGAATAGCTTGCCACAGCGACTCAGCATAAACCCTTAATCGCCATTCCTGTCATTCACAAACTTCATCGCGTCATATCTAAATATTGCCCAATCATTGATTCCCAGACTCACCCAGAAACGTCGACCACAGCACGAAACTTAAATGCCTGAACTTACCTCACTGAAATGCTGTTGATGCTTGTTAACTGCAATGGTGAATCACCGTGCGCCAACCTTCGTCTTTCCACACAATCAGTCAGACGCGACCACGTTCGCCCTTTGAACAGCACGCCCTTCCACTTCCAACTCCTCTGCTCTCTTACGCACACACTATTTCGGGGTCCTCAACTGTCCAGCTTGCCGGCGTTTTTAGGGCAACAATGGGGATGGTGGAAGCGAGAAACCGGGAAGCACGACGGTCAGTGCAGGAGTGTTCGCGTGCGCCTTCTCTCTCTCCGCTTTCAAACGCTGACTGACAGGGGCTGTTTTGTAATTGTGCAACATTTGCATAATCCCAAATCAGGCAACACTTCCCTATCTGGTAATACATTTGCTTAGCTTCCCATTCTGGCATTTTATTATTTCAACCTTCTTTATCTGTCATTTTCCCTTAAAATTTTCCTTCTCCTCCCCTTTCTTCTATTTCCCTCGTGCGAAACAGTACCTTAACATCACTAACTATGTAAAATCAAGATTGAAAAGTTTGAAAATTTAATGGCAACTTTTTTCTTTTTTTGCCAGAATCCATAAAGATGTGTGTGTATAATTGTTTAGTATGCTAGAGATTTTTAATGTTTACATCGCTTATTAAGTTTTTGTTTACTTCGAAGAGCTTACTATTTGATTTGTATTCTCTGGCTTCCTTTTGTGAGGCATTTGGAGGAATGGTTAATTGATCATTTTATTAATTATCTATTCACTCTTTCCTTTTTCTCCCTGTTTAATTTTAAGGCAGCAAGATATACTTATTCCAAATCTTTTTACAGGTTACAATTGTTTTAAAAGATTAAGGTGTATTTAGTACCCGGAGTATTTTTTTAAATACATCTAACATCTCAAAATGTTTTTTCAGATGTATCTAGTATCTTAAAATATATTTAGATATATTCAGTATTTTAAACTATTTTTTTAGATACGTCCACTACTTTGAAATAACTTTTATTTTATTTTTTGATACGGTTATTTTATTTTATTTTAATACTGAATACACTTGAAAAAAAAATGTCGGCATACCAGATCGCACTTACTTTTTCTTAAAGTGGGTCGGGTTACTTTTACGAGCTATACGGATGTCTAGATGTCAAACTTCGTGGGGTCGTTCTTTGAAAACAAGCAATTCTACCTCCATTTTGAAGGGCCATAAGGTTGAGGTTTTCCATATATTTCTTCTTTTTTATTTCTTTGTCCAAGAAATTTTCCATGTTGTTTGATATTTTTCCTTTGTTTTATCAATAACAACAATAATAATAGTTATAATAGTCATAATAATTTATTATTATTATTTCATTTAGAGGAATATAAAGTGCATAGTAAAATTATGGTTAATTTAGACTGAGCTTGATGAGTTGTATAGAGGCACTCTAAAATGATCCCTTGTTCCCTCTGAACTAAGAGATATATATATATATATATATGTTTGACGCGTAAAAATAATTAAAATTCTTAATCTGTTATTTTAATGACACCTATTTTTATATATTTCTTTAAAATTAGTTGCGATTTATCATTAATGAAAGCAAATGGAAGTTTCTGGAGCACTAGATAATGTATTCACATTAACATTTTTCTTTTGTCATATTTATAGAATAGCCGGTATAATTATTTTGATTTGGTCGGTCCACATGCGAGGCACTGATATGTTATTTTTGATATTTAAATAATAAATCTTTTGTCATATTTGTAGACTTACAGGATAGCGAATCCTTGCCAATATTGGCCCAATATTAAAAATATAATCAGCCTAGCTGGTTTGTTTCTTAGCAATAATGTAAGGAAGTTTAAAAAAAGAGAAGCTGAAACGACCTAACGTAAGTAAACAAAGACTAATCATGTTAATTTTTTTAATGATTCTTTTGTCATAGTTGGATTATTATCATATAGATCATTGTTTCCTTGAAAAATATATACTCTTTCGGGTCTTAATATAAGATTTAATTAAATAATTTGAGTGGATTAAGGATATTAATTAAATTTGTTAACCTGATATACTTTTTTTAAAACACCAAAAGTGTCCTTTTTAATTCTCTCATTTCCTTCACTATTTAATTATTATTAAGAGAATATCAATTAGGTTAATTTGAAAAGATTAATAAACAAGTAAAATAAGTTTTATATATAGGATCAATATTGACTCTCTAATTATATCTTAAATAAAAAATCAGAGGGAGATATTAAATATAGAAACAAAATCACAAAATTGTTAAATGTTAATATATCGGATTTAAAATTTTTTTTTTTATTCGGATGAAACATATGACAAGTGACCTGAAAAAAAAAAGAGAAATACTCCTTTAGTCTTATTCCACAAATGAATGGGAAAGATAACAATAGTTGCATTCATGTTTAAAAAAAAACAAAAAACAAAAGCAATGATATAAAGAGCCTATTAGCAATAAAGACACAACTAGAAAAGTAAGGGTGTGTTACCATGGTTTGGAGATTAAGTAACCCAAACACCCACCCAAAAACCAAAACCAAGGTTTTGGGTCAAAACCATGGTTTTGGCTCCAAAACCATGGTCTTGGAAAAAGTAAAAATTTTTTGCTTTTGGAGAAAAAAAGGAGAGTGTGAGAGCCTATAAGATATGTATCTTGTTATTTTTTTTATAAACATATTTTTTATAAACATATTTAATATTATATTTTATAAATATATATACATATTAATTATTTATTAATTATATTATCTTATGTATTATTAATTATGTTGGTAAAAAATATATTATTAACAATTTTATTCCTTCAAATTAAAATATATCATAAAATCTATTTTTTCTGTAATTATCATGTTAACTTATATCTTTTTTTTAGTAATTTGTATATATAAAAAGTGCTTCTGATAACAACTATCCAAACACTCTCACTTCTCAGAATCATTTTTTTACAAAATCTATTCTTCACATAATTTATTCTCCCCAAAATCTATTTTCTAGAATCACTTTTTCAAACCACGGTTTGATTTCATCCAAACACACCCTAAAACCGTGTGAAGACTGGTAAACAAAAAGTGAGTCTTCTAAGGCGCGTCAATTTCAATATGACTAACGAGGACTTGCACACTAAAGAAGTGGCCAAACAATAATAAAATAAAATTAATCAAATCCGCGCTTGGAGGGACGATCTTGTCTTGCTCTTTTGTTTGTAATGTAGGTCTTATAAGATTATTATTTTCTGTGTCTGCGAAGCTGTGATTTTTTGAAGAAGGCGATGCGCAATTTCTGAGTTCAATTTGGAGGGACCTTCTTTAGCTGTTAGTAATACTTTACCGCCTAAAAAGAAGAGTTTGGTATTGATGGAACAGGAAGATTCTAAAAAAAATAATTTCAAATTTAAAAATGACTAAATTCTAAATAATAGTATTTTAAATATGGTAAATAATTAATAAAAAAGTAGTGAATAACTAATTAAGTATTGTAAATATTGTGAAACATTCAAATATGAGATGAGGTGAATTATTTTGTCATTTGCTTATTAAGCAGTGTGGCAAGTAATAATCAGCAAGTGAAATGTGAAATGAAACTATGATTCTTTTTATCTCTTAAACATAATACTTATGTTTTAAATAATTAATAGTATGAGGCGATGAGAGGAAAATTATAGAAGAAGAGACCAGAGAAAGTTGAATGAAGAGAATGAGCATTTTTTTTTAAAAAAACAGGCTTTCTGATATATGGCCGTATCCAATACAACATAGATGTTCATTATCTATAAGTGTAGGGATTTGCATTGAGTGCACATCAGTGCTCATCAGATCTGGACGATCTAAATTTAATTTTAATTTTTTAAAAATAATTATCTTAATAGGCATCAGATAAAAAAATGAAGATAATATCTTAACTATCATGCTTTAAAAAATAATTTTTTCTATTTTAAAATAATTATTTAGAAACATTAAATTTGGATCGTCCAAATTAGATCTGGACAGTCCAGATTGCTCATCAAGTGATGAGCACCAAATACTGACCCTACTTAAAAAAAAAAATACTCATCCAATTGTTAATATAAACCTCACTTTAACAAAAAAAAAGTATTGCGTCATAAGAGGCATGCACCATCTTGACCCAAAAAAAAGCAATTCCCTCAAAAGTAATTTATAATTAAATTTTATGTTTTTATTGCCAGGACAAATTAAATTTGGGGAAAGGAAAAATGACAGATAAAGAAGTTTGAAAATGTAAAATGCCAATTTGGGAAGCTAAGGAAATGTAATTACAGATAGAGAAGTCCTTCCCAAATTGGAATTTTGAAATTCAGTGAAATGACAACAATGCCCTTTGTCTTTTTTTTTTTAAAAAAATCCCAGCCCCTCACCAGTGGCCGGCGACTGGTAGCCACCGCCAGCAACTGGCCTCCGGCGATCACTGACCGCCTCTGGCCATCGGCCACTGGTGTGGTGGCTGTCGGTGAAGGATTTTTGTAACAACATTTTTTTTTTAGAATGGGATAATATGGTTCAAAGTGGCAGGGGTAGGATTTGATCCCACAACCCCTTGGCCACTTGGGCCAACAAAAGGGTAGATAGCCATTAGGCCATCAAAGATTTCTTAACATTATAATGCAAACAAAAATATAAGTTAACTCTTTTACTGTGACTCCCGCGAGTGATAACAATTTATTTAAGGATGACAAGTCTTAATTGAGAAATAACAAGTCTAAATTTGATATTAACAAAGCAACTTTTTCTTATACATAACAGGTAGCAGTATGTACATTAACTAAAAATGACCATAATTGATTTAAAAACGACACGTCTTTACTGAAAAATGACAAGTCTAAACTTGATACTAACAAGGCAACTTTTTCTTATACAAAACAAAAAATAGCATGTACGTTAATTAAAAATGACCATAATTTATTTGAAAATAACACGTCTTTACTGGAAAATAACAAGTCTAAACTTGATATTAACAAGGCAACTTTTTCTTATACATAACAAGAAATACAAGGCAATTTTTTCTTATACATAACAAGAAATACCAAAGATATTAACGAGGCAACTTTTTCTTATACATAACAAGAAATACCGAATAAATTGTTGTCATTTTCCAGTAAAGACGTGTTATTTTCAAATAAATTATGGTCATTTTTAATTAACGTACATGCTATTTCTTGTTATGTATAAGAAAAAGTTGCCTTGTTAGTATCAAGTTTATACTTGTCTTTTTTCAGTAAAGACGTGTCGTTTTTAAATCAATTATGGTTATTTTTAGTTAATGTACATGCTGCTACCTGTTATGTATAAGAAAAAGTAGCTTTGTTAATATCAAATTTAGACTTGTTATTTCTCAATTAAGACTTGTCATCCTCAAATAAATTGTTGTCACTCGCTGGAGTCACAGTAAAAGAGTTAACTTATATTTTTGTTTGCATTATAAGATTAAAAAATCTTTCATGGCCCAATGACCATCTTCCCTTTTGTTGGCCCAAGTGGCCAAGGGGTTATGGGTAGAGCTGGTAAAACGGGCTGGGCCCGCGGGCCCAGCCCGCCAACCTGCCTAAAAGAGCGGGTTTGGGTTGGGGAAATGCCAGCCCGCCAAAATCTAAACTTATGCAGCCCGCACCGTTTTCAGCCCGGTTCGCGGCGGGCTAGCCCCCCCCTTTTTTTTTTTTACATTTTGGTCTTCAGCGGTTCAACCTGCCAGCTCCCTCCCACTTCCCCATGGACTCATCTGGTCCATAATCCATATGATAGTATTAGTCCATACCAAGTTACCAAGTACCAACCCAACTTCACTCGCCGGTTCTCCCCTGTCTTCAGACTTCAATGTCTTGAATTGAAACTAAATCGTGATCGTGCTCGTGCTCCTGCCCTAGTCCGCTTGCTTGGCTCTCTCTCTGCTGGCACTGAGTCGCTGACTGCCGGCCTGACGCCCTGACCGCTCTTGGCCCTCTGCCCTCCCTTGGACCCCTGCGAATCTTCGGCTCTCCCCTGCGGCCTTGCCTCCCTGGTCCACTTGGCTCTCCACTGGCGCTAAGTCGCTGACTGCTCTCGGCTCTCCCCTGGACCCCTGCGAGTCTCCGGCTATCCCGTGCGGCCTTGCCTCCTTGGATTCACAAATCACCGAATCAGTAAATCCAACACACACAGGCCGCAACAACTCTCTGCCTCTCAGCTTGCAAAGATACCTCGAGACCTCGCAACCACGCAGCTTCCGTCTTCACTCTTCACTTGTCGTCGCAAGCCGCAGCACGCAGCAAGTCGGCACTCTTCATCTTTGCAAGCCGCAACACACAGGCTGCAGCAACTCTCCGTCGCTTAAGCTGTCTTGAGTCACCGGAGCTCAACTCGTCCTCACAGGCAAATCTTCTTTACCTTCAATTTTTGCTCTCTTCTTCTTTGATTGTTGTGTGGCTACTGGATTTGTTCTTCAATTTGTGCTCGTCTGCCCGTTCTGGTTGATTTTGCTGGATTATTGGGATTAGCCGATTAGTGTTGTTGATATTTGCATGTTAATTTTAAAGAAAAATGGCTACCGATGGTAGTGGAACTAGAAGAAAGCAAGTTGAGATTACTGCTACTACTGATGAAACAAATATACCAAACCAATCTGGACAAGGTAATATAATCATATCTGGTTATTTGTTTTATGTATATATTAACATTTCAATTAAGTGCAATTGAGCAATGCAAATCTAATACTATTCTTTTATTATGTGTGGCAGAAGATGATCCCGAAGAAGAAATAGTTTCTATCAATTCTTTTATTTATTTGTTTTTTAATGTTGTAATTTTAATAAAGAGTGTATATTTCTAGATTTTTCAGACCAAAATGTGCAAGCTTGGTTGTATGGAACTATGGATTTTGAATGTACAAGTTGAACTTGTCATGGATGCAAGCTTGGGCGTGTGGAATGGATTTCTTCATGGATTGTTATTTTTTAAAAAAAAAAAAATACTAGGCGGGCGCGGGCCTGCATTATGCTAGCCCGCCAAGGTGCGGGCTACTTCAGCCCGCACCGCTTTCAGCCCGCTCCGCTGCGGGCTGGCCCGTATCAGCACCGCCAGCCCGCATTACCAGCTCTAGTTGTGGGATCAAATCCCACCCCCGTCATTTTGAACCATATTATCCCATTCCAAAAAAAATATTGTTACAAAAATCCTTCACCGGCAGCCACCACACCAGTGGCCGGTGCCTGTGGCCAGAGGCAGTCGGCGGCTGCCGGAGGCTAGTTGCCGGCCACCGGTGAGGGGCTGGGACTTTTAAAAAAAAAGACAAAGGGCATTTTTATCATTTTACTGAATTTCAAAATTTCAATTTGGAAGGACTTCCCTATTTGTAATTACATTTCCTTAGCTTCCAAATTGGCATTTCACATTTTCAAACTTCTTTATCTGTCATTTTCCCTTGGGGAAATTGCAATTAGATATTAAGGAAGGAATTTAATTACTTTAAATGGTTGACAAATTAAGAGCATGTTCCACTATAAGAAATGACAACTGGTTTATATTGCCTACTTATCGTTGGGATTTTTTGGCAATTAATTTTTTTTTGGGGGGAAAAGTAATTCTCCTATTAAATTTTATATTCAACAGATTAGCTGTGATTTATGGAAGAAAGTGACCGCATAATTTTTAAGTTCAATTTGGAGGTACTTTCTTTGTGAATGATTAATACTACTACTTTACTACCTCAAAGGGGCTAGGAATTGGAAGCCGCATGGAATTTATTTTCAATCTCAATAGCATTATCTTCTTTTAAAATTCAGCCCAGCATTAGTGACTACAATTAAAATATAATTAGCGTGGTTTATTTCCTCAAAGAACGTTTCAGAAAAATGCGCTAAGGACAGAAGATTAGTATACAAAGACTAGGTATGATAATTTTTTTAGGTGTTATGTTCTCTCCCCTTCCCTCCCATTTCCTCTTTTAAAAACTCTCCTCTCCCTCCTTTTCCTGCCACATAGATGCTAAGTCTTGTTTGAGTACAGAAGAGGAGTGCACTATCTTGGGGGGGGGGGGGAACATCTAGAGGCCCGAAATGTAATTTAAATTCATATCAATTTGTTTTGATGCATTACAAATCTAAGTAAAATTTATGCTTTTATTGCTGGGCAAATTAAATTTTATATTCAGTAGATAGCTGTGATTTGTGGAAGAATGTGACCACATAATGTTGAGTTCAATTAGGAGGGACGTTCATTGGCATAACTTTATTACCTCAAAGGACCTAAAGTGTTGGGACCCGTGTGCACATGGGATGAAACTCATGGCACCATTATTTTCTTAGAAATGACATGTGCTTGATCTAGTTAGATATTCAATTTAACAATAAATATAAAACTTTAATCTGTTTTGTTTTTAATATTTATTCATTTTATCCCCAACTAATTTGTATGTTGATTGTATATGTTAAGGATTTTTCATCAAAAAGTAATTTCAATGTATATGATTAATAAGAATATATTAGAAAAGATAACATTCATCTATTACAAATAATTAATTTAAATATTTTTCTTAATATTCATAAATTAATTATTTAACTCTCATATTAAATACTAAAGGTAGTATGATTTTTTTTTATAACTCAGAGTATTCACAAATTATTTTGAACTATATATATGTATTTATATTATATATAAATCAATTTATTTAGATGTATGAAAAGATAGGAAAAATATTTGACATATTTTTATTAATTAAAATACAAATGAGATGATAGAAAGAGCATTTCATAGATTTTTGTTCCGAAAGCTGTTACTCCCTCTCCGTCTTTAAATATAACATATATGCTATAAATAATGGAAAGTATGAAATATAATTAACCTCAGTCAAAAAAAATGTAATTTCCTCTAAGGACATTTCACAAAATGCTGAAAAGTGTGTACTTAAATTCAATTTGGAGGGACCATCCTGTGTTACGTTTTGTTTGTTAATGATTCTTTAATCACGTAATTTTCTAATTTATTGCATTGACATGGCCCTCATTATGACTAAGAAAGACTTGTAGTGTAAAGAAATAAAATAACTCTAATCAGCTTGCTTTAATTTGTTTCCCCTAAGGACGCCTCTCAGATGTTGCAGAAACTGCATAATAACCAAATTGAATCAAGGAAAAAAAAAAGTTTAGGAAAATTGATAGTTTGGTACCTCAAAGGAACCAGGAGTTGAACCCCTACACACATGGAATTTAAAATAACTCACACTCTTATTCATGAAATCAAATAAAACGAGCCCACCTGTATTACTTCATCTCCCCTGCTGTGCAAGTTTGTGAGTATTTTCACTGTTTTCGGCAAAATCAGTGAGTACCAAAGAGATCATGGCTGCATCACTTGTAGGTGGAGCTCTTCTCTCTGCTGTCTTCAATGTGTTTTTGGAGAGGTTAACGCCAGAACTGGCTAACATGATCAACTTCATTTGTGGAAAGAAGCTGGATGACAAGTTACTTCATCATTTGAAGCCATCCTTGATTGCTGCAAGAGCTGTGCTCAGTGATGCAGAACTCAAACAATTCAAGGATCCTGCTGTGAAAGATTGGCTAGATGAACTCAAAGACGCTGTTTATGACTTGGAAGACTTGATGGATGAAATTTCCACTCGAGCTGCCACTCAGAAAAAGGTGCGATTTTTCTCCTTTGCTTCTCTTAATTTGCGAGATACAAGCATGGCAAATAAGTTAGAAGCTATGATTGATAGAATTGAAAGAATTGTGGGACAAGAGAATGCCCTCAATTTGGAGAAGAAACTGGAACGGAAACTTTGCTATGGAGACTTGCAGTTACATCTCATGTGGACGTCTCTGAAGTGTGCGGAAGGAAGAAAGAAAAAGAAGATATAATTAAGCTGACGTTTAATGCTGAGGGTGGTCCGTTGTCTGTAATCCCCATCATGGGCATGGGCGGGGTTGGGAAGACCACCTTAGTTAATTTGGTCTATAATGATGAAGATGTGAGGCAAAAATTTGATCTTACTGTATGGGTTTGTGTTTCTGAAGCATTTGATCTTTTGAAAATAGCACAAACTATGATAAAATCTATTAGTCTAGATTTTGCATGTGATAATATGGATTTGAATCTTCTTCGGCTTCATTTGGCTGAGAAGTTAGAAAGGAAAAAATTTTAGTTGTTCTTGATGATGTCTGGAATGATAAATACACTGGTTGTGATACTTTGAAGAATTTGCTTCTCAATGGAGTGGGAGGATGTAAAATTCTTGTTACAACTCGCCTAGAGCGTGTTGATTTAATGGTCAAAACCATCTCATCATTTTATCACTTAAATGTCTTGTCTGATGAAGATTGTTTATCGATTTTCACTGCACATGCTTTCCAATTCAGAGATTCAACCATGAATTCATGCTTAGAAAAAGTTGGAAGAGATGTTGCTAGCAAGTGCAAGGGATTGCCCTTAGCTGCAAAAGTATTTGGGGGACTTTTTCAATCAAAATCTAACTTTGAAGATTGGAATACTATTTTAAAAGACTCATTGTGGGATTCACTGGATAATGAGATCATTCTAGCTTTAAAAGTCAGTTATTATTATCTCCCTCCCCATTTAAAACAATGCTTTGCTTATTGTTCTTTAGTTCCAAAGGATTATCAATTTAATAAGGGGGAATTAATCTTGATGTGGATGGCAGAAGGTTTTCTACAACCATCAAAGGGCAACATGACTTTAGAAGATGTTGGTCATGAGTACTTTGATGATTTAACTTCAAGATCATTCTTTCAACCCTTACTTGTAAATAAGGTGCACTTTTTTGTTAGTTCTGAAAATAGAGATGTGTCCTTTGTGATGCATGATCTCATTCATGAGTTAGCAACCCATGTCGCTGGAGACTTTTACCTTAGATTGGGGAAGAATGGAGACAAAATTGGTCATAAGACACGCCATTTATCTTGCAACTTTCAAAATTATCCATACTTGGAGCATGACGTTTTTCAAAAGACAAAAGGCTTACGAACATTTATAGGATTGAATTTTTCCTATATTCCTAGATCCATTGGAAATGCTTCTCATATTTTATCATCAAATCTGAAGTACTTGCGAATGTTGTCACTTCGGGATTTGTTTGCCTTAAAAATAGTTCCCGAGTCAATTGGAGAGTTCATTCATTTGTGTTATTTGGATTTGTCAGATACATGTATTGAAAGTTTGCCAGATTCGATCGGTAAGTTGAATAATTTACAGACGTTGAAATTGTGTCATTGTGATTCTCTCATAATTCTACCAAATGACATACAAGATCTGATAAATCTTCGCTATTTGGATCTGTCTTCGGCATACAAGATTGTAAGCTTACCTGACACATTGTGTAAAGTATACAATCTGCAAACATTAAGGCTGCAAAATTGTATCTCTCTAACGAAGCTGCCAAGAAATATTCAAGATCTTGTAAACTTGCGACATCTTGATGTTACAGGTACTCCTCTCAAAGCAATGCTGAGGGGATTGGGTAATATAAAAGATTTGCAGTTTTTGAGTGGCTTCATTGTTGGTAGGGACCAAGGGCCTAGGATTGGAGAATTGGGAGAAATTTCAGATTTGAAGGGTATAATTAAAATTAGTAAATTAGAGAATGTCAAGAATGGAAATGAAGCCTGTGACGCGAGAATGATGGAGAAGAAGCACATTAAAGGTTTAACATTATCATGGTCTAGGGATGGTGATGTGGAAGATACACGAACTGAGAGAGATATTTTGGGAAATCTTCAACCTTATTGGGGTTTAGAAGATTTGGAAATAGAAATTATAGGGGCACAATATTTCCGGATTGGTTAGGAAGCCATTGCTACCGGAACATGACTATGTTGCATTTGACAAGGTGCGAAAACTGTTGCATGCTTCCCCATCTTAGGCAGCTCCCCGCTTTAAAGGAATTAAGCATTAATGGATTAAATGGGGTAAAAAGAATTGGTGATGAGTTGTTGAAGGGAGATGATTGTGCTTCCATAATACCATTTCCATCCCTTGAAGTTCTCGATTTTTCTTTGATGACTTCATGGGAACAATGGCATTCCATTAGCATGGAAGCTTTCCCTAAGCTCCAACAACTACAAATATATGATTGCCCCAAGTTAATTGGAAATTTACCTTGCCGACTGCTTTCTTTAGAAACTCTAGAGATTGAAGGTTGTTCGGTTTTTGTTCTAGTATTCCGAGGTGTCCTAAACTTCAGAAACTAGCGACAGAGGGAAGTGAAAATGTGGGATGGCAAGAGCAAGAGTTACCTTCATGCCTTTGGGAGCTAGAGATTGCTGGATGTCGGATGTTGGAATCAATGCTAGAGGCACTCTCCAAAGATTCACATTTACGACAATTAACTATCACTGGTTGCTCTAATATATCACCTCCAATTATTCATTTGCCCCAGTCATTGCGATATTTACGGGCAAATTTTTGTGAAAACATTGATTTTGCGATGAGTTCAACTGCTCCTCTTCAAAATCTCCAGTCTATCAGTATTGCATCGTGTAATTTTGTGAAATTTATGTCGAATGACATGGAAGGCCTTCTCCCGAATTTAAGAAAGCTAAGCATTAACTATTGTCAAGAGATGGAAGCATTTCCAGAAGGGATCCTTGTGCCAAGTTTGAGGGAACTTATCATTCAAAACAGTAGTAGTCAGCTATTATCCCATCAAGCAGAGTGGCACCTCCTAAGTAATATCACTTACCTTCGTATTGATGGTGATTATGACATCAGGTGTTTTCTAGAGGGGTGTTCTCTTTCGACCACACTTACCACTTTGGAACTCAATTTCTTTGTTGAATTGGAGACATTGAATTGCATAGGACTTCAGCACCTCACCTCTCTCCAACATCTAAAGATCGAGTGGTGTCCCAAGCTCGAGAGAATGTCAGGAGAAAAGCTGCCCGCTTCTTTAAGAAAGCTTCACATTTGGGAATGTCCGTTGCTTGAAGAAAAATACCACACCAAGGATGAACTATTTTTCTGCCAGATATCTCACATCCCAAACATCAACCTATTCGGGAAATGAGATACAATTAATTATGGATGAGGTATTTATCGTCCACACTCATGTTCCCAACTATTACATTTTATTTTCTACTACTTCATACATGCATTCACGCACCATTATGCTTCCATTTAATTAAATGTTCCTCAATGGTGTTAATTTACTTGCATTGTTGGAATCAATACTTGCATAGGTTAATCTTTTGATCATTTATATGATACTAACAAAATTATTTGTTTCCCTGTGTTCTTTGGATTCCAGCTCGCTCTCTGTTTCTATAAACCTACTTTAGCTATTTTTCTTTACCTTCTTTTTTCATCTCTCTCTCTCCCCCCTCCCTCTTGCACAAGCTCATCGGGTCTATATATTGATATAAATAACCATTTAACTGACTATTTATACATTGAGATAAAAAGCATGATTATTATCTTTAGAGATAAGAAAACAATTATTTTTTCAGAACAATCACGTGATTTTAACTAACTAATTAAACTTGTTGTAAGCATTTTTCTTTTTGGAACTGAAAGTGCTCATTGATAAAAATGAATGACAATTCTATTTGTTCGCTGTATTACTCGTGTTTAGTTTAGTTTTTCTTCCTATAATTTAATATGTTGTGTATATTCAACGACTTTATACTTTGTTTTTGATATTTTCCTTTCCAAATTTATTTGACTATAAGGGTGACTCTTAGAATTAACTTAAAGTATTATAATTTGGAAAACTTCATGAGCTAAATAGTGGCGGCAATCTCATATGTCTGTATTAAATTATTGTAGATATATTTGATGACAGAATGATGAATTTTCATAAACAATTGACGTGGCTTAAATTATTATTCATTACTTTAGTTACTCTTATTACGTATCCTGCACTGAAGCATAAACCATTTAACACGTTTAACATAGTCCATCATACGCACATTTCCATTACTTCACAGATTACAGAAGCAATCCACTTGGTGTCAAAATTATGCAGAAGTGCAGATTCCTCTAAGCTTATACCAATCATGTAATGAGGAATTATTGGCAAAAAATAATCATGAAGGTACACTTCTAGACAAGTTCATGTCTACATAACAAATATCATATCTTGTTTCTTTTTTTAAATCATCTCTGATTGAGTTTTTCTTTTTATGGGGTTGTTGCAGATAGAGTCCAACATAGTTAGTTCTAACTGATAAAAGCAAACTCAATGCTTCTTCTTTGCGAGGGGTAATGCTGCAATTAAGATCCCCTTCATATATTCCTATTCTAAAGAGGTTTGAACTAAACCAAAACCTTTGATTTTCTTCTTTCTATCATAATCTGCTTGTTTAATTAACTTTTCTACCCTATATTTTCCTTTGATTCTTATTCGCTAGACGATCTCCATTTCCATTGCTCTTTTTTTTTCCCTCCCTTTTCCCTCACTTCCATGGGCTGTCTCTAGACTCATCATACGCTTAAAATGCAGCATCAGCAAGAATGACAGCAAGGGATTTGCAGACCTGAAGTCTTGAACCTGTGCTGATGAAATCCATCCTCTTTCTTTTACAGAATATTCTCCTATTTTTTTGTGGCTTGGGTGCTTTTTTTTTTTTTTCCAAAGAAGCTTTTTGTGATAGTGTGCGTGATGAATCTGTAATTCTGTATATAACGGCCTTTTTTCTGCTTGCTTAAATGTTGGGATGAAGATGTGTATAATGTAATGTGAATACTCATCACTTACAAAATTCTCAGGTTTAATGCTTGGGGAGAGGATGTAGGATTCAATTTTTTTTTTTTTGGATCCGAACCTCTATATATCGTGGTGTCATCATATCATATTTAAATCATCGAAGGAAAATGATATTTTCAAGAAATCATGCATGCTTGAAATCAACGTTACTACATTTAATTTTAACAGACAAAGCACAAGCATGTTTAGAAAGCTTTTGGCTAATATCCAGACATTTTCAATACAATTTATATATGCATGTGGAATTATCTATATGTATTTGTGTTAGAAAATAACTAGTTAAGTTTATATATAGAATTTTCACAATATAAGATATCACAAACAAAGCTCATATATATAAGAAAGAATAATCAAAATTTTCTCTTTTTTTTCCCCCTATGTCTCACACACAATCACCGCAGGGAAATATCCCCAACAAAACAATACTTAATGAGAATATATACTAAATAACAATATCTGCAATCAATATTAACATTTGTATCCTAAAAGTGAATTCTACAAAAACACATATTCAAATGAATCCCATACATGTCTTCATAAAATTAACAAAAATTTCTTTAAGAATAAAGAAGATACAAATTCCACATGGACATATATTTATTTATTTTTGTTAGGCATACATATATGTCCTTTTATTAGAAATAAATAGTAAAGTAATATCCTAATTTAGATTAACCCAAAAAGATATTGGTCTGAAATTGAAACTAGCCTAGTCTGAGATAGGATTAGGACAGGCTCATCTCAGTGATAGGGACAGCACGGAATTTTCATCTCGTGTCTCGTCTCATCCCAAGGCTAACAGGACTGAGAGGGGACATGGGACGGGACAAGATGTCTGGTTTTTTTTTTTTTGACAAACCACTGTGATTCTAGGCCTAGATCTTGTTTTTTATGTTATAATGTTTTTTTATTCAGTTTTTAAAGATAAAACACTAAAAAAATAATTACGTAGAAAGCCCAATCTATATATTCTATAAACCTTATAGTGGTTTTGTGATTGGTCCACATGACGATCCTAGGTGGTAGTTTCTTTTGCATCTTATTGGCTGTTGGGTGATGATGTGAGCCTCTTGTTATATAATGTAAAAAAAGTGTAAAAACAATATTGTCAAAAAAAACTGTCATAAAAGAAATATTATATAATGGCTTTATGAATTATTTTATTAAGGAATGAGATTTTTATTGAAATAATAATGCAACTTAAGAGTGGGAAATCATTATAAAAAATAATTATTTTTAAAAAATAAATTGAATAATCTAATAATAATTATTAGTAAGTAATTTTTTTATAAAAAAAACCCGCGATTGGGCCTCCTCTCGTCCTAGTCATTGTTTTGTCCCATTCCGTAGTTGTCCCATCCCAAAATATTTTTTATCCTATCTTATTCTGAATTGAGCTTGCCTGAGACCAGAACAAAACGATCAGGATGGGACAAGTTAAAACCCCCTAGAGACATTGTGTCACTAGAGGCATGCACTATCTTGACCAAAAAAAAAGGAAGCAATTCCCTCAAATGTAATTTATAACTAAATTTATGTTTTTATTGCCAGGACAAATTAAATTTGGGGGAATTGCAATTAGATTTTAAGAAAGGGATTTAATTACTTTAAACCGTTGACAACTTAATAGCATGCCATGCTAAGTTCTAATATAAAAAATGACAACTGGTTTATGCTCCTCACTTATTATTATTAAGACTTTTTGGTAATTAAATTTTTTTTCTCAGGAACTCATAGGAGTTCTCCTATTAAATTTTATATTCAAGAGATTAGCTGTGATTTATGGAAGAAAGTGACCACATAATTTTTAAGTTCAATTTGGAGGTACTTTCTTTGTGAATGATTAATATTACTACTTTCAACCTCAAAGGGGCTAGGAGTTGGGAACCGTGTTTAGATGGAATTTAATTTCAATCTCCATCGCAGTCTCTTCTTTCAAAATTCAACCCAGCATTAGTGACCACATATTAAAATATAATTAGCCTGGTTTGTTTCCTCAAAGAACGTTTCAGAAAAATGCGCTAAGGGCAGAGGATTAGTATACAAAGACTAGGCTTGATAATTTTTTTTTTTTTAATGATTCTTTTGTTGTACTCCCTCCTGTGATGTAAGAAGTCTTGTAAAGGAAAATTTTGGTCTAGAATATAAGAGATTGACAGAGTAGTTAATGATATTTTATTTTTATTTTTATCCCTTGTTATAAGGAGAAAAGAAAGTTCTAAATACAAAAGAGATGAAAGAATTTTCCTCTCACATCTTTAATAAGAGTAAAACAGGTAACTGTCACCAATTTGAAACACATTTAATGGCTAGTATTTATTGATATATGAGAAAGCCGAACTAACGTTTTATATTATAGAGTAGAATGAGTATTTAGAGACATTATTCCCTGCTTTAGTGCACTCACATCCGCATGTCTTAGGTGTTGTGTTCTCTCCCCTTCCCTCCCATTTCCTCTTTTAAAATCTCTCTTCTGCCTCCTTTTCCTGCCAAACAGTTGCTAGGTTTTGTTTGGGTACAGAAGAGGCGTGCGCTATGGTTGGAAAAAAAAAAAAGCATCTATAGGCCTGAAATGTAATTTAAATTCATATCAATTTGCATTGATGGATCACAAATCTAAGTAAAATTTACGCTCTTATTGCTGGGCAAATTAAATGTTATATTCATTAGATAGCTGTGATTTGTGGAAGAATGCGACCACATAACGTTGAGTTCAATTTGGAGGGATGTTCATTGGCATAACTATATTACCTCAAAGGAGCTAAGGTATTGGGACCCGTGTTCACATGGAATGAAACTCATGACACAATTATTTTCTTAGAAATGACGTGTGTTTGAGCTGATTAATTAGATTATCAATTTCATTATAAATACAAAACTTTAATCTACTTTGTCTTTAATATTTATTCATTTTATTCCCAACTAATTTGTATGTTGATTGCATATGTTAAGGATTTTTTATCAAAGGGTGATTTTAATGTACATGAATAATAAGGATATATTAAGAAAGACAATATTTATTTATTACAAATAATTAATTTAATTACTTTTTTTAATATTTGCAAATTAATTATTTAACTTTTACATTGAATACTGAAAGTAGTTTTTTTTTTGGTATAACTCAAAGTATCTGCAAATTACTTCAAACTATATATATATGCATATATATTATATATAAATCAATTTATTTAGATGTATGAAAACATAGGAAAAATATTTTATATTATTTTTATTAATTAAAATAGAAATGAGATGATAGAAAGAGCATTTCATAGATTTTTGTTCCGAAAGCTGTTACTCCCTCTGCGTCTTTAAATATAACATACACGAGTATGTTATAAATAATCGAAACTATGGAATATAATTAGCCCCATGGTCAAAAAATGTAATTTCCTCTAAGGACGTTTCACAAAATGCTGAAAGGACACAGAAGACCGGTAAACAGAGTGACTCTTGAAAAATGTGTACTTAAATTCAATTTGGAGGGACCATCCTGTGTTCCGTTTTGTTTGCTAATGATTCTTTAATCACGTAATTTTCTAATTCATTGCATTCACATGGCCCTCATTACGATCATGGAAGACTTGTAGGGTAACGAAGTGGCAAAACATAAAATAATTTTCTAATCAGCTTGCTTTAATTTGGTTCCTCCAAGGACGTCTCTCGATGTTGCAGAAATTGCATAATGATCAAATTGAATCGGGGGGGGGGGGGGGGGGGAATAAAAGCTTAGGAATATTGATAATTTAGTACCTCGACGGAACTGGGAGTTGAAGCCGTGCTCACATGGAATTTAAATTCATGAAATCAAATAAAATGAGCCCACCTGTATTACTTCATCTCCCCTGCTGTGCAAGTTTGTGAGCATTTTCACTGTTTCCGGCAAAATCAGTGAGTACCAAAGAGATCATGGCTGCATCACTTGTAGGTGGAGCTCTTCTCTCTGCTGTCTTCAATGTGTTTTTGGAGAGGTTAACGCCAGAACTGGCTGACATGATCAACTTCATTTGTGGAAAGAAGCTGGATGACAAGTTATTTCATCATTTGAAGCCATCCTTGATTGCTGCAAGAGCTGTGCTCAGTGATGCAGAACTCAAACAATTCAAGGATCCTGCTGTGAAAGATTGGCTAGATGAACTCAAAGATGCTGCTTATGACTTGGAAGACTTGATGGATGAAATTTCCACCCGAGCTACCACTCAGAAAAAGGTGTGATTTTTCTCCTTTGCTTCTCTTAATTTGCGAGATACAAGAATGGCAAATAAGTTAGAAGCTATGATTGATAGAATTGAAAGAATTGTGGGACAAAAGAATGCCCTCAATTTGGAGAAGAGCACTGGAACGGAAACTTTGCTGTGGAGACCTGCAGTTACATCTCATGTGGACGTCTCTGAAGTGTGCGGAAGGAAGAAAGAAAAAGAAGATATAATTAAGCTGATGTTTAATGTTGAGGGTGGTCCGTTGTCTGTAATCCCCATTGTGGGTATGGGCAGGGTTGGGAAGACCACCTTAGTTAATTTGGTCTATAATGATGAAGATGTGAGGCAAAAATTTGATCTTACTGTATGGGTTTGTGTTTTTGAAGCATTTGATCTTTTGAAAATAGCACAAACTATAATAAAATCTATTAGTCCAAATTTTGCATGTGATAATATGGATTTGAATCTTCTCCGGCTTCATTTGGCTAATAAGTTAGAAAGGAAAAAAAATTTTAGTTGTTCTTGACGATGTCTAGAATGACAAATACACTGGTTGGGATACTTTGAAGAATTTGCTTTATAATAGAGTGGGAGGATGTAAAATTCTTGTTACGACTTGTCTAGTGCATGTTGCTTTGATGGTCAAAACCATCTCATCATTTTATCACTTAAATGTCTTGTCCGATGAAGATTGTTTGTCAATTTTCGCTGCACATGCTTTTCAATTCAATGATTCAACCATGAACTCATGCTTAGAAAAAGTTGGAAGAGACGTTGCTAGCAAGTGCAAGGGATTGCCCTTAGCTGCAAAAGTACTTGGGGGACTTTGTCGATCAAAGTCTAACTTTGAAGATTGGAATGCTATTTTAAAAAACTTTTTGTGGGATTTATTGGACAACGAGATTATTCCAGTTTTAAGAGTCAGTTATTATTATCTCCCTCCCCATTTAAAACAATGCTTTGCTTATTGTTCTTTATTTTCAGAGGATTATCAATTTAATAAGGAGGAATTAATCTTGATGTGAATGGCAGAAGGTTTTCTACAGCCGGGGGACATGACTTTAGAAGATGCTGGTCATGAGTACTTTAATGATTTAACTTTAAGATCATTCTTTCAACCCTTACCTATAAGTGATTTGCACTTTCTTCTTAGTTACAAAACTAGAGATGGGCCCTTTGTGATGCATGATCTCATTCATGAGTTAACAACTCATGTTGCTAGAGACTTTTACCTTAGATTAGGGGAGAAGGGAAACAAAATTAGTCATAAGACACGCCATTTATCTTGCAACTTTCAAAATTATCCATACTTAGACCATGATGTTTTGCGAAAGTCAAAAGGCTTGCGAATGTTTATAGGATTGAATTTTTCCTACATTCCCAGATCTATTGGAAATTCTTCTCACATTTTATTATCAAATCTGAAGTACTTGCGAATGTTGTCACTTCAGGACTTGTCTGCCTTAAAAATAGTTCCTGAGTCAATTGGGAAATTCATCCATTTGTGCTATTTGGATTTGTCAGAGACATGTATTGAAAGTTTGCCTGATTCGATTGGTAAGTTGTATAATTTACAGACGTTGAAATTGTGTCATTGTGCTTCTCTCATAATTCCGCCAAGGGACATCCAAGATGTTGTAAATCTTCGCTATTGGGATCTATCTCGGGCATACAAGATTGTATGCTTGCCTGGCTTATTGTGCAAATTATACAATCTACAAACATTGAGGTTGCGACATTGTACCTCTCTAGAGATGCTGCCAAGTGATATTTAAGATCTTGTAAACTTGCGACATCTTGATGTCACAGACACTCCTCTGAAAGCAATGCCAAGGGGATTGGGTAATATAAAAGATTTGCAGTTTTTGAGTGACTTCGTTGTTGGCAGAGAGCAAGAGGCTAGCATTGGAGAATTGGGAGAAATTTCAAATTTGAAGGGTATAATTAAAATTAGTAAATTAGAGAATGTCAAGAATGGAAATGAAGCCTGTGACGCGAGAATGATAGAGAAGAAGCACATTAAAAGTTTAACATCATCATGGGTGTGGTATGATGATGTGGAAGATACCAGGACTGAGAGAGATATTTTGGGCAATCTTCAACCTTATTGGGATTTAGAAGAATTGGAAATTCATCATTATAGGGGCACAATATTTCCAGATTGGTTAGGAAGTCCTTTCTACCACAGCATGACTTGGTTGTGACTGTGTAATTGCAAAAACTGTTGCGTGCTGTCCCCTCTTGGGTAGCTTCCTGCCCTGAAGAAATTATATATTGATCGTTTAGAAAGTGTAGAAAGCATTGGAGATGAGTTGTTGAAGGGTAGTGATTGTGCTTCCATAATACCATTTCCATCCCTTGAATATCTCCAGTTTTTGTTGATGACTTCATTGGAACAATGGCATTCCATTGACATGGAAGCTTTCCCTAAGCTCCGACAACTCTGTATATCATCTTGCTACAAATTAGTTGGAAATTTATCGTGCCAACTGCTTGTTCTAGATAATCTAGAGATTTTAGAATGTCCAATGCTTTCTTCCTGTATTCCGAGGTGTCCCAAACTTCAGAATCTTAACACTTGTGGAAGTGGAAATATGGTATGGCAAGAACAAGAGCTACCTCCTTCCCTTTGCAAGCTACTAATAACAGAATCTCAAATGTTGGAATCAATGCTGGAGGCACTCTCTAAACACTCGCATTTGCAACAATTAGTCATCGATTGTTGCTCCAATACATCACCTCCAATGATTCATTTGCCCCAGTTATTACGACATTTAGAGGTACGCTGGTGTGAAAATGTCAATTTTGTGATGGGTTCTAATGCTCCTCTTCAAAATCTCCAGTCTATTGCCATTGAAGGCTGTAATTTTGTGAAGTTTATGTCAGATGAGATGGAAGGCCTTCTCCCAAATTTAAGAAAGCTACGCATGCGGGGTTATCAACATATGAAGGCATTTCCAGAAGAAATCCTCGTGCCAAGTTTGAGGACATTTTATATTGAAAGATGTAATAAGATATCCCATCAAGCAAAGTGGCACCTCCTAAGTAATATCACTTACCTTCGTATCTATCAGTGTAGTGAAGTTACGTGTTTCCTAGAGGGGTGTTTTCTTCCTACCACTCTTACCACCCTAGAACTCAATGGCTTTCATTGCTTGGAGACATTGAATTGCACAGGACTGCAGCACCTAACCTCTCTCCAACATCTAAAGATCTTGCATGGTCCCAAGCTGGAGAAAATGTCAGGAGAAAAGCCGTCTGCTTCTTTAAGAAAGCTTCACATTTGGGACTGTCCGTTGCTTGAAGAAAAATACCACAACAAAGATGAACAAATTTTGGGCAGAATATCCCACATCTCAGTCATCAATCTGTTTAAGCATTAAGGTACAATTATTCACAACGTACGTATTGTCACTCACTTGGTCCAATTACATATTTAGATTCAAGTTCTATATTTGCTACTTAACATGGTTACAATTATACATGTAAGTATTTCACAATTTTAAATTTATTATAATGATACCAGCATTTCTTACATCAGTTTTCCTTCGGGTAACTTACGGGATGTTAAGAAATAGAGCATCAGATTTCAGTTTTCCCAATTATTTTCTTTTTTCTTGTTTAACTTTTTTACTTATTTTTTCTTTACCTTACTTTCACTTTTCTTTTCTTTTGTTTTTTTCAATAAATTCACCGGGCCGGTCTACATATTCATGTAATTTACAATCCAATTGACTACTTATACATTGAGGAAAGCAGTATGACTTTTATCTTCAGAGATATTCAAACAATTGCTTTTTTCACAGAAATTATTGTGCACCAAATCCTCTGATTTAATCATCCAATGAGGAATTGATTATTCACAAAAAGTCATAGTGAAGGTACACAGCTAGACAACTTTCTGTTTACATAACAAGTACCATTTCTTTTTGTGTTTTTTTGTTTTTGTAAGTTTTATCTTCTCTGTTTTGAGTTTTTTCTTGTTATGGGAAAGTTGCAGATGAAGTCCAACATGGTGTTCGTTCTAACTGATAAAAGCAACACAGTGCTTCTTCTTCAGAAGGTGTAATGTTCTAATTAAGATCCGATGGATTCTAATTAAACAGGTTTGGACTGAACCAAAGCCTTTCATTCTCTCGCAGTGTTTGTTTAATTATTCTATCCTATAAATTAATGCTTTGATTGTGATTAACTAGCATCATAGTAACAAGCTAGTTGGGGGTAATGGATTGCCATTTCTTTTTATTTTTCCTTTCTCTTCCATCTGTTTGCCATCTCTGAACTTACTTTCCTTTCATATGTTCAAAATGCAGCGCCAGCAAGAAGGACAGAGAGGGATTTGCAGACTTGAACCTGCACTAAATAAGATGAAAAGCCCATTGAAACCTGATGAAGTCCAACCTCTTCTTGATAAAAGATTCTGATTTTCTGCAAGTGTTCTTTGTGTGACTCCTGTGCGTTAAATTTTATTTTATTTTTTCCTTCTAATGATACTTTGGTCAAAATCTGTGTGATATACACACATATATGATGGTTTTCTTTGTTGGGTGTATAAATGTTATTAGGATGAATTATGTATGTTGTCTTGTGAATATTTATTACTTATAAAATTCTCAACCTTCACGGTTGGGGAGAGGATGTAAGATTCAATTTTTGAATCTGAACCTCTATATATCATGGTGTCATCTTAATTATTTCATTTTATTTTTTTAAGTTTCAAAGCATCAAAAGAATTATATGTTGCAAAGTAATTTGGTATATCACCTTTTTTTCAATCAAGCGGAAAAGCTCGTTTTCATAATAAATATGGATTCTTTTGTAATAAAAATTTCAATTTCCCTCTTTCTTTTCCTCCTTGCTTTTGAGTATTCCGTACTACTACCCTTGGTCATTGCAGTAGTTTGATATTCATTTTGGTTCTGATATAAGATTTTAATCTATTTTGTCTATCATATTTATTTATTTTTTCTAAGCTAATTCTTGTAATAGTTGTACATGTTAAAGGTTTCATCAAATAGTAGTTCTAGCTAATACATATGATTAGTAAGAATATTTTAGGAAAAACAACAGTTATGTATTATAAATAACTTAATTAATTCTTTTAATCTACTCAAATTAGTCCACTAGCTTTTATATTAAGGAATGGAGTTGATATTTTGTATATGCTTATTCTATTGTGGTCCAAGGATTGCAGAATATTCAGTCATGGGTAAATTGTTAATATATTAGGATAAAATTAGAGTGTTGCGCCAATTTTTGCTTAAAATTAAAATAGTAAAGAAGCTTCTTTTTATGAACAATGCATTTAACAACTAGCTTTTCTAATTTTTTAGGGTGAAAATTCATTTCCTTTACAAAAAAACAGAAGGAAAAAAAACTAACCAACAATACACACACACATATATAGGGGAACAGATAAATAGGATGAAAGGTTCTTGATTACCTACTCCAAAACCTCAGTAATGGCAAAACATGCAACATTGGATTATTATTGCCCTTGACACTTTGGAAGCATTACCAAATTAGCTGCAGATGACCCTTTTTCTCTCATGATCAATGCAGTTATTTCTAAATGTTACCTCCTCCGCACTGTTAGTTGACAAATCTAATGACCAAGCTATAAAATAACGGCATATTCACTGCAAAATCATAGTGCACGGGGAGATGTTCCATTATATTGATCGACTTTCATGTGTACAATTGTTGCATATGATCTTGTATCCAACTGCATAGCCACATAGCGGGAAGAAAACAGAAGCTCCAATGGACATTAGAATAAGAATACGCAGGCTTTCCTGTCTGAACTGATAGCTATTGCTTTTCAAGCTTGAGAAAAGATAGGCTTTAGCCTTATCCACTCAGAGTTAGATTCTTGTAGCCACCTGCATGTGATGATCCTTCAAACACTTTCTAAGAGCAACCTAGTTTTTTGAAAACTTCCCAAATAAATATCTAAATCCTACATAGAACATTGCTTTTCCAGACTATTTCTGGTATTATGTGACGCACAAGCAATATGTCCTTGCTGTTGCTTTTCCGAGGTCACTGGTTGCGGTATAAGATCACCCACTGTGGACAAACACATTGGACGTTCTGGCTGCAGAGGAGACCAAGGCAACTAAACAAAGGGAAATCCCTTCCCATTGATTACTATCTTCAAATCAAGACCATATGTCATACTAATTCCTCAAACCAAGTAAAAAATTTAAAACTTGGTGTTATGTACTACTCTAAGGAATGCGTTGAATTGATCAAAATTTTCAAATTTACTCTTATTAAGGTTTTCTTTTCTTTTTATTTTTACAAATCATTCATTCCTTCTAATCCCACTCTCTTCTTTTTTCCTTTCCAATGACTGTGAGAGTTAAGTAAGGATAAAATTCAAAAAAAACAGTCATCATATACCTTAAAAGTTACTTATATTTAAGGACAAAAATTTTCCTCTACAAGTAACCAATTATAATAAGGACTAGAGTGGTATTCATGATGCTTTCAATTTGATGTAAATTCTAATCGATAAGAACGGCAATGTGCATTATTATTCCAATCAAGAAAGTTTAACTTTACCTTCTAGGCCTTGAGATCCTTCAGACTAGATTATGGCCCATCTCACGGGAAAGATGGAAGCGTTTGAATTGCTTATATTAATTGTTTGAGATGGGCAAATATTTTTGCGTTTGTTGGACTGACGCATTTTTGTTGAATATCCTTGGGCTGTTTGTTTAATTTTGACTGAGGACTTTATTGGCGGCTAAGTGTTCATTTTGATTTTTTTTTTGTGGGCTTTAGGGGTAGAAGAAACAGGCGACAAGAAAAGGGATAAAAAAAACAAAGTAGATGGTTTGTTATGAGTTGTCATTTTATCCAACAGAAATTGTGTTTAATAGAATATGCTCAGTTTGAATCCTCATCAAGAGAAGTGCTTATATTTAGAGCCTGATAATATTGTGAATAAGATTACGTTCAATAAGATGATACATGTAACTAGAAAAATAAATTATCATTTAAGCTCAAAATATACACTTTTTTTTGGGTTGATTTGAAGCAGATGTCTGTGTGTTTGCTGTTTGGTTTTGAAATTCTATTTTTTTTCCAGGAGATAATATTGCTAGATAAAGAAATTTAGAAGCCAAACATGACATTATCTCCGCAATGAATGCAAAAAACCAGGTAATTTTGAGTTCAATCCAAACAGCAAGATTAAGGATGACAAATCAATTTACATGTTGAATTGGGAACTACAAAAATGTGTAAAGAACATTAGTTAAAATAGGATATAGAAATCAATAAACTTATAGTTGAGATAGTAAGCGATCACATGACTACTATAAACATATCATGCGTTATAAGATGATTTTCAGATCTCAAGATGGTTTTAACTCCAAGTTCATTTGGATCACGGGAAGTGAACACAACAAAATAACAAAAAAAAATTAAAGAGAAATGCAAGACGATATAAACAAATAAGTGTTTGGCGGCATTAATTTCATTTCATCATTACTATCACCAACTTAGTCCTACTTTTATCGAGTAGGCAAACGCAGAGACGTTTGCAAGCACAGTTCCAGTCCGCGATGTCTGTATCACAAGGAAGCCTTATGCCCACTTGAGCCGCTGCTGCTCGCTCGCTGCTCGGCTACTAAAGTACTCCGTAGTGAGGGGAAGTGAATGTTTGATAGATAATTTTATTAAATTTTTAACACGAATATATTATTTTACTTTTTTATTTATTATCATATAAATTTTTGTTTTTTTAAAAAATATATATTCTTTAAGATTTAATTAAATAATTTAAGTGGATTAAGGATATTAGTTAAATTAGTTAGTCTGATGTATTTTTTTTTTAATTCGGACGAAGCATATCACAAGTGATTTGAAAAAAAAAAAAGAGAAATATTCTTTTAGTCCTATTCAGTAAATGAATGGGAAAACCGGAAAAGTGAGTTGGATGCTTCTTGGGAAAAATAACAACAGAAAATAGTGAGTGCTTATCAGTAATAAAAATACAGCTGGAAAAGTGAAACCGTGTGAAGACTAGCGAACAAAAAGTAAGTCTTCCAATGATTCTTTGACATGTGATTTTCTTATTTATCGCATTCACATGGCCATGCTCATGATTAACGAAGACTTGTACACCAAACAAGTGGCTAATCCTAGGACCCCAATCAAGAAGACCATGACCCAGAGCTCGAAGAATACTATTACTCAAAGAGACACTATGACTCAGATGACCCTGACCCAGAAGGCATCATGAATCTATTCCCTAGTCATGAGCCTATCTATAAAGACTAGGGGACATCATCATCAGGAAATCTCCTTTTTAGATACTCTGAAGATAAGATGGGACCTGTCAGATTCCCACTTTATGTCGTCATCTACTTTTACTTTATTAAATGACAATTTTTTTGTCGGATGAAAATAACATTTGGAATGCGTTTAGTTTATTATGAGAGAGAAAAAAAAGAGGGGAGGGAAAAAAATTTTAAAAACTCGATTTAAAAAAATTAAAAAATAGGATTAAAAGTTTTTAATTAATTTTATTACTTTTTTATTAAAATTCTAAAACCTCATTTTTTTCAATTTTTTTAAATAAAACTCATCAAAAAAATTTTCTCCTCCCCTCTATATCCCTTGTACCAAACAGTCCTTTAGGTGCTTGTTTGGCATCACTTATAAGCAGCTTATTTTCACTATAAGCCCGATTGGAAGGTGGTCACCCGTTTGGTTGAGCTTAACTTCAAAAGGAGCTTATCTGTTTTAAGCTATTAAACCAGCGTTGGGGGAGAAGCTGCATTTTGTAGCTTATTTTGGAGCTTATTCTGCTTTTTCACTGTTGCACGTGTCAGAGCTTCCCCCCACCCTCTTACTTCAGCTATATTAACACATTTCCTGAGTTTTTTTTTTCACCTCAGATTCTCAGACCTCTCCCATATCCTCTATTGTTTTTTTTTCACTTTTATTTATTTTTTCATGTTTTACTTTATATTTAGATTACTCATCCGGTCCTAAATATAAGACTCTTTTTATAGTGTAAATCCTGTCCTAAATATAAGACCTTTTTTTAAGGTCTTATATTTAGGACCAGAGGAATATTTTTTATAATTTCTTTAAAGTTTTAAAATTTAATTTACTTATTAAATTTGACTTCTTCATAATAAATTATTTAAATTTTATTGTATTATGTTAAATCATTTTTTTATCATGTTTCATTATTTATTAAAATTTATATCCATTTTGATCATTTTACAACTAAACTTACTTTTACTCAACTATAATCCAAACAAGCTTTTACCAATCTTACTTTTGCAAACTAGCTTTTCTGAACTTCAATCCAAACACAATTCAGCTTATCCAATTTAGCTTTTACCAACTTCACTTCTCCATAAGCTACTTTTTCAATAAGCTACTATTCCAATCGCTGATCCAAACGGACCCTAGGTCATTGACTATGTAAAGTCAAGATTGAAAAGGTTGAAAATTTAATGGCGACTATTCTTTTTTTTTTTTTTGGGCCAGAATCAGTAAAGATGTGTGTGTATAATTGTTTAGTATGCTAGAGATTTTTAATGCTTATTCCTCGCTAATTGCTCATTTGGAACAATTTATAAGTAGTTTATAAGTTGCTTTTTAACAGTGATTTACAAAATATGAAATAAGCATATGAGAAGAATTTTATCTCGGATTACGTGAAATTAGCTTATAAAGAATTTCTAACACTCTGCCAGATGGGGCCTAAGTTTTTGTTTACTTTGAAGAGCTTACTATTTGATTTGTATTCCCTGGCTTCCTCTCGTGAGGCATGTGGAGGAAGGGTTAATTGATCATTTTATTAATTATTTATCCACCTTTTCCTTTTTCTCCCCGTTTAATATTGAGGCGGCAAAGCATAAAATTTTTTAAGGATGCATTTAATAAGGACAAAATAAAAAACTTCTCCCTGCTGCAACTATGGAAAAGTAGAAAACTTTTAAAGATATGCTTATTCCAAATCTGTTTGCAGGTTACAATTTTTTAAAGGTTAAGATGTATTTTTACATCGGAAATATTTTTTTCAGGTATATCTAATATCTTAAAATATTTTTGTAAATGTATTCAGTATCTCAAAATATATTCTAAATAAGTTCAATATCTTAAAATATTTTTCATGTACGTTTAGCATTTTGAAATATTCTTTTTACTTTAATACTAAATATATTTTTAAAAAATATTTTGACCGAGAAATTTTTCGCGCTGTTTGATGATTTTTCCTTTGTTTTATCAATAACAACAATAATTATTATTATTTATAATAGTCATAATAATTTTTCATTAGTATTTCATTTAGAGGAATAAAGAGTGCAAAGTGAAATTATGGTTAATTTAGAGTTGTATAGAACTCTAAAATGATCAGCTGTTCCATCTGAACTAACATATATATATATATATATCTCTGTTTGACGCATGAAAATAATTAAAATTCTTAATCTCTTATTTTAATGACACTTATTTTTATATCAAAAGGACACTTTTTTTTTTTAATAAATTTCAACTTAGAGGAGGATATTCTGGAACACTAGATATGCATTCACATTAACATTTTTCTTTTGTCATATATAAGGGGTGTTTGGATTTGGGGAAAAGTGATTTTCAAAAACACTTTTTTATAAATCGAAACAAACTCCTCCATATATTTAATTCCTATACTGTAAAAATACTTTTAAAATCATGATGTCGTTTCTATCCAAATATCCCTTTTAGAATACCTGCTATAATTATTTTGATTTGGTCGGTCCACATGCTAGTCACTAATCTATTACTCCTCCGGTTCTTAATATAAGACCCATTTAACTAATTTGATTAGATTAAGGAAATTAGGTAAGTTAGTTAATTATAAGAAAAGTGACACATTTTTCCTAAAATACTATAATCATATTTTTTAATACCCCCTCTCCTTTTTCTATTTGATTATGGTTGAGGGAGTATCTATAGGGGTAATTTAGAGAAAATTGATAAATATGAGAAATGGGTCTTATATTTAGAACCAAAACCAACTCAAAAATTGGGTTCTATATTAAGGACCGGAGGAGTATTTTTTATATTTAAATAATAAATCTTTTGTCATATTTGCAGACTTATAGGATAACGAATCTTTGCCAGTATTGACCAAATATTAAAATATAATCAGCCAAGCTGGTTTGTTTACTAGCGATAATTTAAGGAAGTTTCAAAGAAGAAAAGCTGAAATGACCGAAGGTAAGTAAACAAAGACTAATCATGTTAATTTTTTTCATAGTTAGATTATTATCATATAGACGATTGTTCCCTTAGAAGGTATATATTTTTTCTGACCTTAATATAAGATTTAATTAAATAACTTGAGTGCATTAAGGATATTAGTTAAATTAGTTAACCTGACATACTTTTTTTAAAACACTATAAGTATCTTTTTTAATTCCCTTATTTCATTTATTATTTGATTATTGTTGAGAAAATATCAATAAGTTTAATTTAAAAAAATTAATAAATATGTAAAATACGTCTTATATATAAAATCAAAATTAACTCTCTAATTAGGTCTTAAGTCAAACATCGGAGGGGGATATTAAATATAGAAAAAAAATCACAAAATTGTTAAATTTTAATATGCCCGGTTTAAATTTTCTTTTGATTTGGATGAAACGTATCACAAGTGACTTGAAAAAAAAAAAGTAAAAAATATGAGAGAAATACTCCTTTACTCCTATTCAATAAATGAATGGGAAAAGTCACTTGGATACTTTCTGGAAAAATAACAATAGAAAATAGTCACATTCATATTAAAAAAAAGTAATGATATATAGAGCCTATAAGCAATAAAGATGCAGCTAGAAAAGTGAAGCCGTGTGAAGACTAGTAAACAAAAAGTGATTCTTCCAATGCGCGTTTAATTTCAATTTGGAGGGAACATCTTGTCTTAGGCACCGTTTGGATGCACTTACAAACCATGGTTTGGAAGCCCAAACCATAGTTTGCACAAATGCTATCCAAAACACCCTTTCAAAAATCAAAACCATGGTTTTGGGCTAAACCATGGTTTTGGAAAAAGTAAAAAAATCTTGCTTTTGGAGAAAAAAGGGAGAGTGTGAGAGCCTATAAGATATGTATCTTGTTATTTTTTTTATAAACATATTTTTTTATAAACATATTTAATCTTATATTTTATAAATATATATACATATTAATTATTTATTAATTATATTATCTTATGTATTATTAATTATGTTAATAAAAAATATATTATTAACAATTTTATTCCTTTAAATTAAATATATCATAAAATCTTTTTTTCTGTAATTATCATATTAACTTATTTCTTTTTTTAGTAATTTATATATATAAAAAGTGCTTCTGATAACAACTATCCAAACACTCTCACTTCTCAAAATCACTTTTTTCATAAAATCTATTCTTCTCAGAATCTATTCTTCCCAGAATTTATTCTCCAGAATCACTTTTCCAAACCACGGTTTGGTTTCTTCCAAATACACCCTTAGTCTATAAATAATATTATTTTTTGTGTTTGTGAAGCTGTGATTTTTCGAAGAAGGTGATACACAATTTCTGAGTTCAATTTGGGGGGACCTTCTTTAGCTGTAAATAATACTTCACCGCCTAAAAGGAAGAGTTAGGTATTGATGGTGGGAAAAATTCTAAAAAAATAATTTCAAATTTAAAAATGACAAATTAGTTATTCAAATTTCAATAATTCTAAATAATAGAATTTTTTTAAATGTTTATTTTTTTTCACATACAATGTAATCCTTTTATTTGAAAAATCACCTGACCTTTTTCGTCAAAATACCTTCTCATTACCTTCGCCGGCCGCTGATATTAATGATTTACTTGACAATATTTACCTCAAGTTTTGTTATATCCGTTATGTTATGTGTCAATATGTCAAGTCTTCTAATAACATACGACGATATATATTATTTTTAAAATATTTTTTTTATTAGAAATTCATATAAAAAAGACACACATGACATATATGATTAAAAAACTTGACCTAAGTATTTTTTCTACTCCTTCAGTCCTTAATGTAGAACCTAATTTAAGAGTTGATATTAGTCCTACATGCAAAACGTATTTCACATATTTATTAATTTTTTTCAAATTAACTCTATTGATATTCTCTCAACAATAATTAGGTAAAAAAGGAAAGGAGGAAATTTAAAAAAAAATAGGATGTTTTAAAAAAGTATATTATGATAACTAATTTACTTGATATTTTTAATCTATTTAAATTAATTAATTAGATTTTATATTAAATTTTTCTTCTTCCAGTTTTAAAAGGAAAAAAAACTTTTGAGTTTTCAAATTCTTAAATGATTTTTCCCCTTTATTTACTTCTCCGCGACTCACACGTTGCGTCCTTTGGCTTTATATTTATCGCTTTCAAAGTCAAATATATGGAGCCCACCTGCATTTCCATCGTATCACTACCACCTTCACCACTAAAATAAACGTCACTTTAGAATAATTTACTTTAAAAAGATATTACTGACCTTTTTGTTCTGGCAGTTTTCAATAAATTCTTAAATTAATTTCAATGTTTCTTCTTCAATCACTTTTCCACGTGTCTTTGATCTTTTCCGTTGTCCCCACACGGATCAATTATTGTCCTCCCCCTCCAGTAGTCCTCAAGCGTCTTCATCAAAATATCTCCTCTCCTTTACAATTTGTTTCCCAACAATTAAGTTTTAATTAACTCTTGAACACTACTCGTACTTCTTTTAATCTTATTTATAAATTACTTTTAATATATTTTATATTAATTTTTCTTTAAAATTTAATAACTTTTTAATTTTATTTCTATATAATACACATTATATTTCATGAGAACTAAGTCAACACAACAATAAATGAAAGGTAAAATTGTACATTCATATCAAGAGTTTCTCTCTCGACTCTATAAATAGGAATAAAAAATTTTCCTCTCCCTGTCTTACAAACAAGATGAGAGGAATACATTTAAAAAAATGTCTCAACAAAATACTGTCTATGGATAGAGAAATTTTTTTGAAAAAATCACAAATAAAGATTCCCGAATTACCAAAATTATGCAGAGGTTACCTGAATAAGCAAAATTACTATGAGGGACCCAATTCCATATTGCAAATATGAAATCTTGGTGAAATGTCTAAAATGCTCCTCAGTCAAATGACA
Organism: Neltuma alba; assembly: GCF_004799145.2. Lineage (NCBI taxonomy): Eukaryota > Viridiplantae > Streptophyta > Magnoliopsida > Fabales > Fabaceae > Neltuma > Neltuma alba. The sequence goes on along the minus strand of NW_021636231.1, from coordinate 436,288 downwards.
AATTGATAATAGAAAATGACAAGTTCACTTTATCGAATGACAATTTTAGTAGATCAAATCACAAATTAGTTAAAGATATGCCAAATAACAAGTTTACTTTAGCGAATGACAACTTCAGTAAACCAAATCACAACTTGACTGAGAGGCATTTCAGATATTTCGCTAAGATTTCATATTTATAATATAGGATTGGGTCCTTCATGATAATTTTGTTTATTTAGGTAACTCTGTTTAATTTTGATAATTCGGAAGTCTTTATTTGTCATTTTTCTAATTTTTTTAATAAATACGAAATAAATAAGAAACCAAATATGTCCTTATAATAAATAAAAAATGATAAAAGATAATGTGTAAAAAAATGTAACAAGAGAGATGTGTGGCAAGGGAGACATAATCATAATCAAAACCAAAATTAAAAAAATTTATTAAATATTGAGACAAATATAAATTAAAACTATCACACTCCTTAAATTGAAAATTTATAAATATGATTGGAGGGAGTAGTAGGATAAAACTCATAACTTTTATTAGAACTGAACAATATGATATTTTCTTTCTTGTTTAGCCTCCTAGGATTCTCTTCACATGCAATTAGGTTGTCCTTCCTTCTTGGTGTCATTTTACTAGGAAAATTCAAAGGTCATTTAATTCCAAAAACCCAGCAGCTCCATGCGGATCAATTATTGTCCTCCTCCCCCTCCTCTCCCTAATAATGTAAAATAACATTTTTTTATTTATTTTGGAAGGTCAAGTTATGACTTGACCAGAGTGATAAACTTGTAAAAAGTATTTGATGGCATTGGTTTTTTAAACAAAAATAAAAAGCTTCCCCCCCCCCCGGCGGGTCTTTTGTTTATTTCTTGGGGAAATGTTATTTTAGGACTATTATAGCCAATTAATATCAGTTAATATTTAAAATATTTTAAAATTTTAGTAAACTCCCTTGAACCAAATAAAATTAAAATTTTAACGTAAAATTACAATAATACTGCTTATTTTTATTTTTGCAAAACCTAAATATTAATGGCCGGTTTTGAGATCTCCGGTGGCAAGAGGATTTTTTTAAAAATAAAATAGTCAAGGAAGAATTTGAACCCATGACCCTTCGGTAGATCAAAAGTGACGTGACCACCAAATCAACCAAGCCTTTTAATCATGTGATGCAAAAAAAAAAAATGCATAACAAAATAATTGTAAATATCCAAGTGTAAATGAACAAGTGAAACAATTTACAAGTGAAATTTAATAATGTATAATAAAAATTCGGTAATTTACAAGTAATATAATAGAATTCATAACTCTAAATGCAAGTATCTAGGTATGAATGAGTAAGTAAAATTCAAAAATTTACAACAAAAATTCATGGATTTACAATTCAAATTTGACAATTAATAAGAAACATAAGAGAGTTCATAACCGTAAATGTAAGGGTTTAAGTGTGAATGAACAAGTAAAATTCAGTATTTATATCTATATTATAATAATAAATTCATATTTATTTTATAATTATAAAATCCGAATTAAAAGAATAAAATTTCCTAGAAACGTAATATAATTCAAATGAATTTATAGTTAATTATTTGAATTAAATATTAACTTTTAATTATTTAATTTTTAATTATATAAAAAATTAATCTAAATTTACTATTAAGATTTTATATTTCAATATTATTTATGTAATTAATTTAAGTTAAATTATAAATTAAAGGAAAAATTAATCTTTGGGTCTATGTAGTTTTCACTAATTTGTAACTCAATCCTTATACTTTGATTCGGTGTAACTGAATTCCTATGGTTTTGACTTGATTATAACTCAGTCGCTGAAATTTGACTCACTGCAAGTCAGTCCCTATACTTTTATCCATTTTATAATTTAGTCTTTGTATTTTTAAAAATAAAATTATATATCTAATAAAAAGATGGACTAAATTATAAAATTGTTAAAAATATATGGACTGAGCTGCAACAAGTCAAATTTTAAGGACTAAGTTACAACCGAGTCAAAATTATAATGACTGAGTTACATCAAATCAAAGTTTAGAGATTGGGTTACAAACATGTCAAAACTATAAATATCAAAAGATTAATTTTTCCTAAGTTAAATTAGAAAATACAAAGGCGTGATTAAAAATAAGGTAAAACTATAAGAATCTAATTTTAAAAAAAAAAGCTTACAATGATCTAAATAAAAACAAGTAATAGTATAAGAACTTGATAAAAAAGCTAGAAGGACTTGATTACAAGTTATTTAAACCTATAAGAATTAGCAAATTAATTATCCCTATTTTAGTAGTATCTCATAGTGATAAAATGATGAAATCTTAAATTTCTTGCGTTAAAAGAAAAAGATTCCAACATTATTCATCTTTTATTTTCTTAAAAAATCATTTTATTACATTATATAGCACTCAATTTTTTTTTAATACAATTAGAATCTTCTTTCTCTATTTATTCTGTATTTGCTTTTCCATACGTTGTTTTCACATATAGCATGCGCGGTTCCTTTGGTATGATTGAGAGAAGGAGAGAGGAAGAAGAATTTTAATAAACTTGATTTGAAAAATCAGAGAAGTGGAGCTAAAAATTTTAAATTAATTTTGTTTACTCTTTTTTTTTTGTCAAAATCTTATAATTCCACTTCAAATTAATTTTGTTTACTCTTTTATCTTATATTTTTTTCTTTGTCAAAATCTTATATAATCTCATTTTTCTAATTTTTTAAATAGAACTCATTAAAATTGGTCTTCCTATTTCTTCCAATACCCTTGTATCAAATACTACCACCGATCATTAATATAAGATCTTATTTGATTTTTATTTTGATCCTAAATATAATGTCCCAATCCACTCTGTCTCTCATATTTATGTATTTTTTTAAAAATAGTCTTTCTAACAATAATAGTTCTACCCAATACGCTTGATTAGTAAGAATATTTTAGAAAAGACCACATTTATTTATTACAAATAACTAACTTAACTTCTTTTTTTAAGACCGGAGGTCGGAGAAGATAAGGGCCAGGGAGGTGCATCATTATATTTGCATGAACTATTTCCTCTTTTTTTTAAAAATAAAAATAAAGTTCACGCATAAAAAATCCACCGAAATCTTCTCAGTCCCTTCGTGATTTATATTATCGGAGGAAAAACCACAACTCTTGTCGGTTGCGCGGCCCTCCGCTTCTTCTACTGTTAGTTTTTTGACCATTTTTCTGGTACCATTATTGAATAATGAATCCTTGCATAATTGCTAAATGACGAAAGGTACACAGCAACATCTTTCCCTGGCTCTTGAAAAGTAATTTTTCTTATCCTTAATTAAAAATATTTTTGTGGTATACAAAATAAATATATAAAAAAATTTATTTCGTTTTATAAAAAAATACTTTTTAAAAGTATTTTTATATCTTCCCCAACACTTTCATTTAGTAACAAAGAAAACTACTGGATGTATTAATCTTTTGTAGATCTCTGTTTAATGAATGAATTTAAGTTTTCACTCGGAAAAGAAAATTCTTTAAACGTGCAATTACTTCTTGCCTACATAATATAAGTCATTTTAAATAATTTATTAAAACTAATAAATGATAATTAACTCATTGAGTCTGTTTTAAATTTAATTTTTTTTCAACGAGATTGTAAAGAAAAGAGAAAAATACAATTATTTATATTTTAAGCATTAATTATAGGAATAAAATTGATCAATAAGCATTAATTATTTTTTAAGTATAAGAATGATTTATATTTTAAATCAAATTATTTTGATATAAACGACTTGTGGCATATTGTAGACGGGAGCACTTCTTTGTTGGTGCCCCTTTGCTGAGAAAACCGGGAGGTCATTGAATAGCCTGCGGCAAACTTGGGCGGGTTAATTATTGTCCTTCCCTTCCTCTGCGCGCCAATGTCTTCATCAAAATATCTCTTCACTTTTACTGATTTTTTCACAACAATTAAATTTTAATTAATTCGAGTTAAAAAATAAGGGATCAGACTGAAAGTTTATATAAAATTAAAAGATGAGTATATTTTGTCAGCTCATAAAAATATTTTATGGTATAGGTTTTATCGCCCGTTACATCTCATGTAGAAGTCACTGTCTCCCTGAAGTGCATGGAAGGACAAAAGAGAATTAAGATGATGTTTAATGACAAGGGGTGGTCCGTTGTCTGTAATTCCTAGTACGGACATAGGTGGTACTAGGACCAACCAGTTCGTTTAAGTCCTTGAGGGCCTGTTTGATTTGAGGGGAGAGGAGGGAAGGTTTTATCCTCTCCTTATTTGATTTGATTAAAAAGGAGGGGAGGGGAGAGCATTTAATGATCCTTTGTTTGGTTTAAGGAGGGAGGGGAGGGATAGTAATAATCAATTTACCATTTTACCCTTACATATTAGTTTATGTTTTTTATTGATATATTATATAAATTAATTTACATCTTAATTTAAATTATATAATTTAATAAAAATTCAGTCTTATCATTTTAATATGTGTATTAAAAAATTGGTATAGTAATTTTTTATTCTAATTAATATAATAATATATTTAAAATAATCAAATTAACAAATTTTATATGCTATAAGAAAAATGAAATTTTATTTTCTTTAGGCTATCTTTTTTTCCAGCTTTAAAATATATTTAATAAATAATATATTTATAAAAAACAATTAATTTTATAATATTATAATTTTTTATTTAAATATTTTTTATTTTTAAATAATTTTTATAATATATTTTAAATTATAATAATGTATATATTTTTTATTTTTTTTACTTAGGATAATATATTTTTTATTTGAAATAAATATTATAATATTATATTTTATGGGTAGAAGTAAAATATTAAAAAAACCATAAGGACATAATGGTCCAAAATTTTGGCTCCCCTCCAAAAAACCCCAATTTGGAGGGGAGCCAAAATGGGGGGAGGGAGGGGACATTTTAGCTCCCCTCCCCTCCAAAATTTTTAACCAAATGAGGGGAGGGGTTCATTTTCCTTTCCCTTCCCTCCCCTCCCCTCCCACCAAACACACCCTAACTCTATAAGGCCAGTTTTTTAAACTTGTTTTTCATTTAAAAGAAAAAAAATTTCAAATCCAGTCCTTACACTTTTTATGTTTAAATAGGCTGACCTGACAAACTTGATCAGTTTTTTTAGCTCTAGACATAGGCGGGGCAGCAAATACCGCCTTAATTAATTTAGTTTACAATGATGTCAAGCAAAAGCCTGATTTTACTGGTTTGTGTTTTTAAAGTATTTGATCATTTCAAAATAACACAGACTATAATAAAATTTATGGGTCCTAATTTTATTTGTGATAATATGGATTTGAATCTTTAGCGGAGGGGTCAGAAAGGAAAAAAGTTCATTGTTCTTGAGGATTTCTGGAATGAAAACTATGCTGATTGGAATATTTTGAAGAATTTGCCCTACATTGAAGGGAAAAGATGCAAAATGCTCCTCTAGAGCGTGTTGCTTTGATAGTTAAATTTGTAGCAATGTTATGCCGGAAGGTATCTATTTTGCGTCGTGTGTTCCGGCAACTCGCCTGGAGATTATTTTGTAATTGATTAATTAATACTCTACTCCCTCCGTTTCTTATTATAAGAGACAAATAACCGAAATACGTTGATAAAAAAAAACAGTTAAAATTAGTTGAGAACAATTAATGTGTAAAAAGTATAATTTGTTTTCCAAAAATGCCCTCATTAATAAGGAAAGAGAGCATGAGAGAGAACAATTAAAATATTAAAAGAAAGAGAAGTGGGAGGGAGAGAGAGTGTGAGTTGGAGAGAATAAATATGGGTAAAATAGGAAATCAACACAAAAAAATAAAAACAACTTTTAAGTGTCTCTTATATATAGGAACATACCATAAGCATCAAATGTCTCTTATAATAAGAAACGGAAGGAATATAGTCTATACCGATGCATATATGATAATGATGCTATGGACACTCTAGAACTCCTCCCACTTCGCCTCCACTTTCACGATGTTTTACGTCAATTTAACTCTATAACATAGTATTTTCGATTTTAATTATAAAATTTTATTTATAAATTATAAACGAAATTTTATAATTAGGACATGAGATAATATTTTTTTTAAAATTCTAAATATGGAAAACCATACTCTAAATTCAATCTCACTCTTTTATTTTGACTTTCATTTTTTATAAAAAGATATATGATTAATTTTAAAATGTCATTGTATTATGAAGAAGATCATGTTATAACTTCAGAGTGATTAACTTTTAAAAAATATTTATGATTTTTTTGACAATATTTACCTCAAGTTCGTTATATTTATTATGTCAATATGTTAAGTTCTCTAATCACACATATATTATTTTTAAAATATTATTTTTATTAGAATTTCATATGAAAAAAACACATGATCATGTGATTAGATAACTTGATGTAAGTATTTTCTTCTCTTCGAGTCTTTAATATAAAATCTAATTTGAAAGTTGATATTGGTTCTATATGCAAGATATGTTTTACATGTTTATCAGTTTTTTTCAAATTAATCCTATTGATATTCTCTCAACAATAATCAAATAGAAAAAAAATGAGGAAATTAACAAAATAATTAAGATATTTTAAAAATATATTATATTAACTAATTTAATTAATATTTTTAATTTATTTAAGCTAATTAATTAGATTTTATATTAAGCACATAAGAGTATTTTCTTCTTCCAGTTTGGAAGGGAAAAAAAAACTTTTTGAGTTTCCAAATTCTTAAATTATTTTTCCCCTTTATTTACTTCTCCAGGAGTCACATGTTGCATCCTTCAGCTTTACATTTATCGCTTTCAAAGTCGCATAAATGAAGCCCACCTGCATTTCCTTCGTATTCCCAACGCCATCACCACGAAACTACACATTTTCGTCACGTCAGCAGTCAATTTAACTCTACAAAGTTAATTGTTGGCAAAAAAAAACCCTGCAAAGTTAATTATTCTGAACATGGAAATCCATGCTCTAAATTCAATCTCACTCTTTTATTTTCACTTTCATTTTTCAATCGAATATATGAGATTAAATTTAAAATATCACTTTAGTACTCTTAGGAAGAAGATTAAGCTCACACGTTAGAGTAATTTACTTTAAAAAGATATTACTGATTTTTTTTTCCTGGAAGTTTTCAATAAATTCTTAAATTAATTTCAATGTTTCCTCTTCGTTCACTTTTCCACGCGTCTTTGATCTTTTCCATTGTCCCCACACGGAACAATTATTGTCCTCCCCGTCCTTTGGTCCTCAATTGTCTTCGTCAAAATATCTGCTCTTTTTTCCCGAGAATCAAATTTTAATTGACTCTTGATCCCTACTGGTTTAATCCTATTTATAAATTATTTTTAATATATTCTATATTGATTCTTATTTAAAATTTAATAATCTTTTAATTTTATTTCTATATAATATACATTATATCTCATAAAAATCAAGTCAACACAATAATAAATAAAAAGTAAAATTCTACATTTATGTCAAAAGTTTTTCTTTACTTTATAAATAGAACTAAAAAATTTCTTCTCTTTTTGTCCTATAATCAGGATCATAAGAGTACATTTGAAAAAATGTCTCACCAAAATACTATCTATGGACATGGACAATTTTTTGTTAATAAATAAGTGAAGATAACAAAAAGAGGGACATTTAAAATTTTGATGTTAGTATTCACTATTAATCTTAAATGTATTAGGGTTGAAATATTAAAAAAAATATTTGATAAATTTATGGAATAAAGATAAGATCTTGTGTGAAGCTATATATAATTAAAGTATTTCTCTAATTTTATTTATAAGATATTTTCAACATATTTTATTAAAACCGAACAAATCTTCAATCTCATTAATTCTCTTGCTGGTAAAAAAAAAATCATTAATTATGTTTTAAATTAAAAAAAATTTCATCTTTACCCCTAGTTAATATATATATATATATTATGTTACCTATTTAACATGTACTCTCTTCTGTTTTTTTTTTTTTGCCGGAATATATACTCTCTCCTATAATTCCCATGAATAATAAATGAAAGGCACAAGTACATATTTATGTCAAAAATTTAATTATGGGGCATATAAGCAAAAAAAAAAATCTTTGCCTAATAAATAAATAAGATCCTTTTGTTAAAATAAATAAATAAATAAGATTCGAGAAGCATAGTTTTTTCCCAAAATAATACTCTATCAAGTTCTTTTTATGAGCTTTAAATAACTGAATTGTCGGTACAAAAAAATTAATTAAAATTAGTTAAAAATACTAAATATATAAGAAACTAAATATATCCTTATAATAAATGAAAAATGATAAAAAATAATGTGTGAAGAAATGTAATGAGAGAGATATGTAGCAAAAGAAACATAATATTCCTCCGGTCCTTAATATAGGACTTAATTCTTGAGTTGGTTTTGGTCCTAAATATAAGACCTATTTCTCATATTTATCAATTTTTTCTAAATTATCCTTATGGATATTCCCTCAACCATAATCAAGTAGAAGAGAGAGAAGGAGTATTAAGAAAGATGATTATGGTATTTTAGGAAAAATATGTCATTTTTTATAATTAACTAACTTATCTAATTTTCTTAATCTAATCGAATTAGTTAAATACGTGTTATATTAAAGACCGGAGGAGTAACAATTAAAATCAAAATTGAAAAAATGTATTAAATATTAAGACAAATCTAAATTAAAACTCACACTCTTTTTTAAATTTAAAACTTATAAATATGACCGGAGAGAGAGTAATAGGATAAAACTCATAACTCTGATTAGAACTGAATAATCTGATATTTTGTTTCTTATTTAACCTCCTAGGATTCTCTTCACATGCAATTGGGTTGTCCTTCCTTGTCGGTGTCACTTTGCTCAGAAAATTCGGAAGTTCATTTAATTCCAAAAACCCAACAGCTCCACACGGGTCAATTATTGTCCTTTCCCTCCTCCTCTCAGTAAGCGTCTTCCTCAAAATATCTCTGCCCTTTGACACAAATAAATATATATTAATAATGTAAAATAACTTCTTTTTTTTTTTTTTAAATTTCGGAAGGTCAAGTTATGACTTGACCAGAGTGATAAACTTATAAAAAATATTTGATGGCATTGGTTTTTAAAAAAAGATTAAAAAAAATTCCCCCCCGGTCTTTTGTTTATTTCTTGGAAAAATTTTATTTTAACACTACTGTAACTAATTAATACTAGTCAATCTTTGAAATATTTCAAAATTTTAATCAAGCCCTTTAGACCAAATGAAATTAAAATTTTAAAATAAAATTACAATAATACTACTGATTTTTATTTTTATAAAAAATAAATATTAATAGCTGGTTTCGAGAGTTTTGGTGGCTAAAGGATTTTTTTTTTTAAAAAATAAGATACTCAAGGGAGAATTTGAACTCATGATCCCTTGGCACATCAAAAGTGATATGACTACCAAGCCAACCAAGCCTTTTAATTATATGATGCAAAAAAAAAAACATAACAAAATAAATACAAGCATTCAAATGTAAATGAACAAGTGAAATTCGACAATTTACAAGTAAAATTTAGTAATTTATAACAAAAATTTGATAATTTACAAGTAACATAATAAAATTTATAACCTCAGATGTAAGTGTTGAGGTCATGTGAATGAGCAAGTGAAATTCGAAGATTTACAATAAAAATTCATGGATTTCCAACTCAAATTCGGTAATTAATAAGAAACATAAGAGAGTTCACAACCGTAAATATAAACGTTTAAGTGTGAATAAACAAGTAAAATTCAACATTTATAACAAACATTCAGTAATTTAGAACCCAATCTTGATGATTCATAAGAAATATAAGAAAATTTATAACCCCAAGTTTAATTGTTTAAGTGTAAATGAACAAGTAAAATTCAACGATTTACAATCCAAATTCGATGATTCACAAGGAGCATAAACATTACAAAACTTATAAGAAAATTCACAATCTTAAATACAAGTGTTTATGTTTCTTGTGAATCACTAAATTGGGTTGTAAATCAAGGAATTTATGTTGTAAATCGCTGAATTTTACTTGTTCATTTACACTTAAATACTTATATTTGGAGTTGTGAACTCTCTTATGGTTATTGTTAATCGCTGAATTTGGGATGTAAATCTGTGAATTTTTGTTGTAAATTTTCAAATTTTATTTTCTCATTTACACGTCAATACTTGTATCTAGGGTTGTGAATTTCATTATGTTATTTGTAAATTGATGAATTTTTGTTATAAATTGTTAAATTTCACTTATAAATTGTCAAATTTTACTTGTTTATTTATATTTGGACATTTGCATTTGTTTTGTTATATATATTTTTCTTTGCATCATATAACTAAAAGACTTGGTTACTTAGGTGGTCACATTTCTTTTCATGTGCTAAGGGGTTATGATTTCAGCCACCTAAGCATTGGTGGTTGGAGTTCCACTAACCATTAATATTTATTTTTAGAAAAATAAAAGGGGTATTATTGTAATTTTATTTTTAAATTTAATTTCATTTTGTTTAGGGGTTTAACCGAAATTTTAAAATGTTTCAAAGGTCACTGATATTAATTAATTACCTACCCCGTGGTTCTAAAATAAAATTTTCCCTTATTTCTTTTTCGTACATTCAAGAGGCTTTGTTCTCTCTATCTGCCCTTGTTTGGTCAGCGTCCAACCTACCATGCCTTCCCCCCCCCTTTTATTTACTTTTCCACCCGTTTTTTCTTTCTTTAGTTTGGACATCATTTCATGATATTTTCTTTTCTTTTCTTTTTCTTCTTAGAGTAATTAACTTTAAAAACAATACTAATGACTTCTTTCTTACTGTTTTCAAGGGAAAAACTTTTTAATTCTTAAATCAGCTTCAATGCTTTTTTTTTTTGGGTTCACTTCTCCACACATCTTTGTTCTTTTTTATGATCTTTTCTTTCTTTGTTCTTTTTTCCTTATCACTACCATTTAAAATATCATTGTATTAGGAAGAAGAATAAGCTATAATTTAAGATTAGTTAACTTTAAAAAAGATGCGAATTATTTTTTTTAATTTTTTTGAGGAATTTTTTTTTAAAAATAAATTCTTAGATTAATTTTAGTGTTTCTTCCTCAGTTACTTTTCCACGCATCTTTTTGCTGAGAAAGTGCGGAAGTCATTTAATTCCCAAAACCCACCGGCCAACTCCGCGTGCATGTAAATGTCTACTACATCTTACATTCTTACTTTTATGAATATTCAATGTAAATATAAAAATCATTATAAATATTAAATAATTAATATTAAACCTTTATGTATATATGATAATGATAAGTGAGAGAGAGAGAGTAATTGGAAATAAACACGAGAGAAAGCGAGCAAAAAAAAAGAGACATATAATTAATTGGGACTAAAAATAAAGAATACATTAAATTTTTAGGCAAATACAAAATGTTACTTATATATAAGATCAACCTTAAATTAAAAAAAAAGACTAAGCATGTTAACTTTTTTAATGATTCTTTTGTCATAGTTAGTGATAATTTTCTACGTCAGTGCGTTCACAAGCACAAGGGTTGTGTCCCCTTTGTTTTAGTAGATTAGCTGCGATTTATGGAAGAAGGTGACCACAAAGTTCAATTTGGAGGGGACCTTCTTCAATAACTAATAGCTTGGGACCTTCTTTTTATTTTTTATTTTTTGGTGAAAATAGTTTGGGACCTTCTTCAGTAAGTAACAGTTTGCAACCTAAAATTGGCGGACAAGGTTTAAAAAAAAAAAAAAATTAATACCTAAAACGGGCTAGGTGTTAGGACTGGTGTTAACATGAAATTTCAAAATAACTCATACTTTTTATATTAGGATTAAAGTGTATCCACATCCCAAAATATTTTTGTTGGTGTATCCAATCTAGTAATTTAAAGTATTTTGTGGTTTGCATCATAAAATATTTTTTATTTGTATTCAATATCTTAAAGTATTTTTTAGTGCATCCAAGACCTTAAAATATTTTTTGTTGCATTTAATATCCTAAAATATTTTTTGGTGCATCCACGACTAAGGTAAAAATATATATTTTAAGATGTTAAATGTATCTAAAAATACTTCAAAATATTAGATATATTACAAAATGCTTTAGATTGCTAGATGCATATGAAAGAATAATCCGAAATGCTAGATGCATCTTAACCTTTTATATATTAAGTAAATTTTGGTAAGAAAATTATATATAAATGGATCTAATTAAAATGATACGAAAAAAGATGTTTTACATTATTTTTTAAACCTTATCTTTCATAGTTAGTCTAGAAAGCATGGTGTCAACGTATTTTATACTAATAATATTTGCAACTTTTTTTTGTCAACACAGCTTCAATCTAACATTATATACAAAAAATATTATAATTTTATGGGCACGTTGATTGCTCCTCGAGAGTATATTTCAATGTTTTTATTATGTCATAATACCTTTTATTATTCCTAGCATTTCTTTTTTTGATGACTTTGAGTTTGTTTGGATTAACTTATAAGTATCTTTTTAAATATGATTTACGAAATACGAAATAAGCATGTGAAGAAAGTTTTATCCCGATTTACGTGAACTTGTTTAAAAGTTTATTTTAAACAGAGTTCCAAACAAGCCCCTTCTTGTTTCCTGTTTATCCTTTTCGACGCGTCTCTCTTATACAGCATATTCACTGCTAGGGTTGGCTCCAAAAAAAAAACTGCTAGGGAATATTAACAAGATTCGATAACACATAAGCAGTCAAACTTGCTTCCAGAGAATAATTGGAAATAAACACGAGAGAAAGTGAGGAAAAAATAAAAGACACGTAATTAATTGGAACTAAAATTTCACTTCACCGTCAACTTCAACCGTCTTCCTCCATTGTTGTTCTTTCTACCACTTTTCTTGGCAGCAAGAATGGAAGATGAGGATAAATGTGTCTTTGATCTCATTTTTGTTTGAATTTGAGTCTTGTTTTTTCTTTTTCTTTTTCCCCCCTCAAATTTTCATAATATGCTAAACATAAATTTAAAACTTATTCAATCCCAATAACAGTCTCTTCTTTTAAAATTCGATCCAGCATATAAAACATGGTCATAGTGGATAAATCTTTTGATAGTAGTAGCCACATAGTAAAATATAATTAGCCTTGTTTATTTCGGCAAAGGACGTTTTAAAAAATTATCCAAGGAGCAAGGACTGAAGACTAGTAAAGAAAGACAAGGCATGTTGATTTTTTTTAAACTTATAAATGATGTATTTTCTGGCAATATGTTAATGATTCTTTTGTCATATTTATAGATAATTTTCTACTTTAGTGCGTTCACAATGACAGGTTTGCGTTAGCCTCCTTTCCTTGTCCTGCTATTATTGCAACATGACAAAAGAGACAGTAGTATCATCTTTCACTAGCTTCTGAAATCGTATAAATCGAGGTCGCCCCTTCTATTTCATCTCACTTGCTGTGCAAGTTTGCGAGCATTTTCACTGTTTTCAGAAATATCACTCATTCCCAAAGAGATCATGGCCGAAGCTCTTCTCTCTGCTGTCTTCAATGTGCTTTTGGAGAGATTAACGCCTGAGATCACAGATTTGATCAACAAAATTGTAGGAAAGAAGCTGGATGACAAGTTACTTAATCATTTGAGGCCATCCTTGATTGCTGCAAGAGCTGTGCTCAATAACGCTGAACTCAGACAATTCAAGAAGGATCTAGCCGTGAAAGAGTGGCTGAATGAACTCAAGGATGCTGTTTATGACCTGGAAGACTTGATGGATGAAATTTCCACCCGAGCTGCCACTCAGAAACAGGTTCCCTCTTTCTCCTTTGCTTCCCTTACTTTGCGTGATACAAGCATGGCAAATAAGTTAGAAGCTATAAGTGATAGAATTGAATATATTGTGCGACAAAAAGACGCCCTTGAACTGAAGAAGGGCACTGAAACGTGTCCGGAAACTTTGTCCTGGAGGCCTCCAGTTACATCTCATGTGGAGGTCTCTCAAGTGTACGGAAGGAATAAAGCAAAAGAAGATATAATTAAGCTTATGTTGGATGGTGAGGGTGGTCCGTTGTCCGTAATCCCCATCTGGGGCATGGGCGGGGTTGGGAAAACCACCTTAGTTAATTTAGTTTATAAAGATGTGAAGCAAAAATTTGATCTCACTGCATGGGTTTGTGTTTCTGAAACATTTGATCTTTTGAAAATAGCACAGACTATAATAAAATCTATTGATCAAGATTCTGCCTGTGATAACATGGATTTGAATCTTCTTCGCGATCGTCTAGCAGAGAAGATAGAAGGGAAAAAGTTTTTAGTTATTCTTGATGATTTATGGAATCACGACTACACTGATTGGGATGTTTTGAAGAGTTTGCTTCACAATGGGGTGGAAGGATGTAAAATCCTTGTTACAACTCGTGAAGAGGACGTTGCTTTGATGGTTACAACTATCTCATCATCTTATCGCCTAGATTTGTTGTCTGATGAAGATTGTTTGTTAGTTTTTGCTGCACATGCTTTCCATTTTAAAGATTCAAATGTGAATTCATGCTTAGAAAAAATCGGAAGCGATGTTGCTAGCAAGTGCAGAGGATTGCCTTTAGCAGCAAAAGTGCTTGGGGGCCTTTTTCGATCAAAGTCTCGCATTGAAGACTGGAATAATATATTAAAAGAATCCATGTGGGATTCATTCGATGACAAGATTATTCCAGCTTTAGGAGTCAGTTATTATTATCTTCCTCCCCATTTAAAACAATGCTTTGCTTACTGTTCTTTATTTCCTGAGGATTATACATTTGATAAGGATGAATTAATCATGATGTGGATGGCAGAAGGTTTTTTGGGGACCACAAAAAGGAAAATGACTTTAGAAGAAGTTGGTGAGGGGTATATTGATGATTTAACTTCAAGATCATTCTTTCAACCCTTACCCGAAAATCATGAATACATCATAAGAGATAGGCATTTTGTGATGCATGATCTCATTCATGAGTTAGCAACTCATGTTGCCGGGGACTTCTATTTTAGATTAAGGGAGAATAGAAACAAAATTGGCCCCATGACTCGCCATTTGTCATGCAACTTTCAAAATTATCTAGGCTTAGATCATGAGGTTTTCCAAAAATTAAAAGGCTTGCGAACATTTATAGGATTGGAATCGCCTTTTGAAAATGCTTCTCATATTCTATCATCAAACCTGAAGTACCTACGAACATTGTCACTAGCAGGACTGCCTAATTTAAAGATGGTTCCCGGGTCAATCGGAAATTTCATCCATCTACGCTATTTGGATCTATCTTACACAAACATTGCAAGTTTGCCTGATTCAATCTGTAAATTGTATAATTTACAGACATTGAAGCTGCGTGAATGTTGTTCTCTCCTGATTCTACCAAGTGACATGCAGGAACTTAAAAATTTGCGACATCTTGACGTCACAAACACTACGTTGAAAGAAATGCCGAGGGGGCTGGGTAAATTAAAAGATTTGCAATTTTTAAGTGACTTTATTGTTGGGAAAGAGCAGGAGACCGGGATTACAGAATTGGGAGGAATCTCAAATTTGAAGGGTTGCATTGAAGTTAGTCGGTTAGAGAATGTCAAGAATGAAGATGAAGCAGATGGTGCGAGAATGATGGAGAAGAAGCGAATTGAAAGTTTAACATTATATTGGTCGGATTTTGGTGATGCGGAAGATACAAGCAGGGAGAGAAATATTTTGGCTAAGCTTCGACCCCATTGGGATTTGAAACAATTGGAAGTTTACTGTTATAAGGGCACAATATTTCCAGATTGGTTGGGAAGTCCTTCCTACTATAACATGACCTCGTTGGGCCTGACAGATTGTGAAAATTGTTGCATGCTTCCCCCTTTGGGACAGCTCCCCGCTCTGAAGACATTAGATATTTATGGATTAAAACGTGTCAAAAGCATTGGTGATGAGTTTTTGAAGGCTGATGATTGTTCTTCCATGATACCATTTCCATCCCTTGAATATCTTAGCTTTTCAATCATGTTATCCTGGGAACAATGGCTTTCCACTGATATGGAAGCTTTCCCTAAGCTTCGAAAACTCAGAATAGAATCTTGCCCCAAGTTAGTTGGAAGTCTACCTTCCCGGTTGCTTTCTTTAGAAACTTTGGTTATTAGATATTGTCCATTGTTTTCTTCTAGTATTCCGAGGTGTCCCAAACTTCAGAATTTTGACACATATGGAAGTGGAAATGGGGTATGGCAAGAGCCAGAGTTACCTCGGGCCCTTTGCACTCTAGATATTTCAGAATGTCGGATGTTGGAATCAGTGTTGGAGGCACTCGCTAAACCTTCACATCTGCAAAAATTATGTATCCGTGGTTGCTCCAATATATCAACTTTAATGATTCATTTGCCCCAGTCATTACAAGAATTAAACGTATCCTGTAGTAAAAATATTGATTTTGTGATGAGTTCAACCGCTCCTCTTCAAAGTCTCTGGTCTATTTATATTCAGAGTTGTAGTTTTGTGAAGTTTATATCGGATGACATAGAAGGTGTCCTCCCAAATTTAATAAAGCTAAGCATATCGAATGTTAAAGGGATAGAAGGATTTCCAGAAGGGGCTCTTGTGCCGAGTTTGAGAGAACTTCATATTCTTTCGTGTAACATAGAGTTCATAACATCCCATCAAGCATGGCACCTCCTAAGAAATATCACTTGCCTTCATATTTTTTATCCAATTGATGGAAGTTATGTCAACTGTTTTCCAGAGGTGTGTTTTCTTCCTACCACTCTCACCACTTTGGAACTCACTGGCTTTAGTGACTTGGAGACATTGAATTGCACGGGACTTCAGCACCTAACCTCTCTCCAAAAACTAGATATCCATTCTTGTTTGAAGCTGGAGAAAATGTCAGGGGAAAAGCTGCCTGCTTCTTTAAGAGAGCTTCACTTTGGGTATTGTCCATTGCTTGATGAAAAATACCACAACAAGGATGAACAACTTTTGCGCCAAATATCCCACATCCCACTCATCAACATATATTGAGGTACAATCATCCACGAGGTATTTATATGTCCACAATATTGTTCCCAAGTACTATGTTTTGCTTGTTCATATAAATGCATCCAGAGACCATTATGCCTACATATAAATGTTTCTCAATATTAATTTTCTTACATTTTTGGAACCACTTCTTACATTGGTTAACCTCTTGGCAATTTTATATGATATTAACAAAATTATTCATTTTGTTGTTCTTTGGATTCCAGCACGCTCTCTTCCCCTCTCTGTTTTTTTAAACCTGCTTTAGCTATTTTTATTTACCTTGTTTCTTGGTTTCTTTTTCATCGTGTCTATATATTAATACAAATATATTGCGAAAAACAGTATGATTACTATCTTTAGATATATTTAAATAATTTTTTTTAAAGAAATTATTGCTCACCAATTATGTGCGATTTTTTCAAAACCAGAACTGAAAATGCTCCTTGCTGATTTGCATCCGGACAAAATCATTTTTATGAGCTCGAATGATGAAAATGAACAACAATTACAATTGGCATTACTTGTGTTCAGTTTATGTTTCTGTAATATAATATGTTGTATATAGAGTGAATTAGTAATTTTATATTCTGTTTGTGTTAGTTTCCTAATGAAATTTAGATCACTGTAATTTGCAACTTCATGAATTAAAATGAGGTAGCAATCTCATGTGTTTATATTAAATTAAATTATTATGAATATTTGATGACAGAATATAATGATGCAATTCTAGAAAACATTTGATGTGCTTCAGAGCATTAATTGATTACGGTACCTACTTTAATTACATATCCTACACTGAACCATTAACGATCTCAACGCTGTCCAATATATTTACAATTTCATTACTCCAAATATTAGTTTAGTAATCCACTTGGCCTCAAATTTATGCAGGGACGAGGCTTCAAAGTTTTGTGTTTTGTGGCTCACACGTTATTCAATCATGTAATGAGAAATTATTCACAAATAGTAATCATGAAGGTACCCTTCTTGACAAGTTTCCATCTATATAACAGATACCATTTCTTTATCTTTTTTTTTTTTTTTGATAATTAATCTTAGTTTGATTGAGTTTTTCTTCTTATGGGATTGTTGCAGGTAGAGTCCAAAACGGTCAGTTAGTTCTAACTGATAAAGGAAACAAAGAGTGCTTCTTACTTCTTCTCAAAGTGTAGTGCTCTAATTAAGATCCTTCATATATTCATTCCTGCTCTGAAGAGGTTTAAACTGAACCAGAGCCTTTTGATTTCTTCTTTCTCTGGTAATCTGCTTGTTCACTTATTCTATCATATATTTTCTTTGGTTTTGATTAACTTATTATTAGCAAGTTACTTGAGGATAATGGATTGCCATTTCCATTTTTTTTAATCTCTTGTGCTGTCTCTGAACTTCCCTTTCGTATGCTTAAAATGCAGCACCAGTAAGAGGGATGGAAAGGGATTTGCAGACTTGAAACTGGACTAAGAAGAGTAGCTCATTAAAATCTGATGAAGTCCATCATCTTAGCCAGCATCTTGACAAAAAATTCTCTGATCTGCTGGGACTGTCCTCTGTGTGATTCATCTGCATTAATTGTTTTTTCACTTTTGAAGGTACTTGTTGGGTGACCGTGTGCCATACATCTGTATATTGTTTTCTTTTCTTTTCTTTTCTTTTATTTTTTCCTTTTGGGTTTGGTGTGCAAATGATAGGAGGATGAGTTATGTATATTGTATTGTGAATATTTATTACTTATGAAAATTCTCAAGCTTTATGCTTGGGGAGAGGATGTAGGATTCAATTTTTTTGAATCTGAACCTCTATATACCGTGGTGTCATCTTATTTTATTTTCTTTTTATAATTTTGAATCATTAAAAAGATCATATGTTGAAAAGCAAGTAACTACGTATATCACTTTGTTCAATGAAGTGGACAAGCCTGTCATGTTGAAAAATACTACCTCCAGTTCTAATTATAAGACCCAATTAACTTATTTGAGGAGATTAAGAAAGTAAGTTAAGTTAGTTATTTGTAATAAATAAGTGTTGTCATTCTTAAAATATCCTTACTAATTAAGTGTATTGGTTATAACTATTATTATTAGAAGGAATATTTTGGGAAAAAAATATATAAATATGAGAGATAAAATGGATTGAAGTCTTATAATTATGACCAAATAAAAAGTCAAACAGAATCTTATATTAAGGACCAGAAGTAGTATCTGACATGGAGCAGCCATGCCTAAGTTCTAAAGAAGTTTTCAGTGCCAAAAGCGTGCAAGGCAAACCTCTAGAATCTAGATTAGTCAAAAGTTTATTGGGCTCAAAATAGTTGTATGCACCACGCCTTTGGGGTATACTATTTATTAATATAGAAACTAGATATGAGGATATAAAAGAAATTAGTCAAGTTAATTAATTATTAGTGTTAAATTTTTTGAAAATTATCATCTTTAATCATATATATTAAATTATTTGTAATTATCCTTTGGAGATAATTTCTTATAATCAATAGAGATATTTTTAAAAAATAAGAAATAAAACAAATTGAGATCTTATAATTTCTCACTAATTTTTATACTACCTCCGGTCCTTATTATAAGACCCTGTTTGACTTTTTGTTTGGTCCTAATTATAAGACCCCAATCCATTTTGTCTCTCATATTTATATATTTTTTTCCAAGATAATCCTTCTAATAATGATAGTTCTAGCCAATATACTTAATTTGCAAGGATATTTTAGAAATGACAACACTTATTTATTACAAATAACTAACTTAACTTGATTCCTTAATCTCCTCAAATAAGTCAACTGTGTCTTATAATTAGGACCGGAGGTAGTATTAGGTACCGGAGACAGTAATATGAAGCAAAACTAAACTCCCATAAACAAACACAAATATATAACGCAGCACACCCAACGCTGTGGCAATATTGTTGCCCATATTCGAAGATGAAAGGCTCATATGACAAAAATTGAGGCGCTTAGTAGTAATTTCACCATTAGATTTAGATCTTTTGCTATGCAATCGAGACATTAACCCATTTCTCAAAAGGCAACGTGGCTCTCACAGAGATCAATTATTGCCTGCTCTTGCCCAACATAAGTGTCTGCATCAAAATATCTCTTCACTTTTACAGTTTTACTGCAGTTGATTCTCCCATCAATTTAACTTTAATTAACCCTTCGTCACGTTCTTTTGAAGAAATATCATTAAAAAAAAACTAATTTAAATACAATCCCGCTTTTTCGCATTACTTTTATTTTTTTAAAAAAATAAATATATGTAAATAAATTTAAAATAACATTTTATTATTTTGGAAGGTTTTAAGTCATGACCAGAGTGATAAAGTTGGGGGCAGATTCAATGTTGACAAAAAAAAAAAAGATTCAATGGTACTCCTTCCGTTCTTTATTATAAGAGACGAATAATCAAATTACGTTGATAAAAAAAACAGTTAAAATTAGTTAAGAACAATCAATGTGTAAAAAGTATAATTTTTTTTTCAAAAATACCCTCATTAATAAGGAGAGACGGTATGAGAGAGAACAATGGTAAATTATTAAAAGAAAGAGAAGTGGGAAGGAGAGAGAGTGTGAGTTGGAGACAATAAATATGGGTAAAATAGGAAATCAATACAAAAAAGTAGAGACAACTTTTAAGTGTCTCTTATATATAAGAACATATCATAAGCATCAAATGTCTTTTATAATAAGGAACGGAGGGAGTATTATTTTGGAAGGTTTTACTTCCTTTTTCCAGGCCACTTTTCCGGACGTCTGACTTTTGCGCTGCATTATTTCATGGCCCTAGTTTTGTCACGGTCCAACCCACCATTCGTTTTTCGTTGTTGCTAAAGTCCAACCTATCATTCAAGGATTAGTTTCGCACCAAATCTAAGTTATTTTATTTCAATTTTTTAATAATTTTTTGTTTTCATAAATATAAATCTTAAATAAAAGTATGCTTCTAATTGTTGTTATCGTGTAACAGAATGAACTTTCAATTTTAAAAAAAAAATCATAAATAGAAAATTTTTAAATTTAGACTATCTAGCTTTAATTTGCAGTTGGGCATCACAACAACAATATTATTCTATTTCTGGGTCTTTCGAGAGCAGAAATTATTATATATGCAATGTTCGTCTATATAATAATCTCTTCGAGGGAAAAAAGATTTAACGGATATACAAAATGAAAATATTTACTAAAAAATATATCAGCAATATAAAGCCAGCTTGACTAATGGCACACAAGGATATGATGGAATAGGGACAGAAGTATAATATTGTTGAATTCCTCATTATGCAATAAAGAAATTAATATCCATTCCAAAAAATAAAGAAAACAATAGTAAAAAAAGAAGTTAAAAATTACTAAATCCAAAAATATGGTTTATAATAATACTTTATTTGGTGTTGACAACAATAAATTTATAAATGACAATAAAGTTTTGTTGATATTTTTTATTTGGCATTTACAAATTTTTATTTTTTGGGGTCATTTTCTCAAAAAGAAATTTTTGTAGATTAAAAAAAGAAAAATTATTTATTTAATAAAAAAAATTTCTATGCTCCCCGAGAAGCAATGCTTTAAATTCTAAGTGCTTTCAGGTCAAAAGAAAAATGTATATCCAAGTGCTTGAGGTAGATGGCTAACTGCCCCGCGTTGAAGGAAATTCGACATGATTGGACAGCTAAAGCTTTTTCCCCCCTTTAATACAACAATTATGGCTTTTGAAGTCAAATAAATCGAGCCCTGGCCTGTATATTATTTCATCTCCCTTTTTGTGCAAAGTTCGCGAGCATTTTCACTATTTTCAGAAATATCACTCATCCCGAAGAGATTATGGCTGGATCACTTGTGGGTGAAGCTCTTCTCTCTGGTGTCTTCAATGTGCTGTTGGACAGGTTAACCCCTAAACAGGCTGACTTGATCAACTTCATTTGTGGAAAGAAGCTCGATAGCAAGTTACTTCATCATTTGAAGCCATCCTTGATTGCTGCAAGAGCTGTGCTCAATGACGCAGAATTGAAACAATTTACGGATCTTGATGTGAAAGATTGGCTAAACGAACTCAAAGATGTTGTTTATGACCTGGAAGACTTGATGGATGAACTTTTCACCAAAGCTGCTGCTCAGAAAAAGGTGCGCTATTTCTCTTTTGCTTCTCTTAATTTGCGTGATACAAGCATGGCAAATAAGTTAGAAGCGATCACTGACAGAATTGAACATATTGTGAGACAAAGAGATTACCTTAAATTGGAGAAAAGTAGTGGAACAGAGACCATGTCAATGAGGCGTCAAGTTCCATATCGTGAAGCGGAAGTCTCTAAAGTGTATGGAAGGAAGAAAGAAAAACAAGACATAATTAAGCTTATGTTTGATGAGGATGGTGATCAATTGTCTGTAATCCCAATTGTGGGCATGGGCGGAGTTGGAAAGACCACCTTAGTTTACTTACTATATAAGGATAATTATGTACGGCAAAAATTTGATTATACTGCTTGGGTATGCGTTTCTGAGACATTTGATCTTTTGAGAATAGGACAGACTATAATAAAATTTATCAGTCCTACTTTTGTCTGTGATAATATGGATTTACATCTTCTTCAACGTCATTTGGCAGAGAAGTTAGAAAGAAAGAGGTTTTTAGTTGTTCTGGACGACTACTGGAACGAAAACTATACTGATTGGGTTAATTTGAAAAATTTGCTTCACAATGGAGTGGAAGGATGTACAATTCTTGTCACAACTCGCATAGAGCATGTGGCTTTGATGGTTAAAACTATCTCATCATTTTACCACCTAAATGCCTTGTCTGACAAAGATTGTTTGTCAATTTTTGCTGCACATGCTTTCAGTTTTAGAGATTCTGTCGTGAAATCATGCTTAGAAAAAATTGGAAAAGATGTTGTTACCAAGTGTAAAGGATTACCTTTAGCAGCAAAAGTACTTGGGGGGCTTTTTCGATCAAAGTGTGACTTTGATGACTGGAATAATATATTAGAAGATGCCATGTGGGATTCATTGGACAATGAGATCATTCCAGCTTTAAAAGTTAGTTATTATTATCTCCCTCCCCATTTAAAACAATGCTTCGCTTATTGTTCTTTATTTCCAGAGGGTTATGTATTTGACAAGGAGGAACTAATCTTGATGTGGATGGCAGAAGGTTTTTTGCAACCGTCAAAAAGGAACATAACTCTAGAAGAAGTTGGTTATGGGTATCTTGATGATTTAACTTCAAGATCATTCTTTCAATCCTTACCTGAAAGTTATGTATACGTTGCACACGGGTGTAATAAAAGTGATAGGTGCTTTGTCATGCATGATCTCATTCATGCATTAGCAACTCATGTTGCTGGAGACTTCTACTTTAGATTAGGGGAGAACAGAAATGAAATTGGCACAATGACTCGTCATTTGTCTTGCGACTTTCAAAATTGTCATTGCTTAGATCGGGGGGTTTTCCAGAAATCAAAAGGCTTGCGAACATTTATAGGATTGAATTTTTCCTATATCTTTAAGACTGTTGAAAATGCTTCTCATATTCTTTCATCGAATCTGAAGCACCTGCGAACGTTGTCACTTAGAGAACTATCTACTTTAAAGACAGTTCCTGAGTCAATTGGGAAATTTGTCCACTTGCGCTATTTAGATCTATCTGGCACAAGCATTGTAAATTTGCCCAATTCAATCTGTAGATTATATAATTTACAAACCTTGAAGTTGTGCTATTGTTCTTTTCTCATGATTCTACCAAGTGACATGCAAGATCTTGTAAATCTTCGCTATTTGGATTTGTCTTCGTCAAGCAGTATTGCAGGTTTGCCCCACTCACTATGCAAATTATACAATCTACAAACGTTGAGGTTGAATCATTGCAGGTCTTTAGAGATGCTACCAAGTGATATGCAATATCTTGTAACCTTGCGGCATCTTGATGTTAGAAACACTAAACTAAAAGAAATGCCAAGGGGATTGGGTAAATTAAAAGATTTGCAATTTCTAAGTGACTTCATTGTCGGCAAAGAACAAGAAACTGGGATTGGTGAATTAGGAGGAATTTCAAAATTGAAGGGTTGGATTGCAGTTAGCAATTTAGAGAATGTCAAGAATGAAAATGAAGCCTCTGACGCGAGAATGATGGAGAAGAAGCAAATTAAAAATTTAACATTATCATGGTCCGATTTGGGCGATGTGGAAGATACAAGAACTGAGAAAGATGTTTTGGCCCATCTTCAGCCTCATTGGGATTTAGAAGAACTGGAAATCATTTGTTATAGGGGCACCATATTTTCTGATTGGTTGGGAAGTCCTTCTTACCACAAAATGACTTCTTTGCGGCTAGAGAATTGCACAAATTGTTGCATGCTTCCTTCCCTTGGGCAACTCCCTGCTCTGAAGAAATTATACATTATTAGATTAGAAAGTGTAGTGAGCGTTGGTGATGAGTTTTTGAAGGGTGATAATTGTGCTTCCATGATACCATTTCCATCCCTTGAATATCTTCACTTTTCAAGGATGGCTTCTTGGGAACAATGGCATTCCATTAACACCGAAGCTTTCCCTAAACTCCAGCTACTCACAGTATCATTTTGCAACAAATTAGCTGGAAGTCTACCTCTCCAGCTGCTTTCTTTAGAAACTCTGGAGATTAAATTCTGTTCATTGTTTTCTTCTTGTATTCCAAAGTGTCCCAAACTTCAGAATTTACATGCATTTAAAAGTGGAAATATGGTATGGCAAGAGCAAGAATTACCTCCTTTACTTTGCACTCTAGATATTTCAGGATGTTGGATGTTGGAATCAATGTTGGACTCATTTGCTAAACGTTCGCATCTGCAACAATTAACTATCAGTGATTGCTCCAACATATCACCTTCTTCAATGATTCATTTGCCCCCTTTATTACAAGAATTAAATGTACAGTGGTGTAAAAATGTTGACTTTGTGATGAGTCCAACTGCTCCTCTTCAAAATCTCCAGTCTATTCATATTGGGGGTTGTGTTTTTCTGAAGTTTATATCAGATGACATGAAAAGTCTCCTCCCAAGTTTAAGAAAGCTAAGCATATGTGGTGTTGACAAGATGGAAGAATTTCCAGAAGGGATTCTTGTGCCGAGTTTGAGAGAACTTCACATTGAATGGTGTAATATGGAGTTCATATTATCCCATCAAGCAGCATGGCACCTCCTCAGTAATATCACTTACCTTCGTATTTTTTTCCCACATGATAGCCATGTCAATTGTTTTCCAGAGGGGTGTTCTCTTCCTTCTACTCTTACCACTTTGGAACTCAATTCCTTTGGTAACTTGGAGACATTGAATTGCACAGGACTTCAGCACCTAACCTCTTTGCAATGTCTAAATATCAAATCTTGTCCCAAGCTGGAGAAAATGTTAGGAGAAAAGCTACCTGTTTCTTTAAAAAAGCTT
The DNA here is from genome assembly GCF_004799145.2 of Neltuma alba. Classification (NCBI taxonomy): domain Eukaryota; kingdom Viridiplantae; phylum Streptophyta; class Magnoliopsida; order Fabales; family Fabaceae; genus Neltuma; species Neltuma alba. The sequence goes on along the minus strand of NW_021636231.1, from coordinate 410,864 downwards.
CACATTCAGGATTGTTTGTTGCTTGAAGAAAAATACCGCAACAAGGATGAACAGCTTTTGCGTCAGATATCCCACATCCCACTGATCAATTCATCTGAGATATGAGATGCAATATAATCATCCACGAGGTATTTATTGTCCACACTCTTGTTCCCAAGTATTACGTTTTGCTACTTCATGAATTAAATGGTGGTAGCAATCTCGTTTGTTTATGTTAAATTATTACAAATATTTGATGACAGAATGATGCATTTTGATAAACAATTGATGATGGTTCAAAGCATTAATTTGTTACTGTGGCTAATTTAATTACATATCCTACGCTCAAGCAAAGATTAGTGAAGTAATCCATTTGGTTTCAAATTTATGCAGAGATGTAGACCCCACGAAGCTTATATCAATAGCTCTTCTAAGACCTTCTTCAAAATGTTTTGTGGCTCATACAATATTCAATCATGTAATGAGAAAATATTTGCAAATTGTAACCGTAAAGGTACACTTCTGGACAAGTTTCTGTCTCTATTACAAATGCCATTTCTTTGTTTCTTTAAGCGATTTTTTTTTGGTCTTGGCTGTTTGAGTTTTTCTTATTATGGGGTTGTTGCAGGGAGAATCCAACATGGTTTGCTTGTTCTAATTTATAAAGGAAATACAGTGCTTCTTCTTCAGAAAGTATAATGCTCAAATCAAGATCCTTCATATATTCCTATTCTCTAGAGGTTTGAAGTGAACTAAAGCTTTTGATTTCTTCTTTCTCTCTTAATTGCTTGTTTCGTTAATCTACCTTATAACTTTGATTGTGATCAACTTAGCAAGTTACTTGAGGATGATGGATTGCCATTTCTGTTTTCCCCCCTCTCCCTTCCTTATATTGTCTCTTGACTTCCCTTTTGTATGCTTAAAATACAGCATATCAACAAGGACAGGAAGGAAATTTGCAAACTTGAACCTGAACCGAGAAGAAACGCTCATCATTTTCTTGACAAGGATTCTCTTATTTGCTGGGAGTGTCCTTTAATTTGCTGGGAGTGTCCTTTAATATGTGTGACTCATGCGCATTAGTTTTTTTTTTTTTTTTCCTTTCTTTCACAGATACTTTGGTGGCAGTATGCATTACATTTGTATACTGATTTTCTATTTTTTTTGGGTTTGGTGTGTAAATGATATGATGAATTAAGCATAATGTATTATGAATACTCTCATTACTTATAAAAATTCTCATACTTCATGCTTTGGGAGATGATGTAGGATTCAATTCTTTGAATTTGAACCTCTATACATCGTCATCTCATCTTATTTTATTTTAATTTAATTTAAAATCATCAAAAGGATTATATTTCCATTCCATAAAAGAGAACCATGGACTGAAGCATACACAACAAATCACTCTGCATGTGTTGTTAATTTGTTGCCCAGATCAGACCTATCCGAAGAATCAGAGAATCTCATTGATAAAGTGCCCATAAAAGCAAGTAAATTCCTTGGGGCATTCTTAACAACATGGAAAAGGAGGGATTTGTCCCAGACACAAACTTTGCGTTGCTTTTGGTACCAAAGGCATATTTAAAATCTCATTCACTGATATTGACTTGAGTAAATGATTCTCAAATATTCAATTTACATGCTTCTTGATTATGCAGTATAAGATCATCATCTTTAATTACAAAAATACCTCTCCATCTGCAACTTGTAATGATCTTTTTTGGAGGGAAAAAAAACTCCTAAAAACATACTTACTTGACAGTCTCAAAACAAGATAAAAGGAAAGTTACAAACATAGAGGAAGGGGCAGCCCCAAAATTGCAGAAGGAATGAAAGAAGTTGCAGCAGACAATCATATGAGTTTTTTTCCCTTTGGGTATACAAAAGTTTATGTGAGTTGGGTCCCAGGAGCTTATCAGGGTCAGGGCATGCCTCTAAGTTCAAAGAGTACTTATAGAGGTACTTACAGATTACTTACCAACAAGGTCCTCATATCAGTAGTGGGATTCAAACTTACGACCTTGTGGGTTATAAAACAACTCCTCATTAACTAAACCAATTCTTGTTGGTATCATAGAGTTATATTGTACTAACTTCTTGTGGGAAAATATTGGTTATCTTAAGTACACTTCGGCTATCATTCATCTTCAAGAATGTAGCAAATAATATAGCAAAAATCCCGAGAGCCTCGGTAAAACTTGTAGCATGAAAATTCAGAAAATTTAGGTCAACTTAAACATCATCATTGCCAACAAGTAGCAAGGACCGAGGTGCCCATTGTGGAAATAAATAAAAAAATATAAGTGCATAAATAATGCCACAGATGTAAGGCATGATGGGGATATATGATAAAAAGTGAGCAAGGATGTTTTATTGTTTCATGATTTGAAGTGAAGTAAGCTTCTTTAAGACATGGATGAACCTTCGTTCTCAAGATTTTGGAGAGATAGATCGTGCCCCCAGTGGGCAAACTGAAGAAATATTTTTGGGATGCTGCAATAGAACCCATCCATTTGAAAGTTTTCTTGGAGCTGTTTTTATTAAGTGTTTATAATCATGTTTACATAAATTGACACAAAACTCTCATCGTATAATTACCTCGTATTTCATAAATTACAATTGAAAATTAAAGCAATCCTACTGTTATTTCAAACTTACACTTTCATTGAATTCATCAAGAGCCAATCCAAATTGCAAGGAATCAATTAAGGTAGGAAGATCAATGTTGCATAATGACAGCTTCAATTATAAGTTTATAACATCCACAGTAGCAAACTCAACCATATGTTTCATATAAATAATGTGAAACATTTATTCTTATTTTTTTCATTTCTAATTTCATGCGTGCTATTTTATTTTTTTTTGCACAGAAATTCTCCTCGTAGTTTCTTTGTTTTTCTTTTTTTCAAATTGAAAGGCAAGTCTGCACTTGAGAAGAGAAAGACGAGAAAGGGGTTTATTACCTCCAATTCTAATTATAAAATTTTCTTTATATTTTATTTGTAATTTATAAATAAGATTTTATAATTATTAACGATGATACTAAGTCTTAAGTGATCCGGGAGAAGGACTGTTTCTACTTTCAAGTTTCAACAGACGTCGCGTGGGCCCCTTTGGTCCGTGAGTCAACGCATTTTATCTTTCCTTCTGGAAATTTTGCATCGAATTTAAACCAACAAATTAAGCCCCCATGTTTTTTCTATAGTTCTTACAGACAAGCTACTCACTCATGGCTGAACTTGTGGGTGGACCTCTTCTCTCTGCATTTCTTCAGGTTATTTTTGATCGGATTGCCTCTCCAAACGTTGTGGCCTTCTTACGTGGGAAAAAGTCTACTGAAAAGTCACTCCAAAGGTTGAAGACAACGTTATATGCTGCTGGTGCCGTGCTCCATGACGCTGATCAAAAGCAGATCACTGATTCAGCTGTGAAGAGTTGGCTGGATGATCTCAGAGATGCGATTTATCACGCCGATGACTTGATAGACGAGATTTCCACTCAGGCCGCAACTCTAGTTGAGGTAGAAAAATGCTTTTATTGCTCTTTTGACCTGAATGCTCGAAAGATAAATTTCAAGATCGATGACGTAGTTGACAGACTCGAATCAATTTTGAAGCACAAAGATATTCTTGGTTTGAGAGATCGTGTGGAAAGGGAGAACTTGTCATGGAGGCATCAGTCAACATCCCTCGTTGATGAATTTGATGTGTTTGGCAGAGATAATGAAAGAGATGCCATACTTGAGTTGTTGCTTTCTGATGACATCGATGATAACAAGATATCTGTCTTGCCCATTGTGGGTATGGGTGGGATAGGGAAAACCACACTGGCCCAAGTAGTGTATAATAATGATCAAGTGAAGCAAAAATTTGATCTTAGAGTGTGGGTTTGTGTTTCCGAGGAATTTGATGTCCCTAAGATCACCAATAATATAATAGAGTCTGTCACGTCTCATGCTTGTGATATGCAAGATCTAAATTTACTTCAACTTGATCTGAAGGAGAAGTTATCTGGGAAGAAATTCTTGATTGTTTTAGATGATATTTGGAATGAAAATTACCTTGATTGGGATCTTTTAAGAAGACCTTTTCTATCTGGGACCAAAGGGAGTAAAATCCTCGTAACAACTCGTAGTGAAAAGGTTGCTTCAGTTGTCCGAACTCTTTCATCCTATCATGTAGGCCAATTATCTGATGATGATTGTTGGTTGATATTTGCAAAACATGCATGTCTCTACATGGATTCTGTGGCGGATTCAAATCTAGAAAGCCTTGGTAGGGATATTGTTAACAAATGTAAGGGGCTCCCTTTAGTTTCCAAAACTCTGGGCGGCCTTTTGCGCTTCAAACGTGATATTAGGGATTGGAATATAATATTAAAGAGTGAAATGTGGGACTTGTCAGAGGAGGAGAGCGAAATTCTACCAGCTTTAAGAATCAGTTATCATTATCTCTCTCCACAATTAAAACAATGCTTTGTCTATTGTTCCATGTTTCCAAGAGATTATGAATTTGAGAAAGAGGAATTAATCTTGTTGTGGATGGCTGAAGGTTTCTTAGAGACATCAATGAAAGGAAAGACTTTAGAAGAAGTGGGGGAAGAGTATTTGCATGATTTAGTTTCAAGGTCGTTTTTTCAGCCCTTGGTCATGTATAAGTCTAATAGATTTTTTGTTATGCATGACCTTATCCATGACCTAGCAACATCTGAAGCAAGAAAATTCTACAGCTACAGCTGCAGATCTAGCAAGGGAAATGAAATTACTGACATGGCGCGCCATGTGTTTTGTGGAGACGGAGACTTTAGCTCTATAAGCAAAGCAAAATCTTTGCGGACAATTCTTGTCAGGAAAGAGTGTGGTGGGTTTTTGCCATCAAACAGATTTTCAAAGCTTAAGTGCTTGCGTGTATTATCACTCTACAATGTCTTGTCTGGGGCATTGCCAGATTCAATAGACAAATTGATCCATTTGCGCTATTTAAATCTCTCTCGAACTAGTATCAAAAAGTTGCCGGACAATTTATGCCTCTTGTACAATCTACAAATGCTGATAGTGAGAGATTGTGATGGTCTAACCAAGCTGCCCAATGACATGAAGAAGCTTGTGAGCTTGCGATATCTTGATGCTTCTCATTCTCGATTACAAGCGATGCCGAAAGGAATTGGTGAATTGAAAAAATTGCACTTTCTGAGTGACTTTGTATTGAACAGAGTTGAAGGGGCTAGTATTAGAGAATTGGGTGGACTTCAAAATCTCAGCTCATCTTTAACAATAAAGAACTTGCAGCATGTATCCAATGGCGGGGAAGCCTCAGAGACAAGATTGGCAGATAAGCGGTCAATTGAAACTTTATCTCTGACATGGAATGATGCTGGTGATATTGTCAACTCAAGAGACATACTTGACAATCTACAGCCTCATGTGAACCTGAAATTTCTCGATATTTATGGATATAATGCAACTGCTTTCTCAAATTGGTTAGGATGCCCATTGTACTGCAAAATGGTTCAACTGATCCTTTATGATTGCTTCAATTGCAGCCTACTGCCGCCACTTGGGCAACTACCTTCTCTTCGGATGCTACAGATTGAAGGATTTGATGCATTGATGAAGATCAGTACTGAGTTCTACAAGAGAAATGATGATACTTTTTTGGCAACGCCCTTTCCATCCCTTGAAATTCTGGAATTTAGAAAGATGCCTGTCTTGCAGGAATGGGGGAGCTTATGTCCCATAAATGCTTTTCCTAAACTAAAACATCTCACATTAAAGGATTGTCCTAGATTAAGTGATCATTTGCCTAGTTACCTTCCTGATTTGGTAACACTCCGCATTGATGGATGTGATCACTTGGCAGCTTCTATCCCAAGGGCTCGATCAATATATATCAGTGGTTGTAAAGATATGGATTTTTGGGGGCATCATCATTTTGAACTTGCGGAGTCCATCATTATAACTAATAGCTGTGAGACACTTTCTTGCTTGTCATTAAATAACATTCCTAATCTCCAACAACTCATAATGACCGGCTGTAAGAATCTCAAATCTGTTGCATTTACAAGGGTTGCTTGTTTGCATCTTAAGCAAATTAAGCTGATTGATTGCCCCAGTCTTGAATCTTTCTCACTGCAGAGTTTGTTTGCACCCAACATGACTCATTTGGAGTTAGAAAGATGCTGTAACTTTAAGTCATTGCTTGATCTCAGGATGAATCTTCTAATGTTACAACATATATCATTAAGCGGTTGTCCAGGCATTGAGTGGGTTCCTGGGAGGAGTCTGCCACCTAATTTGATGTCTCTTTATATTGATCATTGGGCGTTTTCATGCCTGTGTGGTTCTATGGAGTGGCAGTCTTTACGCAGTCTCACTACTCTCTCAGTAACTGGTAAATATGATGATGGTGTACAATCGTTCCCAGAGGAGTGCTTGTTGCCTTCCTCTCTTGCCATTTTGTCCATTAGCAACTATCCAAGTCTGGAAACATTGAACTGCAGGGGATTTGTTAATCTAAAGTCTCTTCAAGAATTAAGGATCAGACAATGCCCCAAGCTACAAAGAATAATAGGACAAATGCTGCCTGCCTCTCTCACACATCTCAATATCTATCGGTGTTCTTTACTTGGAGAATTGTGCCATGCAAAGAATGGGGAAATTTGGCCCAAAATTTCCCACATTCCAAATATTTCCATTGACAATAATCGGGTTTTGTGACCTGGGATGAATTTTTAGCATGTAATATGCATTTCATATGATATAAGTCCCTTTCACAAAGTTATTATTTCTTTCCTTTGAATTGGCTTTCTCTCTTTTTCTGGGGAAAAATTGTAAGAATTTCTTAACAAAAATGAAGCCCTGTGTTTTGCGGTGGGAAAGACACTCATCAACTATATGACATATTGTGATTTTTTATTTTGTTCTTTCTATTCCCATTCATGATGAAATATGTGTATTGCATGCCATTTTCACCTGCAACTTATCTATTTCTTCATGACTGATTTCAGACTTAGTTTGATATTATATAGCTTCCTTTTATCCACATTTTTATGCTCCGTTAAATCGATTTCTGACGGTAGTGTTCTACTCACATCAATTTGGTGTCAAGCGGGTTAGATTAAGAGCAAACAGATGTGGCCAGAACCCTTGCTTTTGGTGGCTCTAACAGTAATGATAAGCTGAGGTATTCAGATAATTGCTCAATTATTTACTTAGCCTAGTTGTGGGAGTAGTGTTTGTGACGAACAATATCTCCGTAGTGTCTTCTGTAGTTCTGTAGGCTTTTGTTTTCATAATTCATTAGTACTTCAAATTATAAAGTGCAAGATTTATTCAGTAAACTGATGTGGACTCTTACTACTAACGGAGTCAAGAAGTATTCCATAATTCAATTTTTCTATGTTCACAAAAATAAGTGTACAAGTTGCAAACATAGTTTCATTCTTGTGTAATTATCTCTGAATGCATGAATGTAAAGGATATAAATTGTGTTATTCAATCTTACCAACTTTCCTTGCAAGTGAGATGTCATTTTACTGAAGTCATTCCTAACAAATGATGTGCTTAAAAAAGTGTTTTGATTGGGATGATTCCATCTATTCCAAGGAAAGAAGAAATTTATAATTTCTAAAAGTTCAAGCGAAACAATGAGTAATGGCTCTTTTCATTCCCCTGTTTTGTTCTGACGTATGCATTTCTTAAACAAATCTTAAATAAGAGGTGCTATCTGTTGCATGTAGTGTCGTCTATACTACTCTTTGCCCATATCACTCCCATTCTCCCGCTTTTACACTGTAAAAGTGTCAATTTACACTCAGATGTGCATTTCATTGAATTTGACTCCATTACTCAGAAATCTTCTTTTTTATAGAGTTTTTAAATCTTCCCTTTCAATTAATTTCGTTTACCAAATTTGTTCTTTTTGTTGATTCGGAGTTTTCTTCCTCTTGAAAACATGATTTTTTTTGGGTGCATGTTCTTATAAAGCAGCATGTCACCTCCTGTGTTCATTGCTGGCCTTTTATGTTTTTTGCTTAAATCATAAATTTTATATTTATTTAGTTTTCTTTTGGGTAATATCTATGATTTTTTTTTCACAAATCATATTATACCAATTTAAGATGTGCATCACATCTACCTTCAACTGACCTTATTGTACCTTTGAAAAAGGCAGAAACCTCAACTTTAAACGGTGAATGAGATGGCACTAAGTGATTATTGTACAAGTTTGAAAGAAGGCTAACTCCCTTGAATCCCAATTTTTATAAGCAACAGGTTAACTCATTTCTTTCATTTGTGTATTTCACACGGCTTTTGGATTCTCCACAATTTAGCTGCAATTTCCAGACATTGTATAAAGTGTGAGAATTCTGGTTTTTAACGCACCTCTTCTTTTCCTACTGACTGAAGAAATAGAAAGCCTTCAGATGCAATATAGATCAGGGATCAAGTTTCTGTTAATACTTCCAAGAGCATCTTGCCTTTTTGTTTTTTGGAGTTGCTGAAAGCGTGTCATGCTTTAATTTTGCCAGGAAAATTAATTTGCCGGTTCTTCTGGTTTCACCATAATTTTAATTGAGTCTATCCGGTGTTTTTTTTAAAAAAAAAAATCAGGTCATTTGTTCTTATAGTTTTTTTTCTCAGGAATTTCAAACTACAAAGACTTAATTAAAAATCAAGTGAAATTATAACAACCTAATAACAAGTATGGTTAAAATACGTCCAACTCTGTAAAAAAAAAAAAAACGTCCAACATCTTAACATACTTTGTTAAGTATATTCAATATCCTAAATTATTTTAATGTGTGTCTCACACCCTGAATTATTTTTTCATGTACATACAATCCACAAAAAATACTGAAAAATATTTTATAATATCTTATATGCATTCATTTAATGGATATTTTGAGAATTAATGATGAAGTTAAAGTTGCTCATAAAATAATATTTTAAAAGCACTACTACTGCTGTTGCTTATTGTTTGATTTGGTGCATGTTTCATACATTTTATCTTTCATTTCTTTTTTATTTTCCTTTTGAAAAAACATGCGTGTAGATTTTAAGACATGGTTAATGAAATTTTAAATTTTTTTTCTTGGTTGTAATGTAATATGCTGGGACTTATAAATAAAATCGAAGAAGTATTCAAGTATTCAGCTCCCCCAACCCCGCGAACGTGCGTCCGTGTAGAGCGTAGGATCGTTCACTCAGCAGGCCTCAATTATTGACCTGTTTACCCACCGACACATGCATATCATGTTGAAATTGTTTCAAAGGTCAAATTTTTCCGGCAAAATTTTCTTGGAAAAAAAGGACATAAAAAGCAGTTAAAAATTGTAATATTCTAATTCAAACATTTAAGAAATCAAAATTTTTTTTAAAAAAAAGTGATGCCTGATTTGATATTTTATAAATGTAGTTAAATGGCAAAAATGCCATTAAATCAAAAATTTTATTAACAAGTTATAAACCGGTAATGATAAGTATTAAATAACAAATGACAAGAAACTTACCAGTAATGAAAAATTATTTATTAACAAATTATAAATTAGTAATGATAAGTATTGAACAACTAATAATAAAAAATGTATAGACAATGACAAGTTTAATACTTTTTTAAGAAAGAATATGATATAAGGATATTTTAGTCATTTGATTACATTTGTAAAATACCAGTTTAAGCCTTCCTAAAATTTTAACTTTTTAGGTACTTGAATTGAAATATTGTAATTTCCCATATCTTTTTGTGTCATTTTCCCCATTTTCATTCCTTTTCTTTTCTATCCAACAAAAAGCAATTTTCTCCATGATCGATTGATATACATGAAATAGAAAATAATTAAAAAAAATAAAGCATCATGAAATTTAAGTAACGAACGAATTAAAAAGTTCAAAAGACTATTTACATACTCACATGACTCAGGGCAACGCAATGGCAAAAACAGGTTTATGAAAAACATTAAGGAAAAAAAAAACGAAAACTTCTTCATGCAATCCCCTTCGAAAGTTTATTTAATTCATGTATGTATATAATTTGATTAGTCCAAAAACGGAATTTTCTTTTGGAAAAATGACCATAAAATATCAATAAAATTTCAAAATGATAAATAGGTTATTTTAATGTGAGTTAATATAATTCATGGTTCCTCATGTTTTTTTTAATTTAAAATATTAATCCATATAATTTAATATAAACCTAGACAATTTTGTTCTTGAAGAATCAAACCTATAGTTTGAGGGATCAAAACCAAAATAAAAATAAATTTGATTGCTGTCTTTATATTGGATTGGTAAATGTTGGGGTGGATGCGTATTGTATGACAATGACCAACTACATAAAATTCTGAAGTTTCATACTTGGGGAAAGCAGGTAGAGTTCCATATCTGAATCCGAATCTCTATACATTGTGGTGTCCTTATCTTATTTTAGCTTTTTATTTTTTAAAAGTTTAAGTCATCAAAAGAACTCTATTATGAAAGGGATAACACTATTTTTTTGAACTCTTTCGGAAAATCTGTAACAATGTTGTTCATGACTTTCCTTTGGGTGGAGTCATTTTAAACGGAGATTAATTATTTTGTAATTGATTAATTAATATGTTGACGCACATATGATAAGGATGCGATAAACTCTTGAAGTTTGATCAATTAGTTTTGAAAACACCCCAAAAAAAAAAAAAACTAATCGTCTTCATCTCCACTTTTACATTTTTTTACATCAATTTAACTTTGTAATTTTTCTTAGGAAAAATTCTAAATATGGAGAAGATTATGTTATAACTTCATAGTAATTAACTTTAAAAAAATATTAATGATTTTTTCTGACAATACTTGTCTCAAATTCTTTATCTACATTATGTCAAGTTCTCCTATTACATATGGTCATGTATATTATTTTTAAAAAGTTATCATTTAATTATAAATCCTAATAGAAAAATTAGCACACATGACTATGTGTCATTGAAGAAGTTTGGAAACCTTAAAAACACTTAAAAAAAAGTACTTTCACGCACTCACTCCAAGGAAAATTGACCTGAGCGTTTTCAATTTTCTTTTTTCCTTGCAGTTTTCAAGGGAAAACACTTGTGAGTTCTCAAATCCTTAAATTGTTTTTCTTCTTTATTTACTTTTCCACGCGTCACATTGCTTTAACCTCTTAAATTAATAGTTGAAATTTCAAGGTGTGGCTACTGTGTTGATCTGAAACTGAAGGAAACGAAATCTGTGGTTGCTGGATGAGAGAAAGTGAAAAAGCATGATAATAAGAATTTATATATTTAATACTGCAACTAAAGTAAGAAAAATGAACTAATAAATATAAATAATTTTGTGTATGTTTATCTTTGAAACAAAAATACTACCTTTAATTCTAAATATGAGTTAGATAAGAAATTTAATTTAGTAATCTTAATTTATTTTTTAAAAAATTTATAGTTTTTTAATGTATTTTTATTAATTGCATGTAATAAGAATATTTTCATGAAGGAATAGTTATAAGGCATGGATTAAAACATATTTTTAAAAATTAATACATATTTATTATAAACAATTGACTTAACTAATTCTCTTAACATTTACAAATTAGTTATTTAAATTTTATATTATATTAAAAACTAACGATATTATGTGTGTTTGTGAATTCAATTAAAAAAAAATGAGAAAGTTTATCTAAATGAGTAAATGTGACTCAAAATTCAACAATTATTTTCAATCATTTAAAGTTTAATTCTCTGTACATATTTTAAGTAATGAGATCATTTTTCAACTCAAAAAATATATATGACTATGTATTTATTATTTTATGAGATTCTTTGGCTCATTTTATGAGATGAACTTAATTAATATAAATGTTATAAGTATATATAAGGAAAATATTTTTAATGTATTGCGGGGACTCCGTGTCAAAAAAGTAAACGCAGCGGGATGGGCACGTTGTTGAAATGGGGTTTAATGAATGAAGGGTTTTTTGGGATGGTCTTTAGCGGATTGGTTGAAAAGAAAGAAGGGCAATGTCGACAGTGAAAATGGGAGGAAGAGAGAGAAATTGTTTGGTATTAATTTTTGTGAGACCCACAATCTTTTGTTGCTCTGACCAATAATGCCAGGTAAGACTGAACCTACCTGAGTTGGTTTCATTTAATTGGACAGATCACAAATTACATGATACTCTCATTGCACACAAGAATTTCTCCCGCTCCGCTTACGCGCGGGCCCTACACTAGTCAATTATTGTCCTTCTCCTCCTCTTCCTTAATAATGTCTTCAAAGTTCAAACGCTTTTTTTTTCTAAATATAAATTGTCTGTGAGGTATTTAATAAGCTTTTTATGATTTTATCCTTATCAGCTTAATAAATGTAAAGAAAAATAACGTAAATAGGTAAAAGAAAATATAAAAAAAAGGGTTAAGACACATTCAACATCTCAAAATATTTTTCATGTGCGTCAAATACCATAAAGTCTTAGTGTTGAATGTGAAACATCCTACCTTTAACCCCTCATAGTGCGCATTAGTAAGTATTATGGTTCAAGCAGATCATGATACAAGCCCGTGGATTTAAAATTTCAACATAATTACTCGAGTTACTATTCACTATTCAAATTCATATTTCATGTCTAATTTTGAAAAATCATAACTAATTCCATAAAAATCATATCTCCTTGTGTAGACATCTGATTGAGGAGAGCTACCTCTCCTTTTAAAGCTTGGGATGTGTACTATGAATCTGCCAAATTTTATGGCTTAACTCATTCATTTGATAGGTCGAACTGAAGTTATAAATTCACTACTCCATGACCTACGTTTTATCTCTTAACCTCTTTTTACTTTAATTCTTTCTATTTCTTTGACATACATAAATTGGGTTTATACTTTTCTAATCATCCTCATACATTTCTATTCTTCCCATAAACATTGTAATTAAATACATGACATTATTGGTATTCATAACATAAATTACATAATAAGAGAATTACACATTGAATAATAACATCATTCATTAACGTCAATAATTCTCCACTTTCTTCTCCTTGCCTTTCATGCCATTATTGTCCACCATTGATTGACCTAAATAGTTGGTTAGAGAGGGGTGAGATTCGGGAGAATCTCAGTAGCAAACACTACCCATAAGCATGTAAGACATAATGCACATGCATGACATGTTATAATATTAACACATGAATGCCATGGAAAGTAAGCTAAAGCATTTTATGCTTTCATAACATATTGCCAAGGCAAAACATAACATGAACTTGCAAACATAACTTTGCAAACATTTCATCATAGCTTAATTACATCATGGCAACACAACCACATCATGCAAGCATACATATCAAGCATACAATATAGGTAAGTTCACTACTTTGTAACATAGCTTTCCTCTTGCTTTTCCTTTGATTCCCTTGTCTTTCCAACCCTATGGATTTTCAATCAACACCATTAAACATCCTTTTGGATGTTCCAAGGTCCTAAACACATCAATACATGATGCAAAACAATTATTAGAATCAAGTCATCAACTTATCTTTACTTGATTCTTTCTTGAACATACTTGAACTCTAACTTTTGAATTTCAATTCCAATCTTCCTAAAATTATTTCTACATACTATCCCCACATAATTTTGCATGTAGAATCCATTTCCAAGCTCAAAACAATCAAAATCCAATCCTAACTATTTAGAATAGTCAAGGCCGAACAGAATCACAAAATAAAGGAAAGTTGGACTTTTTTGCAAAATCAACACAGAACCACTTGATTCTTGTTGTTTCCAAGCCTTTAAACATGCGTTTAACATCCATATCATCTTCTCCTATTCTAATAAATTTCGTGCAGCACTTCCCCATAAGATTTCAATCATCAAAAATCCAATCAAACCAACCACTAGCTGAAAAATAACAAGGGAGGTAGAAATTACATGAAAAACAGCACACATACCTTGTTTTAGAGCTTGATCTGGCTTGGAACCACTTGGCCTTTCTTTCTCCCTCTTCTTTCTCTCTCTAGAAACCATTTTGCAAGAGCTTCCCCAAGGTTTCCATGGTTAGGACGAAATGAGAGGGAGGGGAGGGGTATTTATAGAAAACAAGACCGAATCTCGACCGTTGATCTTAAAAATACGTGACTTGATCTGGACCGTCCATTTTCTCTTTTTATCTTGTGATGACACGTGTCCTATGACATTATGCTTACCTCATCTTGATGACATCATGCTTACATCATCAAGCTACATGTCTTTAATCCAACCGCACACGTGTCTTGCATCTGACTGTACACGTGTCTTGCATCCAACCATACACGTAATACCTTCTTTTCCGATCTAACTGTACACTTGTCTCTTCCATATTCTTTCATTATTTTGGCATTAAAATAGGAAAGAAATTAATATAAAATTCGTGCAAAATATAGCCCTTAGGTATTCCTCTACCTATTTTGACATTCAGCACCGTATCGGGTACTTTTTTGAGTCTTGACTGACCCAGTACCACTGGGACATGTTCTGGTGCCATTTTCTCATCTTAATTAAGTACATATATGGTGCCATCTTAGAGGAGCATAGATGAAAATAATTAGCTCTACTGACAGGCTACTTAACCTTACAAATCACGCAGTGGAGATTTCACTATAATGAGTGGACAAAGGACTATCTAAAATATTCCCGTATTGCGTTTTGAATTTTATGCTGTCCATAAATATCTTCTGCTAACTCAGCATGATGACTCGTAGGGGTCGTGATTACATTTGGTGACTCAGCATGATGACTCGTAGGTGTCATGATTGCATTTGGTGACTCAGCATGCTGACTCAGCACCGTCATGATAGTCTTTAGATATTTTCTTTCCCTTTTTCTCATAAATCTTATTAAATAATACTTAATCGGGGTTACCTTTTCTGAATTCTTTCTATCGGCTCGTAACTCCGTTGATCTGTCTATAGGTTTCATTCTTTCCCTTTCATCACGGGAAATTCCTCTAATTTTTTTCGGGTCAAAAGTCAAACTCTAGACAGCTATTTTGACTTTTCCCGAATAGGGTATAAATAGGCTTTAAATTTAATTAAAGCTAACTTTGTCAGTTTTTGTGGACGGAATTAATTTTACAATCTGTGTAAATTCCCCAACTACTGTTTTTCAGTTTTTCCTGATTAATTGAGGCTGTCCCATGGCTTAAATAATTCAATTTAAGTTACTATCTCAAATTATCTAAAACCCTGGAATGACTTCAGGGCATTTCCGTCATTTCTAGTCTTATATCGACTTCGGGATCCTATTCCCATTTTTTTGGAATTTTTCTAAGTCATTTGGGCCCTTTTTGCTAACTTTGAGCATTGGCCAACCAGAACTTTTATTATTTACAACTAGGTCCTTACTTGGCCTAGGAATTTTTTCTTTGCAGTTTGGTCCCTCCTTAGGCCTAACATTCAGAACCATCTCTTGCAAGTTTCTGGTATAACCTCTGGCCCTTAGTTGTTTCCAGTTCGTCATTCTTTAGTCTCTAAACACTATTGTTTTACACTTTGCCCTTGGAAAATCTCTTTTTCCTTCCAAGAATCTCCGGGACTTTCGTTGCATTGGACTTAGTAATCATCCTTTCCTTGTGCTATTACTTGTATCTATGAGCCAAAATTTGGGATGTTACAGAATGCACCAAAAACTATTTTAAGAAGCTAGACATACATTAAAAAAAAATATTTTAGAGTATTGGATGTATCAAAAAATACTTCATCATGTTGGGTGTATTTAAAAAGATACTTCAGAGTACTAGATACACCATAAAATATTTTAAGGTACTTGATGTTCCTGAGAAAATACTTGGAGGTACTAAATGCTCATTAACCTTTTTATAAGAACAAATATGAAAAAAAATTATCAATTTAATACATTTATTGATTTATGAGTTTGTGATCTAAGTGACTTATAAATAGGAACATAGTGGTACTATCCTTTGTCCTAAATAATAAATATAACAACTAGTTTGTTATGTAACTTATATTATAAATTAGCTCTTATATTTAGGACAAGAGTTAGTAATATCACTCCACTTTTGCTCAAACCTTCTGTCCTTAATATTATTTGTTTTCCAACAACTAAATTTTAATTAACTCCTCGGTAGAGAAATATCTATAAAAGACACTAATTTAAATGTAAAAAATTATACTCTAAATACAATCTCCCCCTTTTGCATTCCTTTTTACATTCAGAATTTAAAAACATCTAAATAAAATACCCTTCCAATCATAAATATAACAGTCATTCATTAATATAAATTTTAATATAAAATAAGTTTTATATTTATGACATGAGGGAGTATTATTTCAGGTAAAAATATTAGATGACATAAAGAACATTTCATCATTTCCCCAAAAGCATTTACCAGTTCCTATTCAACCACCTTCCTCGAAAAAAAATTTCAGAATTCAGAAACATGCATAATTATTACTTCCTCCTGTTCAAAATTTTGTTGTCAAATAACTGAATTATACACCTCAAAAGATTAATTAAAATTTATTAAAGACAATTAATACATAAAAAGTGAAACTTGCTTTCTTAAAATATCTTTATTCTTCAAGTTTTTTATTCTAATAATAAATTTATCATAATTTTATTTTAGTGCTCTTTAAAATTTTTGAATTAAACATATATTTATATTTATATTATAATAAATGCATATTTATTTTTATAATTTTAAAATCCGAATTAAAAGAATAAAATTTCCTAAAAACGTAATATAATTGAAATTAATTTTATTTGAACCAACTATTAAATATTTAATTATTTCATAATTATATAAAAATTAATTTAAATTTACAATCAATATTTTATATTTCAGTATCATTTATTTAATTAATTTAAGTTATATTATAAATAAAAGTGTTAAGGTGCATCCAGCACCCTGAAGTATTTTCTCAGGTGCATCCAGCATCCTAAAATATTTTGTGGTGCATTCAACACCCCGAAGTATTTTATAGGGGCACCCTGCACCCTGAAGTATTTTTTTTGTCTTAGTGCTGAATGCGCCAAAGAATATTTTTACGTGCTGGACACACATAAAAAAATATTGCAAAGTACTGGATGCACCACAAAATATTTTAGAGTGTTAGATGCACCTGAGAAAATACTTCGGAGTGCTGGATGCACCACAAAATACTTTAAGGCACGGGATGTACCTGAAAAAATATTTCAAGGTGCTAGATGTACCTTAACTCTAAATAAAATTAAAAAATACAGAGAGGTGACGTGATTAAAAATCATGTAAAATTATAAGGATATGATAAAAAGAACTATTTCCTCTTTCCCTAGCTCTTGAAAAGTAATTTTCTTATCGTTAATCAACGACCACCTCTTATTCTAAAGTGACGAAGAAAACTACTGCATTTATTAATCTCTTGTAAATCTCTGTCTTGTGAATGAGTTTCAGTTTTCACTGAGAAAAGAAAATTCTCTAAACATGCAATTACTCCATGCGTACATAACATGACTCATTTTAAATAATTTATCAAAAATAATCAATGATAATTAACTCATTAAATCTTTTTTAATTTTTTTTTAAATTTTACCCATATTAAGTGAGATTGTAAAGGAAAGAGAAAGATACAATAATTTGCTACATTTTAAGCACAGGGATAAAATTAATCAATAAATATTAATTCTTTATACTTTAAATCAAATTATTTTTAAGAGGACCACGTCACTTGGACATTGTCCAATAAAAACGTACCATCTCAATTAATTGGAGGCCCACAAGTCTTTTTTTTTTTTTTTGCCTGAATTCTGCTACAAGTCGCTCATATGAAAATGAGTCCCGTGGACTGGCATATTGATTGAGTTGGTGTGTTTTTATTGAACAACATTCAAGCGACGTGGTGGTCTAAGAGCACCTAAGAATTTCTAGCCACTTGTAGTAGATGGGAATACTTCCCTGTTGGTGTCGTTTTGCTGAGAAATATTTAGCACACGGAATTGCGTTATGGATATGCAATGAAATCAAATAAATTGAGTCTCGTGTCTGTATTAATTCATTTTCCCTCCGGTAAGTCTGGGAGCATTCTCAACTGTTTTCAGAAATATCAGTCATTCCCAAAGAGATCATGGCTGCGTCATTTGTAGGTGGAGCTCTTCTCTCTGCTGCCTTCAATGTGCTTTTGGAGAGATTAACGCTTGAGCTGACAGATTTGATCAACAAAATCGGAGGAAAGAAGCGGGATCACAAGTTGCTTAATCATTTGAAGCCATCCTTGATTGCTGCAAGAGCTGTGCTCAACGATGCAGAACTCAAACAATTCACGGATCCTGCTGTGAAAGATTGGCTAGATGAACTCAAAGATGCTGTTTATGACTTGGAAGACTTGATGGATGAGATTTCCACCCGAGCTGCCACTCAGAAAAAGGTGAGCTATTTCTCCTTTGCGCCTCTTAGTTTGGGAGATACAAGCATGGCAAATAAGTTAGAAGTTATCAGCGATAGAATTGAATATATTGTGGGGCAAAAAGATGCTCTTGATTTGAAGAAGACAACTGGAACGGGTCCGGAAACTCTGTCCTGGAGGTCTCCAGTTACATCTCATGTGGAAGTCTTTGAAGTGTATGGGAGGACGAAAGAAAAAGAAGATATAATTAGGCTGATGTTTAGTGGTGAGGGTGGTCCGTTGTCTGTAATTCCCATTGTGGGCATGGGCGGGGTAGGAAAGACCACCTTAGTTAATTTAGTTTATAATGATGTCAAGCAAAAATTTGATCTTACTGCATGGGTTTGTGTTTCTGAAACATTTGATCTTTTGAAAATAGCACAGACCATAATAAAATCTATCAGTCCTGATTTTGTCTGTGATAACTTGGATTTGAATCTTCTTCAGCTTCATCTGGCGGAGAAGTTAGAAAGGAAAACTTTTTTAGTTGTTCTTGATGATTTTTGGAATGACAACTACAATGATTGGCATACTTTGAAGACTTTGCTTCACAATGGACTGGAAGGATGTAAAATTCTTGTTACAACTCGCCTAGAACGTGTTGCCTTGATGGTCAAAACAATCTCATCATTTTATTGCCTAGATATCATGTCCGACAAAGATTGTTTGTCAATTTTTGCTACACATGCTTTCTATTGTAAAGATTCAACTGTGAATTCATGCTTAGAAAAAATTGAAAGTGATGTTGCTAGTAAGTGTAAAGGATTGCCTTTGGCTGCAAAAGTGCTTGGGGGACTTTTTCGATCAAAGCCTCACTTTGAAGACTGGAATAATATATTAAAAGAATCGATGTGGGATTCATTGGACGATAAGATCATTCCAGCTCTGAGAGTCAGTTATTATTATCTCCCTCCCAATTTAAAACAATGCTTTGCTTTTTGTTCTTTATTCTCGGAGGATTATCAATTTGATAAGGAAGAATTAATGTTGATGTGGATGGCAGAAGGTTTCTTGCAACCGTCAAAGCAAAACATGACTTTAGAAGAAGTTGGTCAAGAGTACTTTGATGATTTAACTTCAAGATCATTCTTTCAACCCTTATTGCCTAAAAATGATATGTCCTTTGGGATGCATGATCTCATTCATGAGTTAGCAACTCATGTTGCTGGAGACTTTTACTTTAGATTAGGGGAGAATGGAAACAAAATTGGTAATAAGACACGTCATTTATCTTGCAACTTTCAATATTATCCATGCTTAAGTCGTGAAGTTTTTCAAAAATCAAAAGGCTTACGAACATTTATAGGATTGGATTTTTTCAATGTCCCTAGGTCTATTGGAAATGCTTCTCATATTGTATCATCAAATTTGAAGCACTTGCGGATGCTGTCACTTGAGGGTTTGCGGTCCTTAAAGATAGTTCCTTACTTAATCGGGGAATTTATCCATTTGCGCTATTTGAATCTATCATTTACAAGTATTAGAAGTTTGCCTAATTCAATCTGCAAGTTGTTTAATTTACAGATGTTGAAGTTGCGTGGATGTTCATATCTTGAGATGCTACCAAGTGACATGAAAGATCTTGTAAATCTTCGTTATTTGGATCTATCTTTCTCAAAGAAGATCGTAAGTTTGCCTGACTCATTGTGCGAATTATACAATCTACAAACATTGCAGTTGCCATGTTGTGATTCTTTGAAGATGCTGCCAAGAGATATGCAAGATCTTGTAAACTTGCAACATCTTGATGTAAGAGGCACTAACTTGAAAGAAATGCCGAGGGGATTGGGTAGCTTAAAAGATTTGAAAATTTTGAGTAAATATGTTGTGGGCGAAGACCAAGGGACCAGAATTGGAGAATTGGGAGGAATGTCAAATTTGAAGGGTTGGATTGAAATTAGTAAATTGGAGATTGTCAAGAATGGAAAAGAAGCGTACGAGGCGAGGATGACGGAGAAGAAGCACATTAAAGGGTTAACATTATCATGGTCTAGAGATGGTGACGTGGAAGACACACGAATTGAGAGAGATATTTTGGGAAATCTTCAACCTTATTGGAATTTAGAAGATTTGGAAATTAGAAATTATAGGGGCACAATATTTCCGGATTGGTTAGGAAGCCATCACTACTGGAACATGACTATGTTGCAATTGGTAGGGTGCAAAAACTGTTGCATGCTTCCAACCCTTGGACGGCTCCCCGCTCTAAAGGAATTAAGAATTAATGGATTAAATGGGGTAAAAAGAATTGGTGATGAGTTGTTGAAGGGAGATGATTGTGCTTCCATAATACCATTTCCATCCCTTGAAGTTCTCGATTTTTCTTCGATGAGTTCATGGGAACAATGGCATTCCATTAACATGGAAGCTTTCCCTAAGCTCCAAATACTCAGAATATACGATTGCCCCAAGTTAATTGGAAATTTACCTCGCCAGTTGCTTTCTTTAGAAACTCTGGAGATTGATCGTTGTCCATTTTTTTGTTCTAGTATTCCGAGGTGTCCCAAACTTCAGAAACTAGCGATAGATGGAAGTGAAAATGTGGGGTGGCAAGAGCAAGAGTTACCTTCATGCCTTTGCGAGCGAGAGATTGCAGGATGTCGGATGTTGGAATCAATGGCAGAGCCACTCTCCAAACATTCGCATTTACGACAATTAACTATCACTGGTTGCTCTAATATATCACCTCCAATTATTCATTTGCCCCAGTCATTACAATATTTACGGGTACGATTGTGTGAAAATGTTGATTTTGTGATGAGTTCAACTGCTCCTCTTCAAAATCTCCAGTCTATCAGTATTGCATTGTGTAATTTTGTGAAATTTATGTGGGATGACATGGAAGGCCTTCTCCCGAATTTAAGAAAGCTAAGCATTGAGCATTGTGACGAGATGGAAGCATTTCCAGAAGGGATCCTTGTGGCAAGTTTGAGGGAACTTATTATTGTAGGGAGTAGTAAGCTATTATCCCGTCAAGCAGAGTGGCACCTCCCAAGTAATATCACTTACCTTCGTATGTATCGCTATAGTAAAGTGAAGTGTTTCCCAGAGGGGTGTTTTCTTCCTGCCACTCTAACCACCCTAGAACTCAATGGCTTTGATTGCTTGGAGACATTGCATTGCACAGGACTTCAACACCTAACCTCTCTCCAACGTCTAAAGATCATGTGGTGTCCCAAGCTGGAGAAAATGTCAGGAGAAAAGCTGCCTGCTTCTTTAAGAAAGCTTCACATCTGGGGATGTCCGTTGCTTGAAGAAAAATACCACAGCAAGGATGAACAATTTTTCCGCCAGATATCTCACATCCCAAACATCAATCTATTCACGGTATGAGATACAATTAATTATGGATCAGGTATTTATCGTCCACACTCATGTTCCCAACTATTGCATTTTATTTTCTACTACTTCATACATGCATTCACAGACCATTATGCTTCCATATAATTAAATTTTCCTCAATGGTGTTAATTTACTTGCATTGTTGGAATCACTACTTGCATAGGTTAATCTTTTGATCATTTATATGATACTTACAAAATCATTTGTTTCCCGGTACGCTCTGGATTCCAGCTCGCTCTCTGTTTCTATAAACCTACCTTAGCTATTTTTCTTTACCTTCTTTTTTCATCTCTCCCCCCCTCTTGCATAAGCTCATCAGGTCTATATATTATTGTAAATGACCATTTAACTGGCTGCTTATATACTGAGACAAAAAGCATGATTATTATCTTTGGAGATAAGAAAACAATTATTTTTTCAGAACAATCACGCGAAAGTGCTCATTGATAAAAATGAATGACAATTCTAGTTGTCCACTGTATTACTTGTGTTTAGTTTAGTTTTTCTTCCTATAATTTAATATGTTGCGTATATTCAATGACTTTATACTTTGTTTTTGTTATTTTCCTTTCCAAATTTATATGACTATAAGGGTGACTCTTAGAATTAACTTAAAGTATTATGATTTGGAAAACTTCATGAACTAAATAGCGGCGGCAATCTCATATGTCTGTATTAAATTATTCTAGATATATTTGATGACAGAATGATGAGTTTCCATAAACAACTGATGTGGCTTAAATTATTATTCATTACTTTAGTTACTCTTATTACATATCCTGAAGCATAAACCATTTAACACCTTTACATACATAGTCCATCATACTCACATTTCCATTACTTCACAGATTACAAAAGCAATCCACTTGGTCTCAAAATTATGCAGAAGTGCAGATTCCTCTAAGCTTATACCAATCATGTAATGAGGAATTATTGGCAAAAAATAATCATGAAGGTACACTTCTAGACAAGTTTATGTCTACATAACAAATGCCATTTCTTGTTTCTTTTTTTAAATCTTCTCTGATTGAGTTTTTCTTTTTATGGGGTTGTTGCAGATAGAGTCCAACATGGTTAGTTCTAATTGGTAAAAGCAAACCCAATGCTTCTTCTTTGCAAGGGGTAATGCTGCAATTAAGATCCCCGTCATATATTCCTATTCTAAAGAGGTTTGAGCTAAACCAAAGCCTTTGATTTTCTTCTTTCTCTCATAATCTGCTTGTTTAACTTACTTTTCTATACCCTATATTTTCCTTTGATTCTTATTAACTAGACGATCTTCATTTCCATTGCTTCCCCCCCCCCCCTCACTTCCTTGGGCTGTCTCTAGACTTATCATATGCTTAAAATGCAGCACCAGCAAGAATGACAGCAAGGGATTTGCAGACCTGAAGTCTTGAACTTGTGCTGATGAAATCCATCCTCTTTCTTTGACAGAATATTCTCTGATTTTCTGGAATTTTTTTTTTTGGGTGGCTCGGGTGCATTATTATGTTGTTTTAAAAGAAACTTTTGGTGAAAGTGTGTGTGATGAATCTGTAGTTCTGTATATAATGGCTTTTTTTCTGCTTGCTTAAATGTTGGGATGAAGATGTGTATAATGTATTGTGAATACTCATCACTTATAAAATTCTCAGGCTTCATGCTTGGGGAGAGGATGTAGGATTCTTTTTTTTTTTGGATCCGAACCTCTATATATCGTGGTGTCATCTTATTATATTTAAATCATCCAAGGAAAATGATATTTTCAAGAAATCAAGCATGCTTGAAATCAGCGTTCCTACACTCAAGTTTAACAGACAAAGCACAAGCATGTTTAGAAAGCTTTTAGCTAATATCCAGATATTTTCGATACAATTTATGTTTGCATGTGGAATTATCTGTATGTATGTATGTTAGAAAATAACTAGTTGAGTTGATATATAGAGTTTTCACAGTATAAGATATCACAAACAAAGTTCATATATATAAGAAAGAATAATCAAAATTCTCTCTCTCTCTGTTTTTTTTTGCCCCTCTCTTTATCTTACACACAATCACCACAGAGCAATATCCCCAACAAAACAATACTTAATGAGAGTATATACGAAATAACAATATCTGCAATCAATAGTAAAATTTGTATCCTAAAAGTGAATTCTACAAAAACACCTATTATTCAAATCAATCTCACACGTCTTCATAAAATTGACAAAAATTTCTTTGAGAATAAAAAAAATACAAATTCCACATGGACATATATTTATTTATTTATTTATGTTTGTTAGGCATATATATGTGTCCTTTTATTAGAAATAAACAGAAAAGTAATAGCCCAATTCAGATTAACCCAAAAAGATATTGGGCTGAAATTGAAACTAGCCCAGCCTGAGATAGGATTGGAGCAGGCTCGTCTCAATAACAGGGATGGGACGGAATTTTCATCTCGGGTCTCATCTCATCCCAAGGCTAACAGGACTGAGAGGGGACATCAGGACAGGATGTCCAGTTTCTTTTTTTTTTTTTTGTGGACAAATCACTGTAATTCTAGGCCTATATTTTGCTTTTTATGTTGTAATGTTTGTTTTTTTATTAGGTTTCTGAAGATAAAACACTAAAAAAATAAAGGAGAATTAATCTTTTGATCCTTCAAGTTTTAATTCATTTATGACTCAATCTCTCAACTATAATTCGGTACAACTCAATCCTTGAACTTTCAACTCTTTATAACTCAATCCCTAATCTTTTCACATTTAATAATTAATCCTTATCATGTATAATTTATTCTGAGCCAGCAAATAATTATCCTACATGGCAAACAATATTATTTAAAACCACTAAAATTGCAAATGTGTCTTCCAACTCAGCTCGCATGTGTGATAAAAAATCGAAAAGAAAAAAATTCTGGACTGAATTTCTTGACTATCCACCCTGCTCATATGCAGCCGGACTCCTATATCACGTTCTCTGACTCGTCCGGCAACATCTCCTTCTTCTTCTTATTCACCCTCATCTGGCCTGCAATTTGTGAACTGCAGTGTTTGTATAAATGGGACGAGGTCTTCATTGGAAAAGAAAGAAAGCAGAGCATACATATGGGCTGACTTGGAAGACACATTTGCAATTTTAGTGGTTTTAAATAATATTATTTGCCATGTAGGATAATTATTTGCTGACTCAAAATAAATTATATATGATAAGGATTAAATTATTAAATGTGAAAAGATTAGGGACTAAGTTATAAACGAGTTAAAAGTCCAGGGACTAAGTTGCACCAAGTCATAATTGAAGAATTGAGTTATAAGTGAGTTAAAACTTGAAGGACCAAGAGATTAATTTTCTCAAAAAAATAATTATGTAGAAAGCTCAATCTATATATTCTAGACCTTGCAGCGGTTTTGTGATTGATCCACATGATGGTCTTAGGTGGTAGTTTCTTTTGCATCTTATTGGCTATTGGGTGATGATGTGAGCCTCTTGTCGTATAATGTTAAAAAAGTGTAAAAATAATACTATGAAAAAGAACTGTCATAAAAGAAATATTATATCATAATTTTATGAATTATGTTATTAAGGAATGAGATTTTCATTGAAATGATAATGCAACTTAAGAGAGGAAATTCATTATAAAAAATAATTATTCTTAAAAATAAATTGAATAATCTAATAATAATTATTAGTAAGTAATTTTTAAAAAAAATTGTGATTGGGCCTCATCTCATCCTAGTCATTGTTTTGTCCCATTCTATAGTCATCCTGTTCCAAAATATTTTTTGTCTTACTTATTTTGAATTGATCTCGATCGAGACCAGGACAAGATGATCGGGATGGGACAAGTTAAAACCCCCCTAGAGACATTGTGTCACTAGAGGCATGCACTATCTTGACCAAAAAAAACAAAAAGAAGCCATTCCCTCAAATGTAATTTATAACTAAATTTATGTTTTTATTGCCGAGACAAATTAAATTTGGGGGAATTGCAATTAGATTTTAAGAAAGGGATTTAATTACTTTAAACCGTTGACAACTTAATACTCCTCCGGTCCTAAATGTAAGACCCTTATACTAGTGTGTATAAGGGTCTTACATTTAGGACCGGAGGAGTAGCATGCAATGATAAGTTCTAGTATAAAAAATGACAACTGGTTTATGCTGCCTACTTATTATTATTAAGACTTTTTGGTAATTAAATTATTTTTTTCAGTAACTCATAGGAGTTCTCCTATTAAATTTTATATTCAACAGATTAGCTGTGATTTATGGAAGAAAGTGACCGCATAATTTTTAAGTTCAATTTGGAGGTACTTTCTTTGTGAATGATTAATACTACTACTTTACAACCTCAAAGGGGCTAGGAGTTGGGAACCGTGTTTAGATGGAATTTAATTTCAATCTCCATCGCAGTCTCTTGTTTCAAAATTCAACCCAGCATTAGTGACCACATATTAAAATATAATTAGCCTGCTTTGTTTCCTCAAGGAACGTTTCAGAAAAATGCGCTAAGGACAGAGGATTAGTATACAAAGACTAGGCTTGATAATTTTTTTTTTTTTAATGATTCTTTTGTTGTACTCCCTCCTGTGATGTAAGAAGTCTTATAAAGGAAAATTTTGGTCTAGAATATAAGAGATTGACAGAGTAGTTAATGATAATTTTTTTTTATCCCTTGTTATAAGGAGAAAAGAAAGTTCTAAATACAAAAGAGATGAAAGAATTTTCCTCTCACATTTTTAATAAGAGTAAAACAGGTAACTGTCACCAATTTGAAACACATTTAATGGCTAGTATTTATTGATATATGAGAAAGCCGAACTAACGTTTTATATCATAGAGTAGAATGAGTATTTAGAGACATAATTCCCTGCTTTAGTGCACTCACATCCTCATGTCTAGGTGTTGTGTTCTCTCCCCTTCCCTCCCATTTCCTCTTTTAAAATCTCTCTTCTGCCTCCTTTTCCTGCCAAACAGTTGCTAGGTTTTGTTTGGGTACAGAAGAGGCGTGCGCTATGGTTGGAAAAAAAAAAAAAAGCATCTATAGGCCTGAAATGTAATTTAAATTCATATCAATTTGCATTGATGCATTACAAATCTAAGTAATGAAACTCATGACACAATTATTTTCTTAGAAATGACGTGTGTTTGAGCTGATTAATTAGATTATCAATTTCATTATAAATACAAAACTTTAATCTACTTTGTCTTTAATATTTATTCATTTTATTCCCAACTAATTTGTATGTTGATTGCATATGTTAAGGATTTTTTTATCAAAGGGTAATTTTAATATACATGAATAATAAGGATATATTAAGAAAGACAATATTTATTTATTACAAATAATTAATTTAATTACTTTTTTTAATATTTGCAAATTAATTATTTAACTTTTACATTGAATACTGAAAGTAGGATTTTTTTTTTTGGTATAACTCAAAGTATCTGCAAATTACTTCAAACTATATATATATATATATATATATGCATTTATATTATATATAAATCAATTTATTTAGATGTATGAAAACATAGGAAAAATATTTTCTATTATTTTTATTAATTAAAATATAAATGAGAT
The DNA here is from genome assembly GCF_004799145.2 of Neltuma alba. Taxonomy (NCBI): domain Eukaryota; kingdom Viridiplantae; phylum Streptophyta; class Magnoliopsida; order Fabales; family Fabaceae; genus Neltuma; species Neltuma alba. The sequence goes on along the minus strand of NW_021636231.1, from coordinate 383,588 downwards.
GATTGAAAGAGCATTTCATACATTTTTATTCCGAAAGCTGTTACTCCCTCTGCGTCTTTGAATATAACATATACGAGTATGTTATAAATAATCGAAAGTATGAAATATAATTAGCCCCATGGTCAAAAAATGTAATTTCCTCTAAGGACGTTTCACAAAATGCTGAAAGGACACAGAAGACCGGTAAACAGAGTGACTCTTCAAAAATGTGTACTTAAATTCAATTTGGAGGGACCATCCTGTGTTACGTTTTGTTTGTTAATGATTTTTTAATCACGTAATTTTCTAATTCATTGCATTCACATGGCCCTCATTACGATCATGGAAGACTTGTAGGGTAACGAAGAGGCAAAACATAAAATAACTCTAATCAGCTTGTTTTAGGCGCTGTTTGCCTATCTCCCCAAACCATGGTTTGAAAATTTTTTTGCCAAACACCCTATAAAAATCTCAAACCATGGTTTTACCCCTCAAAACCATGGTTTCGGATAAAGCTACCAGGAGCTACTTCTGCTTCAAATTATTAAACGTTGGTGGTGGGTCCAGGGAATATTACACAGAGCAGGCGTCAATTATTTGCTTCCTCCTTCACTCTTCACCGAGCTCCTGGTAAGAAATAATCATATTTTTTGTTGGCAAAATTATTTTACAAAAAAACATATTTACTTATTTTATTAATATATATACGTATTAATTTTTTTATTTATATTATTTATGTCTTATTTATTATATTGCCAAAATATATATTATTAACAAATTTATTACTTCAAATAAACATATATTATGAAATATATCTTATATGTAATTATCATTTAAACTTATGTCCTTTTTAGTAATTTCTACATATAAAAAAGCACTTCTGACAACAACTATCCAAATACTCTCACTTTACCAGAATCACTTTTTCAGAAAATCTATTCTTTCAGAATCTATTCTCTCCATAATCTATTCTCCATAAGCTATTCTCCAAACCATGGTTTGGTTTCATCTAAATACCCCCCTAATTTGGTTCCTCCAAGGACGTCACTCGATGTTGCAGAAATTGCATAATGATCAAATTGAATCCGGGGGGGGGGGGGAATAAAAGCTTAGGAAAATTGATAATTTAGTACCTCGACGGAACTGGGAGTTGAACCCGTGCTCACATCGAATTTAAATTCATGAAATCAAATAAAACGAGCCCACCTGTATTACTTCATCTCCCCCGCTGTGCAAGTTTGCGAGCATTTTCACTGTTTCCAGCAAAATCAGTGAGTACCAAAGAGATCATGGCTGCATCACTTGTAGGTGGAGCTCTTCTCTCTGCTGTCTTCAATGTGTTTTTGGAGAGGTTAACGCCAGAACTGGCTGACATGATCAACTTCATTTGTGGAAAGAAGCTGGATGACAAGTTACTTCATCATTTGAAGCCATCCTTGATTGCTGCAAGAGCTGTGCTCAGGTTATTGTTATCTTCCTCCCCATTTAAAACAATGCTTTGCTTATCGTTCTTTATTTCCAGAGGATTATCAATTTAACAAGGAGGAATTAATCTTGATGTGGATGGCAGAAGGTTTCTACAGCCATCAAAGGGGAACATGGCTTTAGAAGATGCTGGTCATGAGTACTTTGAAGATTTAACTTTGAGATCATTCTTTCAACCTTTACCTATAAGTGATTTGCACTTTCTTCTTAGTTACAAAACTAGAGATGGGCCCTTTGTGATGCATGATCTCATTCATGAGTTAGCACCTCATGTTGCTGGAGACTTTTACCTTAGATTAGGGGAGAAGGGAAACAAAATTGGTCATAAGACACGCCATTTATCTTGCAACTTTCAAAATTATCCATACTTAGACCATGATGTTTTGCAAAAGTCAAAAGGCTTGCGAACATTTATAGGATTGAATTTTTCCTACATTCCTAGATCTATTGGAAATTCTTCTCACATTTTATTATCAAATCTGAAGTGCTTGCAGATGTTGTCACTTCGGGATTTGTCTGCCTTAAAAATACTTCCTGAGTCAATTGGGAAATTCATCCATTTGCACTATTTGGATTTGTCAGAGACATGTGTTGAAAGTTTGCCTAATTCGATTGGTAAGTTGTATAATTTACAGACGTTGAAATTGTGTCATTGTGCTTCTCTCATAATTCTGCCAAGTGACATCCAAGATCTTGTAAATCTTCACTATTTGGATCTATCTCGGGCATACAAGATTGCATGCTTGCCTGACTCATTGTGCAAATTATACAATCTACAAACATTGAGGTTGTGACATTGTACCTCTCTGGAGATGCTGCCAAGTAATATTCAAGATCTTGTAAACTTGCGACATCTTGATGTTACAGACACTCCTCTGAAAGCAATGCCGAGGGGATTGGGTAATATAAAAGATTTGCAGTTTCTGAGTGACTTCGTTGTTGGCAGAGAGCAAGAGGCTAGCATTGGAGAATTGGGAGAAATTTCAAATTTGAAGGGTATAATTAAAATTAGTAAATTAGAGAATGTCAAGAATGGAAATGAAGCCTGTGACGCGAGAATGATGGAGAAGAAGCACATTAAAAGTTTAACATCATCATGTGCATGGTATGATGATGTGGAAGATACCAGGACTGAGAGAGATATTTTGGGCAATCTTCAACCTTATTGCGATTTAGAAGAATTGGAAATTCATCATTATAGGGGCACAATATTTCCAGATTGGTTAGGAAGTCCTTCCTACCACAGCATGACTTGGTTGCGATTGTGTAATTGCAAAAACTGTTGCGTGCTATCCCCTCTTGGGTAGCTCCCTGCTCTGAAGAAATTATATATTGATCGTTTAGAAAGTGTAGTAAGCATTGGAGATGAGTTGCTGAAGGGTAGTGATTGTGCTTCCATAATACCATTTCCATCCCTTGAATATCTCCAGTTTTTGTTGATGACTTCATTGCAACAATGGCATTCCATTGACATGAAAGCTTTCCCTGAGCTGCGACAACTCTGCATATCATCTTGCTACAAATTAGTTGGAAATTTACCTTGCCAACTGCTTGTTCTAGAAAATCTAGAGATTTTAGAATGTCCAATGCTTTCTTCGTGTATTCCGAGGTGTCCCAAACTTCAGAATTTTAACACTTGTGGAAGTGGAAATATGGTATGGCAAGAACAAGAGCTACCTCCTTCCCTTTGCAAGCTAGTAATAACAGAATCTCAAATGTTGGAATCAATGCTGGAGGCACTCTCTAAACACTCGCATCTGCAACAATTAGTCATCGATTGTTGCTCCAATACATCACCTCCAATGATTCATTTGCCCCAGTCATTACGACATTTAGAGGTACGCTGGTGTGAAAATGTCAATTTTGTGATGGGTTCTAATGCTCCTCTTCAAAATCTCCAGTCTATTGCCATTGAAGGCTATAATTTTGTGAAGTTTATGTCGGATGACATGGAAGGCCTTCTCCCAAATTTAAGAAAGCTACACATGCGGGGTTATCAACATATGAAGGCATTTCCAGAAGAAATCCTTGTGCCAAGTTTGAGGACATTTTATATTGAAAGATGTAATAAGCTATCCCATCAAGCAAAGTGGCACCTCCTAAGTAATATCACTTACCTTCGTATCTATCAGTGTAGTGAAGTTACGTGTTTCCTAGAGGGGTGTTTTCTTCCTACCACTCTTACCACCCTAGAACTCAATGGCTTTCATTGCTTGGAGACATTGAATTGCACAGGACTGCAGCACCCAACCGCTCTCCAACATCTAAAGATCTTGCATTGTCCCAAGCTGGAGAAAATGTCAGGAGAAAAGCTGCCTGCTTCTTTAAGAAAGCTTCACATTTGGGAGTGTCCGTTGCTTGAAGAAAAATACCACAACAAGGATGAACAAATTCTGTGCAGAATATCCCACATCTCAGTCATCAATCTGTTTAAGCATTAAGGTACAATTATTCACAATGTACATATTGTCACTCACTTGTTCCAATTACATATTTAGATTCAAGTTCTATATTTGCTACTTAACATGGTTACACTTATCCATGTAAGTGTTTCACAATTTTAAATTTATTATAATGATACCAGCATTTCTTACATCAGTTTTCCTTCGGGTAACTTACGAGATGTTAAGAAATAGAGCATCAGAATTCAGTTTTCCCAATTATTTTCTTTTTTCTTGTTTAACTTTTTTACTTGTTTTTTCTTTACGTTACTTTCACTTTTCTTTTCTTTTGTTTTTTTAATAAATTCACCAGGCCGGTCTACATATTCATGTAATTTACAATTCAATTGACTACTTATACATTGAGGAAAGCAGTATGACTTTTATCTTCAGAGATATTCAAACAATTGCTTTTTTCACAGAAATTATTGTGCACCAAATCCTCTGATTTAATCATGCAATGAGGAATTGATTATTCACAAAAAGTCATAGTGAAGGTACACAGCTAGACAACTTTCTGTTTACATAACAAGTACCATTTTTTTTTTTGGTAAGTTTTATCTTCTCTGTTTTGAGTTTTTTCTTGTTATGGGAAAGTTGCAGATGGAGTCCAACATGGTGTTCGTTCTAACTGATAAAAGCAACACAGTGCTTCTTCTTCAGAAGGTGTAATGTTCTAATTAAGATCCGATGGATTCTAATTAAACAGGCTTGAACTGAACCAAAGCCTTTGATTCCCTCGTAGTGTTTGTTTAATTATTCTATCCTATAAATTAATGCTTTTGATTGTGATTAACTAGCATCATAGTAACAAGCTAGTTGGGGGTAATGGATTGCCGTTTCTTTTTATTTTTCCTTTCTCTCCCATCCGTTTGCCATCTCTGGACTTACTTTCTTTTCATATGTTCAAAATGCAGCACCAGCAAGAGGGACAGAAAGGGATTTGCAGACTTGAACCTGCACTAAATAAATGAAAAGCCCATTGAAATCTGATGAAGTCCAACCTCTTCTTGATAAAAGATTCTGATTTTCTGCAAGTGTTCTTTGTGTGACTCCTGTGCGTTAAATTTTATTTTATTTTATTTTTTCCTTCCAATGATACTTTGGTCAAAATCTGTGTGATATACACACATATATGATGGTTTTCTTTGTTGGGTGTATAAATGTTATTAGGATGAATTATGTATGTTGTCTTGTGAATATTCATTACTTATAAAATTCTCAAGCTTCATGGTTGGGGAGAGGATGTAGGATTCAATTTTTGAATCTGAACCTCTATATATCATGGTGTCATCTTAATTATTTCATTTTATTTTTTTAAGTTTCAAAGCATCAAAAGAATTATATGTTGCAAAGTAATTTGGTATATCACTTTTTTTTCAATCAAGCGGAAAAGCTCGTTTTCATAATAAATATGAATTCTTTTGTAATAAAAATTTCAATTTCCCTCTTTCTTTTCCTTCCTCGCTTCTGAGTATTCTGTGCTACTACCTTAGGTCGTTGCAGTAGTTTAATATTCATTTTGCTTCTAATATAAGACTTTAATCTATTTTGTATATCATATTTATTCATTTTTTCTAAGCTAATTCTTGTAGTAGTTGTACATGTTAAAGGTTTCATCAAATAGTAATTCTAGCTAATGCATATGATTAGTAAGAATATTTTAGAGAAGACAATAGCTATTTATTATAAATAATTTAACTAATTCTTTTAATATACTCAAATTAGTCAACTAGCTTTTATATTAAGGAACGGAGTTAATATTTAGTATATGCTTATTCTATTGTGGTCCAAGTATTGTAGAATATTCAGTCATGGGTAAATTGTTAATATATTAGGATAAAATTAGAGTGTTGCGCCAATTTTTGCTTAAAATTAAAATAGTAAAGAAGCTTCTTTTTATGAACAATGCATTTAACAACTAGCTTTTCTAATTTTTTAGGGTGAAAATTCATTTCCTTTGCAAAACACAGAAGGAAAAAAAACTAACCAGCAATACATACACACATATATAGGGGAACAGATAAATAGGATGAAAGGTTCTTGATTACCTACTCCAAAACCTCAGTAATGGCAAAACATGCAACATTGGATTATTATTGCTCTTGACACTTTTGAAGCATTACCAAATTACCTGCAGATGACCCTTTTTCTCCCATGATCAATGCAGTTATTTCTAAATGTTACCTCCTCTGCACTGTTAGTTGACAAATCTAATGACCAAGCTATAAAATAACTGCATATTCACTGCAAAATCATAGTGCACGGGGAGATGTTCCATTATATTGATCGACTTTCATGTGTACAATTGTTGCATATGTTCTTGTATGCAACTGCATAGCCAGATAGCAGGAAGAAAACAGAAGCTCCAATGGACATTAGAATAAGAATACGCAGGCTTTCCTGTCTGAACTGATAGCTATTGCTTTTCAAGCTTGAGAAAAGATAGGCTTTAGCCTTATCCACTCAGAGTTAGATTCTTGTAGCCACCTGCATGTGATGGTCCTTCAAACACTTTCTAAGAGCAACCTAGTTTTTCGAAAACTTCCCAAATAAATATCTAAATCCTACATAGAACATTGCTTTTCCAGACTATTTCTGGTATTATGTGACGCACAAGCAATATGTCCTTGCTGTTGCTTTTCCGAGGTCACTGGTTGCGGTATAAGATCACCCACTGCAGACAAACACATTGGACGTTCTGGCTGCAGAGGAGACCAAGGCAACTAAACAAAGAGAAATCCCTTTCCATTGATTACTATCTTCAAATCAAGACCACATGTCATATTAATTCCTCAGACCAAGTAAAAACTTTAAAACTTGGTGTTATATACTACTCTAAGGAATGCGTTGAATTGATCAAAATTTTCAAATTTACTCTTATTAAGGTTTTCTTTTCTTTTTATTTTTACAAATCATTCATTCCTTTTAGTCTCACTCTCTTCTTTTTTCCTTTCCAATGACTGTGAGAGTTAAGTAAGGATAAAATAAAAAATAAAAAACAGTCATCATATACCTTAAAAGTTACTTATATTTAAGGACAAAAATATTCCTCTACAAGTAACCAATTATAATAAGGACTAGAGTGGTATTCATGATGCTCTCAATTTGATGTAGATTCTAATTGACAAGAACGGCAATGTGCATTAGTATTCCAATCAAGAAGGTTTAATTTTACCTTCTTGGCCTTGAGATGCTTCAGACTAGATTATGGCCCATCTCACTGGAAAGATGGAAGTGTTTGAATTGCTTATATTAATTGTTTGAGATGGGCAAACATTTTTTCGTTTATTGGACTGACCCACCTTTGTTGAATTTCCTTGGGCTGTTTGTTTAAGTTTGACTGAGGACTTTATTGGTGGCTAAGTGTTCATTTTGATTTTTTTTGTGGGCTTTAGCGATAGAAGGAACAGGCGACAAGAAAAGGGATAAAAAAACAAAGTAGTTGGTTTGTTATGAGTTGTCATTTTATCCAACAGAAATTGTGTTTAATAGAATATGCTCAGTTTGAATCCTCATCAAAAGAAGTACTCATATTTAGAACCCAATAATATCTTGAAAAAGATTGCATTCAATAAGATGATACATGTAACTAGAAAAACAAATTACTCTCTCCGTTCCTTATTATAAGAGACAAATAACCGAAGTACGTTGATAAAAAAAATAGTTAAAATTAGTTAAGAACAATTAATGTGTAAAAAGTATAATTTTTTTTCCAAAAATGCACTCATTAATAAGGAGAGAGAGCATGAGAGAGAACAATTAAATTATTAAAAGAAAGAGAAGTGGGAGGGAGAGAGAGTGTGAGTTGGAGACAATAAATATGGGTAAAATAGAAAATCAACACAAAAAAGTAGAGACAACTTTTAAGTGTCTCTTATATATAGGAACATGCCATAAGCATCAAATGTCTCTTATAATAAGAAACGGAGGGAGTATCATTTAAGCTCAAAAATTTAGAAGCCAAACATGACATTATCTCCGCAATGAACGCAAAGAACCAGGTAATTTTGAGTTCAATCCAAACAGCAAAATTAAGGATGACGAATCAATTCACATGTTGAATTGGGAACTACGAAAATGTGTAAAGAACATATAGTTAAAATAGGATATATAAACCAATAAACTGATAGTTGGGATAGTAAGCAGTCACATAACTACTGTAAGCGTATCATGCCTTATAAGATGATTTTTAGGTCTCAAGATCGTTTCAACTCCAAAATTCATTTGGATCACAGGAAGTGAACACAACAAAATAACAAAAAAAATTAAAGACAAATGCAAGACGATATAAACATATAAGTGTTTGGCGCCATTAATTTCATTTCATCATTACTGTCACCAACTTAGTCCTACTTTTATCGAGGAGGCAAACGCAGAGACGTTTGCAAGCACAGTTCCAGTCCTCGATGTCTGTATCATAAGGACGCCTTATGCCCACTTGAGCCGCTGCTGCTCGCTCGGTGCTCGGCTACTAAAGTACTCCGTAGTGAGGGGAAGTGAATGTTTGATAGATAATTTTATTAAATTTTTAACACGAATATATTATTTTACTTTTTTATTTATTATCATATAAATTTTTGTTTTTTAAAAAGTATATATTCTTTAATATTTAATTAAATAATTTAAGTGGATTAAGGATATTAGTTAAATTAGTTAATTTGATGTATTTTTTTTAATTCGGACGAAGCATATCACAAGTGATTTGGAAAAAAAGAGAGAAATATTCTTTTAGTCCTATTCAGTAAATGAATGAGAAAAGTGAGTTGGATGCTTCTTGGGAAAAATAACAACAGAAAATAGTGAGTGCTTATCAGTAATAAAGATACAGCTGGAAAAGTGAAACCGTGTGAAGACTAGCGAACAAAAAGTAAGTCTTCCAATGCGCGTTTAATTTCAATTTGGAGCGGGCATTTTGTCTCGCTTTTTGTTTGTCAATGATTCTTTGACACGTCATTTTCTTATTTGTCGCATTCACATGGCCATGCTCATGATTAACGAAGACTTGTACACCAAACAAGTGGCTACACAATAATAAAATATATTAAGTTTAGGAAAATGATAATTTTTTTTCTGATGAAAATAACATTTGGAATGCGTTTAGTTTATTATGAGAGAAAATAAAAAGAGGGGAGGGAAAAAAATTTTAAAAATTCGATTTAAAAAAATGAAAAAATAGGATTAAAATTTTTTAATTAATTTGATTACTTTTTTATTAAAATTCTAAAACCTCTTTTTTTTTTCAATTTTTTAAATAAAACTCATCAAAATTTTTCTCTCCTCCCCACTATATCCCTTATACCAAACAGTCCTCTAGGTTCATTGACTATGTAAAGTCAAGATTGAAAAGGTTGAAAATTTAATGGCGATTATTCTTTTTTTTTTTTTGGGCCAGAATCAGTAAAGATGTGTGTGTATAATTGTTTAGTATGCTAGAGATGTTTAATGCTTATTGGTCATTAATTGCTCATTTGAAACAGCTTATAGGTAGCTTATAAGTTGTTTTTTAATAGTGATTTACAAAATACGAAATAAACATATAAAAAGAATTTTATCTCGGATTACGTGAAATTAGCTTATAAAGAATTTCCAACGCACTGCCAGATGGGGCCTAAGTTTTTGTTTACTTTGAAGAGCTTACTATTTGATTTGTATTCCCTGGCTTCCTCTTGTGAGGCATGTGGAGGAAGGGTTAATTGATCATTTTATTAATTATTTATCCACCTTTTCCTTTTTCTCCCCGTTTAATATTGAGGCGGCAAAGCATAAAATTTTTTAAGGATACATTTAATAAGGACAAAATAAAAAACTTCTCCCTGCAGCAACTATGGAAAAGTAGAAAACTTTTTAAAGATATGCTTATTCCAAATCTGTTTACAGGTTACAATTTTTTAAAAGGTTAAGATGTATTTTTACATTGGAAATATTTTTTTCAGATATATCTAATATCTTAAAATATTTTTTCAAATGTATTCAGTATTTCAAAATATATTCTAAATACGTTCAATATCTTAAAATATTTTTTATGTACGTTTAGCATTCTGAAATATTCTTTTTACTTTAATACTAAATATATTTTTAAAAAATACTTTGATATACTACGTCACGTTAACTTTTTCTTAAATAGATTGAGTTACTTTTACCACTTACGAGGATGTCGAAATGCCAAACTTCGTGGGGTCGTTCTTTGAAAACAAGCAATTCTACCTCCATTATGAAGGGCCACAAGGTTGAAGCTTTCCGTATGTTTGTTCTTTTTTTATTTCTTTGATCGAGAAATTTTTCGCGCTGTTTGATGATTTTTCCTTTGTTTTATCAATAACAACAATAATTATTATTATTTATAATAGTCATAATAATTTTTCATTAGTATTTCATTTAGAGGAATAAAGAGTGCAAAGTGAAATTATGGTTAATTTAGAGTTGTATAGAACTCTAAAATGATCAGCTGTTCCATCTGAACTAAGATATAATATATAAATATCTCTATTTGACGCATGAAAATAATTAAAATTCTTAATCTCTTATTTTAATGACACTTATTTTTATATCAAATGGACACTTTTTTTTATAATAAATTTCAACTTAGAGGAGGATATTCTAAAACACCAAATATGCATTCACATTAACATTTTTCTTTTGTCATATTTAGGGGGTGTTTGGATTTGGGAAAAAGTGATTTTCAAAAGCACTTTTTTATAAATCGAAACAAATTCCTCTGTATATTTAATTCGTATATTGTAAAACTATTTTTAAAATCATGATGTTGTTTCTACCCAAATATCTCTTTTAGAATACCTGCTATAATTATTTTGATTTGGTCGGTCCACATGCTAGTCACTAATCTATTATTTTTTATATTTAAATAATAAATCTTTTGCCATATTTACAGACTTATAGGATAATGAATCTTTGCCAGTATTGACCAAATATTAAAATATAATCAGCCAAGCTGGTTTGTTTCCTAACGATAATTTAAGGAAGTTTCAAAGAAGAAAAGCTGAAACGACCGAAGGTAAGTAAACAAAGACTAATCATGTTAATTTTTTTAATGATTCTTTTGTCATAGTTAGATTATTATCATATAGACCATTGTTTCCTTAGAAGGTATATATTTTTTCTGACCTCAATATAAGATTTAATTAAATAATTTGAGTGCATTAAGGATATTAGTTAAATTAGTTAACTTGACTTATTTTTTCTAAAACACTATAAGTATCTTTTTTAATTCCCTTATTTCATTTACTATTTGATTATTGCTAAGAAAATATCAATAAGTTTAATTTAAAAAAATTAATAAATATGTAAAATACGTCTTATATATAAGATCAAAATTAACTCTCTAATTAGGTCTTGAATCAAACATCGGAGGGGGATATTAAATATAGAAAAAAAATCACAAAATTGTTAAATTTTAATATACCAGATTTAAATTTTCTTTTGATTTGGATGAAACGTATCACAAGTGACTTGAAAAAAAAAAGTAAAAAATATGAGAGAAATACTCCTTTACTCCTATTCAATAAATGAATGGGAAAAGTCACTTGGATACTTTCTGGAAAAATAACAATAGAAAATAGTCACATTCATATTAAAAAAAAGTAATGATATATAGAGCCTATAAGCAATAAAGATGCAGCTAGAAAAGTGAAGCCGTGTGAAGACTAGTAAACAAAAAGTGAGTCTTCCAATGCGCGTTTAATTTCAATTTGGAGGGAACATCTTGTCTTAGTCTATAAATAATACTCCTCCGGTCCTTAATATAATATCTATTTAACTAATTTGATTAGATTAAAAAAGTTAGGTAAGTTAGTTAATTATAAGAAAAGTGATACATTTTTCCTAAAATAACATAATCATCTTTTTTAATACCCTCCTCCCTCTTCTACTTGATTATGGTTGAGGGAGTATCTATAGGGGTAATTTAGAGAAAAATGATAAATATGAGAAATAGGTCTTATATTTAAGACTAAAATTAACTTAAGAATTAGATTCTATATGAAGGATCGGAAGAGTAGTATTTTTTGTGTTTGTGAAGCTGTGATTTTTCGAAGAAGGTGATACACAATTTCTGAGTTCAATTTGGGGGGACCTTCTTTAGCTGTAAATAATACTTCACCGCCTAAAAGGAAGAGTTAGGTATTGATGGTGGGAAAAATTCTAAAAAAATAATTTCAAATTTAAAAATGACAAATTGGTTATTCAAATTTCAATAATTCTAAATAATAGAATTTTTTAAATGTTTATTTTTTTTCCACATACAATGTAATCCTTTTATTTGAAAAATCACCTGACCTTTTTCGTCAAAATACCTTCTCATTACCTTCGCCGGCCGCTGATATTAATGATTTACTTGACAATATTTACCTCAAGTTTTATTATATCCGTTATGTCAATATGTCAAGTCTTCTACTCTACCAAAAAAAAAAAATATGTCAAGTCTTCTAATAACATACGATGATATATATTATTTTAAAAATATTATTTTTTTATTAGAAATTCTTATAAAAAAGACACACATGACCATATATGATTAAAACACTTGACCTAAGTATTTTTTTTACTCCTTCAATCTTTAATGAAGGACCTAATTTAAGAGTTGATATTAGTCCTACATGCAAAACGCATTTCATATATTTATTAAATTTTTTTAAATTAACTCTATTGATATTCTCTCAACAATAATTAGGTAAAAAAGGAAAGGAGGAAATTAAAAAAAAAATTAGAATGTTTTAAAAAAGTATATTATGATAACTAATTTACTTGATATTTTTAATCTATTTAAATTAATTAATTAGATTTTATATTAAATTTTTCTTCTTCCAGTTTTAAAAGGAAAAAAAACTTTTGAGTTTTCAAATTCTTAAATGATTTTTCCCCTTTATTTACTTCTCCGCGACTCACACGTTGCGTCCTTTGGCTTTATATTTATCGCTTTCAAAGTCAAATATATGGAGCCCACCTGCATTTCCATCGTATCACTACCACCTTCACCACTAAAATAAACGTCACTTTAGAATAATTTACTTTAAAAAGATATTACTGACCTTTTTGTTCTGGCAGTTTTCAATAAATTCTTAAATTAATTTCAATGTTTCTTCTTCAATCACTTTTCCACGTGTCTTTGATCTTTTCCGTTGTCCCCACACGGATCAATTATTGTCCTCCCCCTCCAGTAGTCCTCAAGCGTCTTCATCAAAATATCTCCTCTCCTTTACAATTTGTTTCCCAACAATTAAGTTTTAATTAACTCTTGAACACTACTCGTACTTCTTTTAATCTTATTTATAAATTACTTTTAATATATTTTATATTAATTTTTCTTTAAAATTTAATAACTTTTTAATTTTATTTCTATATAATACACATTATATCTCATGAGAACCAAGTCAACACAACAATAAATGAAAGGTAAAATTGTACATTCATATCAAGAGTTTCTCTCTCGACTCTATAAATAGGAATAAAAAATTTTTCCTCTCCCTGTCTTACAAACAAGATGAGAGGAATACATTTAAAAAAATGTCTCAACAAAATACTGTCTATGGATAGAGAAATTTTTTTTGAAAAAATCACAAATAAAGATTCCCGAATTACCAAAATTATGCAGAGGTTACCTGAATAAGCAAAATTACTATGAGGGACCCAATTCCATATTGCAAATATGAAATCTTGGTGAAATGTCTAAAATGCTCCTCAGTCAAATGACAAATTGATAATAGAAAATGACAAGTTCACTTTATCGAATGACAATTTTAGTAGATCAAATCACAAATTAGTTAAAGATATGCCAAATAACAAGTTTACTTTAGCGAATGACAACTTCAGTAAACCAAATCACAACTTGACTGAGAGGCATTTCAGATATTTCGCTAAGATTTCATATTTATAATATAGGATTGGGTCCTTCATGATAATTTTGTTTATTTAGGTAACCTCTGTTTAATTTTGATAATTCGGAAGTCTTTATTTGTCATTTTTCTAATTTTTTTAATAAATACGAAATAAATAAGAAACCAAATATGTCCTTATAATAAATAAAAAATGATAAAAGATAATGTGTAAAAAAATGTAACAAGAGAGATGTGTGGCAAGGGAGACATAATCATAATCAAAACCAAAATTAAAAAAATTTATTAAATATTGAGACAAATATAAATTAAAACTATCACACTCCTTAAATTGAAAATTTATAAATATGATTGGAGGGAGTAGTAGGATAAAACTCATAACTTTTATTAGAACTGAACAATATGATATTTTCTTTCTTGTTTAGCCTCCTAGGATTCTCTTCACATGCAATTAGGTTGTCCTTCCTTCTTGGTGTCATTTTACTAGGAAAATTCAAAGGTCATTTAATTCCAAAAACCCAGCAGCTCCATGCGGATCAATTATTGTCCTCCTCCCCCTCCTCTCCCTAATAATGTAAAATAACATTTTTTTATTTATTTTGGAAGGTCAAGTTATGACTTGACCAGAGTGATAAACTTGTAAAAAGTATTTGATGGCATTGGTTTTTTAAACAAAAATAAAAAGCTTCCCCCCCCCCCGGCGGGTCTTTTGTTTATTTCTTGGGGAAATGTTATTTTAGGACTATTATAGCCAATTAATATCAGTTAATATTTAAAATATTTTAAAATTTTAGTAAACTCCCTTGAACCAAATAAAATTAAAATTTTAACGTAAAATTACAATAATACTGCTTATTTTTATTTTTGCAAAACCTAAATATTAATGGCCGGTTTTGAGATCTCCGGTGGCAAGAGGATTTTTTTAAAAAATAAAATAGTCAAGGAAGAATTTGAACCCATGACCCTTCGGTAGATCAAAAGTGACGTGACCACCAAATCAACCAAGCCTTTTAATCATGTGATGCAAAAAAAAAAAATGCATAACAAAATAATTGTAAATATCCAAGTGTAAATGAACAAGTGAAACAATTTACAAGTGAAATTTAATAATGTATAACAAAAATTCGGTAATTTACAAGTAATATAATAGAATTCATAACTCTAAATGCAAGTATCTAGGTATGAATGAGCAAGTAAAATTCAAAAATTTACAACAAAAATTCATGGATTTACAATTCAAATTTGACAATTAATAAGAAACATAAGAGAGTTCATAACCGTAAATGTAAGGGTTTAAGTGTGAATGAACAAGTAAAATTCAGTATTTATATCTATATTATAATAATAAATTCATATTTATTTTATAATTATAAAATCCGAATTAAAAGAATAAAATTTCCTAAAAACGTAATATAATTCAAATGAATTTATAGTTAATTATTTGAATTAAATATTAACTTTTAATTATTTAATTTTTTAATTATATAAAAAATTAATCTAAATTTACTATTAAGATTTTATATTTCAATATTATTTATGTAATTAATTTAAGTTAAATTATAAATTAAAGGAAAAATTAATCTTTGGGTCTATGTAGTTTTCACTAATTTGTAACTCAATCCTTATACTTTGATTCGGTGTAACTGAATTCCTATGGTTTTGACTTGATTATAACTCAGTCGCTGAAATTTGACTCACTGCAAGTCAGTCCCTATACTTTTATCCATTTTATAATTTAGTCTTTGTATTTTTAAAAATAAAATTATATATCTAATAAAAAGATGGACTAAATTATAAAATTGTTAAAAATATATGGACTGAGCTGCAACAAGTCAAATTTTAAGGACTAAGTTACAACCGAGTCAAAATTATAATGACTGAGTTACATCAAATCAAAGTTTAGAGATTGAGTTACAAACATGTCAAAACTATAAATATCAAAAGATTAATTTTTCCTAAGTTAAATTAGAAAATACAAAGGCGTGATTAAAAATAAGGTAAAACTATAAGAATCTAATTTTAAAAAAAAAAAAGCTTACACTGATCTAAATAAAAACAAGTAATAGTATAAGAACTTGATAAAAAAGCTAGAAGGACTTGATTACAAGTTATTTAAACCTATAAGAATTAGCAAATTAATTATCCCTATTTTAGTAGTATCTCATAGTGATAAAATGATGAAATCTTAAATTTCTTGCGTTAAAAGAAAAAGATTCCAACATTATTCATCTTTTATTTTCTTAAAAAATCATTTTATTACATTATATAGCACTCAATTTTTTTTTAATACAATTAGAATCTTCTTTCTCTATTTATTCTGTATTTGCTTTTCCATACGTTGTTTTCACATATAGCATGCGCGGTTCCTTTGGTATGATTGAGAGAAGGAGAGAGGAAGAAGAATTTTAATAAACTTGATTTGAAAAATCAGAGAAGTGGAGCTAAAAATTTTAAATTAATTTTGTTTACTCTTTTTTTTTGTCAAAATCTTATAATTCCACTTCAAATTAATTTTGTTTACTCTTTTATCTTATATTTTTTTCTTTGTCAAAATCTTATATAATCTCATTTTTCTAATTTTTTAAATAGAACTCATTAAAATTGGTCTTCCTATTTCTTCCAATACCCTTGTATCAAATACTACCACCGATCATTAATATAAGATCTTATTTGATTTTTATTTTGATCCTAAATATAATGTCCCAATCCACTCTGTCTCTCATATTTATGTATTTTTTTAAAAATAGTCTTTCTAACAATAATAGTTCTACCCAATACGCTTGATTAGTAAGAATATTTTAGAAAAGACCACATTTATTTATTACAAATAACTAACTTAACTTCTTTTTTTAAGACCGGAGGTCGGAGAAGATAAGGGCCAGGGAGGTGCATCATTATATTTGCATGAACTATTTCCTCTTTTTTTTAAAAATAAAAATAAAGTTCACGCATAAAAAATCCACCGAAATCTTCTCAGTCCCTTCGTGATTTATATTATCGGAGGAAAAACCACAACTCTTGTCGGTTGCGCGGCCCTCCGCTTCTTCTACTGTTAGTTTTTTGACCATTTTTCTGGTACCATTATTGAATAATGAATCCTTGCATAATTGCTAAATGACGAAAGGTACACAGCAACATCTTTCCCTGGCTCTTGAAAAGTAATTTTTCTTATCCTTAATTAAAAATATTTTTGTGGTATACAAAATAAATATATAAAAAAATTTATTTCGTTTTATAAAAAAATACTTTTTAAAAGTATTTTTATATCTTCCCCAACACTTTCATTTAGTAACAAAGAAAACTACTGGATGTATTAATCTTTTGTAGATCTCTGTTTAATGAATGAATTTAAGTTTTCACTCGGAAAAGAAAATTCTTTAAACGTGCAATTACTTCTTGCCTACATAATATAAGTCATTTTAAATAATTTATTAAAACTAATAAATGATAATTAACTCATTGAGTCTGTTTTAAATTTAATTTTTTTTCAACGAGATTGTAAAGAAAAGAGAAAAATACAATTATTTATATTTTAAGCATTAATTATAGGAATAAAATTGATCAATAAGCATTAATTATTTTTTAAGTATAAGAATGATTTATATTTTAAATCAAATTATTTTGATATAAACGACTTGTGGCATATTGTAGACGGGAGCACTTCTTTGTTGGTGCCCCTTTGCTGAGAAAACCGGGAGGTCATTGAATAGCCTGCGGCAAACTTGGGCGGGTTAATTATTGTCCTTCCCTTCCTCTGCGCGCCAATGTCTTCATCAAAATATCTCTTCACTTTTACTGATTTTTTCACAACAATTAAATTTTAATTAATTCGAGTTAAAAAATAAGGGATCAGACTGAAAGTTTATATAAAATTAAAAGATGAGTATATTTTGTCAGCTCATAAAAATATTTTATGGTATAGGTTTTATCGCCCGTTACATCTCATGTAGAAGTCACTGTCTCCCTGAAGTGCATGGAAGGACAAAAGAGAATTAAGATGATGTTTAATGACAAGGGGTGGTCCGTTGTCTGTAATTCCTAGTACGGACATAGGTGGTACTAGGACCAACCAGTTCGTTTAAGTCCTTGAGGGCCTGTTTGATTTGAGGGGAGAGGAGGGAAGGTTTTATCCTCTCCTTATTTGATTTGATTAAAAAGGAGGGGAGGGGAGAGCATTTAATGATCCTTTGTTTGGTTTAAGGAGGGAGGGGAGGGATAGTAATAATCAATTTACCATTTTACCCTTACATATTAGTTTATGTTTTTTATTGATATATTATATAAATTAATTTACATCTTAATTTAAATTATATAATTTAATAAAAATTCAGTCTTATCATTTTAATATGTGTATTAAAAAATTGGTATAGTAATTTTTTATTCTAATTAATATAATAATATATTTAAAATAATCAAATTAACAAATTTTATATGCTATAAGAAAAATGAAATTTTATTTTCTTTAGGCTATCTTTTTTTCCAGCTTTAAAATATATTTAATAAATAATATATTTATAAAAAACAATTAATTTTATAATATTATAATTTTTTATTTAAATATTTTTTATTTTTAAATAATTTTTATAATATATTTTAAATTATAATAATGTATATATTTTTTATTTTTTTTACTTAGGATAATATATTTTTTATTTGAAATAAATATTATAATATTATATTTTATGGGTAGAAGTAAAATATTAAAAAAACCATAAGGACATAATGGTCCAAAATTTTGGCTCCCCTCCAAAAAACCCCAATTTGGAGGGGAGCCAAAATGGGGGGAGGGAGGGGACATTTTAGCTCCCCTCCCCTCCAAAATTTTTAACCAAATGAGGGGAGGGGTTCATTTTCCTTTCCCTTCCCTCCCCTCCCCTCCCCTCCCACCAAACACACCCTAACTCTATAAGGCCAGTTTTTTAAACTTGTTTTTCATTTAAAAGAAAAAAAATTTCAAATCCAGTCCTTACACTTTTTATGTTTAAATAGGCTGACCTGACAAACTTGATCAGTTTTTTTAGCTCTAGACATAGGCGGGGCAGCAAATACCGCCTTAATTAATTTAGTTTACAATGATGTCAAGCAAAAGCCTGATTTTACTGGTTTGTGTTTTTAAAGTATTTGATCATTTCAAAATAACACAGACTATAATAAAATTTATGGGTCCTAATTTTATTTGTGATAATATGGATTTGAATCTTTAGCGGAGGGGTCAGAAAGGAAAAAAGTTCATTGTTCTTGAGGATTTCTGGAATGAAAACTATGCTGATTGGAATATTTTGAAGAATTTGCCCTACATTGAAGGGAAAAGATGCAAAATGCTCCTCTAGAGCGTGTTGCTTTGATAGTTAAATTTGTAGCAATGTTATGCCGGAAGGTATCTATTTTGCGTCGTGTGTTCCGGCAACTCGCCTGGAGATTATTTTGTAATTGATTAATTAATACTCTACTCCCTCCGTTTCTTATTATAAGAGACAAATAACCGAAATACGTTGATAAAAAAAAACAGTTAAAATTAGTTGAGAACAATTAATGTGTAAAAAGTATAATTTGTTTTCCAAAAATGCCCTCATTAATAAGGAAAGAGAGCATGAGAGAGAACAATTAAAATATTAAAAGAAAGAGAAGTGGGAGGGAGAGAGAGTGTGAGTTGGAGAGAATAAATATGGGTAAAATAGGAAATCAACACAAAAAAATAAAAACAACTTTTAAGTGTCTCTTATATATAGGAACATACCATAAGCATCAAATGTCTCTTATAATAAGAAACGGAAGGAATATAGTCTATACCGATGCATATATGATAATGATGCTATGGACACTCTAGAACTCCTCCCACTTCGCCTCCACTTTCACGATGTTTTACGTCAATTTAACTCTATAACATAGTATTTTCGATTTTAATTATAAAATTTTATTTATAAATTATAAATGAAATTTTATAATTAAGACATGAGGTAATTTTTTTTTTAAATTCTAAATATGGAAAACCATACTCTAAATTCAATCTCACTCTTTTATTTTGACTTTCATTTTTTATAAAAAGATATATGATTAATTTTAAAATGTCATTGTATTATGAAGAAGATCATGTTATAACTTCAGAGTGATTAACTTTTAAAAAATATTTATGATTTTTTTGACAATATTTACCTCAAGTTCGTTATATTTATTATGCCAATATGTTAAGTTCTCTAATCACACATATATTATTTTTAAAATATTATTTTTATTAGAATTTCATATGAAAAAAACACATGATCATGTGATTAGATAACTTGATGTAAGTATTTTCTCCTCTTCGAGTCTTTAATATAAAATATAATTTGAAAGTTGATATTGGTTCTATATGCAAGATATGTTTTACATGTTTATCAGTTTTTTTCAAATTAATCCTATTGATATTCTCTCAACAATAATCAAATAGAAAAAAAAATGAGGAAATTAACAAAATAATTAAGATATTTTAAAAATATATTATATTAACTAATTTAATTAATATTTTTAATTTATTTAAGCTAATTAATTAGATTTTATATTAAGCACATAAGAGTATTTTCTTCTTCCAGTTTGGAAGGGGAAAAAAAAACTTTTTGAGTTTCCAAATTCTTAAATTATTTTTCCCCTTTATTTACTTCTCCAGGAGTCACATGTTGCATCCTTCAGCTTTACATTTATCGCTTTCAAAGTCGCATAAATGAAGCCCACCTGCATTTCCTTCGTATTCCCGACGCCATCATCACCACGAAACTACACATTTTCGTCACGTCAGCAGTCAATTTAACTCTACAAAGTTAATTGTTGGCAAAAAAAAACCCTGCAAAGTTAATTATTCTGAACATGGAAATCCATGCTCTAAATTCAATCTCACTCTTTTATTTTCACTTTCATTTTTCAATCGAATATATGAGATTAAATTTAAAATATCACTTTAGTACTCTTAGGAAGAAGATTAAGCTCTCACGTTAGAATAATTTACTTTACAAAGATATTACTGATTTTTTTTCCTGGAAGTTTTCAATAAATTCTTAAATTAATTTCAATGTTTCCTCTTCATTCACTTTTCCACGCGTCTTTGATCTTTTCCATTGTCCCCACACGGAACAATTATTGTCCTCCCCCTCCTGTAGTCCTCAATTGTCTTCGTCAAAATATCTGCTCTTTTTTCCCGACAATCAAATTTTAATTGACTCTTGATCCCTGCTGCTTTAATCTTATTTATAAATTATTTTTAATATATTCTATATTGATTTTTATTTAAAATTTAATAATTTTTTAATTTTATTTCTATATAATATACATTATATCTCATAAGAATCAAGTCAACATAATAATAAATAAAAAGTAAAATTCTACATTTATGTCAAAAGTTTTTCTCTACTTTATAAATAGGACTAAAAAATTTCTTTTTTTTTCTGTCCTATAATCAGGATCATAAGAGTACATTTGAAAAAATGTCTCAACAAAATACTATCTATGGACATGGACAATTTTTTGTTAATAAATAAGTGAAGATAACAAAAAGAGGGACATTTAAAATTTTGATGTTAGTATTCACTATTAATCTTAAATGTATTAGGGTTGGAATATTAAAAAAAATATTTGATAAATTTATGGAATAAAGATAAGATCTTGTGTGAAGCTATATATAATTAAAGTATTTCTCTAATTTTATTTATAAGATATTTTCAACATATTTTATTGAAACCGAACAGATCTTCAATCTCATTAATTCTCTTGCTCGTAAAAAAAAAATCTCATTAATTATGTTTTAAATTTAAAAATTTTTCATCTTTACCCCTAGTTAATATATTTTTTTTTTATGTTACCTATTTAACATGTACTCTCTTCTGTTTTTTTTTTTTTTGCCGGAATATATACTCTCTCCTATAATTCCCATGAATTATAAATGAAAGGCACAAGTACATATTTATGTCAAAAATTTAATTATGGGGCATATAAGAAAAACAAAAAAAAGAAAAACTCTTTGCCTAATAAATAAATAAGATCCTTTTGTTAAAATAAATAAATAAATAAGATCCGAGAAGCATAGTTTTTTTTCAAAATAATACTCTATCAAGTTCTTTTTGTGAGCTTTAAATAACTGAATTGTCAATACAAAAAAAATAATTGAAATTAGTTAAAAATACTAAATAGATAAGACACTAAATATATCCTTATAATAAATGAAAAATAATAAAAAATAATGTGTGAAGAAATGTAATGAGAGAGATATGTAGCAAAGGAAACATATTACTCCTCCAGTCCTTAATATAGGATCCAATTTTTGAGTTAGTTTTGGTCTTAAATATAAGACTCATTTATCATATTTATCAATTTTCTCTAAATTACCCTTATAGATATTTCCTCAACCATAATCAAGTAGAAGAAGAAGATGGCGTATTAAGAAAGATAATTATGGTGTTTTAGGAAAAATATATCACTTTTTTTATAATTAACTAACTTACTTAATTTTTTTAATTTAATCAAATTAGTTAAATGGGTCTTATATTAGAGACCGGAGGAGTAACAATTAAAACCAAAATTGAAAAAATTTATTAAATATTAAGACACATCTAAATTAAGACTATATCTAAATTAAAACTCGCACTCTTTTTTAAATTTAAAACTTATAAATATGACCCCAGAGAATAATAGGATAAAACTCATAACTCTTATTAGAACTGGATAATCTGATTTTCTTTCTTATAAGAAACCATGGTTTTGGGGAAATCATGGTTTTGGCCCCCAAAACCTTGGTTTGGGAAAAAGCCATCTGGAGTTGCTTCTTCCTTCAGATTATTGATCGTTGGTGGTAGGCCTAGTAACAAGAGCAGGCGTCAATTATTATTCCTTCACTCTCGGTTTCGCTCTGAATAAAACAGAGCTTCGGTCCTTCACTCTCGGCGCTTCGCTCTGAAGAAACCTTCGCTCGCCGGTCCTTCGCACATCAGAAAACAGATTATTCAACTGAAGCTATACATTTGCTGCTGTCAGATAGTGGCTTGAATCATAAACTAAAGGATGAGATACAAGAGATTCGAGCGCTGATCTTTTCTACGTGGGACTTGGAAATTATTCACTATTACAGAGAATGCCTGAAGTGCGCAGATACTCTTGCCAGATTGGCTCAAGGTTTGACCCAGGACAATCAAGAGCTCTAGACGCCGCCAAATGCTTGTCGGACCCAATTTCAGAAGGACTGTGGCAATATGCCAAGAGTTTCTATTAATTGCTGAATTGTGATGTTTTAAAACTCTCGAGCTCTGCTTGTCGTTTAATGTTTAAAAAAAGAAAAGAAGAGAGAGAGAGAGAGATAAGACCCGGTTATCCCCTCGTCAATGGAAACTGTTGGGGAGGGAGATTGTTCACACCGTATGTACGTGATGAGTAGAGTATCAAAGAATACAATGGAAAAAATAAACGAATTAGAAACTTAAATATTAAATTGAATAAATACCAATTGAAATCCAATTGAATTTGATTCAAATGTTCTCATGAGGGTTTGATTTCAAAAATTGGTTAAGTATTAATTATACTTTGGCCTAATCTGAGTGATACAAATATATAAAGAGTGAAGAGAAATTACTTTTAAAATTAAAAATTAATATAAACAAATGATTCTTAAACTTCAAGAACAAAATAGGATCTAGAATTATTTATTCTTCTTATATTTATTAACATTCAATTCACCTTTTCTCATAAAAGCTTTTAGTAAAAATATGTGTTAGGAGATGGCTCCACTTCGTGACTCCATAAGAGATCAAATTATTCACTATATACAAGAATAGCCATGTCTTTCTTATTTCCTTTTTTCTTTTTAGATAATGTAATGTGTTGTTAAAAAAAACTACTTGGACAAATATATTTTGTTACAACCTCTATTATTAAGACAATTAATATGAAATTTTTTTGTGTGGTTATTTAATTTTGTGAAAAAAAATTATGGGATTTCATCTTTAAGAAATAATAATATTTTTTTGGCAAAATAAATCATTTTCCTAAAAACATATTTAATTATATTATTAATATATATACACATTAATTTTTTATTATTTATATTATTTATGTCTTATTTATTATGTTGCCAAAATATATATTATTAACAAATTTATTACTTCAAATAAACATATATTATGAAATATATCTTACATGTAATTATTATTTAAACTTATATCCTTTTTAGTAATTTCTACATATCAAAAAGTACTTCTGACAATAATTATCC
This sequence comes from Neltuma alba, assembly GCF_004799145.2. NCBI lineage: Eukaryota > Viridiplantae > Streptophyta > Magnoliopsida > Fabales > Fabaceae > Neltuma > Neltuma alba. The sequence continues at coordinate 359,604 of NW_021636231.1, read as the reverse complement.
AAACACTCTCACTTTATCAGAATCACTTTTTCAGAAAAGTTATTTTTTCAAAATCTATTCTCTCCAAAATCTATTCTCCAGAAGTTATTCTCAAAACCATGGTTTTGCCTTATCCAAACACCCCCTATGTGCAACAATATTGCTACAGCGTTGGGCGTGCTGCGTTACAGATTTGTGTTTGTTTATGGGAGTTTAGTTTTGCTTTGTATTACTGTCTCCGATGCCTAATATAAAAATTAGTGAGAAATCACAAGATCTCAATTTATTTTATTTTTTATTTTTAAAAATATATTTATTAAGTATAAGAAATTATCTCCAAAGGATCATTATAAATGATTTAATATATATAATTAAAGATGATATTCCTCCGGTCCTTAATATAAGACCCAATTTTTGAGTTGGTTTTGGTCCTAAATATAAGACCCATTTATCATATTTATCAATTTTCTCTAAATTACTCCTATAGATACTCCTTCAACCATAATCAAATAGAAGAGGGAGTGGAGGTATTAAAAAAGATGATTATGGTGTTTTAGGAAAAATGTGTCACTTTTCTTATAATTAACTAACTTACCTAACTTCCTTAATTTAATCAAATTAGTTAAATGGGTCTTACATTAAGGATCGGAGGAGTAATTTAAAAAAAATTTACAATAATAATTAACTTAGCTAATTTCTTTAATATCCTCATATTTAGTTTCTATATTAATAAATATTGGCGTGGTGCATACAACTATCTTGAGCCCAATAAACTTTTGACTAATCTAGATTCTAGAGGTTTGCCTTACACGCTTTTGGTATTGAAAGCTCTTTCTTTAGAACTTAGGATGGCTGCTCCATGTTAGATATTTTTTAACATGACAAGCTTGTCCACTTCATTGAAGAAAGTGATGTACGTAATTACTTACTTTTCAACATATGATTTTTTTAATGATTCAAAATTATAAAAAGAAAATAAAATAAGATGACACCACGATATATAGAGGTTCAGATTCAAAAAAATTGAATCCTACATCCTCTCCCTAAGCATGAAGCTTGAGAATTTTCATAAGTAATGAATATTCACAATACATTATACATAACTCATCCTCCTATCATGCACACACCAAACCTAGAAAGAAATAAAGGAAAACAATGTACAGATGTGTAGCACACAGTCACCCAACAAGTATCTTCAAAAGTGGAAAAAAAATTGATGCAGACGAATCAGACAAAGGACACTCCCAACAAATCAGAGAATTTTTTGTCAAGATGCTAGCCAAGATGATGGACTTCATCAGATTTTAATGAGCTATTCTTCTTAGTCCAGTTTCAAGTCTGCAAATCCCTTTCCATCCCTCTTACTGGTGCTGCATTTTAAGCATACGAAAGGGAAGTTCAGAGACAGCACAAGAGATTAAAAAAAATGGAAATGGCAATCCATTATCCTCAAGTAACTTGCTAATAATAAGTTAATCAAAACCAAAGAAAATATATGACGGAATAAGTGAACAGGCAGATTACCAGAGAAAGAAGAAATCAAAAGGCTCTGGTTCAGTTTAATCCTCTTCAGAGTAGAAATGAATATATGAAGGATCTTAATTAGAGCACTACACTTTGAGAAGAAGTAAGAAGCACTCTGTGTTTCCTTTATCAGTTAGAACTAATTGACCATTTTGGACTCTATCTGCAACAACCCCATAAGAAGAAAAAATTCAATCAAACTAAGATAAACTATTAAAAAAAAAAACAGAGAAAGAAATGGTATCTGTTATATAGATGGAAACTTGTCAAGAAGGGTACCTTCATGATTACTATTTGTGAATAATTTCTCATTACATGATTGAATAATGTGTGAGCCACAAAACACCTGATGCAGAAACAAAACTTTTTGAAGCCTCGTCCCTGCATAAATTTGAGACCAAGTGGATTACTAAACTAATATTTGGAGTAATGAAATTGTAAATATAATGGACAGCGTTGAGATCGTTAATGTCTCAGTGTGGAATACGTAATTAAAGTAGCTACGGTAATGAATTAATGCTCCGAAGCACATCAAATGTTTTCTAGAATTGCATCATTATATACTGTCATCAAATATTCATAATAATTTAATTTAATATAAACACATGAGATTGCTACCTCATTTTAATTCATGAAGTTGCAAATTATAGTCATCTAAATTTCATTAGGAGACTAACACAAACAGATTATAAAATTACTATTTAAATATATACAACATGTTATATTACAGAAACATAAACTAAACACAAATAATACCAAAATCAATTGGAATTGTTGTTCATTTTCATCATTCGAGCTCATTTAAATGATTTTGTCAAGATGCAAATCAGCAAGGAGCATTTTTCAGTTCAGGTTTTAAAAAACTCGCACGTAATTGGTGCTCAATAATCTCTTAAAAAACAATTATTTAAATATATCTTAAGATGGTAATCATGCTGTTTTTCTCAATATATTTGTATTAATATATAGACACAATGAAAAAGAAACCAAAAGACAAGATAAAGAAAAATAGCTAAAGCAGGTTTTAAAAAACAGAGAGGGGAAGAGAGCGTGCTGGAATCCGAAGAACAACAAAACAAATGATTTTGTTAATATCATATAAAATTGCCAAAAGGTTAACCAACGGTAAGAAGCGGTTCCAGAAATGTAAGAAAATTAATATTGAGAAACATTTATATGGAGGCATAATGGTCTCTGGATGCATTTATATGAACAAGCACAACATAATACTTGGGAACAAGATTGTGGACATATAAATACCTCGTGGATGATTGTATCTCATAACATTTTGATGAGTGGGATATGGGATATCTGGCGCAAAAGTTGTTCATCCTTGTTGTGGTATTTTTCTTTAAGCAACGGACAAGCAAAGAAGGTAAGCTCTCTTAAAGAAGCAGGCAGCTTTTCCCCTGACATTTTGTCCAGCTTCTCACAAAATGCGATATCTAGTTTTTGGAGAGAGGTTAGGTGCTGAAGTGCCGTGCAATTCAATGTCTCCAAGTTCGAAAAGAAACTGAGATCCAAAGTGGTGAGACTGGTGGGAAGAAAACACACCTCTGGAAAACACTTGACGACATAACTTTCATCCCATGGACTTTGAATTCTAAGGTGAGTGATATTTCTTAGGAGGTGCCACGCTGCTTGATGGGACATTATGAACTCCATGTTACACCCATCAATATGAAGTTCTCTCAAACTTGGCACAAGCACCCCTTCTGGAAATTTTTCCATCTTGTCAACATACAATATGCTTAGCTCTCTTAAATTTGGGAGGACACTTTCCATGTCGTCCGACATAAACTTCACAAAACTACATCTCCCAATACAAATAGACTGGAGGGCTTGGAGAGGAGCGATTGAACTCATCACAAAATCAACATTTTCACAACCGAACATACATAATTCTTGCAATGACTGGGGCAAATGAATCATTAAAGTTGAAATATTGGGGCTGTCACAGATAGTTAATCCTTGCAGATGGGAATGTTTAGCGAGTGCCTCCAACACTGATTCCAACATCCGGCATCCTGAAATATCTAGAGCGGAAAGTTCATGAGGTAACTCTGGCTCTTGCCATGCCACATTTTCACTTCCAAATGTGTCAAACTTCTGAAGTTTGGGACACCTCGGAATAGGAGAAGAAAACAATGAACAAAGTCTAATATCTAAAGTTTCTAAAGAAAGCAACTGGGAAGGTAGACTTCCAACTAACTTCCGGCAGGAAGTTATTCTGAGTTCTCGAAGCTTAGGGAAAGCTTCCATGTCAGTGGAGAGCCATTGTTCCCAGGATGCCATGCGTGAAAAGTAAAGATATTCAAGGGATGGAAATGGTATCATGGAAGAACAATCATCAGCCTTCAAAAACTCCTCACCAATGCTTTCTACACGTTCTAATCCAATAATATATAATTCCTTCAAAGCAAGGAGCTGTCCAAAAGGGGGAAGCATGCAACAATTTTTGCAATTCTCTAGTCGCAACGAGTTCATGTTATGGTAGGAAGGACTTCCCAACCAATTTGGAAATATTGTGCCCCTGTAATATTTAACTTCCAATTGCTTTAAATCCCGATGAGGTTGAAGTTTGGCCAAAATTTTTCTCTCACTGCTTGAATCTTCCACAGCACCAAAATCCGACCATGATAATGTTAAAGTTTCAATTTGCTCCTTCTCCATCATTCTTGCACCATTAGCTTCATCTTCGTTCTTGACATTCTCTAACTTACTAACTACAATCCAACCCTTCAATTTTGAAATTCCTCCCAATTCCGTAATTCCCGTCTCATGCTCTTTGCCAACAATGAAGTCACTTAAAAATTGCAAATCTTTTAATTTACCCAACCCCCTCGGCATTTCCTTCAATTTAGTGTCTCTAATATCGAGATGTCGCAACTTTTTAAGTTCTTGCATATCATTAGGTAGCATCTCCAGAGACTGACAACATTTCAACCTCAATGTTTGCAGCTTGGATAATTTGCACAATGAGTCAGGCAAACTTGCAATACTTGATGACGAAAGATCCAAACAGAGCAGATTTACAAGATCTTGCATGTCACTTGGTAGAATCAGGAGAGATGTACAACAACACAACTTCAATGTCTGTAAATTATACAATTTACAGATTGAATCAGGCAAACTTGCAATGCCTGTGCCAGATAGATCCAAATAGCGTAAATGGACAAATTTTCCAATTGACTCAGGAACTATCTTTAAAGCATGCAGTTGGCTAAGTGACAACGTCCGCAGGTACTTCAGGTTTGATGATAGAATATGAGAAGCATTTTCAAAAGGCCCAGGAATATAGGAATTAAATCCTATAAATGTTCGTAAGCCTTTTAATTTTTGGAAAACCTCATGATCTGAGCCTGGACAATTTTGAAAGTTGCATGACAAATGGCGCGTCATGGTGCCAATTTCGTTTCTATTCTCCCTTAATCTAAAGTAGAAGTCTCCGGCAACATGAGTTGCTAAGTCATGAATGAGATCATGCATGACAAAGCACCTATCACTTATATCATACCCACCATGTGAGATGTACTGGTGAATTTTGGGTAAGGGTTGAAAGAATGATCTTGAAGTTAAATCACCAGTATACTCATAACCAACTTCTTCTAAAGTCAAGTCCCTTGTTGACGGCCTCAAAAAACCTTCTGCCATCCACATCATGATTAATTCATCCTTAACAAATGTATAATTCTTTGGAAATAAAGAACAATAAGCAAAGCATTGTTTTAGATGTGGAGGGAGATAATAATAACTGACTCTTAAAGATGGGATGATCTCATTGTCTGATGAATCCCATAAGCCATTTTTTAATATACTATTCCAATCTTGAAAGTCAGGCCGTGATCGAAAAAGTCCCCCAATTACTTTTGCAGCTAAAGGTAATCCATTGCACTTGCTAACAACATCTCTTCTAATTTTTTCTAGGCATGAATTCACCTTTGAATCTCTAGAATGGAAAGCATGTGCAGCAAAAATTGACCAACAATCTTCTTCAGATAAGCCTTTTAGGGGATAAAATGATGAGATAGTTTTAATCATGGAAGCAACATGCTCTATGCGTGTTGTGACCAGAATTTTACATCCCTCCACTCCGTTTTGAAGCAAATTTTTCAAAGTATTCCAATCAGTGAATTTTTCATTCCAGTAATCATCTAGAACAACTAAAAACTTTTTCCCTTTTATCTTCTCTGCTAGACGACATCGAAGAAGATTCAAATCCATATTATTACAATCAGAATCAGGACTGATATATTTTATCATATTTTGTGCTATTTTTAAAAGATCAAATGCTTCAGAAACACAAACCCATACACTAAGATCAAACTCTTGCTTCACATTTTCATCATTATAAACTAAATTAACTACAGTAGTCTTCCCAAGCCCGCCCATGCCCACAATGGGTATTACAGACAACGGACCACCCTCACCATTAAACATCAGCTTAATTATATCTTCTTTTTCTTTCTCCCTTCCGCACACTTCAGAGACTTCCACGTAAGCCATATCTCGAGGCCTCCATGACAAAGTTTCCGGATCCGTTCCAGTGCTCTTCTTCAAATCAAGGGCGTTTATTTGTGCCACAAGTTTTTCAACTCTATTAATCACATCTTCTAACTTATTTGCCATGCTTGTATCACGCAAACTAAGAGAAGCAAAGGAGAAATAGCGCACCTGTTTCTGAGTGGCAGCTCGGGTGGAAACTTCATCCATCAAGTCTTCCAGGTCATAAACAGAATCTTTGAGTTCATTCAGCCAATCTTTCACAGGCTGACCCTTACTGAATTGTTTGAGTTCAGCATCAAGGAGCACAGCTCTTGCAGCAATCAAGGCTGGCTTCAAATGATTAAGTAACTTGTGATCCAGCTTCTTTCCTCCGATTTTGTTGATCCAATCTGTCAGCTCAGGCGTCAACCTCTCCAAAAGCACATTGAAAACAGCAGAGAGAAGAGCTTCGGCCATGATCTCTTCGGCAATGAGTGATATTTCTGAAAACAGTGAAATTAAATGCTCGCAAACTTGCACAGCAAGGCAGATGAAATGATATAGGCGGGCTTGATTTATATGATTTCAAAAGCTAGTAAAATAAGATACTGTATGTTTTTGTCACTTTGCAATAATAGCAGGACAAGAAAAGGAGGCCCACGCAGTTGATTGAAGTTTCATTTATTGTTTTTTTTAGTCTTTAAAAATTTAAGAACCTAAATGAGTAAATGTTATTTTCAGACAAAAATATTGTTATTTTCCTAAACTTCTACTATTTTTTTTTAATTTAACCTGCTTATTATACCATCCCTGCAATATCTGCAAAAATGTAAAATATATTTTGCCTATTTCTTCTACACATCTAAATTAAATCCATTTATATATAATATTTTTACCTGAATTTTTTTTTAGTGATATACCTGAAATTTACAAATAAAATAAATCATCTAAGAAAGCACATGATTTATAATGTTAAAAAAAAAAAATCAAACTGCACATCTTTCTTTACTAATCTTCAGTCCTTAGATGATTTTTTGAAACGTCCTTTGAGGAAATAAACAAGGCTAATTATATTTTATTACGTGGTTACTAGCTACTATCAAAAGATTCATCCCACTATGACCTTGTTTTATTCGCTGGATTGAATTTTAAAAGAAGAGACTGGGGTTGAGATTGAAAATAAGTTTTAAATTTATGTTAAGTATATTATTCAAACAAAAATGAGATAAAAGACACATTTATCCTCATCTCCCATTCTTGCTGCCAAGAAGAGGGGTAGAAAAGAGCTACAATGGAGGAACTGAGGAAGATGGATGAGGTTGACGGTGAAGTGAAACAAGCTACTACTCCTTCCTGTCATATAAGTAACATTTTTTTTTATTTAACGCTGATCTTATATATGAGTAACATTTTGTATGTGCCTAAAAATTTAATGCATTTTTTATTTTGAATCCCAATTAATTACATGTCTCTCATGGTTTTTTTTCCCCCCTCGCTCACTTTGTCTCATGGTTCTCTCTCTCACTTATTCATACACAAATAAGAGTATATTCTATTCGGAAACAAATTGGTAACTTCAGTGTGAGGAAGCAAGTTTGATTGCTTGTATGATCAGGAGCTGCTTATATAATCTTGTCAATATTCCCTAGCAGTATTCTCTTTTTTCCCGATCCTAGCAGTACACAAATAAGAGACGCGTGGAAAAGAAAACGCAGGAAACAAGAAAATTATCAAAAACGTGAATAAGAGAAGGTATTATGAGATAATAAAAATATTGAAAGATACTCTCGTGGAACAATCAACATTCCCATAATGTTATAATATACTTTTTGCATATTTGATTAGATTGGAGTTGTATTGATTAAAAAAAAAAAGGGTTGTAAATCTCATTAGTACTAGAATAAATTATGTCATTTAGGTTGGCAAAAAGAAGATGTCATTTAGACCATACTTTCTACACTAACTATAGAAGATAATATTTAAAAAATAATGTAAAACATCTTTTTTTGTAACATTTTAATTAGATCCATTTATATCTAACTTTTTTTAATCTAAAATTTACTTATAATATATGAGGGTTAAGACTTAAGACGGATCTAATACTCCAAAGTATTTTTTAGGGTGTATTTAATACCCTAAAATATCTTGCAATATATTTAGTACCGTATTTTTCAGTTACATGCAGCATCTTTTAAAAAAAAATTATCTTAATACTGGATATACCAAAAAATATTTTATGATGTTAGATATATCTAAAAAATATTTTAAGGTAATGCTGAATATATTTTAAAAAAATACTTTAAAATATTAGATATATTACTGAATATAACTTTAACCTAATATAAAAATACGAGTTATTTTGTATTTTATGTGAACACAAGTCCCACTCCCAACACGGCAACACCGAGCCCTTTTAGGTAGGGGAGCTTTTTTTTCCCCTGTCCGTAAATTTAGGCGGGGAGTTTCGTCTGTGTTTTTTTTTCCCCCCTTCCCCTTGTCCGTAAATTCTAGGTGCCGAGCTATTACTTATTGAAGAAGGTCCCTCCAAATTGAACTTTGTGGTCACTTTCTTCCACAAATCGCAGCTAATCTGCTTGATGGGGAACCCAACCCTTGTACCAAAGTGCTTGTGAACGCACTAAAGTAGAATATGACAAGGGTGATTTAAAAAATTAGCATATCTTCGGTCTTTTCGGCATTTTTTCCCTAGACGTCCTTAAAATATTGCTAAGAAACAAACTAGGATGATTGTATTTTACTATATGGTCACTGCCATCAAAAGATTCGTTATCCTATAAGTCTGCAAAGATGACAAAAGAAGGTCAAAAAAAAAAAAAGATGACAAAAGATTTATTTAAATTCGGAATTTTTTTAAAGGATTTTTCCTATTTTGAATTTCGAGTCAACATGACTTCCAACACCTAACTCTTCGTTTTAGGTGTGGTGATGTATTATTTATTCCGGGCGAAGGTCCCTCCAAATTGAACTCAGAAATTGCGTAGCACCATCTCCCACAAATCACAGCTAATCTGCTAGGTATGACTTTTGCGGCGAGGAAATTGAAGAGAAAAGAAGGATTAAAAAAATTGAAAAAAATGACTAAAAAAAGTTAAAAAATTATTAAATTTTAAATTAGGTTTAGTAGGAGCAACTTATTTTGTATTGATAACGTTAAATTTATAAATGATGACAAATTTTTTGTTAACATTCTTTATTTGATATTTAGTAATTTTTAGCTTCTTTTTTCTAATATTTTTTTCAAAAATTTTAATGAGTTTTATTTTTAAAAAATTAAAATTTTTATAACCTTAATTTTTTAAAATTGAGTTCATTAAATTTTTTTTTAATTTGACCAGAAAAGTAGAAAATCATCTCTAAGGACGAAAGAATCATTAAAAAAAATTAACATGATAAGTCTTTGCTTACTAATCTTGGGTCGTTCAGCATTTCTTTTCTTTTTTTTTTTGAAATGTCCTTAAATTATTGCCCGGAAACAAACTAGAAAAGAAAAATGTGAATGTGACTGCATTATTGGGGCAGCAGAATATCCTCACTCGAGCTGAAATTTGGGAAAAAAAAATGTTTCCATTTGCTTTCATAAATGATAAATCAAAACTAATTTGAAGAAATAGATAAAAATAAGTGTAATTAAAATAAGAGATTAACAATTTTAATTATTTTCATGCTGCAGATACACACGCATATCTTAGCTCAAAGGGAAAAGGTCACCATTAGAATGCCTCCATACAAGTCATCAAACTTAGTCTAAATTAACCATAATTTCACCATGCGCTCTTTATTCCTCTAAATGAAATAATAATGAAAAATTATTATTACTAATATAATAATTATTGGCAAAACAGAGGAAAAATCATCAAATAACATGGAAAATTTCTTGGCCAAAAAAATTAAAAAAAATAAACAGATGGAAAACTCAATTTTATGGCCCATCACAATGGAGGTAGAATTACTTGTCTGCAAAGGACAACCCGCGCAGTCTGACACATTTACATTTCTCCGTGATAAGTGATGGTCTAAGTGAAAGGGATTTGGAAATCTTAATATATTTTATTGATTCAATTTGCTTGCTGCGTGCCATTTCTGCAATATCGAGATGTCCCAACCCAGCTGCTTTGATTAATTTTATTTTATTATTATTTGGCCACTTCTGAGTGTCCAAGTCTTCATTAGCCATAAGCAGAGCCATGGGAAGTGCAATAAATTAGAAAATTACGCGTCAAAGACAAAAAGGAAGACAAGATGGTCCCTCCAACTTGAAATTAAACGCACATTTGAAGACTCGCTTTGCTTGCTAATCTTCACGCGGCTTCACCTTTCTAGCCGTGTCTTTGTTGCTAATAGAGTAATAGGCTCTAAATATCGTAACCTTTTTTTAACTTGAAGGCAGCTGGTCTCTAATGTTATTTTTCCGAGAAGTATCCAAGTCACTTTTCCCGTCCATTTATTAAATAAGACTGTTTGACAAATATCTGAAATCATGATTTCATAGTTTGGGTCAAAAATTTACCAAATAAAAAAAATCAACAAATTATGGTTATGAGCCGGAATCATGGTTTTAATTTAAAATCATGGTTTTAAGAGAAGAGAATTCATTTTTCTTCTGACTCAAATTAAAAAGCATGATTGTGCCTGTCAGAGTAGATCCCAACAATAGTATAACTTTAATACCCCTCAATTATTTTTCTATAAATATATATACACATATTAATTATTTATTAATTAAATTATCTTATATATTATTAATTATGTTGATAAAAAATATATTATTAACAATTTTATTCCTTCAAATTAAAAAGTATTATAAAATAGATCTTTTATGTAATTATTATATTAACTTATACCCTTTTTAGTTATTTGTATATATAAAAAGTGTTTCTGATAACAATTATCAAACACTCTCATTTTATCAGAATCACTTTTTCATAAAATTTATTCTCTAGAAGCTATTCTTTAAATCATGATTTAACTTTATCCAAACACCCTTTAAAAGAGTATTTAAAAAAGAAAAAAAGAAATGGTTCAAGGATAATGACATACTCTTCTGGTCCTATTTATAAGGTAAAAAGAGAAACTTTTTTTGTTTTATTTATAAGTTACTTCATTAAAGTTTTACTATAAATGTACTATATTATTCTTCATTTATTATAGTGTAGATAATTATTTTTTAAAAGGTATAGATATTAAATAGGGATAAAATTAGAAAGCCGTTATATTTTAATGAAGAGTTAATATAATTTAAAATTTTTCTTGATCTATATAAAATATATTTAAAATGTTTTATAAATAGGATAAGAGTAATATTTCCTAGGAACGTTTTCTTTCCCAAACCTAGCCGGGTATATACCATACAAGAGAGACGCGTGGAAAACAAAACGCGGGGAGGAAGAAAGTCATCAAACACGAGAAATGTTCATATTATTAATTAAGAATATTAGAACGTATTATGAGATGATAAAAAATTTGAATGCACTAAAGTAGAAAACTATCTCTAAATATCACAAAAGAATCATTAAAAAAAATTAACATACTTAGTCTTTGTTTACTAATCGTCGATCCGTTCAGAGTTTTTTACCAAAACGTCCTTAAATTATTGCTAGGAAACAAACTAGGCTGACTATATTCTGCTATATGGTCACTATTATCAAAAGATTTGTTATCCTATAAGTCTACAAATATTACAAAAGATTTATTATTTAAATATCATAAAGTAACAGATTAGTGATGAGCATGGCCACGTGGGCCGACCAAAGCAAAATACTTATTATACCTTCTATTCCGTAAATATGACAAAATAAAAATGTAACACTTCTTCAGCGCTGGTCATTCTCATGAAAATGTAAATGCATTATTTGGTGCTTCAGAAAATACGCCTCTAACAAGTTGAAATTAAAAAAGAAAAAAGAAAAAAAAGTTCCCATTTGCTTTCATAAATCACAACTAATTTGAAGAATAATATTAAAAAATAAATGTCATTGAAATAAAGGACATATGCGTCAAATAGACATCCATCTAGAGACCATTTTAGGTATCCCATACAAGCCATCAAGCTCGGTCTGAATAAACCACACTCCCTCCTTTCCATTTTATAAACAATAACTGCCATCAAGGCTGTCAAACTCGCGAGTTTAAACAAACTCGTGATAATGATATAAATTCGAATTGTAAACTCGAATCGTGAACTCGTAAGAGTTTACTTTTATTAATAAACTAATATTACAAGTATATAATCGAATAATTAATATATAAAAAATGAGAACAATTTCATTTAAATATATTTTAAATTTAAATAATTGAAATTATATCTATCAATATTCATAATTTATCATATTCAATAAAAAATTCTAATAAAAATCATATATAAAGCCACTAAACATAATCAAATTCAAAAATTTAGCACGAGTTTAAGAGCAAGTTGACATGATTTTGTAAGCTAAAAACGTAAAAACGGTAAACTCAGTAAATGAACTCGTAAGTTTAACCGAGTTTATAGTTATCATGAGTTTAAGAATAAGTCGACACGATTTTGTTAGCTGAAAACGTAAAAACATTAAACTCGGAGAGTCAACTCGTGAGTTTGACAACAGTGACTGTCATCTTTCTCTTTTCTCTAAATATAAATAATATTTGCAAGTTATCTTAAATTTTTGTAGCAAATTTTCTATTTTGTCATTATTAATTACTTATTTTAATACTTAATATATTTATTATCGGATTTCCCAAACCATCATCTCTCCATCACACATTCTCTCTCTTCCATAATTCTCTCTATTATAATAATTTTTTTTATACTTTCTCTTATACTCTCTCTCCCTCATAAATAATGACATTTTAGTAAAAAAAAAAAAACTTCTAATATTTACCTATTTATTATCTTTAACTAATTTTAACTAATATTCTGATTTACGTTATGAGATTCAATGTTGTTTATAAAAAAAGATGGAAGAAGAAGTTTCTTTCTTTAAAATTTATTCCTCCATATCAAATAACGATAAATCATTTTGCACAAACTTATTGACTCACAGTTTAAAATGTAACTCATAGTGTTAGAGCAAATATCATAACTTGAAAAATAAGGATGTTGTCTGGGGTTCAAGCAAGTTGAAGTCGAATGTGACTCGGTTGAACTCGTGCAGCAAATTGTTCGAACAAGAAGACTAGGAGGATACACAGACTTGTCAGGAAGAATAGAAGGTCTTCTACTACGAGAGTGGCAAGTGAAGTTTATGTGTACGCTTAGAGAAGGAAATAGATGTGCAGATCAATTGGCAAAACTCTGTCTTAGATATGGGACAGACAGTAAGCCTTAAAAATTGTTATTTTTCATACTGCTGTTTAAATGGTTATTGAGATTTTTTATTAATTATTTTTTTAAGACTTGATCGTAATTTTTTCAATATGTGTCCATATCTTTATTATTAAATATATTATAATATTATATGAATGTTGACTCATTGGACTATCTTTCCATATCTCTATTATGACATCTCATGATATCTCCTATCATTGTTAATTTTGAATATTTGGTTAGACTGAAAGTTTAAAGCTCCCTAGTTTGTTTCTTCTAATCCTGATATATAAAGCATAAGATTTAAAAAAAATGATTGTACGCCCTCCAAAACCTAATATAAGATTCATTACTGCAAGGTAAGTTTTATATTAAAAACCGGATAAGTATATTTTTTGTAAGCAATAATATACTTGTAAAACCCGTTTCTATAACCTCAGGTCTGAAAAATACTTCTTATATCGAGTGTCTATACTTATAGATGACGAACACTTATGTTGTATTGGACAAAATAATTCACCTCATTTCATATTTGAATGTTTCACAATATTTACAACACTTAATTAGTTATTCACTAGTTTTTACTAATTATTTACCATACTTCATAAAAGTCAACCTTACCTAAAAAATCATAGCCATCAGTGCTGATTGCTGAAGTTCTCGCGACCAGCGGCCGACGAAGGTAATGAGAAGGCATTTTGACAAAAAAAGTCAGGTGATTTTTCAAATAAAAGGATTACATTGCATGTGAAAAAAAAACATTTAAAAAAGTCATTTTTTAATTTGAAATTACTTTTTTTAGAATTTTTCCTATCATGAATATCAAGTAGTTCCATCAATACCCAACTCTTCTTTTTAGGCGGTGAAGTATTACTTACAGCTAAAGAAAGGTCCCTCCAAATTGAACTCAGAAATTGCATATCACCTTCTTTAAAAAAAATCACAGCTTCACAAACACAAAAAATAATAATATTATAAGATTTTATTTATAAATTACAAAAAAAAAATAAAACAAGATGGTTTCTCCAAATGCGGATTTGATTAATTTTATTTTATTATTGTTTGGCCACTTCCTTAGTGTACAAGTCTTCGTTAGTGCAATAAGCGAGAAAATTACGTGTGAAAGAATCATTAACAAACAAAAAGTAAGACAAGATGGTCCCTCCCCAAACTGAAATTAAACGCCCACTTGAAGACTCACTTTTTGTTTACTAGTCTTCACGCGGCTTCACTTTTCTAGCTCTGTCTTTATTGCTAATAGGCTCTGTATATTATTTTTTTTTTTAAACATGAATGCAACTATTTCCTATTGTTATTTTTCCAGGAAGTATCCAAGTCACTTTTCCCATTCCTATATTGAATAGGACTAAAAGACTATTTCTCTTATGCTTTTTTCCAGGTCACTTGTGTTATGTTTCATCCGAATAAAAAAAAATTTAAATCTGGTATATTAAAATTTTAGAATTTTGTCATTTTTTTCTATTTAATATCTTCCTTCTACTTTGATTTAAGACCTAATTAAACAGTTAATATTGATTTTATACATAAAACCTATTTTACATATTTATCAATTTTTTTTGTTATTCGTTCTTGTTGTAGTGATTGTTTAAGTTGTATCCAGTAACTATCATTCCAAAAAAAAAAAAAAGACACTTAGGGTGTTTAAGAAAATATACATCAAATTAACTAATTTAACTAATATTTTTAATCCACTTAAATTATTTAATTAAATCTTATATTGAGAACAGGAAGAATATATACTTTTTAAGAAAATAATAATCTATATGATAATAAATAAAAAGTAAAATAATAAATTCACATTAAAAATTTAATAAAATTATCTAGACCACAGTCATTCCCTCACATAGGAGTACTTTGGTAGCCGAGCACCGAGGGAGCAGTAGCGGCCGGCCGGCCGCTCAAGTGGCATTAGAGACGTCCTCATGATACTAAGTACTAACATTTGCGGATTGGAACTGCGCATGCAAACGTATCTGGGCTTGTCTGCTCAAAAAAATGGGACTAATTTAGTGATAGTAATGATGAAATGAAATTGGTGGAGCCAAACACTTATTTAGCCAAACACATTTTCGTAGTTTCCAATTTAACATGTAAATTGATTCGTCATCCTTAATTTTGCTGTTTGGATTGAACCAAAATTACCTGGATTTTTGCATTCATTGTGGAGATAACGTCATGCTTTGGCTTCTAAATTTCTTTATCTCGCAATATTATCTCCCGGAAGAAAAAAAAGAGAATTTCAAAACCAAACAGCAAAACACAGACCCCTACTTCAAATCAACAAAAAAAGTGTAGTTTGAGCCTACATGACAATTTATTTTTCTAATTACATATATCATCTTACTAAAAGTAATCCTATTTAAAATACTGCCGGGCTCTAAATATGAGTACTTCTCTCTTAGTGAGGATTCAAACTGTTCATCACGTTGTAGGAAACTAGCATATTCTATTAAGCACAATTTCTGTTGGATAAAATGAAAACTCATAACAAACCAACTACTTTGGTTTTTTTTTTTGGGAAAATTTCACTGAAGGACCGCTGAAGGCAATTAATTTCCAATAGCCCCCAAAACAATCTGACAAGTCACTGCAGGACCATGGGGGTGAATTGATATTAATTTCAAAACTAAAAAGACAGTGTTGCCCCTCAAACTATTACTCTGAAATTTGAAGTCTTCTCTCTCTCTCTCTCAACTCCCGATATCTGAAGCCCCTCTCGCTCACTCTCTAAAAATTCTAGTTCATGCAGTGAAGGAGATCGTTCACCTCACTGTCGCTACTGTTGTGGTGAGGAAAGATTTTGCCATCGTCATTGCTCTGCTGCGGAGAGCCTTCGTTGTCGCCCTTGCTCTAGCAACGAGAGCCTCCATCACCGCTCCTGCAAGTGTTGGACGAGAGCCTTTTGTGTAGATATGAAGCTGGTTAAACTAGAAAAGCTTGCAGGAACGCGAACTCTACATGAATTTATTGCTGAATACAGTTTGTTTTTATTTTAATAAACAGCTATTTTTGTGTACATATGAACCTCTATATGTATTTTTGGAATGGTTCACGAAGTGGTTATGGCAATCTGTGAGTTGAAATCTATTTTGTATGGCTATGAATAGATGGAGAATTTCATGATGGTACTTAGAGGTAAACTGCCCTAAGTACTGAACTGAAACTAGCTAGCAACTATATAAATGTGTGAACAAATTAATCGACTTGCAAATGGACATATTTTTATTGTTAATGCATGTATTCTTATTGCAAATTTCCTAATTCCACTTGTAAACAGTCACTTCCAGATTTGTGAATTGACGTGTTCAACTTTTTAAATGAAATAAATCTACTTGCAAAAGGACGTATTTCTATTGTTAACGAGTGTATCCGTGTTGCAAATTTCCTAATTTCACTTGTGAACCCTCACTCCTAGGCTTGTGATAAACTTTTTCAATTGAACCAGCTCACTTGCAAATGGATGTGTTATTCTTATTAATATACACATCCTATTTGTAAATTTTCTAATATCAGTTACAAATGATCCCTCCCAGACTTGCGTCTTAAATTCAACTAGCTCACTTATAAATAGACAAATTCTTATTGTTAATATATTTATCCTTCTTGCAAATTGTTTGACTCTAGTTGCAAATAGTCCCTCCCAAACATGAATTATCATGTCCAACTTCTAGAATTCAACTAGATCACTTGCAAATAGACGGGTTATTGTTGTTAATATGCATATTCATATTGCAAATTACCTAATTCTACTTGTGATTAGTGCTCCTCAGACTTGTGAATAATCATGTATGACTTTTTTAGTTATATTAGTCCATTTGTAAATGGACAAGTTTCTCTTGTGAATCAATGTATCTTTATTGCAAATTTCCTAATTCTAATTGCCAATATGACAACCAAATACCTATGACATCAAAGTGTTAATCAACATATTCTTATTGTAAATTTTCTAATTCGAGTTGTCAATAGTACATCACATACTTGTAAGTTAGTGGGGAAAGACAATAAATTGTAATTAATTGACATGTAACCTACTCATAGTATATTCCCTAAAACAAAAATCGTGCAAATTCTCCATACACAAATTTTAACACATTATGTCATTGTTTTGTTTTTTATTGTCTTTATCCGTTGAAGTAGTTTGCAATAGCAACTGATTGTGTATTTCTTTTGGAGTAATGAGTCACCACAACTCAGACTTTAGTGAAGTGTATTATTCTTGTGACACAACAATAAGTACTGTCAATAGATTAACACAAGCGCATCAATGCAAACTCAAAATAATGAATGAACTCATGAGTAATAGAAAATGACTATCACACAAGGGATATTGTGACTAGTGCTTCCTAGGCAATTTGCAAGAAGGATAAGTATATTAACAGCAAGAATTTGTCCATTTACAAGTGAGCTAGTTGAATTCAATAAGTTGAATATAATTATTCACAAGACTGGGAGGGATCATTTACAACTAAAATTAGAAAATTTGCAAATAGGATTTGTATATTAATAAGAATAACACATCCATTTGCAAGTGAGCTGGTTCAATTGAAAAAGTTTATCACAAGCCTAGGAGTGAGGGTTCACAAGTGAAATTAGGAAATTTGCAACACGGATACACTCGTTAACAATAGAAATACGTCCTTTTGCAAGTAGATTTATTTCATTTAAAAAGTTGAACACGTCAATTCACAAATCTGGAAGTGACTGTTTACAAGTGGAATTAGGAAATTTGCAATAAGAATACATGCATTAACAATAAAAATACGTCCATTTGCAAGTCGATTAATTTGTTCACACATTTATATAGTTGCTAGCTAGTTTCAGTTCAGTACTTAGGGCAGTTTACCTCTAAGTACCATCATGAAATTCTCCATCTATTCATAGCCATACAAAATAGATTTCAACTCACGGATTGTCATAACCACTTCGTGAACCATTCCAAAAATACATATTGAGGTTCATATGTACACAAAAATAGCTGTTTATTAAAATAAAAACAAACTGTATTCAGCAATAAATTCATGTAGAGTTCGCGTTCCTGCAAGCTTTTCTAGTTTAACCAGCTTCATATCTACACAAAAGGCTCTCGTCCAACACTTGCAGGAGCGGTGATGGAGGCTCTCGTTGCTAGAGCAAGGGCGACAACGAAGGCTCTCCGCAGCAGAGCAATGACGATGGCAAAATCTTTCCTCACCACAACAGTAGCGACAGTGAGGTGAACGATCTCCTTCACTGCATGAACTAGAATTTTTAGAGAGTGAGCGAGAGGGGCTTCAGATATCGGGAGTTGAGAGAGAGAGAGAGAGAAGACTTCAAATTTCAGAGTAATAGTTTGAGGGGCAACACTGTCTTTTTAGTTTTGAAATTAATATCAATTCACCCCCATGGTCCTGCAGTGACTTGTCAGATTGTTTTGGGGGCTATTGGAAATTAATTGCCTTCAGCGGTCTTTCAGTGAAATTTTCCCTTTTTTTTTTTTAATCCCTTTTCCTATCGCCTGTTTCTTCTATGTCTAAAGCCCACAAAAAACAAATCAAAATGAACACTTAGCAAACAATAAATTCCTCAAAAACATTCAGTCCATTTTTTTTTGTTGCCTAAAGTATCCTCCCACCCGAATAGTAAGAGACTAATCTCTCGGGGTGCTGTCAGGTGCGCCGTAGCGGGGACCCCTCCCAACAGTGTTTTTTTCCATACATACCGTCCCAAGGATTGAACCCAAAAAATAATGTTTAAGGAGCCCAAGTCTCTTACACTTGGACCAACACTTGTTAGTAACATTCAGTCAAAATTAAACAAACAGCCCAGGGAAATTCAACAAAAATGGGTCAACAGACTAAAAAAATCTTTGCCCATCTCAACCAATTAATATAATCAATTCAAATACTTCCGTCTTTCCCATGAGATAGGCCATAATCTAGGAGGTGTTTGGATAGAAACCAAACCAAGGTTTGAGAAGTGTTTTTACGGATTACGAAGTAAATATATGAAGGAGGTTACTTCATTTTGCGGAAAAGTGCTTCTGAAACCACGGTTTTAAAAATGCCAAACACCCTTCTAGTCTGAAGGATCTCAAAGTCAAGAAGGTAAAATTAAACCTTCTTGATTGGAATAACGATGCACCTTGCCGTTTTTATCAATTAGAATTTACATCAAATTGAAAGCATCATGAATTTACATCAAACTGAAAAGTGTTTTAAGGATCATCACATACAGGTGGATACAAGAATCTAAGTGAACAAGGCTAAAGCCTATCTCTTTTCAAGCTTGAAAAGCAATAGCTATCAGTTCAAAAAAGAAAGCCCGTGTATTCATATTTTAATGTCCATTGGAGCTTTTCTTTTGTTCCCACTCTCTGGCTATGCAGGTGGATACAAGAACATATGCAACAAGTGCACACATGAAAGTCGATCAATGGAACATCTCTCAGTACACTATGATTTTGCAGTGAACATGCAGTTATTTTATAGCTCGGTCATTAGATTCGTTAACTAACAGTGCAGAGGAGGTAACATTTAAAAATAACTGCATTGATCATGGGAGAAAAAGGGTCATCTGCAGGTAATTTGGTAATGCTTCAAAAGTGTCAAGAGCAATAATAGTCCAATGTTGTATGTTTTGCCGTTACTAAGGTTTTAGAATAGGTAGTCAAGAACCTTTCATCCTATTTATCTATTCCCCTCTGTATGTGTGTATGTATTGTTGGTTAGTTTTTTTTCCTTCTATTTTTTGCAAGGGAAATGACATTTTCACCGTAGAAAAATTAGAAAAGCTAGTTGTTAAATGCATTGTTCATAAAAGGAAGCTTCTTTACTATTTTAATTTTAAGCAGAAATTGGCGCAAAACTGTAATTTTATTCTAGTATATTAACAATTTACCTATCACTAAATGTTCTATAATACTTGAACCACAATAAAATAAGCATATACTAAATACTAATTCCGTTCCTTAATATAAAAGTTAGTTGACTAATTTAAGTAAATTAAGAAAATTAGTTAAGTTATTTATAATAAATAGGTGCTGTCTTTCTTAAAATACTCTTACTAATCATATGCATTAGCTAGAAGTACTATTTGATGAAACCTTTAACATATGTAACTACTACAAGAACTACTTTAAGAAAAAAATAAATAAATATAAGAGACAAAATAGATTGAAATCTTATATTTAAAACCAAATTGAATATCACACTACGGCAAGGACCGAAGGTAGTAGCACAGAATACTTAGAAGCAAGGAAGGAAAAGAAAGAGAGAAATTGAAATTTTTATTACAAAGGAATTCATATTTATTATGCGAGCCATCTTTTTGGGTTGATTGAAGAAAAGAAGTGATAAACCTAATTACTTTACAACATATGATTCTTTTGATGATTTGAAGCTTAGGAAAATAAAATAAAATAATTAAGATAACACCATGATATATAGAGGTTCAGATTCAAAAATTAAATCCTACATCCTCTCCCCAGTCATGAAGCTTGAGAGTTTTATAAGTAATGAATGTTTACCGAAATTTCTTTTTTGGACCGAACATAAATTTCTTTATTGCATAATGAGGAATTGAACAATATCATACTTCTGTCCATAGTCCATCCTATCCTTGTGTGCCATCAGTCAAGCTGGCTTTATATTGCTGATATATTTTTCATTAAATATTTTCATTTTTATATCCTTTAAATATTTTTTTCCCCCGAAGAGATTATTGTATGGATGAACATTGCATATGTAATAATTTCTGCTCTTGAAAGACCCAGAAATAGAATAAAATTATTGTTGTGCTGCCTAACTGCAAATTAAATTTAGATAGTCTAAATTTAAAATTTTTCTATTTATGATTTTTTTTTAAATTGGAAGTTCATTCTTTTACACGATAACAACACTTAGAAGCATATTTTTATTCAAGATTTTATATTTATGAAAGCAAAAAATTGTTAAAAATTTGAAATAAAATAACTTAAATTTGGTGCAAAACTAATCCTTGAATGATAGGTTGAACGAATGGTGGGGTGGACCGGACCATAACAAACACAAAACTAGGCCCATGAAATGATGCAGCGAGATAAACATAATGCCGCCTGTTAAATAATGCTGTATAAGGGTCAGAAACGTCTGGAAAAGTGGTGTGGAAAAGTTGTAATTTTTTTTAAAAAATAATACCATTAAATCTTGGAAAAATTACAAATAAAGACTCCCAAATATATAAAATTATGATTTAGGATCCTAAATTTGAAAAATAGCAAATAAAGACCTGATTCTACTTTTGCAAATATGAAATGTGGGTAAAATGTCTGAAATACTTCTCAGCCAAATAACAAATTAATTATGAGAAATGACAAGTTTACTTTAACTAATGACAACTTCAGTAGATCAAATCACAACTTGATTGAGGGTATACCAAATAATAAGTTGACTATAAGAAATGACAAGTTCACTTTATCAAATGAAAACTTCAGTAGATTAAATCACAATTTGACTGAGGGGCATTTCAGACATTCACCCACATTTCATATTTGCAAAAGTGGAATCGGGTCCTTATTTGCTATTTTTCAAATTTAGGATCCCAAATCACAATTTTATATATTCAGCAGTCTTTATTGGTAATTTCTCCTTAAATCTTCCCCCAACTTTATCACTCTGGTCATGACTTAAAACCTTCCAAAATAATATAATAAAACGTTATTTTAAAAAATAAAAGTTATGCAAAAGAGCGAGATTGTATTTAAATTTGTCTTTTTAGTGATATTTTTTCAAAGGAATGTGACAAAGAGTTAATTAAAGTTAAATTGATGGGGGAATCAATTGTAGCACAATTGAAGAGATATTTTGATGCTGATACTTATGTAGGGTAAGAGTAGGCAATAATTGATCTCTGTGAGAGCCACGTTGCCTTTTGAGGCTACGTTTGGATTGCCGTTTCAAACGCTGAAAGAGCCTAGGAAATTGTGAAACCAGCGTTTGCAATTGAAATGAAGAAAAATGGTTGTTTGGCTAGAATATCTTATCCAACCGACTTCTATGGCAAACGGTGAACGTTGGCAACGCTGAGGAGAGCTACTTCTGGAGCATCTGAAACTGAAGTCTACCGTTATGGGGCAATTATTAGGGGTATGTTTGGATTGGCGTTAGGCAAAACTGACTTCTAGCTCAACTGACTTTTGTAACTGAAGTTAGAGTAAAAGTTAGTTAGAGTATGTTTGGATAGGTGCTTTTGAAAAGTCAGTTAAAAAAGTTGAAAGTTGTTTGGATGATGAATAAAAAAGTTAGTTTAGTTGTAAAATGACTAAAAAGGGCATAAACTTTATTAAATAGTAGTTTTTGAAATTTTATGTTTTTAATGTGATAATAGGTTAAAAAAAACATATAAAATTATTATGATAAAATATAAATAGTTTAATTGTGAAATTATGAAATAAAAATATTTGTGCCGGAGAAAAATTAAAAAATACGTTGCAAATAATTAATTAAATATACATAATGGACATAATAGATATGTGTTACCTGTGAATAGATAAATACTAAATGTAAGTAAAATTTTCACCAAAAGAAAAAAGAAAAAAAAGATAATACACAAATTGGGCAGGAGCTCTACAGAGGGAGTGACTGAAGCGAATGGATTCGGGAGGAGGGAAAATGTAGGGAGGGTTAAAACTGGTAGGTGATATTTTTATGATATAATAAATGCCCCATAACAGTAGACTTCAGTTTCCGATGCTCCAGAAGTAGCTCTCCTCAGCGTTGCCAACGTTCACCGTTTGCCATAGAAGTCGGTTGGATAAGATATTCCAGCCAAACAACCATTTTTCTTCACTTCAGTTGCAAACGTTGGTTTTACAATTTCCTAGGCTCTTTCAGCATTTGAAACGGCAATCCAAACGTAGCTTAGATCATAAAAATATCACCTACTAGTTTTAACCCTCCCTACATTTTCCCTCTCCCCGAATTCATTTGCTTCAGTCACTCCCTCCGTAGAGGTTCTCCACCGTCACCGGCTGCTCTCCCTCCCTCCTTCTCTCCGACGCATCTCCATCCATGATTGTCGCCGATGCTTCTCCTTCCTTCACTCTCTCCATTTTCTCCCACACCGTGGAGCATTGTGCTCTGCTCTTCTCCCTTACGCTCTCCCATTTTGTTCTTCCATTTTAGGTGGTCCTCCTGTTGTTCAACCGAGCTCGCCACTTTGTTCACAGTTGGATGTGCCAAAGATCAGCCGGAGTATTTGTTACATATCAGTGTGGTCCTCCAGTTGTTCGACCGAGCTCGCCCCTTCTATTTGTTACATCCTCAGTGCGTTTGCTTCACTGGATCTGTTGAGCTTCACCGTCCTTCATCGATGTGTAGCTATGCTTCCCGTACATCCGGCCATCTCTGCTTCATTTGATTTCCTCTCCACTCGATTGACCGTGGCTGCCGAGAAGCAAGTCGTCAGCTTTGTTCTACTTCACTTGATTTACTGTGTGTCGGCGCTTCTCCCTCCGTGATCTCTTCTGCGTGGGCCTATTTCAAACTCGCAGCTTCAAGTCGCAAGTAAGGTCGCTTATGTGTGATGCATATATATGTATATATCTGTTGACATCAACCGTTTTGCTTCATTATTCTTCGAACTCATCTGCTCCTGGTTTGTGGTTTTAATTCTCTGGTATTATCTAATAAATTTGCTGATTTTTGTGTCCTGATAGTATCTGATAATTTGCTGATTTTTGTCTCCTGGTAGTATTTGATAAATTTGCTAATTTTTATGTCTTGGTAGTATCTGATAAATTTGCTGGTAGTATCTGATAAATCTGCCTCATTCGAAATGCTTCTAGGAATATTAATCTTTCTAAGAATACGTGGGAGTTATTATTCAGGGAATTCATTTAGAATTTTGTGCTCTTAGTGAAGAGGGATGTGGTTGGGTTGTCCTATGGCATATAAAGTGGATAACACATATGAACATTATTAGTTTAAAAATGTATTGATTGATTGTTTTTAAATAAAAAGTTTAAGCAGACACTGTTAATTGTGGGTTTATTCGTGTGTGTTACTGCTTGATTCTAAATTTATTGTGAATTTGATACATATGTAATTTCATCAAGAACAATGAGTAACGATAAAGGCAAAGTGTATTGGGATGTAAGCACTACTGGTGTTTTTCTCAAAATATGTATGGACCAAATTTATAACAAACATCGTCAAGGATCCTCGTTTACAAAGCCAGGCTAGGACAACATTCACACAACATTCAATGAAAAGACAGGGAGAGGATATGAGAAGAAACAGCTAAAAAATAGATTGGATAACTTGAGGAAAGAGTGGAAGCTATTTGAGCAGCTAATTGGTAAGGAGACCAGCATAGGGTGGGACCCTGAAAGGAACACAGTGGTTGCATTTGATGAGTGGTGGGAGAGAAAGAAGCGGGTATGAACTAACTTCTGTTAATTTTTAAGCAGTTAGTGACTTCTGAAAATAATTTAACCTTTGTTTACTTTTGGCTTTGCAGGAAAATCCAGCATACGAAAAGTTTAAGCAGCATGGGTTAAAATTCCGGACTGAATTAGAAACTCTATTCAGGGGCACTATGGCATCAGGACAAGATATGTGGTCACCTTCTTCAACCCAGCCTGAGCCACAGCCTGAGCCACAGAGGACTGATCAGTCAAATGATTACCGACCAACAATGGATTGGGAAGAAGATTCAGGGGACAGTGAAGATGGCCTTTTAGGTGTTGACACTGAACGCCCTGCAGGAGTTTCGGATGATTTGGACGGCATCAATTTAACTGCAAACACATCAAACACTACACCCAGTGTACCTATTGGTTCAGGGAGCCAAGGGAAGAGGAAGAGAGGTGGAGGGTTGGATAAGTATAAGAAACAAAAAATGTCAGCGACAAAAAGAATAGCAGATTCAGTAAGCTCAATTGAGAAGGCTTCAATTAGTACAGCAGCGGCAGTAAACAAATTGGCCAACAGTGACAACACTACCGAGCTGACCACTGATCTGCTGAGTATGAAGGAAATTGTCAGTGACACTCATCTTTGTGTCATGTGTTGTAATCTGCTGGCAAACAAGACTTTCAGGGACATATATGCTAGTCTAAGAGAAAATTAGGAGGTATTAGTGGCTTGGTTGAAGCACAATGCTGCAAATCCACCGCCATATGCTGCACCCAAGAATCCTTGAGTTGTGCCAGCAGACTTGTTATGACTTCTGTTTTTCTACCTTAATGTACTATTATGTGTTATGTGTTATGACGATGTATCTAATTACTAGGTTTAATGTTTTGTGTTTTGTGACTATGTTTAATGACCAAGTTTAACGTGTGTTTCATGACTATGTTTAATTATTATGTTAAAGTTCAATGACAATTTGTGTATTATCTTTTCTTTTCTTTTTTGTGAAAATTTTACTTATATTTAGTATTTATCTATTCACAAGTAACACACATCTATTGTGTCTGATTCAACAGAGGGTTGGGGCGAGGGTTAGGAGTATGATGGGGGAGATGAATGGTCTCAATTACTTCCCGCTTTACATGAATACACAACACAATTATCAGAACTAAGTGTGTTAATGGGTTAGTATGTGACACCTTTTCTGTGCAAACAACCATGTAGAACTAGTGAACAAACTGCTTATTTGTGGGTTCAAGAACTTTTAGACGGGCATGAAGGACGATCTAAGGATATGTTTCGAATGGAAACAGAGACATTCCATCGATTATGTTCTAAATTGGTTGAACATGGGTTACAAAATACTAAGTACATAGGTGTCCATGAATCTATTGCCATGTTCTTGAATATAATTGCCCATGGCCAATGTAATAGGATGATTCAGGAAAGGTTTCAGCGTTCAGGAGAAACTGTCAGTTGGCATGTTCATCGAGTGTTAGCTGCTTGCCTCAATTTATCTTGAGAAAATATCAGGCCAACTGATCCTACATTTTCCTATTGTCACCCAAAAATAACAAATGATCCACGATACTTCCCATTTTTTAGAGATGCAATTGGAGCAATTGATGGTACCCACATAAAATGTAAGGTTTGTCAAGCTAGGCAAGACAAATATATCAATAGGAAGGGATTTCCTAGTCAAAATGTCATAGCCGTATGTGATTGGAATATGTGTTTCACGTTCATGTTGGCGGGCTGGGAAGGTAGTGCACATGATGCTCGTGTCTTTCATTCTGCTATCTCAACTCCATCCCTGAATTTTCCTCATCCACCTGAAGGTATATTTCTTTGATTTCCAAATTAATTATTTTTAAATTCAGCTTCATTTGTATTATTTTCACCTCAATATAATTGAGTCATGATTTTTTAGGAAAATATTATTTAGTTGATGCTGGTTATCCATCACAAGTGGGATACCTTGGCCCGTACAGACGTGAGCGTTATCACCTTCCAGACTTTAATCGTCACCCAAGATTTACAAATATGAATGAGGCCTTCAATTATTATCATTCAAGTTTGAGATCCACTATTGAAAGAACTTTTGGAGTGTGGAAGAATAGGTTTGCAATCTTAAGAAATATGCCCAGATTCAAGTTTCAAACACAGGTCTCCATAATTTGTGTAACAATGGCTGTCCATAATTTTATCAGGCAAAATTCTCCAACTGATGATCATTTTATAGAAGCTGAACATGGAAGTCTAATAGATGAAGACAATAATCATGCAACTGGTGAGGCATCCTCATCAAGTTTAACATCTGCTGCACAAATGAATCGTGTTCGTGACTCAATTAGAGACCAAATTGTGCAAAGTTTACTATCTAATTAGTTATGTTATTTCGTTTACTTTAATTACAGACTAAATGAATTTTAATTTATATTCATGTTTGTCCATTATGTATATTTAATTAATTATTTGCAATGTATTTTTTAATTTTTCTCCGGCACAAATATTTTTATTTCATAATTTCACAATTAAACTATTTATATTTTATCATAATAATTTTATATGGTTTTTTAACCTATTATCACATTAAAAACATAAAATTTCAAAAACTACTATTTAATAAAGTTCATGTCCTTTTTAGTCATTTTACAATTAAACTAATTTTTTTATTCATCATTCAAACAACTTTCAACTTTTTTAACTAACTTTTCAAAAGCACCTATTCAAACATACTCTAACTGACTTTTACTCTAACTTCAGTTACAAAAGTCAGTTGAGCTAAAAGTCAGTTTTGCCCAACGCCAATCCAAACATACCCTGAGAAAAAGATTAGCGTCTCGATTGCATAACAAATGATCTCACTCTATTGGTGAGATTACTAATAAGCCCCTCAATTTTTGTCATATGAGCGTTTCATCCTGGAATATATGCAACAACATTATCACAAGCTTTGATGTGCTGTATTGTTTGTATATTTGTGTTTGTTTGTGGGAGTTTTGCTTTATATTACTGGATCCGATAACTTAATATAATAATTAATTAACAATTATAAGATCCTGATTTATTTTATCTTTTATTTTTTTAAAAAATATTTCTATTGATTATAAGAAATTATCACCAAAGGATAATTACAATCAACCCAATATATATGATTAAAGATAATAGTTTGAAAAAAAATTAATACTAATAATAATTAATTTAGCTAATTTTTTTAATTTTTTTAAATTAATTATTGTTATATTAATGAGGAGTATATCCCAAAGGTGTACTGCATACAACTATTTTGAACCCAATAAACTTTTGATTGACCTAGAGGTTCGCATTACACGCTTTGGGCATTAAAGACTTTTTTTTTTTAAGAACCAAGGCATAACTGCTCCATCTTCACTCCAGTATATATTTTTCTACATAACAAGCTTGTCCACTTCACTGAACAAAGTGATATACCTAATTACTTGCTTTTCAACATACAATCTTTTTGGTGATTTGGAATTATAAAAATAAAATAAAATAAAATGACACCACGATATATAGAGGTTCAGATTCAAAAAATTGAATCCTACATCCTCTCCCCAAGCATGAAGCTTGAGAATTTTCGTTAAGTAATGAATATTTGCAACACATTATACATAACTCATTCTCCTATCATTGACACACCAAACCCAAAAGAAAAAAGAAAAGAATTCAATATACATATAGCACACAAGCACCCAACAAGTATCTTCAAAAGTAAAAAAATTAATGCAGACAAATCACACAAAGGACAGTCCCAGCAAATCAGAGAATTTTTTGTCGAGAGGCTAAGATGATGGACTTCATCGGATTTTGATGAGCTTTTCTTCTCAGTGCAGCTTCGAGTCTACAAATCCCTCTCTGTCCCTCTTGCTGCTGCGTTTTAAGCATACGGAAGGGAAGTTCAAAGACAACACAAGAGAGATTAAAAAAAGTGGAAATGGCAATCCATGATCTTCAAGTGACTTGCTAATAAGTTAATCATAATCAAAGCAAATATATAGCAGAATAACTGAACAAACAGATTACCAGAGAAAGAAGAAATCAAAGGCTCTGGTTCAGTTTAAACCTCTTCAGAGTAGGAATGAATATATGAAGGATCTTAATTAGAGCACTACACTTTGAGAAGAAGAAGAAGCACTCTTCGTTTCCTTTATCAGTTAGAACTAACAGACCATGTTGGACTGTACCTGCAACAACCCCATGAGAAGAAAAACTCAATCAAACTAAGATAAATTATCCCAAAAAAAAAAAAAACAGAGAAAGAAATGCTATCCGTTTTGTAGATGGAAACTTGTCAAGAAGTGTACCCTCATGATTACTATTTGTGAATGATTTCCGATTACATGATTGAATAATGTGTGAGCCACAAAACACCTGATGCAGAAACAAAACTTTTTAAAGCTAATATTTGAAGTAATGAAATTGTAAATATAAGGGATAGCGTTGAGATCGTTAATGTTTCAGTGTAGGATATGTAATTAAAGTAGCTACGGTAATGAATTAATGCTCTGAAGCACATCAAATGTTTTCTAGAATTGCATCATTATATTCTGTCATCAAATATTCATAATAATTTAATTTAATATAAATACATGAGATTGCTACCTCAATTTAATTCATGAAGTTGCAAATTATAGTGATCTAAATTTCATTAGGAAACTATCACAAACAGAATATATACAACATATTATATTACAAAAACATAAACTAAACACAAGTAATACCAGTTGTAATTGTTGTTCATTTTCATCATTCGAGCTCATAAAAATGATTTTGTCAAGATGCAAATCAGCAAGGAGCATTTTCAGTTCTGGTTTTAAAAAAATCGCACATAATTGGTGCGCAATAATTTCTAAAAAACAATTATTTAAATATATCTAAAGATAGTAATCGTACTGTTTTTCTCAATACATTTGTATTCATATATAGACACAATGAAAAAGAAACCAAAAAACAAGGTTAAAAAAAAATAGCTAAAGCAAGTTTAAAAAAACAGAGGGGAAGAGAGCGTGCTGGAATCCGAAGAACAACAAAACAAATAATTTTGTTAATATCACATAAAATTGCCAAAAGGTTAACCAATGTAAGAAGCGGTTCCAAAAATGTAAGAAAATTAATATTGAGAAACATTTATATGTAAGCATAATGGTCTCTCAGTGCATTTATATGAACAAGCAAAATATAATACTTGGGAATAAGATTGTGGACATATAAATACCTCGTGGATGATTGTACCTCAACGTATGTTGATGAGTGGGATGTGGGATATCTGGCGCAAAAGTTGTTCATCCTTATTGAGGTATTTTTCTTTAAGCAATGGACAAACCCAACAGTGAAGCTCTGTTAAAGAAGTAGGCAGCTTTTCCCCAGACATTTTCTCCAGCTTGTCACAACAACCGATCTTTAGTTTTTGGAGAGAGGTTAGTTGCTGAAGTCCCGTGCAATTCAATGTCTCCAAGTCACTAAAGCCAAGGACTTCCAAAGTGGTGAGAGTGGTAGGAAGAAAACCCACCTCTGGAAAACACTTGGTGACATAACTTTCATCAATTGGACCAGAAATACTAAGGCAAGTGATATTTCTTAGGAGGTGCCATGCTTGATGGGATATTAAGAACTCTATGTTACACGGATCAACATAAAGTTCTCTCAAACTCGGCACAAGAGGCCCTTCTAGAAATCCTTCCGTCCCTTTAACATCCAATATGATTAGCTTTCTTAAATTTGGGAGGACACCTTCCATGTCATCTATCATAAACTTCACAAAACTACAACTCTGAATATAAATAGACCAAAGACTTTGAAGAGGAGCGGTTGAACTCATCACAAAATCAATATTTTTACTCAAGTGTACGTATAATTCTTGTAATGACTGGAGCAAATGAATCATTAAAGTTGATGTATTGGGGCAACCAATGATACGTAATTTTTGCAGATGTGAAGGTTTAGCGAGTGCCTCCGACACTGATTCCAACATCTGGCAATCTAAAATTTCTAGAGTGCAAAGGGCCTGAGGTAACTCTGGCTCTTGCCATACCACATTTCCAGTTCTATATGTGCGCAAACTCTGAAGTTTGGGACACCTCGGAATAGGAGAAGAAAACAATGAACAATATATAATATCCAAAGTTTCTAAAGAAAGCAACTGAGAAGGTAGACTTCCAACTAACTTGTGGCAGGAAGTTATTGTGAGTTTTCGAAGTTTAGGGAAAGCTTCCATGTTAGTGGAAAGCCATTGTTCCCAGGATTCCATGCTTGAAAAGGAAAGATATTCAAGGGATGGAAATGGTACCATGGGAGAACAATCATCAACCTTCAAAAACTCATCACCAATTCTTTCTACACGTTTTAATCCACTAATAGATAATGTCTTCAGAGCGGGGAGCTGTCCTAAAGGGGGAAGCATGCAACAATTTTCACAATTCACCAGTTGCAACAAGTTCATGTTGTGGTAGGAAGGACTTCCCAACCAATCCGGAAATATTGTGCCCCTATAACATTTAACTTCTAATTCTTTCAAATCCCAATGAGGTTGAAGTTTGGCCAAAATATTTCTCTCCCTGCTTGAATCTTCCGCATCACCAAAACCCGACCATGATAATGTTAAAGTTTCAATTCGCTCCTTCTCCATCATTCTTGCACCATCTGCTTCATCTTCATTCTTGACATTCTCTAGCTGACTAACTTCAATCCCACCCTTCAAATTTGAAATTTCTCCCAATTCTGTAATCCCTGTCTCCTCCTCTTTCCCAACAATAAAGTTACTTAAAAATTGCAAATCTTTTAATTTAGCCAGCCCCCTCGGAATTTCTTTCAACAAAGTGCGTCTGACGTCGAGATATCGTAAATTTTTAAGTTTTTGCATGTCACTTGGCAGAGTCAGGAGAGAAAGACATTGCCACAACTTTAATGTCTGTAAATTATACAACTTACAGATTGAATCAGGTAGACTTGCAATGTCTGTGTCAGATAGATCCAAATAGCGCAAATGGATGAATTTTCCAATTGACTCGGGAACCATCTTTAAATTAGGCAGGTCTACAAGTGACAACGTTCGCAGGTACCTCAGGTTAGATGATAGAATATGAGAAGCATTTTCAAAAGGCCCAAAAATAGAGTAAAAACTCAATCCTATAAATGTTCGTAAGCCTTTTAATTTTTGAAAAGCCTCATGATCTAAGTCTGGACAAATTGGAAAGTCGCCTGACAAATGGCGAGTCATGACACCAATTTCGTTTCTATTTTCCCTTAATCTAAAGTAGAAGTCTCCGGCAACATGACTTGCTAACTCATGAATGAGATCATGCATTACAAAATGCCTATCTCTTATATCATACCCATGTGAAAAGTATTGCTGATTTTTGGGTAAGGGTTGAAAGAATGATCTTGAAGTCAAATCACCAATATACCCATCACCAACTTCTTCTAAAGTCATTTTCCTTTTTGTGGTCTCCAAAAAACCTTCTGCCATCCACATCATGATTAATTCATCCTTATCAAATACATAATCCTCAAGAAATAAAGAACAGTAAGCAAAGCATTGTTTTAAACGGGAAGGAAGATAATAATAACTGACTCTTAAAGCTGGAATGATCTTGTCATCGAATGAATCCCACAAGGATTCTTTTAATATATTATTCCAATCTTTATGAAGCTGTGATTTAAAAAGTCCCCCAAGTACTTTTGCTGCTAAAGGCAATCCTCTACACTTGCTAGTGACATCCCTTCTAATTTTTTCTAAGCAGGAATTCACAGTTAAATCTTTAAATTGGAAAGCATGTGCAGCAAAAACTGACCAACAATCTTCGTCAGACAAGACATCTAGGTGATAAGATGATGGGATAGTTGTAACCGTCAAAGCAACGCGCTCGTGGCGAGTTGTAACAAGGATTTTACATCCTTCCACTCTATTGTAAAGCAAACTCTTCAAATCACACCACTCAGTGTAGTCGTCATTCCACAAATCATCAAGAACAACTAAAAACTTTTTCCCTTCTATCTTCTTCGCTAGATGATGGTGAAGAAGATTCAAATCCATATCATCACAAACAAAATTTTGATCAATAGATTTTATTATAGTCTGTGCTATTTTTAAAAGATCAAATGTTTCAGAAACACAGACTCATGCAGTGAGATCAAAATTTTGCTTCACATCTTTGTAAACTAAATTAACTAAGGTGGTTTTCCCAACTCCGCCCATGCCCACGATGGGAATTACAGACAACGGACCACCCTCACCCTCAAACATAAGCTTAATTATATCTTCTTTTGCTTTATTCCTTCCGTACACTTGTGAGACTTCCACATGAGATGTAACTTGAGGCCTCCGCGACAGCGTTTCCGAAGACGTTTCAGTGTTCTTCAGCTTAAGGGCACCTTTTTGTTGCACAATATATTCAATTCTATCACTTATTTCTTCTAACTTATTTGCCATGCTTGTATCACGCAAAGTAAGAGAAGCAAAGGGGAAATAGGGAACCTGTTTCTGAGTGGCAGCTCGGGTGGAAATTTCATCCATCAAGTCTTCCAGGTCATAAACAGCATCCTTAAGTCCATTCAGCCACTCGTTCACAGCTTCATCCTTATTGAATTGTCTGAGTTCAGCATCACTGAGCACAGCTCTTGCAGCAATCAAGGATGGCCTCAAATGATTAAGTAACTTGTCATCCAGCTTCTTTCCTACGATTTTGTTGATCAAATCTGTGAGCCCAGGCGTTAATCTCTCCAAAAGCACATTGAAGACAGCAGAGAGAAGAGCTTCGGCCATGATCTCTTCAGGAATGAGTGATATTTCTGAAAACAGTGAAAATGCTCGCAAACTAGCACAGCAAATGGGATGAAATACTACCCCCGGGCTGGATTTATATGATTTCAAAAGCTGTTGACAGGTGATTCTACTGTATCTGCTGTCATAATAGCAGGACAAGAGGAAAGGAGGCCCACAAAATTGATTAAAGTTTCATTTATTGTTTTTTTTAATTATCTGGCCTCAAGTTTTTTCTTTAGTCCTTAAAAATTTGTTATTTTCCTAAAATTCTAGTATTTATCCTTGAGATTCGAAGACGAAAGGCTCATATGACAAAAATTGAGGGGCTCAGTAGTAATTTCACCATTAGATTTAGATCTTTTGTTATGCAATCGAGACATTAACCCATTTCTCAAAAGGCAACGTGGCTCTCACAGAGGTCAATTATTGCCTGCTCTTACCCAACGTAAGTGTCTGCATCAAAATATCTCTTCACTTTTACAGTTTTACTGCAGTTGATTCTCCCATTAATTTAACTTTAACTAAGTCTTCGTCACATTCTTTTGAAGAAATATCATTAAAAAAAACTAATTAAATACAATCCCGCTTTTTTGCATTACTTTTATTTTTTTAAAAAAATAAATATATGTAAATAAATTTAAAATAACATTTTATTATTTTGGAAGGTTTTAAGTCACGACCAGAGTGATAAAGTTGGGGGCACATTCAATGTTGACCAAAAAAAAAAAGAGATTCAATGGTAGTATTTTGGAAGGTTTTACTTCCTTTTTCCAGGCCACTTTTCCGGACGTCTGACTTTTGCGCTGCATTATTTAACAGACGGCATCATGTTTATCTTGTTGCATCATTTCATGGCCCTAGTTCTGTCACGGTCCAACCCACCATTCGTTTTTCGTTGTTGCTAAAGTCCAACCTATCATTCAAGGATTGGTTTTGCACCAAATCTGAGTTATTTTATTTCAATTTTTTTAACAATTTTTTGTTTTCATAAATATAAAGTCTTAAATAAAAATATGCTTCTAATTGTTGTTATCGTGTAACAGAATGAACTTTCAATTTAAAAAAAAATCATAAATAGAAAATTTTTAAATTTAGACTATCTAGCTTTAATTTGCAGTTGGGCATCACAACAACAATATTATTCTATTTCTGGGTCTTTCGAGAGCAGAAATTATTATATATGCAATGTTCGTCTATACAATAATCTCTTCGAGGGAAAAAAGATTTAACGGATATACAAAATGAAAATATTTAATAAAAAATATATCAGCAATATAAAGCCAGCTTGACTAATGGCACACAAGGATAGGATGGACTATGGACAGAAGTATAATATTGTTGAATTCCTCATTATACAATAAAGAAATTTATATCCGTTCCAAAAAATAAAGAAAAAAATAGTAAAAAAAGAAGTTAAAAATTACTAAATCCAAAAATATGTTTTATAATAATACTTTATTTGGTGTTGACAACAATAAATTTATAAATGACAATAAAGTTTTGTTGATATTTTTTATTTGGCATTTACAAATTTTTTATTTTTTGGGGTCATTTTCTCAAAAAGAAATTTTTGTAGATTAAAAAAAGAAAAATTATTTATTTAATACAAAAATTTCTATGCTCCCCAAGAAGCAATGCTTTAAATTCTAAGTGCTTTCAGGTCAAAAGAAAAATGTATATCCAACTGCTTGAGGTAGATGGCTAACTGCCCCACGTTGAACGAAATTCAACATGATTGGACTTGAACAGCTAAAGCTTTTTTTTTTCCCCTTTAATACAACAATTATAGCTTTTGAGGTCAAACAAATCGAGCCCTGGCCTGTATATTATTTCATCTCCCTTTCTGTGCAAAGTTCGCGAGCATTTTCACTATTTTCAGAAATATCACTCATCCCGAAGAGATTATGGCTGGATCACTTGTGGGTGAAGCTCTTCTCTCTGGCGTCTTCAATGTCCTTTTGGATAGGTTAACCCCTGAACAGGCTGACTTGATCAACTTCATTTGTGGAAAGAAGCTCGATAACAAGTTACTTCATCATTTGAAGCCATCCTTGATTGCTGCAAGAGCTGTGCTGAATGACGCAGAATTGAAACAATTTACGGATCCTGCTGTGAAAGATTGGCTAAACGAACTCAAAGATGTTGTTTATGACCTGGAAGAATTGATGGATGAACTTTTCACCAAAGCTGCCGCTCAGAAAAAGGTGCGCTATTTCTCTTTTGCTTCTCTTAATTTGCGTGATACAAGCATGGCAAATAAGTTAGAAGCGATCACTGACAGAATTGAACATATTGTGAGACAAAGAGATTACCTTAAATTGGAGAAAAGTAGTGGAACAGAGACCATGTCAATGAGGCGTCAAGTTCCATATTGTAAAGCGGAAGTCTCTAAAGTGTATGGAAGGAAGAAAGAAAAACAAGACATAACTAAGCTTATGTTTAATGAGGATGGTGATCAATTGTCTGTAATCCCAATTGTGGGCATGGGCGGAGTTGGAAAGACCACCTTAGCTTACTTATTATATAAGGATAATTATGTACGGCAAAAATTTGATTATACTGCATGGGTGTGTTTCTGAGACATTTGATCTTTTGAGAATAGGACAGACTATAATAAAATTTATCAGTCCTACTTTTGTCTGTGATAATATGGATTTACATCTTCTTCAACGTCATTTGGCAGAGAAGTTAGAAAGAAAGAGGTTTTTAGTTGTTCTGGACGATTACTGGAACGAAAACTATACTGATTGGGTTAATTTGAAAAATTTGCTTCACAATGGAGTGGAAGGATGTACAATTCTTGTCACAACTCGCATAGAGCATGTGGCTTTGATGGTTAAAACTATCTCATCATTTTACCACCTAAATGCCTTGTCTGACAGAGATTGTTTGTCAATTTTTGCTGCACATGCTTTCAGTTTTAGAGATTCAGTCGTGAAATCATGCTTAGAAAAAATTGGAAAAGATGTTGTTACCAAGTGTAAAGGATTACCTTTAGCTGCAAAAGTACTTGGGGGGCTTTTTCGATCAAAGTGTGACTTTGATGACTGGAATAATATATTAGAAGATGCCATGTGGGATTCATTGGACAATGAGATCATTCCAGCTTTAAAAGTTAGTTATTATTATCTCCCTCCCCATTTAAAACAATGCTTTGCTTATTGTTCTTTATTTCCAGAGGGTTATGTATTCGACAAGGAGGAACTAATCTTGATGTGGATGGCAGAAGGTTTTTTGCAACCGTCAAAAAGGAACATAACTCTAGAAGAAGTTGGTTATGGGTATCTTGATGATTTAACTTCAAGATCATTCTTTCAATCCTTACCTGAAAGTTATGTATACGTTGCACACGGGTGTAATAAAAGTGATAGGTGCTTTGTCATGCATGATCTCATTCATGCATTAGCAACTCATGTTGCTGGAGACTTCTACTTTAGATTAGGGGAGAACAGAAATGAAATTGGCACGATGACTCGTCATTTGTCTTGCGACTTTCAAAATTGCCATTGCTTAGATCGGGGGGTTTTCCAGAAATCAAAAGGCTTGCGAACATTTATAGGATTGAATTTTTCCTATATCCTTAAGACTGTTGAAAATGCTTCTCATATTCTTTCATCGAATCTGAAGCACCTGCGAACGTTGTCACTTAGAGAACTATCTACTTTAAAGACAGTTCCTGAGTCAATTGGGAAATTTGTCCACTTGCGCTATTTAGATCTATCTGGCACAAGCATTGTAAATTTGCCCAATTCAATCTGTAGATTATATAATTTACAAACCTTGAAGTTGTGCTATTGTTCTTTTCTCATGATTCTACCAAGTGACATGCAAGATCTTGTAAATCTTCGCTATTTGGATTTGTCTTCATCAAGCAGTATTGCAGGTTTGCCCCACTCACTATGCAAATTATACAATCTACAAACATTGAGGTTGAATCATTGCAGGTCTTTAGAGATGCTACCAAGTGATATGCAATATCTTGTAACCTTGCGGCATCTTGATGTTAGAAACACTAAACTGAAAGAAATGCCAAGGGGATTGGGTAAATTAAAAGATTTGCAATTTCTAAGTGACTTCATTGTCGGCAAAGAACAAGAAACTGGGATTGGTGAATTAGGAGGAATTTCAAAATTGAAGGGTTGGATTGCAGTTAGCAATTTAGAGAATGTCAAGAATGAAAATGAAGCCTCTGATGCGAGAATGATGGAGAAGAAGCAAATTAAAAATTTAACATTATCATGGTCTGATTTGGGCGATGTGGAAGATACAAGAACTGAGAAAGATGTTTTGGCCCATCTTCAGCCTCATTGGGATTTAGAAGAACTGGAAATCATTTGTTATAGGGGCACCATATTTTCTGATTGGTTGGGAAGTCCTTCTTACCACAAAATGACTTCTTTGCGGCTAGAGAATTGCACAAACTGTTGCATGCTTCCTTCCCTTGGGCAACTCCCTGCTCTGAAGAAATTATACATTATTAGATTAGAAAGTGTAGTGAGCGTTGGTGATGAGTTTTTGAAGGGTGATAATTGTGCTTCCATGATACCATTTCCATCCCTTGAATATCTTCACTTTTCAAGGATGGCTTCTTGGGAACAATGGCATTCCATTAACACCGAAGCTTTCCCTAAACTCCAGCTACTCACAGTATCATTTTGCAACAAATTAGCTGGAAGTCTACCTCTCCAGCTGCTTTCTTTAGAAACTCTGGAGATTAAATTCTGTTCATTGTTTTCTTCTTGTATTCCAAAGTGTCCCAAACTTCAGAATTTACATGCATTTAAAAGTGGAAATATGGTATGGCAAGAGCAAGAATTACCTCCTTTACTTTGCACTCTAGATATTTCAGGATGTTGGATGTTGGAATCAATGTTGGACTCATTTGCTAAACGTTCGCATCTGCAACAATTAACTATCAGTGATTGCTCCAACATATCACCTTCTTCAATGATTCATTTGCCCCCTTTATTACAAGAATTAAATGTACAGTGGTGTAAAAATGTTGACTTTGTGATGAGTCCAACTGCTCCTCTTCAAAATCTCCAGTCTATTCATATTGGGGGTTGTGTTTTTCTGAAGTTTATATCAGATGACATGAAAAGTCTCCTCCCAAGTTTAAGAAAGCTAAGCATATGTGGTGTTGACAAGATGGAAGAATTTCCAGAAGGGATTCTTGTGCCGAGTTTGAGAGAACTTCACATTGAATGGTGTAATATGGAGTTCATATTATCCCATCAAGCAGCATGGCACCTCCTCAGTAATATCACTTACCTTTGTATTTTTTTCCCACATGATAGCCATGTCAAGTGTTTTCCAGAGGGGTGTTCTCTTCCTTCTACTCTTACCACTTTGGAACTCAATTCCTTTGGTAACTTGGAGACATTGAATTGCACAGGACTTCAGCACCTAACCTCTTTGCAATGTCTAAATATCAAATCTTGTCCCAAGCTGGAGAAAATGTTAGGAGAAAAGCTGCCTGTTTCTTTAAAAAAGCTTCACATTCAGGATTGTTTGTTGCTTGAAGAAAAATACCGCAACAGGGATGAACAGCTTTTGCGTCAGATATCCCACATCCCACTGATCAATTCATCTGAGATATGAGATGCAATATAATCATCCACGAGGTATTTATTGTCCACACTCTTGTTCCCAAGTATTACGTTTTGCTACTTCATGAATTAAATGGTGGTAGCAATCTCGTTTGTTTATGTTAAATTAT
Organism: Neltuma alba; assembly: GCF_004799145.2. Taxonomy (NCBI): domain Eukaryota; kingdom Viridiplantae; phylum Streptophyta; class Magnoliopsida; order Fabales; family Fabaceae; genus Neltuma; species Neltuma alba. Next base: position 320,416 of record NW_021636231.1, on the reverse strand, counting down.
TACAAATATTTGATGACAGAATGATGCATTTTGATAAACAATTGATGATGGTTCAAAGCATTAATTTGTTACTGTGGCTAATTTAATTACATATCCTACGCTCAAGCAAAGATTAGTGAAGTAATCCATTTGGTTTCAAATTTATGCAGAGATGTAGACCCCACGAAGCTTATATCAATAGCTCTTCTAAGACCTTCTTCAAAATGTTTTGTGGCTCATACAATATTCAATCATGTAATGAGAAAATATTTGCAAATTGTAACCGTAAAGGTACACTTCTGGACAAGTTTCTGTCTCTATTACAAATGCCATTTCTTTGTTTCTTTAAGCGATTTTTTTTTGGTCTTAGCTGTTTGAGTTTTTCTTATTATGGGGTTGTTGCAGGGAGAATCCAACATGGTTTGCTTGTTCTAATTTATAAAGGAAATACAGTGCTTCTTCTTCAGAAAGTATAATGCTCAAATCAAGATCCTTCATATATTCCTATTCTCTAGAGGTTTGAAGTGAACTAAAGCTTTTGATTTCTTCTTTCTCTCTTAATTGCTTGTTTCGTTAATCTACCTTATAACTGTGATTGTGATCAACTTAGCAAGTTACTTGAGGATGATGGATTGCCATTTCTGTTTTCCCCCCTCTCCCTTATATTGTCTCTTGACTTCCCTTTTGTATGCTTAAAATACAGCATATCAACAAGGACAGGAAGGAAATTTGCAAACTTAAACCTGAACCGAGAAGAAACGCTCATCATTTTCTTGACAAGGATTCTCTTATTTGCTGGGAGTGTCCTTTAATTTGTGTGACTCATGCGCATTATTATTTTTTTTTTTTTGCCTTTCTTTCACAGATACTTTGGTGGCAGTATGCATTACATTTGTGTACTGATTTTCTATTTTTTTTGGGTTTGGTGTGTAAATGATATGATGAATTATGCATAATGTATTATGAATACTCTCATTACTTATAAAAATTCTCAAACTTCATGCTTGGGAAGATGATGTAGGATTCAATTCTTTGAATCTGAACCTCTATACATCGTCGTCTCATCTTATTTTATTTTAATTTAATTTAAAATCATCAAAAGGATTATATTTCCATTCCATAAAAGAGAACCATGGACTGAAGCATACACAACAAATCACTCTGCATGTGTTGTTAATTTGTTGCCCAGATCAGACTCATCCGAAGAATCAGAGAATCTCATTGATGAAGTGCCCATAAAAGCAAGTAAATTCCTTGGGGCATTCTTAACAACATGGAAAAGGAGGGATTTGTCCCAGACACAAACTTTGCGTTGCTTTTGGTACCAAAGGCACATTTAAAATCTCATTCACTGATATTGACTTGAGTAAATGATTCTCAAATATTCAATTTACATGCTTCTTGATTATGCAGTATAAGATCATCATCTTTAATTACAAAAATACCTCCCCATCTGCAACTTGTAATGATCTTTTTTGGAGGAAAAAAAACTCTTAAAAACATACTTACTTGACAGTCTCAAAACAAGATAAAAGGAAAGTTACAAACATAGAGGAAGGGGCAGCCACAAAATTGCAGAAGGAATGAAAGAAGTTGCAGCAGACAATCATATGAGTTTTTTTCCCCTTGGGTATACAAAAGTTTATGTGAGTTGGGTACCAGGAGCTTATCAGGGTCAGGACGTGCCTCTAAGTTCAAAGAGTGCTTACAGAGATACTTACAGATTACTTACCAACAAGATTCTCATATCAGTAGCGGGATTCAAATTCATGACCTTGTGGGTTATAAAACAACTCCTCATTAACTAAACCAATTCTTGTTGTTATCATAGAGTTATATTGTACTAACTTCTTGTGGGAAAACATTGGTCATCTTAAGTACACTTGGGCTATCATTCATCTTCAAGAATGTAGCAAATAATACAGCAAAAATCCCGAGAGCCTCGGTAAAACTTGTAGCATGAAAATTCAGAAAATTTAGGTCAACTTAAAGATCATCATTGCCAACAAGTAGCAAGGACCGAGGTGCCCATTGTGGAAATAAAAAAAAATATAAGTGCATAAATAACGCCACAGATGTAAGGCATGATGGGGATATATGATAAAAAGTGAGCAAGGATGTTTTATTGTTTCATGATTTGAAGTGAAGTAAGCTTCTTTAAGACATGGATGAACCTTCGTTCTCAAGATTTTGGTGAGATTGATCGTGCCCCCAGTCGGCAAACTGAAGAAATATTTTTGGGATGCTGCAATAGAACCCATCCATTTGAAAGTTTTCTTGGAGCTGTTTTTATTAAGTGTTTATAATCATGTTTACATAAATTGACACAAAACTCTCATCGTATAATTACTTCGTATTTCATAAATTACAATTGAAAATTAAAGCAATCCTACTGTTATTTCAAACTTACTTTCATTGAATTCATCAAGAGCCAATCCAAATTGCAAGGAATCAATTAAGGTAGGAAGATCAACGTTGCATAATGACAGCTTCAATTATAAGTTTATAACATCCATAGTAGCAAACTCAACCGTAGGATCGTAAATGAAATTATTAGGGGGAAAAATGGCTCCAAAACCTGATCCACTACCTTGTCTCAGTCTCCCACTACTACTCCAATCATTAAGATTGAGAATTTATTACAATGCAGATTTTAGACAACATGTAAAGAAAATTGAAGTGTGTAAAGATCTTCTCGCTTCTCCCTTTTTAATTCATGAAAAATAACCGCATCAAATTTTGGTATAAATCATGTAAAATATTTCTTTCAACTTACTATATATAAATAATGTGAAACATTTATTCTTATTTTTTTCATTTCTAATTTCATGCGTGCTATTTTTTTTTTTTTTGCACAGAAATTCTCCTCGTAGTTTCTTTGTTTTTCTTTTTTTCAAATTGAAAGGCAAGTCTGCACTTGAGAAGAGAAAGACGAGAAAGGGGTTTATTACCTCCAATTCTAATTATCAAATTTTGTTTATATTTTATTTGTAATTTATAAATAAGATTTTATAATTATTAACGATGATACTAATTTTTAAGTGATCCGGGAGAAGGACTGTTTCTACTTTCAAGTTTCAACAGAGGTCGCGTGGGCCCCTTGGCCGGTGAGTCAACGCATTTTATCTTTCCTTCTGGAAATTTTGCATCGAATTTAAACCAACAAATTAAGCCCCCATGTTTTTTCTATAGTTCTTACAGACAAGCTACTCACTCATGGCTGAACTTGTGGGTGGACCTCTTCTCTCTGCATTTCTTCAGGTTATTTTTGATCGGATTGCCTCTCCAAACGTTGTGGCCTTCTTACGTGGGAAAAAGTCTACTGAAAAGTCACTCCAAAGGTTGAAGACAACGTTATATGCTGCTGGTGCCGTGCTCCATGACGCTGATCAAAAGCAGATCACTGATTCAGCTGTGAAGAGTTGGCTGGATGATCTCAGAGATGCGATTTATCACGCCGATGACTTGATAGACGAGATTTCCACTCAAGCCGCAACTCGAGTTGAGGTAGAAAAATGCTTTTATTGCTCTTTTGACCTGAATGCTCGAAAGATAAATTTCAAGATCGATGACGTAGTTGACAGACTCGAATCAATTTTGAAGCACAAAGATATTCTTGGTTTGAGAGATGGTGTGAAAAGGGAGAACTTGTCATGGAGGCATCAGTCAAGATCCCTCGTTGATGAATTTGATGTGTTTGGCAAGATAATGAAAGAGATGCCATACTTGAGTTGTTGCTTTCTGATGACATCGATGATAACAAGATATCTGTCATGCCCATTGTGGGTATGGGTGGGATAGGGAAAACCACATTGGCCCAAGTAGTATATAATAATGATCAAGTGAAGCAAAAATTTGATCTTAGAGCGTGGGTTTGTGTTTCTGAAGAATTTGATGTCCCTAAGATCACCAATAATATAATAGAGTCTGTCACGTCTCATGCTTGTGATATGAAAGATTTAAATTTACTTCAACTTGATCTGAAGGAGATGTTATGTGGGAAGAAATTCTTGATTGTTTTAGATGATATTTGGAATGAAAATTATCTTGAGTGGGATCTTTTAAGAAGACCTTTTCTATCTGGGACCAAAGGGAGTAAAATCCTCGTAACAACTCGTAGTGAAAAGGTTGCTTCAGTTGTCCGAACTCTTTCATCCTATCATGCAGGTCAATTATCTGATGATGATTGTTGGTTGATATTTGCAAAACATGCATGTCTCTACATGGATTCTGTGGTGGATTCAAATCTAGAAAGCCTTGGTAGGGATATTGTTAACAAATGTAAGGGGCTCCCTTTAGTTGCCAAAACTCTGGGAGGCCTTTTGCGCTTCAAACGTGATATTAGGGATTGGAATATGATATTAAAGAGTGAAATGTGGGACTTGTCAGAGGAGGAGAGTGAAATTCTACCAGCTTTAAGAATCAGTTATCATTATCTCTCTCCACAATTAAAACAATGTTTTGTCTATTGTTCCATGTTTCCTAAAGATTATGAATTTGAGAAAGGGGAATTAATCTTGTGGTCGATGGCTGAAGGTTTCTTAGAGACATCAATGAAAGGGAAGACTTTAGAAGAAGTGGGGGAAGAGTATTTGCATGATTTAGTTTCAAGATCGTTTTTTCAGCCCTTGGTCATTATAAGTCTAATAGATTTTTTGTTATGTATGACCTTGTCCATGACCTAGCAACATCTGAAGCGAGAAAATTCTACAGCTACAGCTGCAGTCTGGCAAGGGAAATGAAATTACTGACATGACACGCCATGTGTTTTGTGGAGAAGGAGACTTTAGCTCTATAAGCAAAGCAAAACCTTTGCGGACAATTCTTGTGAGGAAAGAGTGTGGTGGGTTTGTGCCATCAAACAGATTTTCAAAGCTTAAGTGCTTGCGTGTATTATCACTCTACAATGTCTTGTCTGGGGCATTGCCAGATTCAATAAACAAATTGATCCATTGGCGCTATTTAAATCTCTCTCGAACTAGTATCAAAAAGTTGCCGGACAATTTATGCCTCTTGTACAATCAACAAATGCTGATAGTGAGAGGTTGTGATGGTCTGACCAAGCTGCCCAATGACATGAAGAAGCTTGTGAGCTTGCGATACCTTGATGCTTCTCATTCTCAATTACAAGCAATGCCAAGAGGAATTGGTGAATTGAAAAAATTGCACTTTCTGAGTGACTTTGTATTGAATAGAGTTGAAGGGGCTAGAATTAAAGAATTGGATGGACTTCAAAATCTCAGCTCATCCTTAACAATCATGAACTTGCAGCATGTATCCAATGGTGAGGAAGCCTCAGGGACAAGATTGGTAGATAAGCGGTCAATTGAAATTTTATCTCTGACATGGAATGATGCTGGTGATATTGCCAGGTCAAGAGAGACACTTGACAATCTACAGCCTCATGTGAACCTGAAATGTCTCCATATTTATGGATATAATGCAACTGCTTTCTCAAATTGGTTAGGATGCCCATTGTACTGCAAAATGGTTCGATTGATCCTTTATGATTGCTTCAATTGCAGCCTGTTGCCGCCACTTGGGCAACTACCTTCTCTTCAAACGCTACAGATTGAAGGATTTGATGCATTGGTGAAGATCAGTCCTGAGTTCTACAAGAGAAATGATGATACTTTTTTGGCAACACCCTTTCCATCCCTCGAAATTCTCGAATTTAGAGAGATGCCTGTCTTGCAGGAATGGGGGAGCCTATGTCCCATAAATGCTTTTCCTAAACTGAAACATCTCACATTAAAGGATTGTCCTAGATTAAGTGATCATTTGCCTAGTTACCTTCCTGATTTGGCAACACTCCGCATTGATGGATGTGATCACTTGGCAGCTTCTATCCCAAGGGCTCGATCAATATATATCAGTGGTTGTAAAAATATGGATTTTTTGGGGCAACATCATTTTGAACTTGTGGAGTCCATCATTATAACTAATAGCTCTGAGACACTTTCTTGCTTGTCATCACATAACATTCCTAATCTCCAACAACTCATAATGACCGGCTGTAAGAATCTCAAATCTGTTGTATTTACAAGGGTTGCTTGTTTGCATCTCAAGCATTAAGCTGATTGATTGCCCCAGTCTTGAATCTTTCCACTAGAGAGTTTGCTTGCACCCAACGTGACTCATTTGGAGTTAGAAGGATGCTGTTACTTGAAGTCATTGCTTGATCTCAGGATGAATCTTCTAATGTTAAAACATATGTCATTAAGCGGTTGCCCAGGGATTGAGTGGGTTCCTGGGAGGAGTCTGCCACCTAATTTGATGTCTCTTTATATTGATCATTGGGCGTTTTCATGCCTATGTTGTTCTATGGAGTGGCAGTCTTTACGCAGTCTCACTACTCTCTCAATAACTGGTAAATATGATGATTGTGTACAATTGTTCTCAGAGGAGTGCTTGTTGCCTTCTTCTCTTGCCATTTTGTCCATTAGCAGCTATCCAAGTCTGGAAATATTGGACTGCAGGGGATTTGTTAATCTAAAATCTCTTCAAGAATTAAGAATCAGGCAATGCCCCAAGCTACAAAGAATAATAGGACAAATGCTGCCTGCCTCTCTCACACATCTCAATATCTATCGGTGTTCTTTACTTGGAGAATTGTGCCATGCAAAGAATGGGGAAATTTGGCCCAAAATTTCCCACATTCCAAATATTTCCATTGACAATATTCGGGTTTTGTGACCTAGGATGAATTTTGAGTATGTAATATGCATTTCATATGATATCAGCGCCTTTCATGAGGTTATTATTTCTTTCCTTTGAACTGGCTCTGTCTCTTTTTCTGGGGAAAATGACAATTTCTTAACAAAAATGAAGCCCTGTGTTTTGTGGTGGAAAAGACACTCATCAACTGTATGACATATTGTGATTTTTTATTTTGTTCTTTTTATTCCCATTCATGATGAAATATGTGTATTGCGTACCATTTTCACCTGCAACTTATGTATTTCTTCGGGACTGATTTCAGATTTAGTTTGATATTACATAACTTCCTTTTATCCACATTTTTATGCTCCATTAAATCAATTTCTGACGGCAATGTTCTACTCGCATAATTTTGGTGCGAGAGGGGTTAGATTAAGAACAAAGAGATATGGCCAGAATCCTTGCTTTTGGTGGCTCTAACACTAATGATAAGCTGAGGTATTCAGATAACTGCTCAATTATTTACTTAGCCTACTTGTGAGAAAAGTGTTTGTGACGAACAATATCTCCGCAGTGTCTTCTGTAGTTCTGTAGGCTTTTGTTTTCATAATTTTCTTTTGCCACACCGCATATTCATTAGTACTTCAAATTATAAAGCGTAAGATTTATTCAATAAACTGATGTGGACTCTTACTACGAACGGAATCAAGAAGCATACCATAATTCAATTTTTCTATGTTCACAGAAATAAATGAACAAGTTGCGCACACAGTTTCATTCTTGTGTAATTATCTCTGAATGCGTGAATGTAAAGGATATAAATTGTGTCATTCAATCTTACCAAATTTCCTTGCAACTGAGATGTCATTCTACTGAAGTCATTCCTAACAAATGATGTGCTTAAAAAAGTGTTTTGATTATTTTTGTTACAGTCAGATTGTGATCTTGGGATGATTCCATCTATACCAAGGAAAGAAGAAATTTATAATTTATAAAAGTTCAAGTGAGATAATGAGTAATGGCTCTTTTTTTTCCCCTGTTTTGTTCTGATACACGCATTTCTTTAACAAGTCTTAAATAAAAAGTGCTATCTATTGCATGTAGTATTGTCTATACTACTCTTTGCCCATATCACTCCCATTCTCCAGCTTTTACACTGTCAAAGTGTCAATTTACATGCAGATGTACATTTCATTGAATTTGACTCCATTACTCAGAAATCTTCTCTTTTATAGATTTCTTAAGTCTTCCCTTTCAATTAAATTCGTTTACCAAATGTGTTGTTTTTGTTGATTCAGAATTTTCTTCCTCTTGAAAACATGATTTTTTTGGGTGCATGTTCTTATAAAGCAACATGTTGCCTCCTGTGTGTTCCTTGCTCGGGTTTTATGTTTTATGTTTTTTTTTGCTTTTTAAATCATAAATTTTATATTTAATTAGTTTTCTTTTGGGTAATAACTATGATTAATTTTTCACAAATCATATTATACCTTCAATTTAAACAGTGAATGAGGTGGTACTAAGTGATTATTGTACAAGTTTGAAAGAAGGCTCACTCCCTTGAATCCCAATTTTTATAAGCAACAGATTAACTCATTTCTTTCATTTGTGTATTATTTCACAACGGCTTTTGGATTCTCCACAATTTAGCTGCAATTTCCAGACATTGTATAAAGTGTGAGAATTCTGGTTTTTAACGCACCTCTTCTTTTCCTACTGACTGAAGAAATAGAAAGCCTTCAGATGCACTATAGATCAGGGATCAAATTTCTGTTAATACTTCCAGCAGCATCTTGCCTTTTTGTTTTTTGGAGGAGTTGCTGAAAGCGTGTCATGCTTTAATTTTGCCGGGAAAATTAATTTGCCGGTTCTTCTGGTTTCACCATAATTTTAATTGAGTCTATCCAATGTTTTTTTTTTTAAAATCAGGTCATTTGTTCTTATAGTTTTTTTCTCAGGAATTTGAAACTACAAAGACTTAATTAAAAATCAAATGAAATTATAACAACCTGATAACAAGTATAGTTAAGATACGTCCAACATAAAATAATATTTTAAAAGCACTACTACTGCTGTTGGTTATTGTTTGATTTGGTGCATGTTTCATACATTTTATCTTTCATTTCATTGCTTTTTTCTTTTAAAAAACATGTGTGCAGATTTTAAGACATAGTTAATGAATTTTTAAATGTTTTCTTTGTTATAATGTAATATGCTGGGACTTGTATATAAATCGAAGCAGTATTCAAGTATTCAGCTACCCCAACCCCACGAACGTGCGTCCTTGTAGAGCGTAGGATTGTTCACTCAACAGGCCTCAACTACCGACCTGTTTACCCACCGACACATGCATATTACGTTGAAATTGTTTCAAAGGGCAAATTTTTCCGGCAAAATTTGCTTGAGAAAAATGATAGACGAAGAAGTTAAAAAATATAATATTTCAATTCAAGCATCTAAAAAAAATCAAAATTTTAAGGAAAAAATGATGCCTGATCTGATATTTTACAAATATAGTTAAATGGCAAAAATGCCATTAAATCAAAGAGTTTATTAACAAGTTTTATTGACAAATTATAAACTGGTAATGATAAGTATTAAACAACAAATGACAAGAAACTTATCAGTAATGACAAATTGTTTATTAATAAATTGTAAATTAATAATGACAAGTATTAAACAACTAATAATAAAAAATGTACAGATAATGGCAAGTTTGATACTTTTTTTATAAAGAAAATATGATATAGGGATATTTTAGTCATTTGACTACATTTGCAAAATATGAGTTTAAGCACGACTTCCTTCCTAAAATTTTAACTTCTTATGTACCTGAATTATATTGAAATATTATAATTTCCAATATCTTTTTGTATCATTTTCCCAATTTTCATTCCTTTTCTTTTCTATCCAACAAGAACTAATTTTCTCTATGAGCAATTGATATACATGAAATAGAAAATAATTAAAAAATAAAGAATCATGAAATTTAACTCACGAACGAATTACAAAGTTCAAACGCCTATTTACATACTTACATGACTCAGGGCAATGGCAAAAACAGGTTTATGAAAAACATTAAGGGAAAAAAAAACGAAAACTTCTTCATGCAATCCCCTTCGAAAGTTTATTTAATTCATGTACATATATAACTTGATTAGTCCAAAAAAAAGAATTTATTTTGGAAAAATGACCATAAAATATCTATAAAATTTCAAAATGATAAATAGGTTATTTTTAATGTGGGTTAATATAATTTGTAGTTTCTCATGTTTCTTTTTATTTAAAATATTGATCTATATAATTTAATATAAACCTAGATTTTGCCCTTTGAAGAATCAAACCTATAGTTTGAGGGATCAAAACCAAAATGAGGGTAAATTTGAGATATCAAAAATTTGATTGCTGTCTTTATATTGGATTGGTAAATGTTGAGGTGAATGTGTATTGTATGACAATGACTAACTACAAAAAATTCTCAAGTTTCATACTTGTGGAGAGGAAGTAGAGTTCAACATCTCAATCCGAATCTCTATAAATTGTGGTGTCCTTATCTTATTTTAGCTTTTTATTTTTTAAAAGTTTAAGTCATCAAAAGAACTCTATTATGAAATGGATAACACTATTTTTTTTAATCCCACATCTCAGTCATCAATCTGTTTAAGCATTAAGGTACAATTATTCACAAGGTACATATTGTCACTCACTTGTTCCAATTACATATTTAGATTCAGGTACTCTATTTGCTACTTAACATGGTTACGATTATCCATATAAATGTTTCATAATTTTAAATTTATTATAATGATACCAGCATTTCTTACATCAGTTTCTGCGGGTAACTTACGGGATATTAAGAAATAGTGCATCACATTTCAGTTTTCCGAATTATTTTCTTTTTTCTTGTTTAAACTTTTTACTTTTGTTTTTCTTTACCTTACTTTCACTTTTCTTTTGTTTTGTTTTTTGTTTTTTTTTAATAAACTCACCAGGCCGGTCTACTACATATTCATGTAATTTACAGTTTAATTGACTACTTATACGTTGAGGAAAGCAGTATGACTTTTATCGTCAGAGAAATTCAAACAACTGTTTTTTTCACAGAAATTATTGTGCACCAAATTCTGTGATTTAATCATGCAATGAGGAATTAATTATTCACAAAAGGTAACAGTGGAGGCACACCGCTAGACAACTTTCCATCTATATAACAAGTACCATTTCTTTTTGTTTTTCTTTTGTAAGGTTTTATCTTCTCTACTTTGAGTCTTTCTTGTTATGGGAAAGTTGCAGACAGAATCCAACATGGGGTTCGTTCTGACTGATAAAAGCAACACAGTGCTTCTTCCTCAGAAGGTGTAATCTTCTAATTAAGATCCGATCGATTCTAATTAAACAGGTTTGAACTGAACCAAGGCCTTTGATTCTCTCGTGATGTTTGTTTAACTATTCTATCCTATAAACTAATGCTTTGATTGTGATTAACTAGCATCATAGTAACAAGCTACTCGGGGGTAATGGATTGTCGTTTCTTTTTCTTTTTCTTTTTTCTCCCATCCGTGTGCCATCTCTGGACTTACTTTCCTTTCACATGTTCAGAATGCAGCGCCAGCAAGAGGGACAGAATGGGATTTGCAGACTTGCACTAAATAAGATGACCGCAAGTGTTCTTTGTGTGACTCCTGCGCATTAAATTTTATTTTATTTTTTTCCTTCCAATGATACTTTGGTCAAAATGTGTGTGATGTACGCACATATATGATGGTTTTCTTTGTTGGGTGTATTAAATGTTATTAGGATGAATTATGTATGTTATGTTGTGAATATTCATTACTTATAAAATTCTCAAGCTTCATGTTTAGGGAGAGGAGGTAGGATTCAACTTTTGAATCTGAACTTCTATATATCATGGTGTCATCTTAGATATTTCATTTTACTCTTTTTAGGTTTCAAAGCATCAAAAGAATTATATGTTGTGAAGTAATTAGGTATATCACCTTTTTTTTCAATCAAGCGGAAAAGCTCGTCTTCATAATAAATATGAATTCTTTTGTGATACAAATTTCCATTTCTCCCTTTCTTTTCCTTCCTTGCTTTTGAGTATTCTGTGCTACTACCTTAGGTCCTTGTAGTAGTTTGATATTTAATTTGGTTCTAAATATAAGACTTTAATTTATTTTATATCTCATATTTATTTTTTTTTAAGGTACTTTTTATAGTAGTTACACATGTGAAAGGTTTCATCAAATTATATTTCTAGTTAATACAGATGATTAGTTAGAGTATTTTAGAGAAAACAACAAATAAGTAACTTAACTAATTTTCTTAATCTATTCAAATTAGTTAACTAGCTTTTATATTAAGGAGAGGAGTTAGTCTTCTGGTTCTTAATATAGGAACTAATTAGAAGGTTGATCTTGATCCTAAGTATAAGACTTATTTCTCATATTTACCAATTCTTTCCTAAATTACCCTTATTAAATAATTCAATACCATAATAATACTTATTACTCATTAATAATACACCTATATATTTTATAAAGTGAGTGAGTATTTATTACTCGTTAATTCTACACATACATCAATTCTACCATTTTATATTTTTAATAAAATAATTTAAAACATCTTTTGAAATGTCAATTTTTTAAAAGAAGTTTTAAATGAGGGTATTTTAAGAAATATATGTCATATTTATGATTATTATGTAATTCAATTAACTTTCTTAATTTAATCAAAATAATTAAATAGGTCTTATATTAAGAATCAGAGAAGTATATGCTTATTCTATTGTGGTCCAAGTATTGTAGAATATTCACTCATGGGTAAATTGTTAATATATTAGGATAAAATTACAATGTTGCGCCAATTTCTGCTTAAAATTAAAATAGTAAAGAAGCTTCTTTTTATGAACAATGCATTTAACAACTAGCTTTTCTAATTTTTTAGGGTGAAAATGTCATTTCCTTTGCAAAAAACAGAAGGGAAAAAAAGAAAAAAGAAAAACCTAACCAACCATACATACACAGATATATAGGGGAATAGATATATAGGATGAAAGGTTCTTGATTACCTATTCCAAAACCTCAGTAATGGCAAAAAATATAACATTGGATGATTATTGCTTTTGACACTTTTGAAGCATTACCAAATTACTTGCAGATGACCCTTTTTCTCCCATGATCAATGCAGTTATTTCTAAATGTTACCTCCTCTGCACTGTTAGTTAACAAATCTAATGACCAAGCTATAAAATAACTGCAAAATCATCGTGTACAGAGAGAAGTTCCATTGGTCGGCTTTCATGTGTACACTTGTTGCATATGTTCTTGTACCCACTTGCTTAGCCAGATAGCGGGAAGAAAAGAGAAGCTGTAATGGACATTAGAATAAGAATATGCGGGCTTTCCTATTTGAACCGATAGTTATTGCTTTTCAAGCTTGAGAAAAGATAGGCTTTAACCTTGTTCGTTCAAAGTTAGATTCTTGTGTCCACCTGCATATGATGATCCTTCAAACACTTTTTCTAACAGCAACCCCGTTTTTTGAGAATTTTCCAAGTAAATATCAAGCTTGAGAAAAGATAGGCTTTTCCAGATTATTTCTGGTATTATGTGACGCAAAAGCAATATGTTCTTGCTGTTGTTTTTCTGAGATCACTAGCTGCACTATAAGATCACGGGTCACTGTGGACAAACACATTGGACGTTCAGGCTGCAGAGGAGACCAAGGCAATTAAACAAAGAGAAATCCCTTCCCATTAATTACTATCTTCAAATCAAGACCATATGTCATATTAATTCATCAGACAAAGTAAAAACTTTAAGACTATGCGTTATGTACTACTCTAAGGAATATGTTCAATTGATAAAATTTTTCAAATTCACTCTTATTAAGGTTTTCTTTGCTTTTTATTTTTACAAATCATTTATTCATTCTGATCTCTCTCCCTTCTTTTCCTTTCCAATGAGTATGAGAGTTAAGTAAGGATAAAATTCAAAAAAAAGTCATCGTATACCTTACAAGTTACTTATATTTAGGACAAAATTTTTCTCTACAAGTAACTTATTATAACAAGGACTAGAGTGGTATTCATGATGCTTTCAATTTGATATAAATTCTGATTGATAAGAATGGCAAGGTGCATTGTAATTGATAACAATGGCATGGGGTTTTATTATTCCAATCAGGAAGGTTTAATTTTACCTTCTTGACTTTGAGATCCTTCAGACAAGACTATGGCCCATCGCAAGGGAAAGACGGAAGTATTTGAATTGGTTGCATTAATTGGTTGAGATGGGCACAGATTTTTGACTTTGTTGGACTGACCCATTTCTGTTGAATTTTCTTGGGTTGTTTGTTTAATTTTGACTAAATTTTATCGAGGAATTTACCGTTGGCTAAGTGCCCATTTTGATGTTTTTTTTTTCCTTGTGGGCTTTGGAAATAGAAGAAACAGGCGACGGGAAAAGGGATATAAAAAAAACACCAACTAAGATTCGAATCTCTGCTAAAAGAGATTTCTGTATTTAGAATCCTATAGTACCTCAAAAAAATTATATCAAATAGAATGATACCTATGCTTTAGTTAAAAAAATAAAAAGCGAATAAAAAACGAAGCGGTTGGTTTGTTATGAGGTGTCATTTTATCCAACAGAAATTGGGTTTAAGTGTTTAATAGAATAGACTTGTTCCTTACAATGTGATGAATCACAATTTGAATCATCACTAAAAGAAATACTTATATTTAGAACCCGACAGTATCTTAATTGTGATTACTTTAATAAGATGATGCATGTAACTAGAAAAATAAATTGTCACTTAAGCTCAAAAATAAACTTTTTTTTGTTGATTTGAAGTAGAGAGGTCTCTGTTTTGCTGTTTGGTTTTGAAATTCTTTTTTTTTTTTCCGAGGAGATAATATTGCTAGATAAAGAAATTTAGAAGCCAAAGCACGACATTATCTCTACAACGAATGCAAAAAACGAGGTAATTTTGAGTTCAAATCCAAAGAGCAAAATTAAGCATGAAGGATCAATTTATATGTTCAATTGGGAACTATGAAAATGTGTAAAGAACATCAGTTAAAATAGGATATATAAACTAATAAGCTGTTAGTTAATATAGTAAGCAGTCACACTCCTGTTAGGAGGAGAATACAATTTCAAATTTCAAATCATAAAAAACGTACTTATTAGAAAGGTTTTAACCTTAATATTTTCGATTTGACGGAAATTAATTTCAAGTCTAAATTTATGAAGAGACATCTTGAGTTACACAATAAAAAAAATATAGGGAAAAAACTCAAAGCCATACGTCAGAAAATAGACATATTAAACTAAGAAATTGGAGGGGAGAAGAGACACTCTTTTGGCTCTCCCTTGGAGGATCACGAGCACTGTAAGCGTATCACGCTAACTCCAAATTCATTTGGATCACAGGAAGCAAACACCAGAAAATAATAAACAAATTAAAGAGAAATGCGACAGGATATAAATAAATAAGTGTCTGGCTCCATTAATTTCATCTCATCATTACTATCACCAAATTAGTCCTATTTTTTTGAGCAGGCAAACACACAGACGTTTGCAAGCGCGGTTCCAATATGCGATGTTAATGTCATAAGGACGCCTCTCGTGCCGCTTGAGCCGCTACTGCTAGCTCGGTGCTCGGCTACTAAAGTACTCCTATGTGCTGGGGAGTGAATGTTTCATAGATAATTTTAGTAAATTTTTAACAAAAACGTATTATTTTATTTTTTATTTATTATCATATAGATTATTGTTTTGTTAAAATATATATTGTTTTGGTCCTTAATATAAAATTTAATTAAATAATTTGAGTGAATTAAAGATATTAGTTAAATCAGTTAATCTGATATACTTTTTATAGAGCAGCATAAGTGTCTTTTTTAATTCCTTCATTTCCTTCACTATTTGATTATTGTTGAAGGAATATAAATAAGGTTAATTTAAAAGAAATTAATAAACATGTAAAATAGGCCTTATATATAGGATCAATATTAACTTTCTAATTAGGCTTTAAATCAAAGATGGGAGAAGGATATTAAAGAGAAACAAAATCACAAAATTGTTAAATTTTAATATGCCAGATTTAATTTTTTTTAATTCGGATGAAACATATCACAAGCGACTTGAAAAGAAACATAAGAGAAATAGTCCTTTGGTCTTATTCAGTAAATGAATGGGAAAGATGACTTGGATACTTCCTGGAAAAATAACCACAGAAAATAGTCGCATTCACATTTAAAAAAAAGTAATGATATATAGAGCCCACTGGTAATAAGGAAATAAAGATCCAGGTAGAAAAGTGAAGCCACGTGAAGACTAGCAAACCAAAAGTGAGTCTTCAAATGTGCGTTTATTTCAATTTGGAGGGACCATCTTGCCTCACTTTTTGTTTGTCAATGATTCTTTCGCACGCAATTTTCTTCTTTATCGCATTTCCATGGCCCTGCTTATGACTAGCAAAGACTTTGTACACTGAAGAAGTGGCCAAACAATAATAAAATACTCCTCCGATCCTTAATATAAGACCCATTTAATAAATTTGATTAGATTAAGAAAGTTAGGTAAGTTAGTTAATTATAAGAAATGTAACACATTTTTCCTAAAATATCATAATCATTTTTCTTAATAGCCCTTTCTTCCTCTTCTACTTAATTATGATTGAGGGAGTATCCATAAGGGTAATTTAAAGAAAATTAATAAATATAAGAAATGAGTCTTATATTTAGGACCAAAACCAACTCAACAATTGAGTCCTATATTAAAGACCGAAGGAGTAAAACTAATCAAATATGCTTGGTTTAGACATCTCGATATTGCAGAAATGGCACATAGCACATAGCAAGCAAATTGAATCGAAAAAATATATTAAGTTTAGGAAAATGACAATTTTTTTTGTCCGATGAAAATAACATTTAGGGTGCCTTTAGTTTATTACGAGAGAAAATGAGAGAAGGGGATGGAAAAAATTTCAAAAACTCAATTTAAAAAATTAAAAATAAGACTAAAAGTTTTTAATGAATCATTATTATTTTTTATTAAAATTTAAAAACCTCACTTTTTTAATTTTTTAAATAAAACTCACCAAAATTTTCCTCCCCTAGCCTCTATATGCAGGTGGCCGGGCCGGCCCTTCAGGGTCGGTGGTCAGGTCGGCCTTTCAGGATTGGCAAGCTTAAAAGGTCAGCCGTCCATAGTCAAAATTTTAAAAATACTCCAATTTGTTAGACTCGGCCCTTAAGCTAATGGGCTCAGGGTTAGTCCGCAGGCTATTGGCCCGTTTAAGAAAAAAATGCTATTTTTTATATTTCTTATATTTTTTATCAAAAAAATGAAAATAAACCAATAAAATTGTTAACAAAAGACATAAACATGAATAAAATTAAGTCACAAATACAAAATATCATCATATGTAAATATCTATCAACATCCAAGAACATCTAAAACATTCATTAACAAGATAACAACATCTAAAAGTTTTATCTATAATGCAATTGTGCAATAAATAAATACTATCATCAATCCTTTAAAATTTCGTCATCATTATAATCAATTACTCTTTTTCATAAGTATGCTTTTCTTTCGTAACAAAAATATCAAGTTTTTCTTCTTTATAAGAATTTTACTTTTAAATTTTGCAATCTAGCTATTATTTTATTTTAATATGAGAAATATTGTTGTTGAAACTTATGCATTTCTAATTTGAATTATAGAATCACGAGTTATATAAGTATAAAAATACTCTATTATCAAATATATATAGTTTAAAAATATCAACGCATATAATATAAATTAAATCATTATTAAAGTCCAAATTAACTCATTTTTTTTAAAATCTAATTGGATAAATTATTGTCTAAAACTAAATAAATCAAATCATTTTGTAAAATATAATTTTAAAATGATAATAATAACTAAATGTTTGAAATATTATTAACAATGTAAAAAATTAATAATATTATAATTACGTAAAAAAATTTAAGAAAACAAAAAAAATTATAAACGACCCGGCTCTCAGCCCTTGACCCTCTAGGACTGGCCTTTTTAAGCCCTTGGTCCTTTAGGGCCAACCCTCTAGGATCTATTTCTCATTTGAAAGGAAAAATTTCAAGCACGGCCCTCATAATTTGAGGGCCTAAACGGACCGGCCTGATTGGCTCGGCCTGTTTTCCCGGCAAGCCTTAATTCTAAACAGTGCCTTAGGGTCACCGACTACGTAAAATCAAGATTGAAAAGTTTGAAAATAGAATGGCAACTATTCTTCTTGTTTTTTTTTTCTTCCCAGAATGGCAACTAGGTCTAGTATGCTGGAGATTTTTAATGATTACTCCTCGCTGATTAAGTTTTTGTTTACTTGGAGGAGCTTACTATTTGATTTGTATTCCCTGTCTTCCTCCTGTGAGGCATGTGGAGGAAGGGTTAATTGATCATTTTATTAATTATTTATTCACCTTTTCCTTTTTCTCCCCGTTTAATATTAAGGCAGCAAAGCATAAAATTTTTTAAGGATACATTTGATAAGGGCAAAATAAAAAACTTCTCACTGCTGCTACTATAGAGAAGTAGAAAACTTTTAAAGACATGCTTACTCCAAATCTTTTTACAAGTTATAATTTTTTTAAAAGGTTAAGATGCATCTAGCATCCAAAGTATTTTTTTAGGTATATCTAATACTTCGAAGTATTTTTTCAACTATATTCAGCATCTCAAAATATATTCTAGATACGTTGAGTACCTTAAAATATTTTTTAGGTGCGTTTAGCACTCTAAAATATTCTTTTTACTTTAATACTAAATGTATTTAAAAAAATATTTTGATCTACCTCCATTATGAAGGGCCATAAGGTTGAAGTTTTCCGTATGTTTGTTCTTTTTTATTTCTTTGGCCAAGAAATTTTTCGTGTCGTTTGATGATTTTTCCTTTGTTTTGTCAATAACAATAATTATTATTATTATTATAATAATCATAATAATTTTTCATTATTGTTTCATTTAGAGGAATAAAGTTCAGGTCAACAAAAAATTTTTAAAGGAGTAAAGAGTGCAAAGTGAAATCATGGTTAATTTAGACCAAGCTTGATGAGTTATATAGAGGCACTCTAAAATGATCACATGTTCCATCTAACGAAGATGTACACATACACACACACACGTATATATATCTGTTTGACGCATGAAAATAATTAAAATTCTTAATCACTTATTTTAATGACACGTATTTTTATATCAAATGGAAACATTTTTTTTTATTTCAACTTAGAGGAGGATATTCTGGAGCACCAGATAATGCATTCACATTCACATTTTTCTTTTGCCATATTTATAGAATAGCCGCTATAATTATTTTGATTTGGCCGGTGCCCACGCTAGTCACCAATCTGTTATTTTTTGTATTTAAATAATAAATCTTTTTGTCATATTTGTGGACTTATGGGATAACGAGTCTTTGCTATTATTGACCAAATATTAAAATATAATCAGCCTAGCTGGTTTGTTTGCTAGCAATAATTTAAGGAAGTTTCAAAGAAGAAAAGCTGAAACGACCGAAGCAAAGTAAACAAAGACTAATCAATTTTTTTTAATGATTCTTTTATCATAGTTAGATTATTATCATATAGATTATTGTTTTCTTAAAAAGTATATATTTTTTCTGGCCTTAATATGAGATTTAATTAAATAATTTGAGTAGATTAAGAATATTAGTTAAATTAGTTAACCCGATATACTTTTTCTAAAACACTATAAGTGTCTTTTTTAATTCCTTCATTTCTTTCACTATTTGATTATTGTTGATGGAATATCAATAAAGTTAACTTGAAAAAATTAATAAATATATTAAATAGATCTTATATATAGGATCAATATTAACTCTGTAATTATTACTTAAATCAAAGATCGGAGGAGGATATTAAATAAAAATAAAATCACAAAATTGTTAAATTTTAATATACCAGATTTAATTTTTTTTTTTTTGATTCGGATGAAACATATCACAAGTGACTTGAAAAGAAACATAAGAGCAATACTCCTTTAGTCCTATTCAATGAATGAATGGGAAAAGTGACTTGGATGCTCCCGGAAAAATAACAATAGAAAATAGTCACATTTGTATTTTGAAAAAAAAGTAATGATATAAAGAGTCTATTAGCAATAAAGATACGGCTAGAAAAGTGAAGCGGCGCGAAGACTAGTAAACAAAAAGTAAGTCTTCAAATGTGCGTTTAGTTTCAATTTGGAGGGACCATCTTGTCTTGCTTCTTGTTTGTTAATGATTATTTGACACGTAATTTTCTTATTTATCGCATTCACATGGCCCTCCTTGTGATTAAAGAAGACTTGCACACTAAGGAAGTGGCCAAACAGCAAAATAAAATAAAATTAATCAAATCCGCATTTGGAGAGACCATTTTATCTTATTTTTTGTGAAGCGGTGATTTTTTGAAGAAGGTGATACGCAATTTCTGAGTTCAATTTTGGAGGGACCTTCTTTAGCTGTAAGTAATACTTCACCGCCTAAAAAGAAGAGTTAGGTATTGATGGAACGACTTGAAATTCATGATAGGAAAAATTCTGAAAAAAATAATAGAATTTTTTTTAAATGTTTATTTTTTTCTCATACGATGTAATCCTTTTATTTGAAAAATCACCTGACTTTTTTTTTTTGGTCAAAATGCCTTCTCATTACCTTCGTCGGCCGCTGGTCGCGAGAACTTCAGCATTAATGGCTATGATTTTTTAGATGAGGTTGACTTTTATGAAGTATGGTAAATAATAAATAAAAACTAGTGAATAACTAATTAAGTGTTGTAAATATTCTGAAACATTCGCATATGAAATGAGGCGAAATATTTTGTCATTTGCTAATTTAGCAAGTGAAATGTGAAATGAAACTATTATTCCTTTTATCTCTAAACATAATACCTATGTTTTAAATAATTAATAGTATGAGGCGATGAAATGAATAATTATAGAAGAAGAGACCAGAGAAAGTTGAAAGAAGAGAATCAGCAGATTTTTTCGTTTTTTTAAAAAAGGCTTTCTTATATATCGACGTGTCCAATACAACATAGATGTTCGTTATCTATAAGTATAGACACTCGATATAAGAAGTATTTTTCAGACCTCAGGTCATAGAAACGGGTTTTACAAGTATATTATTACTTACAAAAAATATACTTATCCGGTTTTTAATATAAAACTTACCTTGTAGCAATGAATCTTATATTAGGTATTGGAGGGAGTACAATCATATTTTTTAAATCTCATCCTTTATATTTTGGCCCAAAAAAAAAATCTTATCCGTTATACATCAGGATTAGAAGGAGCAAACTAGGGAGCTTTAAAGTTTCAGTCTAACCAAATATTCAAAATTAACAATGATAGGAGATATCATGAGATGTCGTAATAGAGATATGGAAAAATAGTCCAATGAGTCAACATTCATATAATATTATAATATTTTTAATAATAAAGATATGGACACATATTGAAAAAATTACAATCAAGTCTTAAAACAATAATTAATAAAAAATCTCAATCACAATTTAAACAGCAGTCTGAAAAATTACAACTTTTAATATTTATTTTATAATTTTTTTTTTAAGATTCCATTGTAATTGTCTTTGATGACATTCTCATTTCGGGTGTCTCCTTTTCCATGCGTGGTCCCCACATATACACTGCTAGGGTATTATTCCTGAAGACAACATCCTCATTTTTCAAGTTATGATACTTGCTTTAACATTATGGGTTACATTTTAAACTGAGTCAATAAGTTTGTGCAAAACGATTTATTGTTATTTGATATGGAGGAATAAATTTTAAAGAAAGAAACTACTCCTTCCATTCTTTTTTATAAACAACATTGGAGCTCATCATGTAAATCAGAATATTAGTTAAAATTAGTTAAAGATAATAAATAGGTAGAAATTAGAAGTTTTTCCCACTAAAATGCCCTTACATATTTATGAGGGAGAGAGAGTATAAGAAAACACAATAAGAAAATTATTATAATAGAGAGAATTATGGAAGAGAGAGAATGTGTGATGGAGAGATGATGGTTTGGAAAATGAGATAATAAATATATTGAGTATTAAAATAAGCAATTAATAATGAAAAAATAGGAAATTTGCTACAAAAATTTAAGACAACTTGTAAATGTTGTTTATATTTAGATACAAGAGAAAGATGACTTGTATGGGACACTTAAAATGGTCTCTGGATGGATGTCTATTTGACGCATATGTCCTTTATTTCAATGTTTCACATCCAGTAATATAGTATTTAGGAATAGGGATATTCTTAAATAATTAAGGGTAAAAAATGACAAGGGCAAATAGAAGAATTTTGGTGAAAAATAATTATTATAATTTTCCAAACCAATTTTGAAAAGTTTGACTAATTAAGGAAAATTGGTCAAGAATAATTATGGAAAAATATTTTCAAGCCTTAGAAATTTAAGGAAAAATAAGGAAAATATTCCTTGAGAATTATATGGGATTTTAAAATTAGTATTATGACCAAATTGCCCTTAAAGAAATTACAAAGGAATTTAAGGGTAATTTAAGCTAGTTTAAGGTCTTTTATTTGGAAAATTCCAAATAAATATTTTTAAGGAGGATAAAATCCCAAGAAAATTCCTATGATATCCCAAAGAATTATAAGAGATTATGAATTAAAAGAAGACCCTCAAGTATCCAAGAATTTTCCCAATTTCTTTGAAAAGAGGAAAAATCACTAAAGAGGAGGAAAATAGTTTTCCTTTTTATTTAATTATTGAGAAATTAAATTTGAGACAAAGAGGGCAATTTGGGAAGATAAAAATGAGGAGAATAATTTATGGATCTGGTAGAAAATAATTACAGAGGCTAGAGTACAGTAATTATAGAAAAGAAGTTAAACCCGGAATAAAAGTGCACCGATAAAGTGTTAATCAGAGTCTTGCACTTTACTTGGCCCATAAGTTGCCACTTGTCAAGCCTTCAATAGATGATAATCCAAGTGTCAAGCTACCAATGGAGAGGATCTTGATTTGGAATTTAATTACATTATGATTTAAGTTAATTAAGAGAGAGCATTAAGACTAAGTAGGCTTATGACACTTGGCACATCATTAATGATGGTTGGTGGGATATTTTGTGTGCACTGAATGAGCTCATCCTTCCCCCTAAATTTGATCAATGTTTCGACCAGGCAAGAAGAAAAGGGAAAAGAGAGAGTTCAAGGGAGAACCAAGGAGAAAGGCATCAACTTTAAGCATACAAGTGAGATCCAAGGTAAGTCTTTGGTTTTAAGTTGTTCCTTGCCTTGTTTGCTTGAGTTGTATGGTTGAAATTTCTGGTTCTCTTCCTCTTTGAGTGCTGGCCGAAATGCTTCTTATGTAGGGGAGGGAGTTTGGTTGTTAGATCTTGCTAGAACACTTCAAAGTATGGTAGATCCTAGTGGTTACAAGAGTTTGTAAGTTGATTTTGAAGTGTTTTCTTTGCTATGTTGCTTGAGTTCCATTATGTTCAAAATAGAAAATAGTATAGGGTAAACCTAAAGAGCAAGTGTTGGAAGCCATAGAATCAAAGTTGTAATTTTTGGATTCTTAACCCAAATGGTTCGGTCAAGCTGAAACTGAAAGAAGGAAATTTATTTTGTCAAATCCAAGTAGATATTTGAAATCTACATGAAAAATCATGTAGGAATGAGTCAAGAGAGAATTTTTAGGGTTTATGAAAACCAACTCTAAAAATTCAAGAATAAAGATTGAAGCTTTAAGGGGTTTAGGAATTACTTGAGTTATGTTATTGACTCTTATGTGGAATGGTTGATGATTCTTGCTTCCCTTTTTGAGGATTGCCATACTAGGGTTTAGCATTTGTGGAAGCAAGAAAGAAAAACAAGAAAATCAAAGAGCATTGGATTAAGGTAGTAAGATTTAATTAACCTTAATGTTGAGTGTTGCATTGATTGCTATGTAATTTCATGTGCTATCATGTAGTTGAACTAAATGATGATGATGATGATGATTGTGTAGCTATACTCCTTGCTTTATGTGCCTTGGCTATTGCATGTTAGAGTGCTACATGTATGAGGTAAAGTAGTTCCTTATTAATAGCAAAAGGTTGAAATGCTTGTAATTGATGCATGTTAATGTTTTGGTTGATTGATTTTGCTACTGGGATTTCTTAAAATCTCATCCCCCAAATATAATCTAACATTTTAGGGCCTGAAACTTCCAAGAGCAAGCTGCATATTGGAGGCTAAATTATGGTGTCACACCATAAAAATTCGTGGACATTTGGTTATGTATAAATATCAATGGTTGGTGCTGTAATCCCTAAGCAAGACGTCAGTTTAGAGCCATGTTTTATTAAGTTACCAAACGAATTTCTACACAAAATTTGGTATACTTAAAGTTCACATCCTCAACTTCAAATTGATAGGTAGCACGTTAAAAACGGCTAACTACATGATTTTTAATGGTTTTTCAAACTTAAGGTTCAGATCTAGGAAAAAGGATTTTTGCCAAATAGACAGAGGTGAATTTCACAAAAACCTGGTACTTTTTCAAATGGAATTGGTTCATAAGCTTATTTTTTCTTGAAAGAGGATTCAAAGATATTTTTATAGAATTTTGAACCACTCCATTTCAATTTTTTTAGATTAAGTTATGGATTTTTGAAATTGGGCCAGAAAACTGAATTTTTACCCAATGAACAGTAAAAATCCGAAAATCAGCGTTTTTCATGAATTTTTGAGCTCAAAACCATCTAATGTGGTCTAAAATAGTTTTAATTAAACCCTAAGTGGATCCAATAGTAAAGTGTGATATTTTTGGTATCAGAGCGGAGGTTCTGACATAGGATAGAACGCTTTGCTTAGTTAATATGTCACTTAAAAGGAAAATTGACATATTGTTGTAAGAGTTGTGATGGAAAACACAATAGATTGGGACGCAAGATCTGAGAAGTCAATCAATGATTGGGATGTTAACATGACCGATCTCACCAAACAGGATTCGGTGGGATGGACTATGGGGATTGCTAGCCTAGGATACTTAACAAAGGAATCCAACAATTATCAAGAGCATGGGGCTAACCTTTTAGGGGTTACTGTTAAGGATTTAATGAACCTTCCTAGACCCAGTAACCTGGTGGATCCCACAACTGACATGTATCAGGAACCAGTGGATCTTAGTTTTGACATTCAGTCTCACAGACAGCTTGTTAGCCCAAGTGTGCACCCAAGTGACATCCCTGGACCTAGTACCAAGCCAGGGATACCCCTGACACCCAAAGTACCTATCCCTGTTCCAACTGAGCCTAAGATCCATAGTCTAGATCAGCTGAGAGAGAAGTTGGAATTCTTGGGTCGACATATCAGGAAAGATGAGGATGAGCAAGACCCGAACATCTACCTAGAATACCTTCGGGGAGTAAAGGTGTTATATCAGACTCATGGACTTGATAACCCTTATCTAGACACAAAGGACTGGATTTTTACAATGACGGACATGCTTCCATATTTACCCTTCTGGGTATATGAGTTCTGTTGTCTGAATCAGATAGTGGATTTAGGTGTTGAGGATTACATCTAGCACCTTGCAAACTTTGTTAAGATTCATTATTTTTAGATAGTCAGATCCTTGTAAAATTGATGCAGGACTTATATTGCTACAACTAACCGTAGTAGGTTAGTCTGGCATGGTTGATGGCTATGTATGTTAAACTATATTACTGTGACTGATGACTGATGCTTGAATGTGGTATTATGAATGCTTATGTTATTAAATGAAATCCAAGCATGATGTTTATTTCTTGTTCCTTGAATATGCTATCAGTTTAGTTAGCGTATTAGTTAGAATCGATGAGACGCTTTGCCAGAGAGACCCTTAGGACATGACGTAAAGGTCCCTTCCGATCTGCTACGATTAATTTTGGATCGCTTAGAATAGCAATAGAAGGCTATTGGAGGGTTGAGGGCGGCACAAGCTAGTCAGGAACAAGAAAGAGACACTGTATTAGTAGCAGCGGTAGCAACGGTAGTGGCTAACCTCGACAGGAGGTAGCTAAAGGAAGAAATCTCAGTAACACAAGCAACAGAACAATTGCCTAGATCGGCAATGCCAGCAGTAGACCCCGATAACATCCAGCAGTGGATGACTCACTTTTGCAAGCACAATCCGCCATCCTTCGATAGAGTGATTGACATCCAAGCAGCAGAGGACTGGATTGTAACTTTCAGAAAAGTTCTGGAATATTTGACTAAGCAGAAAGCCCAAATGGCTATTTACCAGCTAGAAAAGGATGCTGATCATTAGTGGAAGAATACCAAGATTCTTCTGGATGCTCGGAACACGAGAGCGACATGGGAAGTGTTCCTAGAGCAATTCCATGAGAAATGTTTTTCAAGGTCAGTCAGGGACGAACAGGAAGCAGAATTCCTAACCCTGAAGCAGAGGAATAACAAGTCATTTGATGATTACTTAGCTAAGTTTAGACGTCCTTCTCACTGCTTCAGTTACCAGCATTACCGAGATGATGAAAGGTAGATGACCAAAAAGACAGTCAGAGGACTAAGGCAGACCTTAAGGGAGATAATTGCTCCCCAGCAATTCGAGCACCTTAACATTGAGGCCTGCCGAATTACGAAGAACAGCTTGAACCATCATTTGATGATTGAGCCACTCCCAAGTTAGAGAAGGGAGACCAGGGTGGCACCTCTTATGATGCGAATAGGAAGAGGAAGAGGCCATGGGGCAGCCAAAAGAGTAAGAAGGGAGGTAAGCCCTCAAATGGCAAGGAATACCAACCTGCGGCAAGAGTCAGAGTGATAGATCATGTATGGCCGGACAGAATGTCTGCTACAGTTATAGTAAGCCTAGACACTTCTTGAGATAATGCTTGCAGAATACGGAGAAGGCAAGGTCACGCACCTAAGGACGAGTATTTGCCATCACAGGGGAAGAAGCCCAGAAGCCTCCGGAAATGATCCAAAGGAACGATCATTATTAAGAACTTCCCAGTGATTGCAATGTTTAATTAGGGTGCTAATCATTTTCTTCTCTCATATGATTGTTTTAAAGGACTCAGCTTGGTTATGAATATTTTGTCGTATGACATGCATGTGTCCACACCAACACAATAGAGGACAATTACATCTGATGGGTGCTTAAACTGTATAGTTGGTTATGAGCATTATCATATTGCCTTAGACTTGATATGTATGTCTTCCATGAAGTTGTCCATGAAGTTGATGGGGTAATTGGATTGAATTGGTTGTCATCCCATAATGGCAAGGACAAGACCATGATCCTACCCGCACGAGAAATGGAGTTAAATCCGGAAGTTAAGTTAAACTTCTTAATGGATGCCTAAGCAGGCAATGGTATGATGAATGAAGCTACGTAAGACTAGCAAAGGTTAAGAGAAAAGTGTTTCATCATAATAAACCAAGAGAGTTAGTGGTGATGAACAAATACGAAAGTTATTACCAGAAGAGGTGGTAACTTTCGTCACTGCAAACAAGAATTCTAGTCACAACGAACAACCACAATAGCCCTCAGATGTTGAGTGGTATCTCAACAAGACATAACGGCTTTTAGAGGTCACAGAGAGTAAGATAAGTAGAAATCAGAACTATTTAGAGTTACCAGATTCCCTCTAAAAAAGAAAAGCAATGATAAGGAGTTAAATAAGACAGTTAGGGGTTGAGTCTTTACACCATTAAGAAGTTGTAAGTGGCAACCTAAGCTAGATAAACTGTTACAGCCTCGTTAGGGTTAGGGCACTATGATAGAGTAGCTATCTCAAGTCCTAGAATAGATAAATGGAAACTTTGAGATAGTGAAATAAGATGGAGTGTAATATCCTAAATTAATTTTTAGGATTTATGTGAAAATATATATAATAATATTCAAAAAATTCAAAAAAATGATATAATTGAAAAATAATATAATCTAATAATATTTTATTATAATATTTATTTTTTAAAAAAAAGTCCAAGGGGAGCAATGGGGGTTGGGGGTTGAGTTTGAAAAACCCCCTCCCCCCAATAATGTGCGGGGGTTGTTAAATACACCCCCAGCAATTCATTCCCCCCGGCAGGCGCAAGAGAAGAGAGAGAGAGAGAGAGCTGAAGAGTGTGTGAGAGAGAGGAGCATACCGGTGAAGGAGAGGGCAAGCTTTGAAGATATTTTAGGTATATAAAATTACTTCTCTTTATCAAACTTTCTTTATGAATATTTCCTGTATATTTTGAGCTTCCTATTTACATTATTACTATAGTGATTGGAGAAAATTTCGAGACTTATATATGATCTAAGTATTGAGTTTTGACAAAAGATGACTATAGAAATTTAGAAATAAATGAATTGTTAATTTTAATCGGTTTAAATTTCTCTATTTGTTAGTTTTAGTATTTAAATTAATTTATTTAGTTGAAAATCTGTTATTTATGGGATATATCATATTTTTACCGATTAAATTCAAGTTAAATAATTTATTTGGATTGTTTGATATATTATTGAAATTTTAATCGGTTTAGTTTTATTTATTGGGTGAATGGAGGTTTTAAAATAATTATTGTAGCTAAAAAGTTTATTATTTACGGAAAATATATATATGGTAGTTATACCATTAAAGTTTTGATTAGATTATTTATTTATAAATATTTGAAGTATTATTGAATTTTTGATAGTTTGATTTTGAGATTTAAACTTAAAATGAGATTTTAGAATTTAGACTATAATAATTTTATATTTGGAAATTGTGGAAAATCCTTTTTATAAAGGTAAATAATTTGGAGGTAGTAAATAAATAATTTGGCTTGTTAGAAATTTTAAGTTATTTCTAAAATACTTAATAATTTGGGTTATGAGAGTTGCAGGAATTTGGAATAAAAATTTAATTAAATTAGAAATTTAACTAATATAGATAAGTTTAATTAATTAATTAATTAGTTTATATTAATATGTGGTTATATTAATTGTGTAGATTAATTATTGGTTGAGCAAAGGATTGACCTTGTGGCAATCCTTATTATTGCTTTGGCGAGAGGTAACCACTTTCCACTTGTTATATGTGCTAATATATTGTTTGCGAGTATTTTCCTATTTTTGAATAATATTTGTTATTTGGAATTTGAGTAGATATATTATATCTTTTAGGCCATGAAAATTGTCTTGTGGGATTTTTGGAATTGTGATTGAGAAGTTTGAAAAAGATATATGATTTATATCTTATGGATTGTATTGAGAAAAGATTGAGACATTTTTCGTTATATTGTGAATGATTGGTTGTTATTTGGATTTTGGATTGAGCACTATCCTACCACGTGGTAAGGCCGCCATTGGTACACATTGGTTGGCTTCTTCCTTCGTCCCCCCATAGTGAGGGATAGGCCTTTGTGGCTTCTTATTCATCCCTCGGAATGAGGGATAGGCCTATATGTCTGATTAATCCCCCATAGTGAGGGATAGACTTATGTGGCTTGTGTGTTGGCTCCCATAGTGAGAGTTTAGATGATTAAAATTATACTTTTATGGATATATCTATGTTTCTCGAGAATTAATAACTATCCCACTTGACACTTCACGAGCACGTGTTAGTATGTATGATAAGTTGGAAAGCTGGTTACTAAGGCATTTGTCTCACCCCATGGTTTAACATTTTCAGGTGGTGGCCCATCAAGGAAGGCTCCGGAGGCATAGTGTGCTGTTATAGCTTGTATAGCCTCCCTGCTTTTGTTCTATGTGCTGACTTGTTATATATTGCCACATAGGACTCATCTACTATCATGATGTAAAATAATACTTTTAATTACTACTATCTGGTATGATAGGGCCGCGAGGAGGCCCGAGACATCTTAGACTTTGTATGTAACGCTCCTTTAAAAGTGTTGACTTTTGACTAATGAGCTCTATAGTTTATATTAACTGATTTATCAGTTCGTATGTTTGAAAATATAAGTTTGGTTTGGGCTAAAGGTTGAATGATATTTCTGGACTTGGAAGTCCAAGGCCTAAGGTAACGATCGATGTTACTCTTATTATAAATTTATTTCTTTTAACCATGATAGCGATTTTTTAAAATTTTAAGGTTTCTTCTTTTCTATCATGGTTAATCATTCAAAAAAATTGTTGGATTTAATCTAAAATGGTTTTGAAAGAGCGGTTGTCACATGGAGAGCCCTAGTGAAATGTCTTAAGGATCAAGAAGAAGAGGACGAGACAGATAGCTATACAAGGAACTAGCTTAGAGGTTGGCATGTTCCCCTTAATGTTAAGAGATACTCAGTTGCTTGGGGTTTAGGTTGAGAGGCACCCTTTTTCACGGGATAAGGTCTTGGCTAGGAATTTTTCTTGAGAGAATAGGAATCGGTCTTCCATATTAGAATTTATGTTGCTCAAAATGGAGCAAGGTACCCTATCCAAGCAGGAAAGGGAAGCGGCCTAGGCAGGGCAAGCGGAGTTGACCTTAGCCAATGGAAGTATGACTAGCCAAGAACGAAGCCAGGCTTAGATCTATCTGAGCTTGGTAGAGTACTAGAGCAAGTAGAAAGAAGAAGAACATCCAAGTCCTCTCCTTATAACTTCCAAAAGCAACTACAAACAAAAAGAGAGGGTTCCTTTTCAGGGATGAGATGTCTTGTTGGCACGCTACAAAGATAGCAACCAGTAAGAGCTTGCACTCCTTGCATTTGAAATGCTAGGCATTATGTATGTTAGAGTATGCTACTACTGAAAGGTAAAGTAGCGGAAAGAGAAGTTGTATAAGTCCTCTCTCTGTAACGTTTTAAAATAGTAAGAGACGGTAAGAGTAGCTGGAGGAATAAGAGAACTCCTAAGACAGATTGGCTTAGGCACCTAAAGAGATAAATAGGTGGCCTGGGGAATTGACATGAAGTTTAAGAGAATGGTATTGGTTCTTGGAATAGTTTTGGGAAATTATCAGTTCGGTGACCAACTGAGAGGAGGTGACTAGACTTAGTCCTATAGTCAAAAGTCTCCCAGAGATCTTAAGAGTATGGTACCACTTTGGGAAGATAAGGACTAGGGATGAGTTGAGGATATAGAAACCTCCTGCGATTGTAAACCGATACCGAGAGAGTACCCATGACTTCCTTCCAGAAAACCTTATCATTAATTAGGCTGGATTCAATTTCCTTCCGATTGACAGAGGAAAGCCAAAGTTAGAGGAGTTAGAGCCATAAGACCTGAAAAAGAGACATCCAGGCTAGCTCTAGATACAGAAAGAACCTATGTGATACAGAGATAGACTAGGTATTGACAGATAAATCCTTAAGATGAGGCGAGAGACCAGAATGTAAGCAGAAAAGACCAGACTAAAGATAGATCAAGAAAGGGATCTAAGACAGCAAAGTACCAGGGTTGAGCCTATCAAAATCAGTGCCTCAGTTTCCCGTCAACACTGTTCAATTAAGCGTGCCTAGGCAAGAGTAACCCAGTGATAAGTAACCTCTGGGAAGTAATGTAAGAGGGTGCAAAAGCCAAAAATGTTAGCCATTTTGGCAAGAATGCACTAAGTCTAGCAGATAATGGAAGATGAAAGTTAGGGAAGCTGTTAGGCTACCGAGTGCCCTAAGCAGTATGGTTTCAAACTAAGACCCGAGATTTACTTGAAGTTTTAGAGGTCCTTATGAAAGAAATGGACACTACTCTCAACTTCAGTATAGCCTACCATCCTGAGACGGATGGGTAGACACAAAAAAATGATATGGATGTTAGAAGATATGCTACACGCATATGTGCTTGATTTCAGCGGTAACTAGGGTATGTACTTACCATTAGCCGAATTCGCTTAAGATGATAGTTTGCATGTAAGTGTTTTGAATGGCGCCATATGAAGCACTCTATGGGAGGAAGTGTAGACCTCCCTTGTACTGGATAGAGCTCAATGAAAGAAGTAAGTATGGTCCTAGTTTAGGGATCAGACTTCCCAATAGATTAAAGTTATTCAACAAAAACTTCTGACGACCCAAAGTAGACAAAAGAGCTACTCAGACATTAAAGGAGACTGTTAAAGATTGAGGTTGGTGTTTAAAGTGTAACCAACAACAGAAGTCAGTTGATCCCTAAAGTTTAAGAAGTTAAGTTCAAACTACGGTGGACCGTTTCAAATTTTGTCCAAGACTGGACCAGCAGATTAAAAGTGACCCTTCCCTCAAATATAAGTTAAATTTAGGATGTCTTCTATAACTCCCAATGAAAGACGTACCATCTAGACCCTACACATGTCATAAGCTATGATGACATTGTGCTCTGAGACATCCCGTCTTTGAGATCAGACTAAAGCGAATTATGGATT
Source organism: Neltuma alba (assembly GCF_004799145.2). Lineage (NCBI taxonomy): Eukaryota > Viridiplantae > Streptophyta > Magnoliopsida > Fabales > Fabaceae > Neltuma > Neltuma alba. The sequence continues at coordinate 288,438 of NW_021636231.1, read as the reverse complement.
AGAAAGTTGAACAGCTGAGAAAGAGGTAGTTTTCACTAGTCGAGGTTGTCTGGAAAGGTCTTACATTAGAAAAAGCTACAAGGGAGATGGAGACTAAGATAGAGGAAAAGTATCCTGAACTTTTTCAATGAGATGTGCTTCAAATTTCGAGGACGAAATTTATTTAGAGGAGGAGAAATGTCACATCCAGTAATATGGCATTTAGGAATAAGGATATTCCTAAATAATTAAGGGTCAAAAATGACAAGGAGAAATAGAAGAATTTTGGTCAAAAATAATTATTATAATTTTCCAAGCCAATTATGAAAAGTTTGACTAATTAAAGAAAATTGGTCAAAAATAATTATGGAAAAATATTTCCAAGCCTTAGAAATTAAGGAAAAATAAGGAAAATTTCCTTGAGAATTATATGGTATTTTAAAATTGGTCTTATGACCAAATTGCCCTTAGAGAAATTACAAAGGAATTTAAGGGCAATTTAAGCTAGTTTAAGGTCCTTTATTTGGAAAATTCCAAATAAATATTTTTAAGGAGGATAAAATCCCAAGAAAATTCCTATGATATCCCAAGGAATTATAAGAGATTATGGAATTAAAAGAAGACCCTCAAGTATCCAAGATTTTTTCTAATTTCTTTGAAAAGAGGAAAAATCACTAAAGAGGAGGAAAATAGTTTTCCTTTTTATTTAATTATTGGCAAATTAAATTTGAGACAAAGAGGGCAATTTGGGAAGATAAAAATGAGGAGAATAATTTATGAATCTTATAGAAAATAATTACAGAGGTTAGAGTACTATAATTATAGAAAAGAAGTTAAACCCGAAATAAAAGTGCACCGATAAAGTGTTAATCAGAGTCTTGCACTTTGCTTGGCCCATAAGTTGCCACTTGTCAAGCCTTCAATGGATGGTAATTAAAGCTTTCCAAGTGTCAAGCTGCCAATGAAGAGGATCTTGACTTTGGAATTTAATTATATTATGATTTAAGTTAATTAAGAGAAATAATTAAGACTAAGTAGGCTTATGACACTTGGCACATTATTAATGATGGTTGGTGGGATATTTTGTGTGCATTGAATGAGTTCATCCTTCCCCCTAAATCTGATCAATGTTTCGGCCAAGCAAGAAGAAAAGGGAAAAGAGAGAGTTCAAGGGAGAACCAAGGAGAAAGGCATCAACTTTAAGCATACAAGTGAGATCCAAGGTAAGTTTTTGGTTTTAAGTTGTTCCTTGCCTTGTTTGCTTGAGTTGTATGGTTGAAATTTCTGGTTCTCTTCCTCTTTGAGTGCTGGCCGAAATGCTTCTTATGTAGAGGAGGGAGTTTGGTTGTTAGATCTTGCTAGAACACTTCAAAGTATGGTAGATCCTAGTGGTTACAAGAGTTTGTAAGTTGATTTTGAAGTGTTTTCTTTGCTATGTTGCTTGAGTTCCATTTCGACCAAAGCAAGATTTGAACCCTAGGATTTGTTTTTCAAAGTTTTGAGGCTTCCATTGTGTTCAAAATAGAAAATAGTATAGGGTAAACCTAAAGAGCAAGTGTTGGAAGCTATAGAATCAAAGTTGCAATTTTTGGATTCTTAACCCAAATGGTTCGGTCAAGCTGAAACTGAAAGAAGGAAATTTATTTTGTCAAATCCAAGTAGATATTTAGAATCTACATGAAAAATCATGTAAGAATGAGTCAAGAGGGAATTTTTAGGGTTTATGGAAACCAACTCTAAAAATTCAAGAATAAAGATTGAAGCTTTAAGGGGTTTAGGAATTACTTGAGTTATGTTATTGATTCTTATGTGGAATGGTTGATGATTCTTGCTGTCCCTTTTTGGATTGCCATACTAGGGTTTGGCATTTGTGGAAGCAAGAAAGACGAACAAGAAAATCAAAGAGCATTGGATTAAGGTAGTAAGATTTAATTGCGTAGCTATATGTGCTATTATGTGGTTGAACTAAATGATGATGATGATGATGATTGTGTAGCTATACTCCTTGCTTTATGTGCCTTGGATATTGCATGTTAGAATGCTACATGTATGAGGTAAAGTAGTTCCCTATTAATAGCAAAAGGTTGAAATACTTGTAATTGATGCATGTTAATGTTTTGGTTAATTGATCTTGCTACAAGGATTTCTTAAAATCTCATCCCCTAAATATAATCTACATTTTAGGACCTGAAACTCCCAAGAACAAGCTGCAGATTAGAGGCTAAATTATGGTGTCATACCATAAAAATTCGCGGACATTTGGTTATGTATAAATATCAATGGTTGGTGCTGTAATCTCTAAGTAGGACGTCAGTTTAGAGACATGTTTTATTAAGTTACCAAACGAATTTCTACACAAAATTTGGTATACTTAAAGTTCACATCCTGAGCTTCAAATTGATAGGCAGCACGTTAAAAATGACTAACTACAAAATTTTTAATGGTTTTTCAAACTTAAGGTTCAGATCTGGGAAAAAGGATTTTTGTCAAATAGACAGAGGTGAATTTCACAAAAACCTGACACTTTTTCAAATAGAATTGGTTCATAAGCTTATTTTTCCTTGAAAGAGGATTCAAAGATATTTTTATAGAATTTTGAACCACTCCATTTCAATTTTTTTAGATTAAGTTATGGATTTTTGAAGTTGGGCCAGAAAACTGGATTTTTACCCAATGAACAGTAAAAATCCGAAAATCAGCGTTTTTCATGAAATTTTGAGCCCAAAACCATCCAATGTAGTCTAAAATAGTTTTAATTAAACTCTAAGTGGATCCAATAGTAAGGTGTGACACAATGACATTTATTTTTTAATATTATTCTTCAAATTAGTTGTGATTTATGAAAGCAAAGGGAAACACCTTTTTTTTAAAAAAAAATTTCAACTTGTTAGAGGCCGATTTGCTGAAGCACCAAATAATGCATTTACACTTTCATGAGAATGACCAGCGTTGAAGAAGTGTTACATTTTTATTTTGTCATAATAATAAATCTTTTGTAATATTTGTAGACTTATAGGATAACAAATCTTTTGATGGGAGTGACCATATAGTACAGTCAGCCTAGTTTGTTTCCGAGTAATAATTTAAGGACGTTTTGGGAAAAAACTCCGAAAGGATCGACCATTAGTAAACAAAGACTAAGCATGTTAATTTTTTTTAATGACTCTTTTGTCAGATTTAGGGATAGTTTTCTACTTTAGTGCGTTCAAATTTTTTTATTATATCATAATACCTTATAACATTCTTAATTAATAATATGAGCATTTCTCGTGTTTGACGACTTTCTTGTTCCCTGCGTTTAGTTTTCCACGCCTCTCCCTTGTATGGTATGTACCCAGCTAGGTTTGGGGAAAAAAACATGGGAAAATTACATACAGATCCCACATAAGAGATTTTATTTATCTAAAGTCCCATGAAATGTCAAAATTACTGACAGGTCCCAAGGGACCTTAGAGTAATATATTCTATTTGTAAAATGACGTGACTACCCCTCACATTCTAAATTCACATTTGCTTTGTCATTGCGATTTACAACCTCAGCAGCGATTATTAACAACCCAATGAGAAATTGTTAACAACCTAAGTAGTATCTATTAACAACTTACTTTATAAGATCACATAACCTCCACATAAGATTAAATTATAACCAAATAGTATAATACAACAATTTTAACACTAAAATGGGAAGCTTTTTGAAATCATTAAGAATTTTAACTAAACCCAATACGATTATAGCAAAATTTTAATACAGAGATCCATTGACAACCTCAACGATGCGTATTAATAACTTAAGGAGAACTGTTAACAACCTTAGCAGTGTCTGTTAACAACTAACTTTATAGGATAATATAACATGTAACAACTATATAAGATTAACTTTAACACTATTTAGTTATAATTTAGACAACTATATAAGATTAACTTTAATACTATTTAGTTATAATTTAGTTAGTTATAGTTATATGTTATATTATCCTATAAAGTCAGTTGTTAATAGACACTGCTAAGGTTGTTAACAATTCTCCTTAGGTTATTAATACTCAACGTTGAGGTTGTCAATGGATCTCGGCATTAAAATTTTACTATAATCCTAGCAGATCTAGTTAAAGTTATTAATGGCCTCGAAAAGCTTCCCATTTTAGTGTTAAAATTGTTGTATGATACTATTTGGTTATAATTTACTCTTATGTGGAGGTTATGTGATCTTATAAAGTAAGTTGTTAACAGATACTGCTTAGGTTGTTAACATCTTCTCATTTGGTTGTTAATAGTCGCTGTTGAGGTTGTAAATAATAATAACAGAACAAATGTGAAATTAGAATGTGAGGGGCAGTAAGGTCATTTTACAAATAGAATATATTACTCTTAGGTCCCTTGGGACCTGTCAGTAATTTTGACATTTCGTGGGACCTTAGATGAATAAAATCTCTTCTGTGAAACCTGTGTGTAATTTTTCCAAAAAACATTGCTAAGGAAATGTCATTATTCCTGAACCATTTCTTTTTTTTTTCCCCTTCTTTTAATACTCTTTTAGTCCTATTTAATAAATGAATGGAAAAAGTGACTTGGGTACTCCTTGGAAAAATAACAGTAGAAAATAGTTGCCTTCATGTTAAAAAAAGGTTATGATATATAGAGCCTATTGCTCTATCAGCAGCAAAGATACAGCCAGAAAAGTGAAGCCGCGTGAAGATTAGTAAGTAAAGCGAGTCTTCAAAGACTTGTACACTCAGAAGCGGCCAAATAATAATAAAATAAAATTAATCAAATCAGCTTGGTTTAGACGTCTCAATATTGCAGAAATGACACGTAGCAAGCAATTTGATGGGGTGTTTGGATAAAATCAAAACATAGTTTTAAAAATACTTTTACGATATATGAAATAAATATGTGAAGGAGTTTATCTTGATTTATGAAAAAATATTTTGAAGGAAGCCAAACACCCCCTGAATCAAGAAAATATATTAAGTTTAGGAAAATGACAATTTTTTTTGTCTGATGAAAAATAACATTTAGGGTTGCCGAATATGTAAAATCAAAGATTAAAAAGCTTGAAAATTTAATGGCAAATATTCTCTTCTTGTTTTTTGTTTTTTTCCCCCCAGAATCAATAACGTGGGTGTGTGTATAATTGTCTAGTATACTAGAGATTTTTAATGTTCATTCATCGTTGATTAAGCTTTTGTTTACTTGAAAGAGCTTACTGTTCGATTTGTATTCACTGACATCCTTTTGTGAGGCATTTGGAGGGAGGTTTTATTGATCATTTTATTAATTATTTATTTCAATTTTTTCTTTTTCTGCCTGTTTAATATTATTAAGGTAGCAAAGCATGAAATTTTTTAAGGATACATTTGTTAAGGACAAAATAAAAAACTTCTCACTGCTGCTACCATAGAAAAGTAGAAAGCTTCTAAAGATATATTTCTTCCAGATCTTTTTACAGGTTACACTTTGTTCAATAAAGTTGAGTTTTCCATATGTAGAGCCGGAAAAACAGGCCGAGCCTATCAAGCCGGCCCGTTTAGACCCTAAAATTATGAGGGCCGGGTTTAAAATTTTTCCCCTCAAATGGGAAATAAGTCATGGAGGGCCGAGAGCTTAAAAAGGCCGGCTTTGGAGGGCCGGCCTGTTTAGGCCTTTTTATAATTTTTGTTGGTTTTTTTAAATTTTTTTATATAATTATAATATTATTAATTTTTTACATTGTTAATAATATTTCAAATATTTAGTTATTATTATCATTTTAAAATTAAATTTTACAGAATGATTTGATTTATTTAGTTTTAAACAATAATTTATCCAATTAAATTTTAAAAATGGGTTAATTTGGACTTTAATAATAATTTGATTTATATTATATGCGTTGATATTTTTAAACTATATATATTTGATAATAGAGTATTTTTATACTTATATAACTTGTGATCTTATAATTTGAATTAGAAATTCATGAGTTTCAACAACAATATTTCTCACATTAAAGTAAAATAATAGTTATATTGCAAAATTTAAAAGTAAAATTCCTATAAAGAAGAAAAAATTGATATTTTTGTTACGAAAGAAAAGCATACTTATGAAGAAGAGTAATTGATTATAGTGATGATGAAATTTCAAAATATTAATGATAGTATTTATTTATTGCACAATTGCACTATAGATAAAACTTTTGGATGTTGTTATCTTGGTAATGAATGTTTTAGATGTTGATGGATATTTATATATGATGATATTATGTATTTGTGACTTAATTTTATTCATATTTATGTTTTTTATTAACAATTTCATTAGTTTATTTTTATTTTTTATAAAAAATATGAGAAATATAAAAAAGGGAGAATTACAATGAGGTCCCAAGTAAGGAAAACAATTAAAAAACAAGTCCTATAAGTTGTCATTCTTACCATAAGACTTGTTATTATAGGCTGTTGAGGTTGTTATTGGGACTTTTTGGTTAGTATTTTTCTTCTATGGGACTTAATTGTAATTCCCCCTATAAAAAATAACATTTTTTTCTTAAACGGGTCAAAAGCCTGTGGGCCGGCCCGGAGTCCTGCAGCTTAAAGGCCGGGCCTAGCAAATTGGGGTATTTTTATGGGACTTAATTGTAATTCCCCCTATAAAAAATAACATTTTTTTCTTAAACAGGTCAAAAGCCTGTGGGCCGGCCTGGAGTCCTGTAGCTTAAAGGCCGGGCTTAGCAAATTGGGGTATTTTTGAAATTTCAGTCTTGGAGGGCCAGCTCTTTTAAACCCGCCAACCCTGAAGGGCCGGCCCTGATTTCCACCTCTATCCATATGTTTGTTCTTTTTCATTTTTTTGCCAAGAAATTTTTCATGTTATTTGATGATTTTTCCTTTGTTTTATCAATAACAGCAATAATTATTATAATAGTAATAATAATTTTTCATTATTATCTCATTTAGAGGAATAAAGAGTGCACAGTGAAACCATGATTAATTTTAGATTGAGCTTGATGACTTGTACGGAGGCATTCTAATGATCACCTTTTCCCTTTGAACTAAGATATGTGTGTTTCTGCCGCATGAAAATAATTAAAATTCTTAATCTCTTATTTTAAGAAAACATCACAAAAAAAGACTGTAAAATTTAAAAAATTGTAAATAAGGACCCATCCATAAAAATTATTATCAAGACTTATATTATTATTGTCAAAACCCATAGTAATGTTGTAACAGGCTCTTATTTGTAATTTTTTAATTTTTACGGTCTTTTTTACGATTTTTCTTATTTTAATGACACTTATTTTATCTATTTCTTCACATTAGTTTTGATTTATCATTTATGAAAGCAAATGGAAACATTTTTTTTTTCCAAATTTCAACTCGGGGGAGGGTATTCTGGTGCCTCAGATAATGCAGTCCAATTCGCATTTTTCTTTTGTCATATTTATAGAATAGAAGCTATAATTGCTGGTAAAAAAAAGAAGAAGCTATAATTATTTTAACTTGGTCGGTCCGCATGCTAGTCACTAATATAAATATAAAATTCATTTTATAATATAATTTATATTATAAAATAAATTTTATATTTAAAATTGAAGGAGTATTTAAATAATGCATCTTTTGTCATTTTTTTGACTTGACATCTTTTTTCATTTTTTTTTTTTTGGCCTTGATCTTTTGTCATATTTGAGACTTATAGGATAACGAATCTTTTGATAGTGGCCTCGCGGTACTTGTTCGCTATCGATCTCTCGCCAGTATTTAGCCTTAGACGGAATTTACCGCCCGATTGGGGCTGCATTCCCAAACAACCCGACTCGCCGACAGCGCCTCGTGGTGCGACAGGGTCTGGGCATGACGGGGCTCTCACCCTCTCCGGCGCCCCCTTCCAGGGGATTTGGACCCGGTCTGCCGCTGAGGACGCTTCTCCAGTATTAAAATACAATCAGTCTAGTTTATTTCCTAGCAATAATTTAAGGACATTTCCAAAAAAAAAAAAAAAAGAACGCCGAACGACTAAAGGTTAGTAAACAAAGACTTATCATGTTTATTTTTTTAATGATTCTTTCGTCCTTCAGAAATGATTTTCTATTTTAAAGCGTTCACAGGCACAAATACAACAGCTCATTCGGCACAAGGAAAATGAAAAGAAAAAAATTTTTTAATGAACTCAATGTAAAAGAAATAAAAAAATAATGTTATAAAATTTTTAAATTTTTTGAAAAAATGATAAAAAAAGAAGCTAAAAATTATTAAATACTAAATAAAAAATGTCAATAAAAATTTGTTATTATTTATAAATTTAATGTTATCAACACGAAATAAAGTATTGTTACTAACTGATTCAAAATTTAACAATTTTTAACTTTTTTTAGTCTTTTTTTTCAATTTTTTTATCCTTCTTTCCTCGTCAATTTCCTCGCATTAAAAGTCATACCTAGTAGACTAGCTGTGATTTATGGGAGATGGTGCTGCGCAATTTCTGAGTTCAACTTAGAAGGACCTTCACTAGGAATAAATAATGTCTCGCCACACCCAAAAGGAAGAGTTAGGTGCTGGAAGTCATGTTGACTCGAAATTAAAAGTAGGAAAAATCCTAAAAAAATTTCCGATTTTAAATAAATCTTTTGTAATATTTGTAGACTTATAGGATAACAAATCTTTTGATAGTAGTGACCATATAATCAGCCTAGTTTGTTTCTTAGGAATATTTTAATGATTCTTTTGTCATATTTAGAGATAATATTCTACTTTAGTGCATTCACAAGCACTTGGTACCAGGGTTGGGTTTCCCATCAAGCAGATTAGCTGTAATCAACCTAGTTTGTTTCCTAGGAATATTTTAATGATTCTTTTGTCATATTTAGAGATAATATTCTACTTTAGTGAGTTCACAAGCACTTGGTACAAGGGTTGGGTTCCCCATCAAGCAGATTAGCTGTAATCAGCCTAGTTTGTTTCCTAGGAATATTTTAATGATTCTTTTGTCATATTTAGAGATAATATTCTACTTTAGTGCGTTCACAAGCACTTGATACAAGGGTTGGGTTCCCCATCAAACAGATTAGCTGCGATTTGTGGAAGAAAGTGACCACAAAGTTCAATTTGGGTTGTACCAAAAAAAAAAAAGAAGTTCAATTTGGGGGGACCTTCTTCAATAAGTAATAGCTCGCCACCTAAAATTTACGGACCCGGGGGGGTGGAAGCTCCCCTACCTAAAAGGGCTCGGTATTGCCGTGTTGGGAGTGGGACTTGTGTTCACATAAAATACAAAATAAATCGTATTTTCATATTAGGTTAAAGTTATACTCAGTAATATATCTAATATTTTAAAGTATTTTTTTAAAATATATCCAGCATTACCCTAAAATATTTTTTTTAGATATATCCACCACCATAAAATATTTTTTTGGTACATCCAGTATTAAGGTAATTTTTTTTAAGATGCTGCATGTACCTGAAAAATACGGTGCTAAATATATTGCAAAATATTTTAGGGTATTAGATATATCTTAAAAAATATTTTGAAGTATTACATGCACCTTAACCTTATATATTATAAGTAAATTTTAGATAAAAAAATTAGATATAAATGGATCTAATTAAAATGTTACGAAAAAAATGTTTTACATTATTTTTTAAATATTATCCTCTATAGTTAGTGTGGAAAGTATGGTCTAAATGACATCTTCTTTTTGCCGACCTAAATGACATATTTTACCCTAGTACTAACGAGATTTACAACTTTTTTTTTTAAATCAATACAACTCCAATCTAATCAAATATAAAAAAAGTATATTATGACATTATGGGAATGTTGATTGTTCCGCGAGAGTATCTTTCAATATTTTTATTATCTCATAATACCTTGTCTTATTCTCGTGTCTGATGATTTTCTTGTTTCCTGCGTTTTCTTTTGGAAGAATTACAATAAGATTCTATGCAAGAAAAAAATTACAAAATAAGTCCTAAAAATTGTTATTCTTTACTTTAGAACTTGTCATTACAAGCTGTTCAGATTGTTATTGAATCTTTTAGTAATTATTTCTCTTATATGAGATTTGATTATAATTCTCTCTTTTCTTTTCCACTTGTCTCTCTTGTATAGTATGTACTGCTAGGATTGGGAAAAAAGAAAACACTGCTAGGGAATATTGACAAGATTATATAAGCAGCTCCAGATCATAAAAGCAATCAAACTTGCTTCCTCACACTGAAGTTAACAATTTGTTTCCGAATATACTCTTATTTGTGCGTGAAAATGATAAGTGAGAGAGAATAGTTGGAAGTAAACATGAGAGAAAGTGAGCGAAGGGGGAGAAAAAAAAACAGAGAGACATGTAATTAATTGGGATTAAAAATAAAAAAATGCATTAAATTTTTAGGCAAATACAAAATGTTACTTGTATGTAAGATCAGCCTTGGATTAAAAAAAAAATGTTACTTATATGACAGGAAGGAGTAATAGCTTGTTTCACTTCTCCGTCAACTTCAACTATCTTCCTCAGTTCCTTCATTGTAGCTCTTTTCTTCCCCTCTTCTTGGCAGCAAGAATGGAAGATGAGGATAAATGTGTTTTTTATCTCATCTTTGTTTGAATTTGAATCTTGCTTTTTTTCTTCTTAAATTTTCATAATATGCTTAACATAAATTTAAAACTTATTTTCAATCTCAATCCCATTCTCTTCTTCTAAAATTCAATCCAGCATATAAAACAAGGTCTTAGTGTGATAGTAGTAACCACGTAATAAAATATAATTAGCCTTGTTTATTTCCTCAAAGGACGTTTCAAAAAATCATCTAAGGACTGAAGATTAGTAAAGAAAGATGTGCAGGTTGATTTTTTTTAACATTATAAATCATGTGTTTTCTTATATGATTTATTTTATTTGTAAATTTCAGGTATATCAACAAAAAAACTAAATTTCAGGTAAAAATATTATATATAAATGGATTTAATTTAGATGTAGAAGAAATAGGAAAAATATATTTTACATTTTTTCAGATATTGCAGGGATGGTATAATAAGCAGGTTAAATTTTAAAAAAAAATAGTAGAAGTTTAGGAAAATAACAATATTTTTGTCTGAAAATCACATTTACTCATTTAGGTTCTTAAATTTTTAAGGACTAAAAAAAACAATAAATGAAACTTCAATCAACTGCGTGGGCCTCCTTTTCTTGTCCTGCTATTATTGCAAAGTGACAAAAACATACAGTATCTTATTTTACTAGCTTTTGAAATCATATAAATCGAGCCCGCCTATATCATTTCATCTGCCTTGCTGTGCAAGTTTGCGAGCATTTCACTGTTTTCAGAAATATCACTCATTCCCGAAGAGATCATGGCCGAAGCTCTTCTCTCTGCTGTTTTCAATGTGCTTTTGGAGAGGTTAACGCCTGAGCTGACAGATTGGATCAACAAAATCGGAGGAAAGAAGCTGGATCACAAGTTACTTAATCATTTGAAGCCATCCTTGATTGCTGCAAGAGCTGTGCTCCTTGATGCTGAACTCAAACAATTCAGTAAGGGTCAGCCTGTGAAAGATTGGCTGAATGAACTCAAAGATTCTGTTTATGACCTGGAAGACTTGATGGATGAAATTGCCACCCGAGCTGCCACTCAGAAACAGGTGCGCTATTTCTCCTTTGCTTCTTTTAGTTTTCGTGATACAAGCATGGCAAATAAGTTAGAAGATGTGATTGATAGAGTTGAAAAACTTGTGGGACAAATAAACGCCCTTGGTTTGAAGAAGAGCACTGGAATGTATCCGGAAACTTTGTCATGGAGGCCTCCAGTTACATCTCACGTGGAAGTCTCTAAAGTGTACGGAAGGAAGAAAGAAAAAGAAGATATAATTAAGCTGATGTTTAGTGGTGAGGGTGGACCTTTGTCTGTAATACCCATTGTGGGCATGGGCGGGCTTGGAAAGACTACTGTAGTTAATTTAGTTTATAATGATGAAGATGTGAAGCAAGAGTTTGATCTTAGTATATGGGTTTGTGTTTCTGAAGCATTTGATCTTTTAAAAATAGCACAAACTATGATCAAATCTATCAGTCCTGATTCTGATTGTAATAATATGGATTTGAATCTTCTTCGCTGTCGTCTAGCAGAGAAGATAAAAGGGAAAAAGTTTTTAGTTGTTCTAGATGATTACTGGAATGAAAAATTCACTGATTGGAATACTTTGAAAAATTTGCTTCAAAACGGAGTGGAGGGATGTAAAATTCTAGCCACAACACGCGTAGAGCATGTTGCTTCCATGATTAAAACTATCTCATCATTTTATCCCCTAAAAGGCTTGTCTGAAGAAGATTGTTTGTCAATTTTTGCTGCACATGCTTTCCATTCTAGAGATTCAACAGTGAATTCATGCTTAGAAAAAATTGGAAGAGATGTTGTTAGCAAGTGCAATGGATTACCTTTAGCTGCAAAAGTAATTGGTGGACTTTTTCGATCACGGCCTGACTTTGAAGATTGGAATAGTATATTAAAAAATGGCTTATGGGATTCATCAGACAACGAGATCATTCCATCTTTAAGAGTCAGTTATTATTATCTCCCTCCACATCTAAAACAATGCTTTGCTTATTGTTCTTTATTTCCAAAGAATTATGTATTTGATAAGGATGAATTAATCATGATGTGGATGGCAGAAGGTTTTTTGAGGCCGTCAACAAGAAGCTTGACTTTAGAAGAAGTTGGTTATGGGTATACTAGTGATTTAACTTCAAGATCATTCTTTCAACCCTTACCCAAAAATCACCACTACATCTCACATGGTGGGTATGATATAAGAGATAGGTGCCTTGTCATGCATGATCTCATTCATGACTTAGCAACTCATGTTGCCGGAGACTTCTACTTTAGATTAAGGGAGGATAGAAACGAAATTGGCACCATGACACGCCATTTGTCATGCAACTTTCAAAATTGTCCAGGCTCAGATCATGAAGTTTTCCAAAAATTAAAAGGCTTACGAACATTTATAGGATTTAATTCCTATATTCCTGGGCCTTTTGAAAATGCTTCTCATATTCTATCATCTAACTTGAAGTACCTGCGGACATTGTCACTTAGCCAACTGCATACTTTAAAGATAGTTCCTGAGTCAATTGGAAAATTTGCCCATTTACGTTATTTGAATCTATCTTACACAGGCATTGCAAGTTTGCCTGATTCAATTTGTAAATTGTATAATTTACAGACATTGAAGTTGTCTTGTTGTAAATCTCTCCTGATTCTACCAAGTGACATGCAAAATCTTGTAAATCTGCTCTGTTTGGATCTTTCTTCTTCAAGTATTGCAAGTTTGCCTGACTCATTGTGCAAATTATCCAAGCTACAAACATTGAGGTTGAAACGTTGTCAGTCTCTGGAGTTGCTACCAAGTGATATGCAAGAACTTAAAAATTTGCGGCATCTCGATGTTAGAGACACTAAATTGAAAGAAATGCCAAGGGCGTTGGGTAAATTAAAAGATTTGCAATTTTTAAGTGACTTCATTGTTGGCAAAGAGCATGAGACAGGAATTACGGAATTGGGAGGAATTTCAAAATTGAAGGGTTGGATTATAGTTAGTAAGATAGAGAATGTCAAGAACGAAGATGAAGCTAATGGTGCGAGAATGATGGAGAAGGAGCAAATTGAAACTTTAACATTATCATGGTCGGATTATGGTGCTGCGGAAGATTCAAGCAGTGAGAGAAAAATTTTGGCCAAACTTCAACCTCATCGGGATTTAAAACAATTGGAGGTTAAATATTACAGGGGCACAACATTTCCAAATTGGTTGGGAAGTCCTTCCTACCATAACATGACCTCGTTGCGACTAGAGAATTGCAAAAATTGTTGCATGCTTCCCCCTTTTGGACAGCTCCCTGCTCTGAAGAAATTATATATTATTGGATTAGAACATGTAGAAAGCATTGGTGAGGAGTTTTTGAAGGCTGATGATTGTTCTTCCATGACACCATTTCCATCCCTTGAATATCTTTACTTTTCAAGCATGGCATCCTGGGAACAATGGCTCTCCACTGACATGGCAGCTTTCCCTAAGCTTCGAGAACTCAGAATAACTTCCTGTTGCAATTTAGTTGGAAGTCTACCTTCCCAGTTGCTTTCTTTAGAAACTTTGGATATTAGAATTTGTTCATTGTTTTCTTCTCATATTCCGAGGTGTCCCAAACTTCAGAATTTTGACACATTTGGAAGTAGAAATGTGGTATGGCAAGAGCCAGAGTTACCTCAGGCCCTTTGCACTCTAGATATTTCAGGATGCCAGATGTTGGAATCAATGTTGGAGGCACTCGCTAAGCATTCCCATCTGCAAAAATTAACTATCTATGACAGCCCCAATATTTCAACTTTAATGATTCATTTGCCCCAGTCATTGCAAGAATTATGCGTGTTCGATTGTGAAAATGTTGATTTTGTGATGAGTTCAACTGCTCCTCTCCAAACTCTCCGGTCTATTTGTATTGGGGATTGTAGTTTTGTGAAGTTTATGTCGAATGACATGGAAGGTGTCCTCCCAAATTTAAAAGAGCTAACCATAAAGGATGTTGACATGATGGAAAATTTTCCAGAAGGGGTTCTTGTGCCAAGTTTGAGAAAATTTCATATTAGTTCGTGTAACATGGAGTTCATAATTTCCCATCAAGCAGCGTGGCACCTCCTAAGAAATATCACTCACCTTAGAATTCGAAGTCCATGTGATGAAAGTTATGTCGTCAAGTGTTTTCCAGAGGTGTGTTTTCTTCCTACCAGTCTCACCACTTTGGATCTCGGTTTCTTTTCAAACTTGGAGACATTGAATTGCATGGCACTTCGGCATCTAACCTCTCTCCAAAAACTAAAGATCAGTTTTTGTGAGAAGCTGGACAAAATGTTAGGGGAAAAGCTGCCTGCTTCTTTAAGAGAGCTTACCTTCTTTGCTTGTCCGTTGCTTAAAGACAAATACCACAACAAGGATGAACAACTTTTGCGCCAGATATCCCACATCCCACTCATCAAAATATTATGAGATACGATCATCCACGAGGTATTTATATGTCCACAACCTTGTTCCCAAGTATTATGTTGTGCTTGTTCATATAAATGCATCCAGGACCATTATGCCTACATATAACTGTTTCTCAATATTAATTTTCTTACATTGTTGGAACCACTTCTTACATTGGTTAACCTTTTGGCAATTTTATATGATATTAACAAAATCATTTGTTTTGTTGTTCTTCGGACTCCAGCACGCTCTCTTCCCCTCTCTGTTTTTTTGAACCTCCTTTATCTATTTTTCTTTATCCTGTTTTGGTTTCTTTTTCATCGTGTCTATATATTAATACAAATATATTGAGAAAAACAG
The DNA here is from genome assembly GCF_004799145.2 of Neltuma alba. Lineage (NCBI taxonomy): Eukaryota > Viridiplantae > Streptophyta > Magnoliopsida > Fabales > Fabaceae > Neltuma > Neltuma alba. Next base: position 273,126 of record NW_021636231.1, on the reverse strand, counting down.
CATGATTACCATCTTAAGATATATTTAAATAATTGTTTTTTAAGAGATTATTGAGCAACAATTACGTGCGAGTTTTTTAAAACCTGAACTGAAAAATGCTCCTTGCTGATTTGCATCTTGACAAAATCATTTTTATGAGCTCGAATACAACAATTACAATTGATTTCGGCATTACTTGTGTTTAGTTTATGTTTCTGTAATATAACATGTTGTATATATTTAAATAGTAATTTTATATTCTGTTTGTGTTAGTCTCCTAATGAAATTTAGATGACTATAATTTGCAACTTCATGAATTAAAATAAGGTAGCAATCTCATGTGTTTATATTAAATTAAATTATTATGAATATTTGATGACAGTATACAATGATGCAATTCTAGAAAACATTTGATGTGCTTCGGGGCATTAATTCATTACCGTAGCTACTTTAATTACGTATTCCACGCTGAGACATTAACGATCTCAACGCTGTCCATTATATTTACAATTTCATTACTCCAAATATTAGTTTAGTAATCCACTTGGTCTCAAATTTATGCAGGGATGAGGCTTCAAAGTTTTGTGTTTTGTGTCTCACACATTATTCAATCGTGTAATGGGAAATTATTCACAAATAGTTATCATGAAGGTACACTTCTTGACAAATTCCCATCTATATAACAGATACCATTTCTTTCTCTGTTTTTTTTTTTTTTAATAATTAATCTTAGTTTGATTGAGTTTTTCTTCTTATGGGGTTGTTGCAGGTAGAGTCCAAAATGGTCCGTTAGTTCTAACTGAAAAAGGAAACACAGAGTGCTTCTTCTTCTTCTCAAAGTGTAGTGCTCTAATTAAGATCCTTCATATATTCATTCCTACTCTGAAGAGGTCTAAACCGAACCAGAGCCTTTGATTTCTTCTTTCTCTGGTAATCTGCTTGTTCAATTATTCTGTCCTATATTTGCTTTGGTTTTGATTAACTTGTTAGCAAGTTCCTTGAGGATAATGGATTGCCATTTTCATTTTTTTTAATCTCTCGTGTTGTCTCTGAACTTCCCTTTCATATGCTTAAATCGTAGCATCAGCAAGAGGGACAGAGAGGGATTTGCAGACTCGAACCTGCACTGAGAAGAAATCCATCATCTTGGCTTCTTGACAAAAAATTCTCCGATTTGCTAGGAGTGTCCTTTGTCTGATTCGTCTGCATCAATTCTTTTTCCACTTTTGAAGATACTTGTTGGGTGACTGTGTGCTATACATCTGTATAATGTTTTCCTTTATTGTTTTTTTCATTTTAGGTTTGGTGTATGCATGATAGGAGGATGAGTTATGTATAATGTATTATGAATATTCATTACTTATGAAAATTCTCAAGCTTCATGCTTGGGGAGAGGATGTAGGATTCAATTTTTTGAATCTGAACCTCTATATATCATGGTGTCATCTTATTTTATTTTCTTTTTATAATTTCACATCATCAAAAAGATTATATGTTAAAAAGTAAGTAATTAGGGATATCACTTTGTTCAATCAAGTGGACAAGCTTGTTATGTTGAAAAATATATACAGGATTGAAGATAGAGCAGCTATGCCTAAGTTCTAAAGAAAAGTCTTCAATGTGGAAACCGTGTAATGCAAACCTCCGGATTAGTGAAAAGTTTATTGGATTCAAAATAGTTCCATGTAGTAGACTTTTAGAATATACTACTCATTAATATAGAAATTAGATAACTAATTTGAGGATATTAAAAAAATTAGCTAAGTTAATAATTATCAGTGTCAGTTTTTTTAAACTAGCATTTTTAATTGTGTATTGGGTGATTATAATGATGCCTTAGTGATAATTTCTTACAATCAATAGGAATATTTTTGAAATAAAAGATAAAATGAATTGAGATTTTATAATTCGTGACTAACTCTTATATTAAGTGTCGGAGTCGGTAATATAAAGCAAAACTCCTATGTAAATAAACACAAATATATAACGCAGCACATCAAAGGTCTACGCGGTATGGTTCAGCACCGATTGAATTATTTGATCCCACTTGTTGAAATACGCGGAAGAGTTGCTGCTAGGCTAGCCGAAAATCAAAATTGATACTACGGCATATATTCCAAGATTCTAGCCATATGGGGCCATGTAAGTAATTTCACCATTAGATTTAGATATTTTATTATGTAATCAAGACGCTAATCCTTTCCTCAAAAGGCAGCGTGGCTCTCACAGAGATCAATTGTTGCCTACTCTTGCCCTGCGCGAGTGTCTGCATCAAAATATCTCTTCACTCTTACTAATTGTTTCCCCCATCAATTTAACTTTAATTATCGTTCATTTGCATTACTTTTATTTTTTTAAAAACTATATGCAAATCAATTTAAAATAACATTTTATTATTTTGGAAGGTTTTAAGTCATGACCAGAGTGACAAAGTTGGGAAAAAAATTAATGGTATTATTTTTTAAAAAGAAATTATAACTTTTCCCCCACGTCTTTTATTTACTTCTTTTTCCACACCACTTTTCCAGACGTTTTTGACCTTTGTACAACATTATTATTATTATTATTATTATTTTTGCTAAAGTATAAGTATCCTCCTATTGGAGGCAATCCTATTCGAGACATTATCGAACACTAAATGTGGACACCTCTCCCAGCAGAGATTCGAATATTGATTCATCATATTGTAGGAGACTAGTTCTTTCCGCTAAACCCAACCCATGTTGGTTGTACCACATTATTTAACAGGCTGCATCTTGTTTATTTCCTCGGCTAGTTTTGGTATGTTGGGGGATATCATTATTACAGAACCCAATGCTTACATTGCCTTTGCGGGTGAAAGAGTAATTGAGCAAACATTGAATAAAACAGTACCCGAAGGTTCCATGGCCTTAGTTTTGTGGCGGTCCAACCCACCATGCGTTTTTCGTTTTGCTATAGTCCAACCCATCATTCAAGGATTAGTTTTGCACCAAACCTAAGTTATTTTATTTCAAATTTTTTTAACAATTTTTTGCTTTCATAAATATAAAATATTAAATAAAAATATGCTTCTAATTGTTGTTATAGTGTAAAAGAATGAACTTTCAATTTTAAAAAAAATCATAAATAGAAAAATTTTAAATTTAGACTATCTAACTTTAATTTGCAGTTAGGCATCACCACAACAATATTATTCTATTTCTGGGTCTTTCAAGAGCCGAAATTATTACATATGCAATGTTCATCCATACAACAATCTCTACGGGGAAAAAAGATTTAAAGGATATAAAAAAATGAAAATATTTAATAAAAAATATATCAGCAATATAAAGCCAGCTTGACTAATGGTACACAAAGATAGGATGGACTATGGACAGAAGTATGATATTGTTCAATTCCTCATTATGCAATAAAGAAATTTATGTTCGGTCGGAAAAAGAAATTTCTGTAAACATTCATTACTTATAAAATTCTCAAGCTTCATGACTGGGGAGAGGATGTAGGATTTAATTTTTGAATCTGAACCTCTATATATCATGGTGTTATCTTAATTATTTTATTTTATTTTCTTAAGCTTCAAATCATCAAAAAGAATCATATGTTGTAAAGTAATTAGGTTTATCACTTTTTTTCTTCAATCAAGCCGAAAAGCTCGCTCTCATAATAAATATGAATTCCTTTGTAATAAAAATTTCGATTTCTCTCTTTCTTTTCCTTCCTTGCTTCTAAGTATTCTATGCTACTACCTTCAGTCCTTGTAGTAGTTTGATATTCAATTTGGTTTTAAATATAAGACCTCAATCTATTTTGTCTCTCATATTTATTCATTTTTTTCTTAAAGTAGTTCTTGTAGTAGTTGTATATGTTAAAGATTTCATCAAATAGTACTTCTAGCTAATGCATATGATTAGTAAGAGTATTTTAAGAAAAACAGTACCTATTTATTATAAATAACTTAGCTAATTTTCTTAATCTACTCAAATTAGTCAACTAATTCTTATATTAAGGAGTGAAATTAGTATTTAGTATATGCTTATTCTATTGTAGTTCAAGTATTATAGAATATTCAGTGATAGGTAAATTGTTAATATACTAGGATAAAATTACAGTTTTGCGCCAATTTCTGCTTAAAATTAAAATAGTAAAGAAGCTTCCTCTTATGAACAATGCATTTAACAACTAGCTTTTCTAATTTTTCTACGGTGAAAATGTCATTTCCTTTGCAAAAAATAGAAGAAAAAAACTAACCAACAATACATACACACACACAGAGGGGAATAGATAAATAGGATGAAAGGTTCTTGACTACCTATTCTAAAACCTTAGTAACGGCAAAACATACAACATTGGACTATTATTGCTCTTGACACTTTTGAAGCATTACCAAATTACCTGCAGATGACCCTTTTTCTCCCATGATCAATGCAGTTATTTTTAAATGTTACCTCCTCTGCACTGTTAGTTAACGAATCTAATGACCGAGCTATAAAATAACTGCATGTTCACTGCAAAATCATAGTGTACAGAGAGATGTTCCATTGATCGACTTTCATGTGTGCACTTGTTGCATATGTTCTTGTATCCACCTCCATAGCCAGATAGTGGGAACAAAAGAAAAAGCTCCAATGGACATTAAAATATAAATACACGGGCTTTCTTTTTTGAACTGATAGCTATTGCTTTTCAAGCTTGAAAAGAGATAGGCTTTAGCCTTGTTCACTTAGATTCTTGTATCCACCTGTATGTGATGATCCTTAAAACACTTTTCAATTTGATGTAAATTCATGATGCTTTCAATTTGATGTAAATTCTAATTGATAAAAGCGGCAAGGTGCATCATTATTCCAATCAAGAAGGTTTAATTTTACCTTCTTGACTTTGAGATCCTTCAGACTAGATTATGGCCCATCTCATGGGAAAGACGGAAGTATTTGAATTGGTTATATTAATTGGTTGCGATGGGCAAAGATTTTTTTAATCTGTTGGACTGACCCATTTTTGTTGAATTTCCCTGGGCTGTTTGTTTAATTTTGATTGAATGTTACTAACAAGTGTTGGTCCAAGTGGAAGAGACTTGGGCTCCTTAAACATTATGTCTTGGGTTTGATTCTTGGGACGGTATGTATGGAAAAAATACTGTTGGGAGGGGTCCCCGCTACGGTGCACCTGACAGTATCCTGAGAGATTAGTCTCTTACTATTCGGGTGGGAGGATACTCTAGGCAACAAAAAAAAATGGACTGAATGTATTTGAGGAATTTTTTGCTGGCTAAGTGTTCATTTTGATTTGTTTTTTGTGGGCTTTAGAGATAGAAGAAACAGGCGATAGGAAAGGGATAAAAAAAAAAACAAACAAAGTAGTTGGTTTGTTATGAGTTTTCATTTTATCCAACAGAAATTGTGCTTAATAGAATATGCTAGTTTCCTACAATGTGATGAACCACAGTTTGAATCCTCATTAAGAGAGAAGTACTCATATTTAGAACCCGACAGTATTTTAATAGGATTACTTTTAATAAGATGATATATGTAATTAGAAAAATAAATTGTCATTTAAGCTAAAAAATACACTTTTTTTGTTGATTTGAAGTGGGGGTCTGTATTTTGCTGTTTGGTTTTGAAATTCTCTTTTTTTTTTTCCGGGAGATAATATTGCTAGATAAAGAAATTTAGAAGCCAAAGCATGACATTATCTCCACAATGAATGCAAAAACCCAGGTAATTTTGGATCAATCCAAACAGCAAAATTAAAGATGACGAATCAATTTACATGTTAAATTGGAAACTACGAAAATGTGTTTGGCTAAATAAGTGTTTGGCTCTATTAATTTCATTTCATCATTACTATCACTAAATTAGTCCCATTTTTTTGAGCAGACAAGCCCAGATACGTTTACATGCGCAGTTCCAATCCGAAATGTTAGTACTTAGTATCATGAGGACGTCTCTCATGCCACTTGAGCGGCCGGCCGGCCGCTACTGCTCGCTCGGTGCTCGGCTACCAAAGTACTCCTATGTGAGGGAATGACTGTGGTCTAGATAATTTTATTAAATTTTTAATGTGAATTTATTATTTTACTTTTTATTTATTATCATATATATTATTATTTTCTTAAAAAGTATATATTCTTCCTGTTCTCAATATAAGATTTAATTAAATAATTTAAGTGGATTAAAAATATTAGTTAAATTAATTAATTTGATGTATATTTTCTTAAACACCCTAAGTGTCTTTTTTTTTTTTTGGAATGATAGTTACTGGATACAACTTAAACAATCACTACAACAAGAACGAACAACAAAAAACCTAATGTCCTTCATTACTCTCCGCCTCTCTGTAGGCCTAAGTGTTTTTTTATAATTCCCTCATTTCTTTTACTATTTGATTATTGTTGAGAGAATATCAATAGGGTTAATTTAAAAAAAATTGATAAATATATAAAATAGGTTTTATGTATAAAATCAATATTAACTGTTTAATTAGGTCTTAAATCAAAGTAGAAGGAAGATATTAAATAGAAAAAAATCACAAAATTCTAAAATTTTAATATACCAGATTAAAATATTTTTTTTATTCGGATGAAACATAACACAAGTGACTTGGAAAAAAGCATAAGAGAAATAGTCTTTTAGTCCTATTCAATATAGGAATGGGAAAAGTGACTTGGATACTTCCTGGAAAAATAACAATAGGAAAGAGTTGCATTCATGTTAAAAAAAAATAATGATATACAGAGCCTATTAGCAATAAAGACAGAGCTAGAAAAGTGAAGCCGCGTGAAGACTAGTAAACAAAAAGTGAGTCTTCAAGTGGGCGTTTAATTTCAATTTGGGGAGGGACCATCTTGTCTTACTTTTTGTTTGTTAATGATTCTTTCACACATAATTTTCTCGCTTATCGCACTAACGAAGACTTGTACGCTAAGGAAGTGGCCAAACAATAATAAAATAAAATAAATCAAATCCGCATTTGGAGAAACCATCTTGTTTTTTTTTTTTTTGTAATTTATAAATGAAATCTTATAATATTACTACTTCCGGTCCTTAATATAAAACCCTGTTTGACTTTTTGTTTGGTTCTAATTATAAGACCCTAATCCATTTTGTCTCTCATATTTATGTATTTTTTCCCAAGATAGTCCTTCTAATAATGATAGTTCTAGCCAATATATTTAATTAGCAAGGATATTTTAGGAATAACAACACTTATTTATTACAAATAACTAACTTAACTTACTTCCTTAATCTCCTCAAATTAGTCAACTGAGTCTTATAATTAGGACTGAAGGTAGTATTGTTTTTTGTGTTTGTGAAGCTGTGATTTTTTTTGAAGAAGGTGATATGCAATTTCTGAGTTCAATTTGGAGGGACCTTTCTTTAGCTGTAAGTAATACTTCACCGCCTAAAAAGAAGAGTTGGGTATTGATGGAACTGCTTGATATTCATGATAGGAAAAATTCTAAAAAAAGTAATTTCAAATTTAAAAATGACTTTTTTAAATGTTTTTTTTTCACATGCAATGTAATCCTTTTATTTGAAAAATCACCTGACTTTTTTTGTCAAAATGCCTTCTCATTACCTTCGTCGGCCGCTGGTCGCGAGAACTTCAGCACTGATGGCTATGATTTTTTAGGTAAGGTTGACTTTTATGAAGTATGGTAAATAATTAGCAAAAACTAGTGAATAACTAATTAAGTGTTGTAAATATTGTGAAACATTCAAATATGAAATGAGGTGAATTATTTTGTCCAATACAACATAAATGTTCGTCATCTATAAGTATAGACACTCGATATAAGAAGTATTTTTCAGACCTCAGGTTATAGAAACGGGTTTTACAAGTATATTATTGCTTACAAAAAATATACTTATCCGGTTTTTAATATAAAACTTACCTTGTAGTAATGAATCTTATATTAGGTTTTGGAGGGAGTACAATCATTTTTTTTAAATCTTATGCTTTATATATCAGGATTAGAAGGAACAAACTAGGGAGCTTTAAACTTTCAGTCTAACCAAATATTCAAAATTAACAATGATAGGAGATATCATGAGATGTCATAATAGAGATATGGAAAGATAGTCCAATGAGTCAACATTCATATACTATTATAATATATTTAATAATAAAGATATGGACACATATTGAAAAAATTACAATCAAGTCTTAAAAAAATAATTAATAAAAAATCTCAATAACAATTTAAACAGCAGTATGAAAAATAACAATTTCTAAGGCTTATTTTATAATTTTTTTCCCTTAAGATTTCATTATAATCGGCTTTGATGACTTTCTCATTTCGGGTGTTCCCTTTTCCGTCCGTGGTCCCCACATATACACTGCCAGGTTATTATTCCTTAAGACAACATCCTTATTTTTCAAGTTATGATATTTGCTCTAACACTATGGGTTACATTTTAAACTGTGAGTCAATAAGTTTGTGCAAAATGATTTATCGTTATTTGATATGGAGGAATAAATTTTAAAGAAAGAAACTACTTCTTCCATCCTTTTTTATAAACAACATTGAAGCTCATAACGTAAATCAGAATATTAGTTAAAATTAGTTAAAGATAATAAATAGGTAAAAATTAGAAGTTTTTTTTTCTCTAAAATGTCATTATTTATGAGGGAGAGAGATTATAAGAGAAAGTATAAAAAAAATTATTATAATAGAGAGAATTATAGAAGAGAGAGAACGTGTGATGGAGAGATGATGGTTTGGGAAATCCGATAATAAATATATTAAGTATTAAAATAAGTAATTAATAATGACAAAATAGAAAATTTGCTACAAAAATTTAAGATAACTTGCAAATATTATTTATATTTAGAGAAAAGAGAAAGATGACAGTCACTGTTGTCAAACTTACGAGTTGACTCTCCGAGTTTAACGTTTTTACGTTTTCAGCTAACAAAATCGTGTCGACTTATTCTTAAACTCATGATAACTGTAAACTCGGTTAAACTTACGAGTTCATTTACCAAGTTTACCGTTTTTACGTTTTTAGCTTACAAAATCATGTCAACTTGTTCTTAAACTCGTGTTAAATTTTTGAATTTGATTATATTTAGTGGCTTTATATATGATTTTTATTAGAATTTTTTATTGAATATGATAAATTATGAACATTGATAGATATAATTTCAATTATTTAAATTTAAAATATATTTAAATGAAATTGTTCTCATTTTTTATATATTAATTATTTGATTATATACTTGTAATATTAGTTTATTAATAAAAGTAAACTCTTACGAGTTCACGATTCGAGTTTACAATCCGAGTTTATATCATTATCATGAGTTTGTTTAAACTCGCGAGTTTGACAGCCTTGATTGCAGTTATTGTTTATAAAATGGAAAGGAGGGAGTGTGGTTTATTCAGACCGAGCTTGATGGCTTGTATGGGACACCTAAAATGGTCTCTAGATGGATGTCTATTTGACGCATATGTCCTTTATTTCAATGACATTTATTTTTTAATATTATTCTTCAAATTAGTTGTGATTTATGAAAGCAAATGGAAACTTTTTTTTCTTTTTTCTTTTTTAATTTCAACTTGTTAGAGGCGTATTTTCTGAAGCACCAAATAATGCATTTACATTTTCATGAGAATGACCAGCGCTGAAGAAGTGTTACATTTTTATTTTGTCATATTTATGGAATAGAAGGTATAATAAGTATTTTGCTTTGGTCGGCCCACGTGGCCATGCTCATCACTAATCTGTTACTTTATGATATTTAAATAATAAATCTTTTGTAATATTTGTAGACTTATAGGATAACAAATCTTTTGATAGTAGTGACCATATAGCAGAATATAGTCAGCCTAGTTTGTTTCCTAGCAATAATTTAAGGACGTTTTGGTAAAAAACTCTGAACGGATCGACGATTAGTAAACAAAGACTAAGTATGTTAATTTTTTTTAATGATTCTTTTGTGATATTTAGAGATAGTTTTCTACTTTAGTGCGTTCAAATTTTTTATCATCTCATAATACGTTCTAATATTCTTAATTAATAATATGAACATTTCTCGTGTTTGATGACTTTCTAGTTTCTTCCTCCCCGCGTTTTGTTTTCCACGCGTCTCTCTTGTATGGTATATACCCGGCTAGGTTTGGAAAAGAAAACGTTCCTAGGAAATATTACTCTTACCTATTTATAAAACATTTTTAATATATTTTATATAGATCAAGAAAAATTTTAAATTATATTAACTCTTCATTAAAATATAACAACTTTCTAATTTTATCCCTATTTAATATCTATACCTTTAAAAAAATAATTATCTACACTATAATAAATGAAGAACAATGTAGTACATTTATAGTAAAAATTTAATGAAGTAACTTATAAATAAAACAAAAAAAGCTTCTCTTTTTACCTTATAAATAGGACCAGAAGAGTATGTCATTATCTTTGAACCATTTCTTTTTTTCTTTTTTAAATACTCTTTTAAAGGGTGTTTGGATAAAGTTAAATCATGGTTTGAAGAATAGCTTCTAGAGAATAAATTTTATGAAAAAGTGATTCTGATAAAATGAGAGTGTTTGATAGTTGTTATCAGAAGCACTTTTTATATATACAAATAACTAAAAAGGGTACAAGTTAATATAATAATTACATAAAAGATCTATTTTATAATACTTTTTAATTTGAAGGAATAAAATTGTTAATAATATATTTTTTATCAACATAATTAATAATATATAAGATAATTTAATTAATAAATAATTAATATGTGTATATATATTTATAGAAAAATAATTGAGGGGTATTAAAGTTATACTATTGTTGGGATCTACTCTGACAGGCACAATCATGCTTTTTAATTTGAGTCAGAAGAAAAATGAATTCTCTTCTCTTAAAACCATGATTTTAAATTAAAACCATGATTCCGGCTCATAACCATAATTTGTTGATTTTTTTTATTTGGTAAATTTTTGACCCAAACTATGAAATCATGATTTCAGATATTTGTCAAACAGTCTTATTTAATAAATGGACGGGAAAAGTGACTTGGATACTTCTCGGAAAAATAACATTAGAGACCAGCTGCCTTCAAGTTAAAAAAAGGTTACGATATTTAGAGCCTATTACTCTATTAGCAACAAAGACACGGCTAGAAAGGTGAAGCCGCGTGAAGATTAGCAAGCAAAGCGAGTCTTCAAATGTGCGTTTAATTTCAAGTTGGAGGGACCATCTTGTCTTCCTTTTTGTCTTTGACGCGTAATTTTCTAATTTATTGCACTTCCCATGGCTCTGCTTATGGCTAATGAAGACTTGGACACTCAGAAGTGGCCAAATAATAATAAAATAAAATTAATCAAAGCAGCTGGGTTGGGACATCTCGATATTGCAGAAATGGCACGCAGCAAGCAAATTGAATCAATAAAATATATTAAGATTCCCAAATCCCTTTCACTTAGACCATCACTTATCATGTCAGACTGCGCGGGTTGTCCTTTGCAGACAAGTAATTCTACCTCCATTGTGATGGGCCATAAAATTGAGTTTTCCATCTGTTTATTTTTTTTAATTTTTTTGGCCAAGAAATTTTCCATGTTATTTGATGATTTTTCCTCTGTTTTGCCAATAATTATTATATTAGTAATAATAATTTTTCATTATTATTTCATTTAGAGGAATAAAGAGCGCATGGTGAAATTATGATTAATTTAGACTGAGCTTGATGACTTGTATGGAGGCATTCTAATGATGACCTTTTCCCTTTGAACTAGATATGCGTGTGTATATGCAGCATGAAAATAATTAAAATTCTTAATCTCTTATTTTAATGACACTTATTTTTATCTATTTCTTCAAATTAGTTTTGATTTATCATTTATGAAAGCAAATGGAAACATTTTTTTTTTCCAAATTTTGAGCTCGGGGGAGGATATTCTGCTGCCCCAGATAATACAGTCACATTCACATTTTTCTTTTCTAGTTTGTTTCCTGGCAATAATTTAAGGACATTTCACAAAAAAAAAAAAAAAGAAATGCTGAACGACCCAAGATTAGTAAACAAAGACTTATCATGTTAATTTTTTTTAATGATCCTTTCGTCCTTCAGAGATGATTTTCTATTTTTCTGGTAAAAAAAAGAGAGAGATGATTTTCTACTTTGTGCGTTCACAAGAGCAAATACAACAGCGCAATTGGTATGAGGAAAATGAAAAAAAAAATTTAATGAACTCAATTTAAAAAAATTAAGGTTATAAATTTTTAATTTTTTAAAAATAAAACTCATTAAAATTTTTGAAAAAAAATTAGAAAAAAGAAGCTAAAAATTACTAAATACCAAATAAAGAATGTTAACAAAAATTTGTTATTATTTATAAATTTAATTTTATCAATACAAAATAAATTGCTCCCACTAAACCTGATTTAAAATTTAATAATTTTTAATTTTTTTTAGTCATTTTTTCAAAAAATTTTTATCCTTCTTTTCTCTTCAATTTCCTCGCAGCAAAAGTCATACCTAGTAGATTAGCTGTGATTTGTGGGAGATGGTGCTATGCAATTTCTGAGTTCAATTTGGAAGGACCTTCGCCAGGAATAAATAATACCTCACCACACCTAAAAAGAAGAGTTAGGTGTTGGAAGTCATGATGACTCGAAATTCAAAATAGGAAAAATCCTGAAAAAAAATTCTGAATTTAAATAAATCTTTTGTCATATTTGCAGACTCATAGGGTAACAGATCTTTTGATAGTAGTGACCATATAGTAAAATACAATCATCCTGGTTTGTTTTCTAGCAATATTTTAAGGACGTCTAGGGAAAAAATGCTGAAAGGACCGAAGATATGCTAATTTTTTAAATCACTCTTTTGTCATATTCTACTTTAGTGCGTTCACAAGCATTTGGTACAGGGGTTGGGTTCCCCATCAAGCACATTAGCTGCGATTTATGGAAGAAAGTGACCACAAAGTTCAATTTGGAGGGACCTTCTTCAATAAGTAATAGCTCGGGACCTAGGATTTACGGACAAGGGGGGGAAAAAAAACATAGAAAGATGAAGCTCCCCTGCCAATATTTACGGACAAGGGGGGAAAAAAAAAACAAGAAGAAGCTCCCCTACCTAAATTTACGGACAAGGGGAAAAAAAACTCCCCTACCTAAAAGGGCTCGGTGTTGCCGTGTTGGGAGTGGGACTTGTGTTCACATAAAATACAAAATAACTCGTATTTTTATATTAGGTTAAAGTTATATTCAGTAATATATCTAATATTTCAAAGTATTTTTTTAAAATATATTCAGCATTACCTTAAAATATTTTTTAGATATCTCTAACATCATAAAATATTTTTTAATATATCTAGTATTAAGATAATTTTTTTTGAAGATGCTGTATGTAACTGAAAAATACGGTACTAAATATATTGCAAGATACTTTAGGGTATTAGATACACGCTAAAAAATATTTTGGAGTATTAGATCCATCTTAAGTCTTAACCCTCATATATTATAAGTAAATTTTAGATTAAAAAAAAGTTAGATATAAATGGATCTAATTAAAATGTTACGCAAAAAGATGTTTTACATTATTTTTTAAATATTATCTTCTATAGTTAGTGTAGAAAGTATGGTCTAAATGACATCTTCTTTTTGCCAACCTAAATGACATAATTTATTCTAGTACTAATGAGATTTACAACCTTTTTTTTTTTTTATAATCAATACAACTCCAATCCAATTCACGTTTTTGATAATTTTCTTGTTTCCTGCGTTTTCTTTTCCACGCGTCTCTTATTTGTGTACTGCTAGGATCGGGAAAAGAGAGAATACTGCTAGGGAATATTTTTGACAAGATTATATAAGCAGCTCCTGATCATACAAGCAATCAAACTTGCTTCCTCACACTGAAGTTACCAATTTGTTTCCGAATATACTCTTATTTGTGTATGAATAAGTGAGAGAGAGGACCATGAGAGAAAGTGAGCGAAGGGGGGAAAAAAAACCATGAGAGACATGTAATTAATTGGGATTCAAAATAAAAAATGCATTAAATTTTTAGGCACATACAAAATGTTACTCATATATAAGATCAGCGTTAAATAAAAAAAATGTTACTTATATGACAGGAAGGAGTAGTAGCTTGTTTCACTTCACCGTCAACCTCATCCATCTTCCTCAGTTCCTCCATTGTAGCTCTTTTCTACCCCTCTTCTTGGCAGCAAGAATGGGAGATGAGGATAAATGTGTCTTTTATCTCATTTTTGTTTGAATTTGAGTCTTGCTTCTTCTTTTTTTTAAATTTGAATAATATACTTAACATAAATTTAAAACTTATTTTCAATCTCAACCCCAGTCTCTTCTTTTAAAATTCAATCAAGCGAATAAAACAAGGTCATAGTGGGATGAATCTTTTGATAGTAGCTAGTAACCACGTAATAAAATATAATTAGCCTTGTTTATTTCCTCAAAGGACGTTTCAAAAAATCATCTAAGGACTGAAGATTAGTAAAGAAAGATGTGCAGTTTGATTTTTTTTTTTAACATTATAAATCATGTGCTTTCTTAGATGATTTATTTTATTTGTAAATTTCAGGTATATCACTAAAAAAAAAATTTCAGGTAAAAATATTATATATAAATGGATTTAATTTAGATGTAGAAGAAATAGGCAAAATATATTTTACATTTTTGCAGATATTGCAGGGATGGTATAATAAGCAGGTTAAATTAAAAAAAAATAGTAGAAGTTTAGGAAAATAACAATATTTTTGTCTGAAAATAACATTTACTCATTTAGGTTCTTAAATTTTTAAAGACTAAAAAAAACAATAAATGAAACTTCAATCAACTGCGTGGGCCTCCTTTTCTTGTCCTGCTATTATTGCAAAGTGACAAAAACATACAGTATCTTATTTTACTAGCTTTTGAAATCATATAAATCGAGCCCGCCTATATCATTTCATCTGCCTTGCTGTGCAAGTTTGCGAGCATTTCACTGTTTTCAGAAATATCACTCATTGCCGAAGAGATCATGGGCGAAGCTCTTCTCTCTGCTGTTTTCAATGTGCTTTTGGAGAGGTTGACGCCTGAGCTGACAGATTGGATCAACAAAATCGGAGGAAAGAAGCTGGATCACAAGTTACTTAATCATTTGAAGCCAGCCTTGATTGCTGCAAGAGCTGTGCTCCTTGATGCTGAACTCAAACAATTCAGTAAGGGTCAGCCTGTGAAAGATTGGCTGAATGAACTCAAAGATTCTGTTTATGACCTGGAAGACTTGATGGATGAAGTTTCCACCCGAGCTGCCACTCAGAAACAGGTGCGCTATTTCTCCTTTGCTTCTCTTAGTTTGCGTGATACAAGCATGGCAAATAAGTTAGAAGATGTGATTAATAGAGTTGAAAAACTTGTGGGACAAATAAACGCCCTTGATTTGAAGAAGAGCACTGGAACGGATCCGGAAACTTTGTCATGGAGGCCTCGAGATATGGCTTACGTGGAAGTCTCTGAAGTGTGCGGAAGGGAGAAAGAAAAAGAAGATATAATTAAGCTGATGTTTAATGGTGAGGGTGGTCCGTTGTCTGTAATACCCATTGTGGGCATGGGCGGGCTTGGGAAGACTACTGTAGTTAATTTAGTTTATAATGATGAAAATGTGAAGCAAGAGTTTGATCTTAGTATATGGGTTTGTGTTTCTGAAGCATTTGATCTTTTAAAAATAGCACAAAATATGATAAAATATATCAGTCCTGATTCTGATTGTAATAATATGGATTTGAATCTTCTTCGCTGTCGTCTAGCAGAGAAGATAAAAGGGAAAAAGTTTTTAGTTGTTCTAGATGATTACTGGAATGAAAAATTCACTGATTGGAATACTTTGAAAAATTTGCTTCAAAACGGTGTGAAGGGATGTAAAATTCTGGTCACAACACGCATAGAGCATGTTGCTTCCATGATTAAAACTATCTCATCATTTTATCCCCTAAAAGGCTTGTCTGAAGAAGATTGTTGGTCAATTTTTGCTGCACATGCTTTCCATTCTAGAGATTCAAAGGTGAATTCATGCCTAGAAAAAATTAGAAGAGATGTTGTTAGCAAGTGCAATGGATTACCTTTAGCTGCAAAAGTAATTGGGGGACTTTTTCGATCACGGCCTGACTTTGAAGATTGGAATAGTATATTAAAAAATGGCTTATGGGATTCATCAGACAATGAGATCATCCCATCTTTAAGAGTCAGTTATTATTATCTCCCTCCACATCTAAAACAATGCTTTGCTTATTGTTCTTTATTTCCAAAGAATTATACATTTGTTAAGGATGAATTAATCATAATGTGGATGGCAGAAGGTTTTTTGAGGCCGTCAACAAGGGACTTGACTTTAGAAGAAGTTGGTTATGAGTATACTGGTGATTTAACTTCAAGATCATTCTTTCAACCCTTACCCAAAAATCACCACTACATCTCACATGGTGGGTATGATATAAGTGATAGGTGCTTTGTCATGCATGATCTCATTCATGACTTAGCAACTCATGTTGCCGGAGACTTCTACTTTAGATTAAGGGAGGATAGAAACGAAATTGGCACCATGACGCGCCATTTGTCATGCAACTTTCAAAATTGTCTAGGCTCAGATCATGAGGTTTTCCAAAAATTAAAAGGCTTACGAACATTTATAGGATTTAATTCCTATATTCCTGGGTCTTTTGAAAATGCTTCTCATATTCTATCATCAAACCTGAAGTACCTGCGGACGTTGTCACTTAGCCAACTGCATGCTTTAAAGATAGTTCCTGAGTCAATTGGAAAATTTGTCCATTTACGCTATTTGGATCTATCTTGCACAGGCATTGCAAGTTTGCCTGATTCAATCTGTAAATTGTATAATTTACAGACATTGAAGTTGTGTTGGTGTACATCTCTCCTGATTCTACCAAGTGACATGCAAGATCTTGTAAATCTGCTCTGTTTGGATCTTTCTTCATCAAGTATTGCAAGTTTGCCTGACTCATTGTGCAAATTATCCAAGCTGCAAACATTGAGGTTGAAATGTTGTCAGTCTCTGGAGATGCTACCTAATGATATGCAAGAACTTAAAAAGTTGCGACATCTCGATATTAGAGACACTAAATTGAAGGAAATGCCGAGGGGGTTGGGTAAATTAAAAGATTTGCAATTTTTAAGTGACTTCATTGTTGGCAAAGAGCATGAGACAGGAATTACGGAATTGGGAGGAATTTCAAAATTGAAGGGTTGGATTATAGTTAGTAAGATAGAGAATGTCAAGAACGAAGATGAAGCTAATGGTGCGAGAATGATGGAGAAGGAGCAAATTGAAACTTTAACATTATCATGGTCGGATTATGGTGCTGCGGAAGATTCAAGCAGTGAGAGAAAAATTTTGGCCAAACTTCAACCTCATCGGGATTTAAAACAATTGGAGGTTAAATATTACAGGGGCACAACATTTCCAAATTGGTTGGGAAGTCCTTCCTACCATAACATGACCTCGTTGCGACTAGAGAATTGCAAAAATTGTTGCATGCTTCCCCCTTTTGGACAGCTCCCTGCTCTGAAGAAATTATATATTATTGGATTAGAACATGTAGAAAGCATTGGTGAGGAGTTTTTGAAGGCTGATGATTGTTCTTCCATGATAACATTTCCATCCCTTGAATGTCTTTACTTTTCAGACATGGCATCTTGGGAACAATGGCTTTCTATTGACATGGAAGCTTTCCCTAAGCTTCGAGAACTCAGAATATCATTCTGCCCCAAGTTAGTTGGAAGTCTACCTTCCCAGTTGGTTTCTTTAGAAACTTTGGATATTAGATTTTGTTCATTGTTTTGTTCTCGTATTCCATGGTATCCCAAGCTTCGGATTTTACATACTAGTGGAAATGTGGCATGGCAAGAGCCGGAGTTACCTCATGAACTTTCCGCTCTAGATATTTCAGGATGCCAGATGTTGGAATCAGTGTTGGAGGCACTCGCTAAGCATTCCCATCTGCAAAAATTAACTATCCGTGACAGCCCCAATATTTCAACTTTAATGATTCATTTGCCCCAGTCATTACAAGACTTATGTGTATTCTGGTGCAAAAATGTTGATTTTGTGATGAGTTCAACCGCTCCTCTCCAAACTCTCTGGTCTATTCATATTGGGAGTTGTAGTTTTGTGAAGTTTATGTGGGATGACATGGAACGTGTCCTCCCAAATTTAAGAAGGCTAACCATATCGGGTGTTGACAAGAAGGAAGCATTTCCAGAAGGGGTTCTTGTGCCAAGTTTGAGAGAATTTCATATTAGTTTCTGTAACATGGAGTTCATAATGTCCCATCAAGCAGCGTGGCACCTCCTAAGAAATATCACTTGTCTTTGTATTCGAAGTCCACATGATGAAAGTTATGTCGTCAAGTGTTTTCCAGAGGTGTGTTTTCTTCCTACCAGTCTCACCACTTTGGATCTCAGTTTCTTTCAGAACTTGGAGACATTGAATTGCACGGGACTTCAGCACCTAACCTCTCTCCATAAACTAAAGATCGGTTTTTGTGAGAAGCTGGACAAAATGTCAGGGGAAAAGCTGCCTGCTTCTTTAAGAGAGCTTACCTTCTCTGCTTGTCCGTTGCTTGAAGAGAAATACCGCAACAAGGATGAACAACTTTTGCGCCAGATATCCCACATCCCACACATCAAAATATTCTGAGATCCAATCATCCACGAGGTATTTGTATGTCCACAATCTTGTTCCCAAGTATTATGTTTTGCTTGTTCATATAAATGCATCCAGAGACCATTATGCCTACATATAACTGTTTCTCAATATTAATTTTCTTACATCTTTGGAACCACTTCTTACATTGGTTAACGTTTTGGAAATTTTATATGATATTAACAAAATCATTTGCTTTGTTGTTCTTCGGATTCCAGCACGCTCACTTCCCCACTCTGTTTTTTTAAACCTGCTTTAGCTTTTTTTTTTTTATCTTGTTTTTTGGTTTCTTTTTCATCGTGTCTATATATTAACACAAATATATAGAGGAAAACAGCATGATTACCATCTTAAGATATATTTAAATAATTGTTTTTTAAGAGATTATTGAGCACCAATTACGTGCGAGTTTTTTAAAACCTGAACTGAAAAATGCTCCTTGCCGATTTGCATCTTGACAAAATCATTTTTATGAGCTCGAATGATGAAAATGAACAGCAATTACAATTGATTTTGGTATTACTTGTGTTTAGTTTATGTTTCTGTAATATAACATGTTGTATATATTTAAATAGTAATTTTATATTCTGTTTGTGTTAGTCTCCTAATGAAATTTAGATGACTATAATTTGCAACTTCCTGAAATAAAATGAGGTAGCAATCTCATGTGTTTATATTAAATTAAATTATTATGAATATTTGATGGCAGTATATAATGATGCAATTCTATAAAACATTTAATGTTCTTCGGAGCATTAATTCATTACCGTAGCTACTTTAATTACATATTCCACACTGAAACATTAACGATCTCAACGCTGTCCATTGTATTTACAATTTCATCACTCCAAATATTAGTTTAGTAATCCACTTGGTCTTAAATTTATGCAGGGATGAGGCTTCAAAGTTGTGTTTTGTGGCTCACACATTATTCAATCGTGTAATGAGAAATTATTCACAAATAGTTATCATGAAGGTACCCTTCTTGACAAGTTTCCATCTATATAACAGATACCATTGTTTCTCTTTTTTTTTTTTTTTTGGAATCTTAGTTTGATTGAGTTTTTCTTCTTATGGGGTTGTTGCAGGTAGAGTCCAAAATGGTCAGTTAGTTCTAACTGATAAAGGAAACACAGAGTGCTTCTTACTTCTCGAAGTGTAGTGCTCTAATTAAGATCCTTCATATATTCATTTCTACTCTGATTGGTCAGTTAGTTCTAACTGATAAAGGAAACACAGATTGCCGTTTCCATTTTTTTTAATCTCTCTTGTGTTGTCTCTGAACTTCCCTTTCGTATGCTTAAAATGCAGCACCAGGAAGAGGGATGGAAAGGGATTTGCAAACTTGAAACTGGACTAAGAAGAGTAGCTCATTAAAATCTGATGAAGTCCATCATCTTAGCCAGCATCTTGACAAAAAATTCTCTGATCTGCTGGGAGTGTCCTCTGTGTGATTCGTCTGCATTAATTGTTTTTTCACTTTTGAAGGTACTTGTTGGGTGACCGTGTGCCATACATCTGTATATTGTTTTTTCTTTCCTTTTCTTTTCTTTTTCCTTTTGGGTTTGGTGTGCAAATGATAGGAGGATGAGTTATGTATATTGTATTGTGAATATTTATTACTTAAGAAAATTCTCAAGCTTTATGCTTGGGGAGAGGATGTAAGATTCAATTTTTTTGAATCTGAACCTCTATATATCGTGGTGTCATTTTATTTTATTTTCTTTTTATAATTTCAAATCATCAAAAAGATTATATATTGAAAAGTGAGTAATTAGGTAGTAGTATATAACTTTGTTCAATCAAGTGGACAAGCATGTTATGTTAGAAAATATATACAGGAGTGAAGACGGAGCAGCTATGCCTAAGTTATAGGAGTGAAGACGGAGCAGCTATGTCTAAGTTCTAAAGGAAAAGTCTTCAATACCAAAAGCGTGTAACGCAAACCTTTAGATTAGTCAAAAGTTTATTGGGTTCAAAATAGTTCTATGCACCGCACCTTTAGGATATACTACTCATTAGTATAGTTACTAGATAACTAATTTAATGGTATTAAAAAAATTAATTAAATTAATTAATTATTAGTGTCAGTTTTTTTAAATTATCATGTTTAATCATATATATTGGGTCGATTATAATTATCCTTTGGTGATAATTTCTCATAATCAATAGGGATATTTTTAAAAAAATAAGAGGTAAAATAAATTAAGGTGTTATAATTTTTAACAAACTCACATTAAATACCGGGGGCAATAATATAATGCAAAACTGCCATAAACAAACACAAATATATGACACAGCACATCAAAGGTTGGAGAAAATTGTTGCACATATTCCAAGATTAAAGGCTCATACGACAAAAATTGAGGGGCTTATTAGTAATTTCACCATTAGATTTAGATCTTTTGTTATGCAATCGAGACCCTAATCCTTTTCTCAAAAGGCAATGTGGCTCTCACAGAGATCAATTGTTGATTTGTTGCCCCCTCTTGCCTTACGTAAGCGTCTGCATCAAAATATCTCTTCACTTTTTCCGCAATTGATTCCCCCCTCAATTTAGACTTTAATTAACTCTTCGTCACGTTCCTTTGAAGAAATACTTCTCCCTCCTTTATTATAAAATTTTTTTAACTAAATTGTAAAGTTTTTAAAATAGTTAAAATTAATTAATAGTAATTAATATGTAGTAAATACAATTTTTTTGAAATATACCCCTATATATGAATAAGTAATAGTAAGATAAATGAAGAAAGAGAATGTATTAAATTAGGAAGTAAAATAGGTAATAATACATTAAATACTAAAACAAACTCAAAGAAGGTCTTATAAAAAGAGACAAACCGATCTAAAAAATTAGATCTTATAATAAAGGACGGAGTATTATTAAAAAAAAACTAATTTAAATACAAACTCGCTCTTTTGCATTACTTTTATTTTTTAAAAAAATAAATATATGTAAATAAATTTAAAATAACATTTTGTTATTTTGGGAGGTTTTAAGTTATGACCAGAGCGATAAACCAGAGTGATAAAGTTGGGGGAAGATTTATGGTATTATTTTTATAAAAAAACATTATAACTTTTCGCTCACGTCTTTTATTTACTTCTTTTTTCCCCACCACTTTTCCGGACGCTTCTGACCATTGTACCGCATTATTTGACAGGCGGCACCATGTTTGTCTCCCCGCATGATTTCATGGCCCCCGCTGTGTCCCGGTCCAACCTATCATTCAAGGATTAGTTTTGCACCAAATGTAAGGTATTTTATTTCAAATTTTTAACAATTTTTTGTTTTCATAAATATAAAATCTTAAATAAAAATATGCTTCTAATTGTTGTTATCCTGTAAAAGAATGAACTTTCAATTTAAAAAAAATTATAAATAGAAAAGTTTTAAATTTAGACTATCTAACTTTAATTTGCAGTTAGGCATCACGACAACAATATTATTCTATTTCTGGGTCTTTTAAGAGCAGAAATTATTACATATGCAATGTTCATCCATACAATAATCTCTTCGGGGGCAAAAAAATTGAAAGGATATAAAAAATGAAAATGTTTAGTAAAAAATATATCAGCAATATAAAGGCAGCTTGACTAATGGCACACAAGGATAGGATGGAATATGGACAGAAGTATAATATTGTTCAATTCCTCATTATGCAATAAAGAAATTTATATTCGTTCCAAAAAAGAAAAAAATGACAAAAAAAGAAATTAAAAATTACTAAATCTAAAAACAGGTTTTATAACAATATTTTATTTAGTGTTGACAATAATAAGTTATAAATGATAATAAATTTTTGTTGACATTGCATTTACAAATTTCTAACTTTTTTTTTGTTATTTTCTCAAAAAAAAATTTTCGTAGATTAAAAAAAGAAAAAAATTATTTATTTAATAAAAACATATCTATGCTCCCCCAGAACCAATGCTTTAAATTCCAAGTGCTTCAGGTCAAAAGAAAAATGGATATCCCAGTGCTTAACATGGATGGCTAACTGCCCCACGTTGAACGAACTTCGACATGATTGGACTTCAAGTCTTCAACAGTTAAAGCTTTTTTTTTTTAATACAACAATTATAGCTTTTGAAGTCAAATAAATCGAGCCCTGGCCTGTATATTATTTCATCTCCCTTTTTGTGTGCAAAGTTCGCGAGCATTTTCACTATTTTCAGAAATATCACTCAACCCGAAGAGATTATGGCCGGATCACTTGTGGGTGAAGCTCTCCTCTCTAGTGTCTTCAATGTGCTTTTGGACAGGTTAACCCCTAAACAGGCTGACTTGATCAACTTCATTTGTGGAAAGAAGCTCGATAGCAAGTTACTTCATCATTTGAAGCCATCCTTGATTGCTGCAAGAGCTGTGCTCAATGACGCAGAATTGAAACAATTTACGGATCCTGCTGTGAAAGATTGGCTAAATGAACTCAAAGATGTTGTTTATGACCTGGAAGACTTGATGGATGAACTTTTCACCAAAGCTGCCGCTCAGAAAAAGGTGCGCTATTTGCGTGATACAAGCATGGCAAATAAGTTAGAAGCGATCATGACTGACAGAATTGAACATATTGTGAGACAAAGAGATTACCTTAAATTGGAGAAAAGTAGTGGAACAGAGACCATGTCAATGAGGCGTCAAGTTCCATATCATGAAGCGGAAGTCTCTAAGTGTATGGAAGGAAGGAAAGAAAAACAAGACAAACTAAAGCTTATGTTTAATGAGGATGGTGATCAATTGTCTGTAATCCCAATTGTGGGCATGGCGGAGTTGGAAAGACCACCTTAGCTTACTTATTATATAAGGATAATATGTATGGCAAAAATTTGATTATACTGCATGGGTGTGCGTTTCTGAGACATTTGATCTTTTGAGAATAGGACAGACTATAATAAAATTTATCAGTCCTACTTTTGTCTGTGATAATATGGATTTACATCTTCTTCAACGTCATTTGGCAGAGAAGTTAGAAAGAAAGAGGTTTTAGTTGTTCTGGACGATTACTGGAACAAAACTATTCTGATTGGGTTAATTTGAAAAATTTGCTTCACAATAGAGTGGAAGGATGTACAATTCTTGTCACAACTCGCATAGAGCAGCTGTGGGATGGATTAAACTATCTCATCATTTTACCACCTAAATGCCTTGTCTGACAAAGATTGTTTGTCAATTTTTGCTGCACATGCTTTCAGTTTTAGAGATTCAGTCGTGAAATCATGCTTAGAAAAAATTGGAAAAGATGTTGCTACCAAGTGTAAAGGATTACCTTTAGCTGCAAAAGTACTTGGGGGGCTTTTTCGATCAAAGTGTGACTTTGATGACTGGAATAATATATTAGAAGATGCCATGTGGGATTCATTGGACAATGAGATCATTCCAGCTTAAAAGTTAGTTATTATTATCTCCCTCCCCATTTAAAACAATGCTTTGCTTATTGTTCTTTATTTCCAGAGGGTTATGTATTTGACAAGGAGGAACTAATCTTGATGTGGATGGCAGAAGGTTTTTTGCAACCGTCAAAAAGGAACATAACTCTAGAAGAAGTTGGTTATGGGTATCTTGATGATTTAACTTCAAGATCATTCTTTCAATCCTTACCTGAAAGTTATGTATACGTTGCACACGGGTGTAATAAAAGTGATAGGTGCTTTGTCATGCATGATCTCATTCATGCATTAGCAACTCATGTTGCTGGAGACTCTACTTTTAGATTAGGGGAGAACAGAAATGAAATTGGCACGATGACTCATCATTTGTCTTGTGACTTTCAAAATTGCCATTGCTTAGATCGGGGGGTTTTCCAGAAATCAAAAGGCTTGCGAACATTTATAGGATTTAATTTTTCCTATATCCTTAAGACTGTTGAAAATGCTTCTCATATTCTTTCATCGAATCTGAAGCACCTGCGAACGTTGTCACTTAGAGAACTATCTACTTTAAAGACAGTTCCTGAGTCAATTGGGAAATTTGTCCACTTGCGCTATTTAGATCTATCTGGCACAAGCATTGTAAATTTGCCCAATTCAATCTGTAGATTATATAATTTACAAACCTTGAAGTTGTGCTATTGTTCTTTCTCATGATTCTACCAACTGACATGCAAGATCTTGTAAATCTTCGGTATTGGATTTGTTGAGCGTTGGTGATGAGTTTTTGAAGGGTGATAATTGTGCTTCCATGATACCATTTCCATCCCTTGAATATCTTCACTTTTCAAGGATGGCTTCTTGGGAACAATGGCATTCCATTAACACCGAAGCTTTCCCTAAACTCCAGCTACTCACAGTATCATTTTGCAACAAATTAGCTGGAAGTCTACCTCTCCAGCTGCTTTCTTTAGAAACTCTGGAGATTAAATCTGTTCATTGTTTTCTTCTTGTATTCCAAAGTGTCCCAAACTTCAGAATTTACATGCATTTAAAAGTGGAAATATGGTATGGCAAGAGCAAGAATTACCTCCTTTACTTTGCACTCTAGATATTTCAGGATGTTGGATGTTGGAATCAATGTTGGACTCATTTGCTAAACGTTCGCATCTGCAACAATTAACTATCAGTGATTGCTCCAACATATCACCTTCTTCAATGATTCATTTGCCCCCTTTATTACAAGAATTAAATGTACAGTGGTGTAAAAATGTTGACTTTGTGATGAGTCCAACTGCTCCTCTTCAAAATCTCCAGTCTATTCATATTGGGGGTTGTGTTTTTCTGAAGTTTATATAGATGACATGAAAAGTCTCCTCCCAAGTTTAAGAAAGCTAAGCATATGTGGTGTTGACAAGATGGAAGAATTTCCAGAAGGGATTCTTGTGCCGAGTTTGAGAGAACTTCACATTGAATGGTGTAATATGGAGTTCATATTATCCCATCAAGCAGCATGGCACCTCCTCAGTAATATCACTTACCTTTGTATTTTTTTCCCACATGATAGCCATGTCAAGTGTTTTCCAGAGGGTGTTCTCTTCCTTCTACTCTTACCACTTTGGAACTCAATTCCTTTGGTAACTTGGAGACATTGAATTGCACAGGACTTCAGCACCTAACCTCTTTGCAATGTCTAAATATCAAATCTTGTCCCAAGCTGGAGAAAATGTTAGGAGAAAAGCTACCTGTTTCTTTAAAAAAGCTTCACATTCAGAATTGTTTGTTGCTTGAAGCAAAATACCGCAACAGGGATGAACAGCTTTTGCGTCAGATATCCCACATCCCACTGATCAATTCATCTGAGATATGAGATGCAATATAATCATCCACGAGGTATTTATTGTCCACACTCTTGTTCCCAAGTATTACGTTTTGCTACTTCATGAATTAAATGGTGGTAGCAATCTCGTTTGTTTATGTTAAATTATTACAAATATTTGATGACAGAATGATGCATTTTGATAAACAATTGATGATGGTTCAAAGCATTAATTTGTTACTGTGGCTAATTTAATTACATATCCTACGCTCAAGCAAAGATTAGTGAAGTAATCCATTTGGTTTCAAATTTATGCAGAGATGTAGACCCCACGAAGCTTATATCAATAGCTCTTCTAAGACCTTCTTCAAAATGTTTTGTGGCTCATACAATATTCAATCATGTAATGAGAAAATATTTGCAAATTGTAACCGTAAAGGTACACTTCTGGACAAGTTTCTGTCTCTATTACAAATGCCATTTCTTTGTTTCTTTAAGCGATTTTTTTTTTGTCTTAGCTGTTTGAGTTTTTCTTATTATGGGGTTGTTGCAGGGAAAATCCAACATGGTTTGCTTGTTCTAATTTATAAAGGAAATACAGTGCTTCTTCTTCAGAAAGTATAATGCTCAAATCAAGATCCTTCATATATTCCTATTTGCTGGGAGTGTCCTTAATATGTGGGACTCATGCGCATTAGTTTTTTTTTTTTCCTTTCTTTCACAGATACTTTGGTGGCAGTATGCATTACATTTGTATACTGATTTTCTATTTTTTTGGGTTTGGTGTGTAAATGATATGATGAATTAAGCATAATGTATTATGAATACTCTCATTACTTATAAAAATTCTCAAACTTCATGCTTTGGGAGATGATGTAGGATTCAATTCTTTGAATTTGAACCTCTATACATCGTGTCTCATCTTATTTTATTTTAATTAATTTAAAATCATCAAAAGTATTATATTTCCATCCATAAAAGAGAACCGTGGACTGAAGCATACACACAAATCACTCTGCATGTGTTGTTAATTTGTTGCCCAGATCAGACCTATCCGAAGAATCAGAGAATCTCATTGATAAAGTGCCCATAAAAGCAAGTAAATTCCTTGGGGCATTCTTAACCACATGGAAAAGGAGGGATTTGTCCCAGACACAAACTTTGCGTTGCTTTTGGTACCAAAGGCATATTTAAAATCTCATTCACTGATATTGACTTGAGTAAATGATTCTCAAATATTCAATTTACATGCTTCTTGATTATGCAGTATAAGATCATCATCTTTAATTACAAAAATACCTCTCCATCTGCAACTTGTAATGATCTTTTGGAGGAGGAAAAAAAAAACTCCTAAAACATACTTACTTGACAGTCTCAAAACAAGATAAAAGGAAAGTACAAACATAGAGGAAGGGGCAGCCACAAAATTGCAGAAGGAATGAAAGAAGTTGCAGCAGACAATCATATGAGTTTTTTTCCCTTGGGTATAAAAAGTTTATGTGAGTTGGGTCCCAGGAGCTTATCAGGGTCAGGCGTGCCTCTAAGTTCAAAGAGTACTTATAGAGGTACTTACAGATTACTTACCAACAAGGTCCTCATATCAGTAGCGGGATTCAAACTCACGACCTTGTGTGGTTATAAAACAACTCCTCATTAACTAAACCATTCTTGTTGGTATCATAGAGTTATATTGTACTAACTTCTTGTGGGAAAAATTGGTTATCTTAAGTACACTTGGGCTATCATTCATCTTCAAAATGTAGCAAATAATACAGCAAAAATCCCGAGAGCCTCGGTAAAACTTGTAGCATGAAAATTCAGAAAATTTAGGTCAACTTAAACATCATCATTGCCAACAAGTAGCAAGGACCGAGGTGCCCATTGTGGAAATAAAAAAAAAATATAAGTGCATAAATAATGCCACAGATGTAAGGCATGATGGGGATATATGATAAAAAGTGAGCAAGGATGTTTTATGTTTCATGATTTGAAGTGAAGTAAGCTTCTTTAAGACATGGATGAACCTTCGTTCTCAAGATTTGGTGAGATTGAGATGATCGTGCCCCCAGTCGGCAAACTGAAGAAATATTTTTGGGATGCTGCAATAGAACCCATCCATTTGAAAGTTTTCTTGGAGCTGTTTTTATTAAGTGTTTATAATCATGTTTACATAAATTGACACAAGACTCTCATCGTATAATTACCTCGTATTTCATAAATACAATTGAAAATTAAAGCAATCCTACTGTTATTTCAAACTTACACTTTCATTGAATTCATCAAGAGCCAATCCAATTGCAAGGAATCAATTAAGGTAGGAAGATCAATGTTGCATAATGACAGCTTCAATTATAAGTTTATAACATCCATAGTAGCAAACTCAACATAGGATCGTAAATGAAATTATTAGGGGGAAAAATGGCTCCAAAACCTGATCCACTACCTTGTCTCATAGTCTCCCACTACTACTCCAATCATTAAGATTGAGAATTTATTACAATGCAGATTTTAGACAACATGTAAAGAAAATTGAAGTGTGTAAAGATCTTCTCGCTCTCCCTTTTTAATTCATGAAAATAACTGCATCAATTTTGGTATAAATCATGTAAATATTTCTTTCAACTTACTATATATAAATAATGTGAAACATTTATTCTTATTTTTTTCATTTCTAATTTCATGCGTGCTATTTTTTTTTTTTGCCACAGAAATTCTCCTCGTAGTTTCTTTGTCTTTTTTTTTCAAATTGAAAGGCAAGTCTGCACTTGAGAAGAGAAAGACGAGAAAGGGGTTTATTACCTCCAATTCTAATTATAAAATTTTCTTTATATTTTATTTGTAATTTATAAATAAGATTTTATAATTATTAACGATGATACTAATTTTTAAGTGATCCGGGAGAAGGACTGTTTCTACTTTCAAGTTTCAAGAGAGGTCGAGTGGGCCCCTTTGGCCCGTGAGTCAACGCATTTTATCTTTCGTTCTGGAAATTTTGCATCGAATTTAAACCAACAAATTAAGGCCCCATGTTTTTTCTATAGTTCTTACAGACAAGCTACTCACTCATGGCTGAACTTGTGGGTGGACCTCTTCTCTCTGCATTTCTTCAGGTTATTTTTGATCGGATTGCCTCTCCAAACGTTGTGGCCTTCTTACGTGGGGAAAAAGTCTACTGAAAAGTCACTCCAAAGGTTGAAGACAACGTTATATGCTGCTGGTGCCGTGCTCCATGACGCTGATCAAAAGCAGATCACTGATTCAGCTGTGAAGAGTTGGCTGGATGATCTCAGAGATGCGATTTATCACGCCGATGACTTGATAGACGAGATTCCACTCAAGCCGCAACTCGAGTTGAGGTAGGTAGAAAAATGCTTTTATTGCTCTTTTGACCTGAATGCTCGAAAGATAAATTTCAAGATCGATGACGTAGTTGACAGGCTCGAATCAATTTTGAAGCACAAAGATATTCTTTGTTTGAGAGATCGTGTGGAAAGGGAGAACTTGTCATGGAGGCATCAGTCAACATCCCTCGTTGATGAATTTGATGTGTTTGGCAGAGATAATGAAAGAGATGCCATACTTGAGTTGTTGCTTTCTGATGACATCGATGATAACAAGATATCTGTCTTGCCCATTGTGGGTATGGGTGGGATAGGGAAAACCACATTGGCCCAAGTAGTGTATAATAATGATCAAGTGAAGCAAAAATTTGATCTTAGAGTGTGGGTTTGTGTTTCCGAAGAATTTGATGTCCCTAAGATCACCAATAATATAATAGAGTCTGTCACGTCTCATGCTTGTGATATGAAAGATCTAAATTTACTTCAACTTGATCTGAAGGAGAAGTTATCTGGGAAGAAATTCTTGATTGTTTTAGATGATATTTGGAATGAAAATTACCTTGATTGGGATCTTTTAAGAAGACCTTTTCTATCTGGGACCAAAGGGAGTAAAATCCTCGTAACAACTCGTAGTGAAAAGGTTGCTTCAGTTGTCCGAACTCTTTCATCCTATCATGTAGGTCAATTATCTGATGATGATTGTTGGTTGATATTTGCAAAACATGCATGTCTCTACATGGATTCTGTGGCGGATTCAAATCTAGAAAGCCTTGGTAGGGATATTGTTAACAAATGTAAGGGGCTCCCTTTAGTTTCCAAAACTCTGGGCGGCCTTTTGCGCTTCAAACGTGATATTAGGGATTGGAATATAATATTAAAGAGTGAAATGTGGGACTTGTCAGAGGAGGAGAGTGAAATTCTACCAGCTTTAAGAATCAGTTATCATTATCTCTCTCCACAATTAAAACAATGCTTTGTCTATTGTTCCATGTTTCCTAGAGATTATGAATTTGAGAAAGAGGAATTAATCTTGTGGTGGATGGCTGAAGGTTTCTTAGAGACATCAATGAAAGGGAAGACTTTAGAAGAAGTGGGGGAAGAGTATTTGCATGATTTAGTTTCAAGGTCGTTTTTTCAGCCCTTGGTCATGTATAAGTCTAATAGATTTTTTGTTATGCATGACCTTATCCATGACCTAGCAACATCTGAAGCAAGAAAATTCTACAGCTACAGCTGCAGATCTAGCAAGGGAAATGAAATTACTGACATGACGCGCCATGTGTTTTGTGGAGACGGAGACTTTAGCTCTATAAGCAAAGCAAAATCTTTGCGGACAATTCTTGTCAGGAAAGAGTGTGGTGGGTTTTTGCCATCAAACAGATTTTCAAAGCTTAAGTGCTTGCGTGTATTATCACTCTACAATGTCGTGTCTGGGGCATTGCCAGATTCAATAAACAAATTGATCCATTTGCGCTATTTAAATCTCTCTCGAACTAGTATCAAAAAGTTGCCGGACAATTTATGCCTCTTGTACAATCTACAAATGCTGATAGTGAGAGATTGTGATGGTCTAACCAAGCTGCCCAATGACATGAAGAAGCTTGTGAGCTTGCGATATCTTGATGCTTCTCATTCTCGATTACAAGCGATGCCAAGAGGAATTGGTGAATTGAAAAAATTGCACTTTCTGAGTGACTTTGTATTGAACAGAGTTGAAGGGGCTAGTATTAGAGAATTGGGTGAACTTCAAAATCTCAGCTCATCTTTAACAATAAAGAACTTGCAGCATGTATCCAATGGCGGGGAAGCCTTAGAGACAAGATTGGCAGATAAGTTGTCAATTGAAACTTTATCTCTGACATGGAATGATGCTGGTGATATTGTCAACTCAAGAGACATACTTGACAATCTACAGCCTCATGTGAACCTGAAATGTCTCCATATTTATGGATATAATGCAACTGCTTTCTCAAATTGGTTAGGATGCCCATTGTACTGCAAAATGGTTCAACTGGTCCTTTATGATTGCTTCAATTGCAGCCTACTGCCGCCACTTGGGCAACTACCTTCTCTTCGGACGCTACAGATTGAAGGATTTGATGCATTGGTGAAGATCAGTCCTGAGTTCTACAAGAGAAATGATGATACTTTTTTGGCAACACCCTTTACATCCCTCGAATTCTGGAATTTAGAAAGATGCCTGTCTTGCAGGAATGGGGGAGCTTATGTCCCATAAATGCTTTTCCTAAACTAAAACATCTCACATTAAAGGATTGTCCTAGATTAAGTGATCATTTGCCTAGTTACCTTCCTGATTTGGTAACACTTCGCATTGATGGATGTGATCACTTGGCAGCTTCTATCCCAAGGGCTCGATCAATATATATCAGTGGTTGTAAAGATATGGATTTTTTGGGGCAACATCATTTTGAACTTGCGGAGTCCGTCATTATAACTAATAGCTGTGAGACACTTTCTTGTTTGTCATTAAATAACATTCCTAATCTCCAACAACTCGTAATGACCGGCTGTAAGAATCTCAAATCTGTTGTATTTACAAGGGTTGCTTGTTTGCATCTCAAGCAAATTAAGCTGATTGATTGCCCCAGTCTTGAATCTTTCTCACTGGAGAGTTTGTTTGCACCCAACATGACTCATTTGGAGTTAGAAGGATGCTGTAACTTGAAGTCATTGCTTGATCTCAGGATGAATCTTCTAATGTTACAACATATATCATTAACCGGTTGTCCAGGCATTGAGTGGGTTCCTGGGAGGAGTCTGCCACCTAATTTGATGTCTCTTTATATTGATCATTGGGCGTTTTCATGCTATGTGGTTTATATGGAGTGGCAGTCTTTACGCAGTCTCACTACTCTCTCAGTAACTGGTAAATATGTTGATAGTGTACAATTGTTCCCAGAGGAGTGCTTGTTGCCTTCCTCTCTTGCCATTTTGTCCATTAGCAACTATCCAAGTCTGGAAACACTGGACTGCAGGGGATTTGTTAATCTAAAATCTCTTCAAGAATTAAGAATCAGACAATGCCCCAAGCTACAAAGAATAATAGGACAAATGCTGCCTGCCTCTCTCACACATCTCAATATCTATCGGTGTTCTTTACTTGGAGAATTGTGCCATGCAAAGAATGGGGAAATTTGGCCCAAAATTTCCCACATTCCAAATATTTCCATTGACAATAATCGGGTTTTGTGACCTGGGATGAATTTTTAGCATGTAATATGCATTTCATATGATAAGTCCCTTTCATGAAGTTATTATTTCTTTCCTTTGAACTGGCTTTCTCTCTTTTTCTGGGGAAAAATTGTAAGAATTTCTTAACAAAAATGAAGCCGTGTTTTGTGGTGGAAAAGACACTCATCACTTGTATGACATATTGTGATTTTTGATTTTGTTCTTTCTATTCCCATTCATGATGAAATATGTGTATTGCATACCATTTTCACCTGCAACTTATCTATTTCTTCATGACTGATTTCAGACTTAGTTTGATATTATATAGCTTCCTTTTATCCACATTTTTATGCTCCGTTAAATCAATTTCTGACGGCAATGTTCTACTCACATAAATTTGGTGTCAAGCGGGTTAGATTAAGAACAAACAGATATGGCCAGAATCCTTGCTTTTGGTGGCTCTAACAGTAATGATAAGCTGAGGTATTCAGATAACTGCTCAATTATTTACTTAGCCTAGTTGTGGGAGTAGTGTTTGTGACGAACAATATCTCCGTAGTGTCTTCTGTAGTTCTGTAGGCTTTTGTTTTCATAATTCATTAGTACTTCAAATTATAAAGTGCAAGATTTATTCAGTAAACTGATGTGGACTCTTACTACGAACGGAGTCAAGAAGTATTCCATAATTCAATTTTTCTATGTTCACAAAAATAAGTGTACAAGTCGCACACAGTTTCATTCTTGTGTAATTATCTCTGAATGCATGAATGTAAAGGATATAAATTGTGTTATTCAATCTTACCAACTTTCCTTGCAAGTGAGATGTCATTTTACTGAAGTCATTCCTAACAAATGATGTGCTTAAAAAAGTGTTTTTGATTGGGATGATTCCATCTATCCAAGGAAAGAAGAAATTTATAATTTCTAAAAGTTCAAGTGAAATAATGAGTAATGGCTCTTTTCATTCCCTTGTTT
This sequence comes from Neltuma alba, assembly GCF_004799145.2. NCBI lineage: Eukaryota > Viridiplantae > Streptophyta > Magnoliopsida > Fabales > Fabaceae > Neltuma > Neltuma alba. The sequence continues at coordinate 239,784 of NW_021636231.1, read as the reverse complement.
TGTTCTGACGTATGCATCTCTTAAACAAGTCTGAAATAATAAGTGCTATCTGTTGCATGTAGTGTTGTCTATACTACTCTTTGCCCATCACTCCCATTCTCCCGCTTTTACACTGTAAAAGTGTCAATTTACATTGAGATGTGCATTTCATTGAATTTGACTCCATTACTCAGAAATCTTCTTTTTATAGAGTTTTTAAATCTTCCCTTTCAATTAATTTCGTTTACCAAATTTGTTCTTTTTGTTGATTCAGAATTTTCTTCCTCTTGAAAACATGATTTTTTGGGTGCATGTTCTTATAAAGCAGCATGTCACCTCCTGTGTTCATTGCTGGCCTTTTATGTTTTTTGCTTAAATCATAAATTTTATATTTATTTAGTTTTCTTTTGGGTGATATCTATGATTATTTTTTCACAAATCATATTATACCAATTTAAGATGTGCATCACATCTACCTTCAACTGACCTTATTGTACCTTTGAAAAAGGCAGAAACCTCAACTTTAAACGGTGAATGAGATGGCACTAAGTGATTATTGTACAAGTTTGAAAGAAGGATAACTCCTTGAATCCCAATTTTTATAAGCAACAGGTTAACTCATTTCTTTCATTTGTGTATTTCACACGGCTTTGGATTCTCCACAATTTAGCAGCAATTTCCAGACATTGTATAAAGTGTGAGAATTCTGGTTTTTAACGCACCTCTTCTTTTCCTACTGACTGAAGAAATAGAAAGCCTTCAGATGCACTATAGATCAAGGATCAAATTTCTGTTAATACTTCCAAGAGCATCTTGCCTTTCTTATTTTTGGAGTTGCAAGAAGCGTGTCATGCTTTAATTTTGCTGGGAAAATTTATTTGCCGGTTCTTCTGGTTTCACCATAATTTTAATTGAGTCTATCCAGTGTTTTTTTTAAAAAAAAAAATCAGGTCATTTGTTCTTATAGTTTTTTTTTTCCTCAGGAATTTGAAACTACAAAGACTTAATTAAAATTCAAGTGAAATTATAACAACCTAATAACAAGTATGGTTAAAATACGTCCAACATCTTAAAATATTTTGTTAAGTATATTCAATATCCTAAATTATTTTAGTGTGGGTCTCACATCCTGAATTATTTTTTCATGTACATACAATCCACAAAAAATACTGAAAAATATTTTATAATATCTTATATGCATTCATTTAATGGATATTTTGAGAATTAATGATGAAGTTAAAATTAATCATAAAATAATATTTTAAAAGCGCTACTTTTTTTGTTTTTTTTGATGTGAATACATAAAACCAGGCCATCCTATCAATGACTACTCATCATAGCTTCACCTCTAACTTTCTCTCTCACACAATTCGGCATATCAGAAAAGCAGAAGAATAAGCCAGGCACACATTTTAGTGCTTCCTTCGCGAGGATATCAGCAGCTTCATTCGTGTCACGACAAACCCAGCTAAATAGTACACTCCAATCCCTACGTGCATCGCTACGATTTCATGCACAAGATCCTCGTCATCTCGGTCCTCGGCTGTGCCCAACATGATAGCATCTAGCAGGTCTCGACAATCTGATTCGACTATAACGTGCCGGTGCCCACTGTCCAAGCGTATTTCATGCCCGTCAACACTCCCAAGCTTCTGCTCGAGAGGCGTTCCCGGCCCGATATTAAACATAAAGCCTCCCGTAAATACTCCCTTCCAATCTCGCATCAGTCCTCCACAAGCGGACATTCCACTTGCCGTTGACGCAGCGCCGTCCACATTAATTTTTACTGCTCCTTCCATTGGCGGCACCCACCTCTGGTAGTGCACCCCACCCGATTGGGTGGCTCGCTTGCTAACGCTGACCCATTTTGAGCATGCCAACGCCTTGCTGATAACCGTGGTCGCGTTCACCCGTCCTTGTTCAAACACATGCTCATTCCTAGCTAACCAGATTTGTCTACTAACCAGTCCAAACACGATTTTCCATGGCACCTGTTGCACCTGGAACTGCTGTCTCACATTCCAGTGGATCCATGAACTAACGTCCTGCTTTGCGAAGAAAGAAACATGCAAATGCCTCGGGAGGGCCTTCCGCCAAACTTCAGACGCAACAAAACAATCACGTAGAGTGTGTAAAAGCGCTACTACTGCTATTGCTTATTGTTTGATTTGGTGCATGTTTCATACATTTTATCTTTCATTTCTTTTTTTTTCTTTTTAAAAAACATGTATGTAGATTTTAGGGAAAATCCTAATTAAATCTTGTTAAAATATCGAAATCCAAATTAAGGTCTACATTTTTAACAAATCTCTAATTAGGCTAATAGGCCTTATTGGGAATTTTTAATATTTTTAAAACACTAAAATGTCCTTTTAAAAATTTAAAATAATATTATTTTAAAAAAATTAAACCATGAAAACTTGACATTCTATATATTTATTTATACAAAATTTTTACATAAAATTTTTTGAAAATATTAAGAGCAAAAAATTGACAATGCATAATATATATTTAATACTAATTCTGATATATGATAAGAAATTTATGGGAAAAGAATTTTTTTTTTTGGTAATAGGAATAGGACCTTTTAATTATTTGATTCCAATACCATTAAATTAATAATTTTTTAAAGGAAATTTTTTTCTTACAGTTCAAAAATTAGAATCTTATGTATAGTATATTTCAGCATCACATTTGTCATTTTCTTAAGTGCTCTGTTATATCTCTGCCATATAGATATTCTCATCATATTATATCTTATAATTTATTGCAAAAATTCTTACTAATAATTAATATGATTTTTTAGAAATCTAAATAAATTTTCTAACATTTCATTGGATGGATGGGAGTAATATGAACTTCTTAATATAAATTTATACAAAAAAATCATATATTTTACTCTTTAAACAACATATAGAGTAAAAAACGTGTGAAGCTGATGGTTTATCTAGCAGCATCTCAAGAAAAAAAGAATTAAGGTCATAACTTGATTGGACCAATTATCAATTTACTACTTTAAATGGGTATTTTAGCCTTTTACAAACATTCAAAAATCCCTAATAAGACTTGTTGACCTAATTAAGAATTTGTTAAAAGTGTAGGTCTTAATTTGAATTTTGATATTTCATTGGATTTAATTAGAATTCTCCCTAGATTTTAAGACATGGTAATGAAATTTTAAATTTTTTCCTTGGTTGTAATGTAATATGCTGGGACTTATAAATAAAATCGAAGCAGTATTCAAGTATTCAGCTACCCCAACCCCACGAACGTGCGTCCTTGTAGAGCGTAGGATCGTTCACTCAGCAGGGCAATGAAACGCCTATTTACATACTCACATGACTCAGGGCAATGGCAAAAACAGGTTTATGAAAAACATTAAGGAAAAAAAAACGAAAACTTCTTCATGCAATCCCCTTCGAAAGTTTATTTAATTCATGTATATATATAATTTGATTAGTCCAAAAACGGAATTTTATTTTGGAAAAATGACCATAAAATATCAATAAAATTTCAAAATGATAAATAGGTTATTTTAATGTGAGTTAATATAATTTGTGGTTCCACATTTTTTTTATTTAAAATATTAATCCATATAATTAATATAAACCTAGATTATTTGCCCCTTGAAGAATCAAAATGATTTGAGGGACCAAAATCAAAATGAGAACAAATTTGAGATATCAAAATTTTGATTGCTGTCTTTATATTGGATTGGTAAATGTTGGGGTGAATGCGTATTGTTTGACAATGACCAACTACATAAAACATTTCATACTTTTATATCTGAATCCGAATATATATTGTGGTGTCCTTATCTTATTTGAGCTTTTTATTTTTTAAAAGCTTAAGTCATCAAAAGAACTCTATTATGAAATGGATAACACTATTTTTTTAATCAAGCAAGCAAGCATATTTTCATGATAAAAATTTTGAACTCTTTCGGAAAATCTGTAACAATGTTGTTCATGACTTTCCTTAGGTTGGAGTCATTTTAAACGGAGATTAATTATTTTGTAATGGATTAATTAATATGTTGACGCACATATGATAATGATGCGATAAACTCTTGAAGTTTGATCAATTAGTTTTGAAAACACCCCAAAAAAAAAAACTAATCGTCTTCATCTCCACTTTTACATTTTTTTACATCAATTTAACTTTGTAATTTTTCTTAGGAAAAATTCTAAATATGGAGAAGATTATGTTATAACTTCATAGTAATTAACTTTAAAAAAATATTAATGATTTTTTCTGACAATACTTGTCTCAAATTCTTTATCTACATTATGTCAAGTTCTCCTATTACATATGGTCATGTATATATTTTTTAAAAAGTTATCATTTAATTATAAATCCTAATAGAAAAATTAGCACACATGACTATGTGTCATTGAAGAAGTTTGGAAACCTTAAAAACACTTAAAAAAAGTACTTTCACGCACTCACTCCAGGAAAATTGACCTGAGCGTTTTCAATTTTCTTTTTTCCTTGCAGTTTTCAAGGGAAAACACTTGTGAGTTCTCAAATCCTTAAATTGTTTTTCTTCTTTATTTACTTTTCCACGCGTCACATTGCTTTAACCTCTTAAATTAATAGTTGAAATTTCAAGGTGTGGCTACTCTGTTGATCTGAAACTGAAGGAAACGAAATTTGTGGTTGCTGGAAGAGCAGTGAAAGAGCATGAACCATGAAGTCAAGAAGAGGCCTCCTTTTCCTTGCAGTGCAAGTTTGCGTGCATTTTAAAGAAACTGGACAAGAAGCTGCTTCATCATTTGAAGCCATCCTCGATCTGCTGCAAGAGCGGTGCTGAACGATGCAGAACTCGCAACAATTCACGGATCATGCCGTAAAAGATTGGCTAAATGAACTCAAAGATGCTGTTAATGACTCGGAAGACTTTATCCATGAAATTTCCACCCAAGTTGCTTCTCAGAAACAGGTGCCCCGTCGCCTATTTCTATTCATTCTTCATTTTTTTGATTTTATTTTTATTTTATTGCTAATATTGTTCCCTTGTTGGATAAGAATATACTTTTAAAAAAAAATTTAATTTTTATATATTTATTATTTTAACAAATTTTAATTATTTTCCTAACTATTCTTCTTAAATCGTACAATTTAATTAATTATATCTTATAGGAAGGATCGGATGGAGTATTTTATTTCTTATTTAACCTCCTTGGATTCACTGTACATGCTACATGTACTAAGTAGTATTACTTCATGTTCTTAATATAAAAGATAGTTTGATATTCAATATTTATCTTTTTTTTAAAATAATCCTTATAGTTAAATGTTTCATTAAATAATAATTCTAACTAATATACATAATTACTAATGATATTTAAAAAATAACATATTTTTATTATAAAGAACTAATTTTTTAATACATTTAAATTAGTTAACTAAGTATTAAGATGTAGTAATTAATTAGTAATTACTTCGTTGCTCAGGAAGTTGACACGACGACGAGATGTCGTTGAATTACTAAAAGCCGAGGCCGACTCCGTGACACTCCGCGTTCAGGCTTTAACTTGAATCCCACGGTACCCTTACTTTCAGAAAACAACGTGGTCTCCACACAGATCAATTATTGGGGTCAATTGTTTTTTGTGTGACAATTACTGGTAAGTTGAGTCCTGGGCTCCCGAGGAAGTGACTTGTTTTTAGATTTAGAAATCACTTGTGAAAATAGTTACAGATCACCTATTAACGTGTGTATTGGTAATAAAATTCAAACTCATAATCTTATAAATTATTATCTCCAATTCTTAATATGAAATATCCTGAATATAAAACCCCAATCTATTTTATTTTTTATTTATCTATTTTTTTAAGATAATTCTTCTATTAATAGTAATTCTAACTGCTAAATTTGACTAGTAAGGATATTTTAGGAAAGATAACATATATTTATTACAAATAATAACATATATTTATTATAAATAACTAATTTAACTAATTTTTTAATCTACTTAAATTAGTCAACTAGTTCTTATATTTAAGATTAGAAGTAGTATAAATTATGAACTGATTTCTTGTCAATTATTGGTATCATTTTATTTTGCTGAGAAATTGCCCAAAGGCCAGCTCCGGGGAGAAATTCTTACGTGTACTGGGAGTGCCATGTAATTTGTAATCTACCCAATTGAATGAAACCATAGGTTCGGTCTTACCTGGCATTACTGGTCAGAGCAACAGAAATTGTGGGTCCTACAAAAATTAATACCTAACAATTTCTCTCTCTTCCTCCCATTTTCACCGCCGACATTGCCCTTCTTTCCCTTTCATTGAATAGCTGACAATTAGCCTAAAAATTTTGCCTTCATCCCTTGGACCCTATTTTACCAACGTACAATATATTAGAAATATTTATTTATAATTTTTATATTAATTAAGTTAACGTTATAAAATAATAAATACTTTTTGGCCATCACAAAATAATAGATACATAACTATATATTAAAATATTTATTTCTATCTGATATACTTTTAAATAAAATTTAATGATAATGTAAAATTGTGGGAGGTTTTTTAATATATTTTTGCATCCACTAAATTCTTTTACCTTAAACGTACAAGTAATATATATATTTAATACTGCAACTAAAGTAAGAAAAATGAACTAATAAATATAAATAATTTTGTGTATGTTTATCTTTGAAACAAAAATACTACCTTTAATTCTAAATATGAGTTAGATAAGAAATTTAATTTAGTAATCTTAATTTATTTTTAAAAAATTTATAGTTTTTTAATGTATTTTTATTAATTGCACATAATAAGAATGTTTTCATGAAGGAATAGTTATAATGTATGGATTAAAAAATATTTTAAAAAAATTAATACATATTTATTATAAACAATTAACTAATTTTCTTAACATTTACAAATTAGTTATTTAAATTTTATATTATATTAAAAACTAACGATATTATATGTGTTTGTGAATTCAATTAAAAAAATGGAAAAGTTTATCTAAATGTGACTCAAAATTCAACAATTATTTTCAATAATTTAAAGTTTAATTCCCTGCACATATTTTAAGTAATGAGATCATTTTTCAACTCAAAAAATATATATGACTATGTATTTATTATTTTATGAGATTTTTTGGCTCATTTTATGAGATGAACTTAATTAATATAAATGTTATAAGTATATATAAGGAAAATATTTTTAATATATTGCGGCGACTCTGTGTCAAAAAAGTAGAAGCAGCGGGACGGGCACGTTGTTGAAATGGTGTTTAATGGATGAAGGGTTTTTTGGGATGGTCTTCGGCGGATTGGTTGAAAAGAGAGAGAGGCAATCTCGGCAGTGAAAATGAGAGGAAGAGAGAGAAATTGTTAGGTATTAATTTTTGTGAGACCCACAATCTTTTGTTGCTTTGACCAATAATGTCAGGTAAGACTGAACCTATCTGAGTTGGTTTCGTTTAATTGGACAGATCACAAATTACATGGTACTCCTAGTGCACGCAAGAATTTCTCCTGCTCCGCGTACGTGCAGGCCCTACACTAGTTAATTATTGTCCTTCTCCTCCTCTTCCTTAATAATGTCTTCAAAGCTCAAATTGTTATGAATATTATAACATATAGATGTCCATCTCCTCTTCTTCCTCTTAACTTCATCATCAATTCCCACTACTTACACTAGGCATTAATCTTCCACTACTCTATTACCTTTCCACTATGCCTTTAATCTTGTAACTCCCCCCACTCATATTCATATGGTTTATTGTCCACTATCTATTATTTAAGTACAAATGTAATTTATGTGTAAGACTATGCCTATAAATAAGGCATGTCATTGTATTGTGATATAAGTGAAGCAAGTGAAGGAATACAATATCATTCTCTCATTTTCTTGTCTGCTTCTCTTCTTCAATATACTTTCATTGTTGGTTAATTTCATATCACGTTATCAGCACGAGATTCTACCATCAAAATTTATGGCTCCTAGTTGATACACATTGAAGTTTTGTTCGTTGAATGAAGATAGTTTGATCCGAACAGTTTGGTAAGATTTCTTCAATTTATTTAGAGGAAATGATGGTTTTGCATCTTAACCATATTGATTCATTGGCAACCGAATATTTTATTTATCGTATTGAGATATGAAAATTTTTATTTCTTACTTTTCTTATATTTTTATGATCCTACTATCCTTATACTTCTTGATTTGCTATGAGGTTTATGTTTATCTATAAAATTACTATATATGATTATCATCTCTGATATTGATTAATTGTTGTCTTGGAAAGTAGAATGTTAAATATATAAACAAATGGCTAATAGCCATTGTACTCTTAATTTTGGGATTAGATGGCCAGAAGCCACATCACGTTTTAATGATTCTTTGATCAAAGACGATCTTGTGGTGGTCTCGAGTTCGAGCTGTGGGAATGCAGCACCCTGAGGGGCCAGAGGCGCCGACCGAAAGGTTCCTTGCAAGCCTTCGATCCGGATTAGTCTGGGACGTTGTCACGGCTGAAAGACGCCTATTTCCCTGGGATAGGAGAAATCCAAAAAAAAGACGATCTTGTGGTTGTAACAGAAGGCATGGCAAGATTGCCACAATTTGATAATCTATATCAAAATCCTGAAGATTGATAATTTAAAAATTAAATGATACAAAAGAACTTCCTAGTTCTGAACATTTTATTATAGTCCGAAAGACTAATATTTGAGAAAATTGATGGTGTGCTATTAAAAGCAAAGAATATATCTATAAGAGTGATAAAGAGTATGATCACATTGTATCAGTGGAACTGATAACTAAAAGGGCAATAATCTTGAGGCTTGACTATTGAATCATAACAGCATAATTAGTAATAGCCCTATGATTAATATGATAAAATTATGAACAACTGTTATAATATGACCAAAAGTCATATAGACAAATATATATCAATTCATTGAAAAGCAAATGTTAAAAAAAATGGTTGTGGAACCAAAAAAAACCATATGATATTATCAAAATATCGAAGGTAATTCTAATACCTGAAGACAATAAGTTGTGAAGAAAGATAGATCCCAAAGTATATATAAAAATAGAAAACATATAAGTATATGCCTAGAAGGCTATATGTATAATGTTTAATTTTTATCAGTCTTTAAATTTATTGTGATTTGTGAGAAACAAATTGTTATAAGAATTTGATATTGTGATATTGATAAGTGTATGATATAAAACTAAATAGATCAAATAGATCCAAAAGGTTACTAGTTATATTTTGTTTATTTATATCTTATTTATATGATCTGATTTAATATTAGTTTTGAATATTTTAAATGTCTATAGTACCTTGATTAATATTAAGAAGTTTTAAATGTTAAGTTTTATTTATACTTTATTTTCTTAAGTTCATTTTAAATGTTCTTCATCATTTTTGTATGTTCTCTATGTGTATTGCAAGTTAAATCTGTGATACTCATAATTATTTGTTATTATATTAATGATATATTGAAATAAAGTTGTCTTTTATATTCATCTTAAATTATATAGTTCCTAAAGAACTAGATGTAATAGTATTAATATAGTTCCAGAAGAACTAATACTGATTTTTCTTCATGAGCAAACAAAGTATTGATAGTGAAAAATACAACCCATAGATCTACATCACAGCATTGGTTCTCCAAAGAGTGTAAATGTTATAGTACAATTGGATTAAAGTCCGTAATTATATATGAACTAGGAGGTACTTGGGCTTCCAAGCAAAAGACAGGTTATTGGCTTTAACCTATTATATGCTAGCAACTGTTTATGAAATATATGAATAAAGCAATCATGTTTGAATGACTCGATTTTAAGGGGAAGACTATTAGAATATAAGTATGAGTTGATATTGGATATATTTTTCATATCAATTTCATAAATGGATATCATCAATCATATGTTATATTGAAAAGTTTATTATTGGTAATGAAACATGGTACAGTAAACCAGAAGTTTACTGATATAATTAAATTTATTATTGGCATGACTTGTTTGATCATCTTAAACTATATGATGCAACAAATTATTGAAGATTACGTATTGATATCCATTGAAGAACCAGAAGATTCTTCCGAATAGCCAACATTTTTAAGAATTCGTATGTGCTGCTTGTTCTCAAAGAAAATTGATATCACTAGTTATGTTTTGTTTTCGAATGGATCACTACATTTCTGGAAATATACATGAGCCCATTTAGAAGCACATAAACCATACAAGTATTTAATATTTAATAGATGCATCTATATAAAATGGTAAGATGTGTGATTGACATTAATTTGCAACCTAAAGTTTGCAAGATTATTTAGATAAACATTTCCGGACTATGTGATTCCCAAAACTTGACTTTAAAGATGCTAGTGAATTTATATATCAGGCTTTTAATATTGATCAGCCTGCTTAACAGATTGATCTAGCAAAATCATTTGTTAATGCCTCCGTGAATAGCTTGATTAATATTTATGAGAACAAATTTTTTTCATTTTAGTGTTGGCATATTTGACTTAATATATTGCAGTACTTATAGACATCAAGGCAACCAAATTCTTCCAATAAAATTGGCTTTTGGTCAGAAGCCAAATATTTTTCATTTAAAAAAATTGAAATGTGCAATATTTATCCCTACCAATCCACCACAATGCACATAGATGGATATTAAAAGAAAGTTGGGACATATGTTGGGTAAGAACCTCCTTCTTCTTGTTTGTCTTTAAATGGAACAAAACAATGTTCCTAAAAGAAACAAATGGATTTAGGAGACTTATATTGCATAATTAGTTGACTATTATTCGACAAAATTTTCCTAACATGAGGGGGAGAAATTGAGTAGCTGGAAAAGAGAATGCATGGAATGCATCATTACGATCAAATATAGATCCTTGTATATATTAGTATGGACTAGAAGTTCATCAAAATTGTATTCATGAAATACTACAAAATATTTTACTGACTTAAATGAAAATTTTTAAATCTCTTATTCAAGCTAAAAATGCTCCAATTATTTTAAATATTACGACATGCCAGAAGCATGAGAGGTTAATCGGTTCCAATATAATATCTTGAATAAAGAGGAGCATACAACTTAGAAGTTGTATTAAGGTGGCATGTGCTCTAGAAGAGTATCAAGACATAACTAATTATAAAACCCCGGAAGAGGTTTAGGTACCTAAAAAGGAAGAAAGAGATCTCAACAAGTTATGTTACAAAAGAAAAAATGGAACTGAAAAGGTAAAGTTGTCAACAATGATTTTCATAAGAATATCATATGATAAAAAGAGGATCTTACGTATAGATCTATTATACAAAGTAGATATAAATTTGCCAAGAAGAAAAGAAAAAGGAAAAAGATGTGATGAAAATGTTATTTTGATATGTGAAAATGGGCTTATAGTCCCAACACATATAAAGTTTCTATAGAATATATAGACATTTATGTGAAAATATAGATTTTCACAAATGATTATGATGAGACATATTACTTTGTGGTAGATATAATTTTACATATTGGAATAGTCTGGCATTATGAAATGTGCCTGCTAGATGACCCATGGATGAGGATCATTAAATAGTAAAATTTACATTATAATTCTTGAAGGATCAAAAATACGCCAGGAGCATATATAAGAAAATCTTTCAGTATATAAAATATTATGAAGATTAAAATAATTTCATTATGTATGATCCATTTTATAGTTTTGAATCAAAATATATGAAATTCCCTAAAGAATTTCACTTGGCAAAAGTATACAATTCAAGTTCTTGAGAACAATGATTAAGTTAAATAAGTTGCTAGAAGCAATCAGGATGTATATAGTATAACCGGTTAAGTAAATATGGTTGAAGAAATGATATACAAATGATCAAATTTGCCCATGCATTTTTATGAAAAGATCTGAAAGTGAGTTTGCTATAATTGTTTATGTTGATGACATAAATATTATTAAACTCCTGAAGAGTTTACAAAAGCTATGGATTGCTTAAAGAAAGAATTTGAAATGAATGGCTTGGAAAGAACAAAGTTTTGCCTCAAATTGCAAATTGAATACTTGAGAAATAAAGATTTTTGTGTATCAAATAATTGATATAAGAAAGGCCTTAAAGTGTTTTTATATAGATAAATCACATCTATTATATACTTTGATGGTTGTGAGATTTGTGGAGGTGAATAAAGAACCTTATATATTTTGAGAAGGTGATGAAGAACTACTTGGTCCAGAAGTACCATATCATATCTTATCAGTTATGCATGATGTCACATATTATTTGCTGTTAACTTACTGTTAAGATATAGTTCTTCACGAAAGACATTGGAATATAATTCTAGATTCCTTTTTTATCCACATGTTGTTAATTCCAGATGAAGCATTTCATGATATTCAAAAGATGGTGAAATATATATCTAGCAAATCCATTCCAGTGAAAATCTAGCAGATTTGTTCACCAAGTCACTTCTTTGTATGATATTTGAAAAGTTTGTTCATGATATCAGATGTCACAGACTCAAGAATATCAATTGATGTTATCAAGAGGGGGAGTTAATACACGCTGTACTTTTTTTTCCTTGTCTATGGATTTTTCCCATTGGGTTTTCCTAGCAAGTTTTTTAATGAGGCAGCATCAAATAGTGTATCAGTGAATATGTACTCTTTTTCTTCTACTAGGTTTTTATCCCGCAAGGTTTTTTCTAGTTGAAGTTTTTTAATGAGGCACATACATTATATAATGGACATCCAAGGGGGAGTGTTATGAATATTATAACATGTGGATGTCCATCTCCTCTTTTTCCTCTTCCTCATCCTCTCAACTTCATCATCAATTCCCATTACTTACACTAGGCATTAATCTTCCACTACTCCATTACCTTTCCACTATGCTTTTAATCTTGTAACTCCCCCCACTCAAATTCATATGGTTTATTGTCCACTATCTATCATTTAAGTACAAATGTAACTTATGTGTAAAACTATGCCTATAAATAAGGCATGTCATTGTATTGTGATATAAGTGAAGCAAGTGAAGGAATACAATATCATTCTCTCATTTTCTTGTCTGCTTCTCTTCTCCAATGTACTTTCATTGTTGGTTAATTTCATATCACAAATGCTTTTTTTCTAAATACAAATTATCTGCGAGGTATTTAATAAGCTTTTTATGATTTTATCCTTATCAGCTTAATAAATGTAAAGAAAAATAATGTAAATAGGTAAAAGAAAATATATATATATAAAAAAGTTAAGACGTATTCAACATCTCAAAATATTTTTCATGTGCGTCAAATACCATAAAGTCTTGGTATTGAATGCACCAAAAACTATTTTAAGAAGCTAGACATACATAAAAAAAAAAATATTTTAGGGTATTGGATGTATCAAAAAGTACTTCATCATGTTGGGTGTATTTAAAAAGATATTTCAGAGTATTAGATACACCATAAAATATTTTAAGGTACTTGATGTTCTTGAGAAAATACTTGGAGGTGCTAAATGCCCATTAACCTTTTTATAAGAACAAATATGAAAAAAAAATATCAATTTAATACATTTATTGATTTGTGAGTTTGTGATCTAAGTGACTTATAAATAGGAACATAGTGGTACTATCTTTTGTCCTAAATAATAAATATAACAACTAGTTTGTTATGCAACTTATAGTATAAATTAGCTCTTATATTTAGAGCAGGAGGTACTAATATCACTCCACTTTTGCTCAAACCTTCTGTCCTTAATATTATTTGTTTTCCAACAACTAAATTTTAATTAACTCCTCGGTAGAGAAATATCTATAAAAGACACTAATTTAAATGTAAAAAATTATACTCTAAATACAATCTCTCCCTTTTGCATTCCTTTTTACATTCAGAATTTAAAAACATCTGAATAAAATACCCTTCCAATCATAAATATAACACTCATTCATTAATATAAATTATAATATAAAATAAGTTTTATATTTATGACACGAGGGAGTATTATTTCAGGTAAAAATATTAGATGACATAAAGAACATTTCATCATTTCCCCAAAAGCATTTACCAGTTCCTATTCAACTACCTTCCTCGAAAAAAAATTTCAGAATTCAGAAACATGCATAATTATTACTTCCTCCTGTTCAAAATTTTGTTATCAAATAACTGAATTATACACCTCAAAAGATTAATTAAAATTTATTAAAGACAATTAACACATAAAAAGTGAAACTTTTTTCTTAAAATATCTTTATTCTTCAATTTTTTATTCTAATAATAAATTTATAATAATTTTATTTTAGTGCTCTTTAAAATTTTTGAATTAGACATATATTTATATTTATATTATAATAAATGCATATTTATTTTTATAATTTTAAAATCCGAATTAAAAGAATAAAATTTCCTAAAAACTTAATATAATTGAAATTAATTTTATTTGAACCAACTATTAAATATTTACTTATTTCATAATTATATAAAAATTAATTTAAATTTACAATCAATATTTTATATTTCAGTATCATTTATTTAATTAAGTTAAGTTATATTATAAATAAAAGGATTAAGATGCATCCAGCACCCTGAAGTATTTTCTCAGGTGCATCCAGCATCCTAAAGCATTTTGTGGTGCATTCAACACCCCCGAAGTATTTTTTAGGGGCACCCTGCACCTTGAAGTATTTTTTTTTGCCTTGGTACTGGATGCCCCAAAAAATATTTTTACGTGCTGGATGCACCTAAAAAAATACTTCAGAGTACTGGATGCACTACAAATTACTTCAGAGTGTTAAATGCACCTGATAACATACTTCGGGGTGCTGAATGCACCACAAAATACTTTAAAGTATTGGATATACCTGAGAAAATATTTCAGGGTGCTAGATGTACATTAACTCTAAATAAAGTTAAAAAATATAGAGAGGTGACGTGATTAAAAATCATGTAAAATTATAAGGATATGATAAAAAGAACTATTTCCTCTTTCCCTAGCTCTTGAAAAGTAATTTTCTTATCGTTAATCAACGACCACCTCTTATTCTAAAGTGACGAAGAAAACTACTGCATTTATTAATCTCTTATAAATCTCTGTCTTGTGAATGAGTTTCAGTTTTCACTCGGAAAAGAAAATTCTCTAAACATGCAATTACTCCATGCGTACATAACATGACTCATTTTAAATAATTTATCAAAATAATAAATGATAATTAACTCATTAAATCTGTTTTAAATTTAATTTTTTTTAATTTTACCCATATCAAGTGAGATTGTAAAGGTCAGTTGGACATTGTCCAATAAAAACGTACCACCTCAATTAATTGGAGGCCCACAAGTCTTTGTGTTTTTGTTTTTTTTGCCCGAATTCTGCTACAAGCCGCTCATATGAAAATGACTCCCATAGACTGACATAATGATTGAGTTGGTGTGTTTTTATTGAACAACATTCAAGCGACGTGGTGGTCTAAGAGCACCTAAGAATTTCTAGCCACTTGTAGTAGATGGGAGTACTTCCCTGTTGGTGTCGTTTTGCTGAGAAATATTTAGCACACGGAATTGCGTTTTGGATATGCAATGAAATCAAATAAATTGAGTCTCGTGTCTGTATTAATTCATTTTCCCTCCGGCAAGTCTGGGAGTATCTTCACTGTCTTCAGAAATATCACCCATTCCCGAAGAGATCATGGCTGCGTCATTTGTAAGTGGAGCTCTTCTCTCTGCTGCCTTCAATGTGCTTTTGGAGAGATTAACGCCTGAGCTGACAGAATTAATCAACAAAATCGGAGGAAAGAAGCGGGATCACAAGTTGCTTAATCATTTGAAGCCATCCTTGATTGCTGCAAGAGCTGTGCTCAACGATGCAGAACTCAAACAATTCACGGATCCTGCTGTGAAAGATTGGCTAGATGAACTCAAAGATGCTGTTTATGACTTGGAAGACTTGATGGATGAGATTTCCACCCGAGCTGCCACTCAGAAAAAGGTGAGCTATTTCTCCTTTGCTTCTCTTAGTCTGGGAGATACAAGCATGGCAAATAAGTTAGAAGTTATCAGCGATAGAATTGAATATATTGTGGGGCAAAAAGATGCTCTTGATTTGAAGAAGAGAACTGGAACGGGTCTGGAAACTCTGTCCTGGAGGTCTCCAGTTACATCTCATGTGGAAGTCTCTGAAGTGTACGGGAGGACGAAAGAAAAAAAAGATATAATTAAGCTGATGTTTAGTGGTGAGGGTGGTCCGTTGTCTGTAATTCCCATTGTGGGCATGGGCGGGGTAGGGAAGACCACCTTAGTTAATTTAGTTTATAATGATGTCAAGCAAAAATTTGATCTTACCGCATGGGTTTGTGTTTCTGAAGCATTTGATCTTTTGAAAATAGCACAGACCATAATAAAATCTATCAATCCTGATTTTGTCTGTGAGAACTTGGATTTGAATCTTCTTCAGCTTCATCTGGCGAAGAAGTTAGAAAGGAAAACTTTTTTAGTTGTTCTTGATGATTTTTGGAATGACAACTACAATGATTGGAATACTTTGAAGACTTTGCTTCACAATGGAGTGGAAGGATGTAAAATTCTTGTTACAACTCGCCTAGAGCGTGTTGCCTTGATGGTCAAAACAATCTCATCATTTTATTGCCTAGATATCATGTGACAAAGATTGTTTGTCAATTTTTGCTGCACATGCTTTCTATTGTAAAGATTCAACTGTGAATTCATGCTTAGAAAAAATTGGAAGTGATGTTGCTAGTAAGTGTAAAGGATTGCCTTTGGCTGCAAAGGTGCTTGGGGGACTTTTTCGATCAAAGCCTCACTTTGAAGACTGGAATAATATATTAAAAGGATCGATGTGGGATTCATTGGACGATAAGATCATTCCAGCTTTGAGAGTTAGTTATTATTATCTCCCTCCCAATTTAAAACAATGCTTTGCCTTTTGTTCTTTATTCTCGAAGGATTATCAATTTGATAAGGAAGAATTAATCTTGATGTGGATGGCAGAAGGTTTCTTGCAACCGTCAAAGCGAAATATGACTTTAGAAGAAGTTGGTCAAGAGTACTTTGATTATTTAACTTCAAGATCATTCTTTCAACCCTTATTGCCTAAAAATGATATGTCCTTTGGGATGCATGATCTCATTCATGAGTTAGCAACTCATGTTGCTGGAGACTTTTACCTTAGATTAGGGGAGAATGGAAACAAAATTGGTAATAAGACACGTCATTTATCTTGCAACTTTCAATATTATCCATGCTTAAGTCGTGAGGTTTTTCAAAAATCAAAAGGCATACGAACATTTATAGGATTGGATTTTTTCAATGTCCCTAGGTCTATTGGAAATGCTTCTCATATTGTATCATCAAATTTGAAGCACTTGCGGATGCTGTCACTTGAGGGTTTGCGGTCCTTAAAGATAGTTCCTGACTTAATCGGGGAATTTATCCATTTGCGCTATTTGAATCTATCATTTACAAGTATTAGAAGTTTGCCTAATTCAATCTGCAAGTTGTTTAATTTACAGACGTTGAAGTTGCGTGGATGTTCATATCTTGAGATGCTACCAAGTGACATGAAAGATCTTGTAAATCTTCGGTATTTGGATCTATCTTTCTCAAAGAAGATTGTAAGTTTGCCCGACTCATTGTGCGAATTATACAATCTACAAACATTGCAGTTGCCATGTTGTGATTCTTTGAAGATGCTGCCAAGAGATATGCAAGATCTTATAAACTTGCGACATCTTGATGTAAGAGGCACTAACTTGAAAGAAATGCCGAGGGGATTGGGTAGCTTAAAAGATTTGAAAATTTTAAGTAAATATGTTGTGGCCGAAGACCAAGGGACCGGAATTGGAGAATTGGGAGGAATGTCAAATTTGAAGGGTTTGATTGAAATTAGTAAATTGGAGATTGTCAAGAATGGAAAAGAAGCCTACGAGGCGAGGATGATGGAGAAGAAGCACATTAAAGGGTTAACATTATCATGGTCTAGAGATGGTGACGTGGAAGACACACGAACTGAGAGAGATATTTTGGGAAATCTTCAACCTCATTGGGATTTAGAAGATTTGGAAATTAGAAATTATAGGGGCACGATATTTCCGGATTGGTTAGGAAGCCATTGCTACTTGAACATGACTATGTTGCAATTGGTAGGGTGCAAAAACTGTTGCATGCTTCCAACCCTTGGACGGCTCCCCGCTCTAAAGGAATTAAGAATTAATGGATTAAATGGGGTAAAAATAATTGGTGATGAGTTGTTGAAGGGAGATGATTGTGCTTCCATAATACCATTTCCATCCCTTGAAGTTCTCGATTTTTCTTCGATGACTTCATGGGAACAATGGCATTCCATTAACATGGAAGCTTTCCCTAAGCTCCAAATACTCAGAATATATGATTGCCTCAAGTTAATTGGAAATTTACCTCGCCAGTTGCTTTCTTTAGAAACTCTGGAGATTGATCGTTGTCCATTTTTTTGTTCTAGTATTCCGAGGTGTCCCAAACTTCATAAACTAGCGATAGATGGAAGTGAAAATGTGGGGTGGCAACAGCAAGAGTTACCTTCATGCCTTTGGGAGCGAGAGATTGTAGGATGTCGGATGTTGGAATCAATGGCAGAGCCACTCTCCAAACATTCGCATTTACAACAATTAACTATCTCTGGTTACTCTAATATATCACCTCCAATTATTCATTTGCCCCAGTCATTACAATATTTACGGGTACGATTGTGTGAAAATGTTGATTTTGTGATGAGTTCAACTTCTCCTCTTCAAAATCTCCAGTCTATCAGTATTGCATTGTGTAATTTTGTGAAATTTATGTGGGATGACATGGAAGGCCTTCTCCCGAATTTAAGAAAGCTAAGCATTGAGCATTGTGATGAGATGGAAGCATTTCCAGAAGGGATCCTTGTGGCAAGTTTGAGGGAACTTATTATTGTAGGTAGTAGTAAGCTATTATCCCATCAAGCAGAGTGGCACCTCCCAAGTAATATCACTTACCTTCGTATGTATCGCTATAGTAAAGTGAAGTGTTTCCCAGAGGGGTGTTTTCTTCCTGCCACTCTAACCACCCTAGAACTCAATGGCTTTGATTGCTTGGAGACATTGCATTGCACAGGACTTCAACACCTAACCTCTCTCCAACGTCTAAAGATCATCTATTGTCCCAAGCTGGAGAAAATGTCAGGAGAAAAGCTGCCTACTTCTTTAAGAAAGCTTCACATTTGGGGATGTCCGTTGCTTGAAGAAAAATACCTCAGCAAGGATGAACAATTTTTCCGCCAGATATCTCACATCCCAAACATCAATCTATTCACGGTATGAGATACAATTAATTATGGATCAGGTATTTATCGTCCACACTCATGTTCCCAACTATTGCATTTTATTTTCTACTACTTCATACATGCATTCACAGACCATTATGCTTCCATATAATTAAATTTTCCTCAATGGTGTTAATTTACTTGCATTGTTGGAATCACTACTTGCATAGGTTAATCTTTTGATCATTTATATGATACTTACAAAATCATTTGTTTCTCGATACGCTCTGGATTCCAGCTCGCTCTCTGTTTCTATAAACCTACCTTGCCTATTTTTCTTTACCTTGTTTTTTCATCTCTCCCCCCCTCTTACATAAGCTCATCAGGTCTATATATTATTGGAAATGACCATTTAACTAGCTGCTTATATACTGAGACAAAAAGCATGATTATTATCTTTGGAGATAAGAAAACAATTATTTTTTCAGAACAATCACGTGAAAGTGCTCATTGATAAAAATGAATGACAATTCTAGTAGTTCACTGTATTACTCGTGTTTAGTTTAGTTTTTCTTCCTATAATTTCATATGTTGCGTATATTCAATGACTTTATACTTTGTTTTTGTTATTTTCCTTTCCAAATTTTGACTCTTAGAATTAACTTAAAGTATTATGATTTGGAAAACTTCATGAACTTAATAGCGGCGGCAATCTCATATGTCTGTATTAAATAATTCTAGATATATTTGATGACAGAATGATGAGTTTCCATAAACAACTGATGTGGCTTAAATTATTATTCATTACTTTAGTTACTCTTATTACATATCCTGCACTGAAGCATAAACCATTTAACACCTTTACATACATAGTCCATCATACTCACATTTCCATCACTTCACAGATTACAAAAGCAATCCACTTGGTCTCAAAATTATGCAGAAGTGCAGATTCTTCTAAGCTTATACCAATCATGTAATGAGGAATTATTGGCAAAAAATAATCATGAAGGTACACTTCTAGACAAGTTTATGTCTACATAACAAATGCCATTTCTTGTTTCTTTTTTTAAATCTACTCTGATTGAGTTTTTCTTTTTATGGGGTTGTTGCAGATAGAGTCCAACATGGTTAGTTCTAATTGGTAAAAGCAAACCCAATGCTTCTTCTTTGCAAGGGGTAATGCTGCAATTAAGATCCCCTTCATATATTCCTATTCTAAAGAGGTTTGAACTAAACCAAAGCCTTTGATTTTCTTCTTTCTCTCATAATCTGCTTGTTTAACTTACTTTTCTATACCCTATATTTTCCTTTGATTCTTATTAACTAGACGATCTTCATTTTCATTGCTTTTTTTTCTCTCCTTCTCCCTCACTTCCTTGGGCTGTCTCTAGATTTATCATGTGCTTAAAATGCAGCACCAGCAAGAATGACAGCAAGGGATTTGCAGACCTGAAGTCTTGAACCTGTGCTGATGAAATCCATCCTCTTTCTTGGACAGAATATTCTCTGATTTTGTGGAATTTTTTTTTTTGGTGGCTCGGGTGCATTATTATGTTGTTTTCAAAGAAACTTTTGGTGAAAGTGTGTGTGATGAATCTGTATTCTGCATATAGTGGCTTTTTTTTCCGCTTGCTTAAATGTTGCGACGAAGATGTGTATAATTTAATGTGAATACTTATCACTTGTAAAATTCTCAGGCTTCATGCTTGGGGAGAGGATATAGGATTCATTTTTTTTTTATCCGAACCTCTATATATCGTGGTGTCATTCTATTATATTTAAATCATCGAAGGAAAATGATAGTTTCAAGAAATCAAGCATGCTTGAAATCAACGTTACTACACTTAAGTTTAACGGACAAAGCACAAGCATGTTTAGAAAGCTTTTAGCTAATATCCAGACATTTTCAATACAATTTATATATGCATGTGGAATTATCTATCTGTATATATCTTAGAAAATAACCAGTTGAGTTGATATATAGAGTTTTCACAATATAAGATATCACAAACAAAGCTCATATATAGAAGAAAGAATAATCAAAATTTCCTCTCTTTTTTTCCCACTCTTTATCTTACACACAATCACCACAGAGCAATATCCCCAACAAAACGATATTTAATGAGAACATATACTAAATTGTTATGAATATAATAATATCTTTGTGGATGTTGATATATCTCCCACTATCTCTTATATCTCTTATAGTTTCTAATATCTCTCATTATCTCTATATCCCTCAATTATCTCATATTATCATGTAATCTGTAGATTCTATCGAAGGTGTAAAGCTGTGTCTATAAATAGAGGCCATGTATAATGTATTGAGCACACTTGAATGGAATGAGAAATACTCTCTCTTCTTGATCCTCTCTTCCTCTGTATGATTCTTTTCTCTATTTCTTTTTTATTTATAACACGTTATCAACACGAAGCTCTAATCAAGGTACGTATAGTATACTTTTCTACCCCATCATAATTTTAGAGCATCATCTTTATTATTTTTCTAGAGTATCATTTGCTCTGTTCAAATAAAAATACCTCAAGCATCATATATATGGTGTTTCAGAGTATCCGTATTCCTATTCAATTTATCTAGGATAATCTAAGCCATTATATGGAATTAAAAGGATTATCTACCATTGTTTTAACATAGGGTTCCATGACTATAATGGGAGATTTTTTTCCCCCCTCTATTTCTTATTGACATGATGTCACTATTTCGATGGAACCCGAAGTTTCAATAGATACTAGTAATATCCATAAAGATTTACCATCTAAAGTTAAATGGCTAGAAGTCATATAATTTTAAGTTTTCATCTCATTGTAATTAAATGACCAAAAGCCATATAACTCAGATTTTCCATTCTTTTCAAATTAAATGGCTAAAAGCCATATGATTTTGATTTTCTATATTATAGCCAGAAGCTATACAACTTTGAGTTTTTATCTTATGGCTAGAAGCTATATATATATAGGGTTAATTCTCTATTTTTTTAAATGACTTGAAGCCATATATATTTGATATTTTATCTTGTTAAATAACTCAAAGTATTTAGGTATAAATTTTTCATCTTATGGCTAGAAGCCATATATATTTGATTACTGTTATCTTATTAAATGGCTAGAAGTCATGTAATTTGAATTTTCTATTTTATGGCCAAAAGCCATATATATAATTTTGTTTTATCTTATTAAATGGCTAGTTGCCATAGAAATTTGATTTTCTATCTTACAGTCAAAAGCCGTAGATATTTGATTTTTTTATCTAATTAAAAGGCTAGAAGCTATATAATTTGTATTTTCTATTTTATGGCCAGAAGCCATATGTATATTTAATTTTTCTTTATTTATATATATCATGTTGAAATTTTTATTTTATAGCCAGAAGCCATTTATATATATTTAAATTTTCTTTTATCTTATTAAATGGTTCGTATTCATATAATCTTGATTTTCTATCTTATGACTAGAAGTCATAAATATTTAATTTTGTTATTTTATTAATTGGCTTGAGGCCATATGACATCAAAGTTTTATCTTATGGTCAGAAACCATATATCTTTAATTTTTTATTTTGAAATTAAATAGCTAGATGCCATGTATCTTTATTTTCTTTATTAAATGGCATGAAGCCATATAGTTTTGATTATGAGAAGGATCATTACATAGTTTGTTTATTAAAAAAATTATGACAATTAGAATTATAAATAATGTAGCCCAGAAGACTAATGACTATATAGTGAAGGATGTATTGGTAAAAGAGTTTATCTTTTCTCTTTATTTCATGTTACATTTAATTAATTTGAAATTCAAGTTTTATTTTTATCTTATTCTCATATATTTTTGACATTCAATTTGACATTTATTAATATTATAATTTTCTTATTACTAAATGGCCAGCAGCCATTACACTTATGTTATTGAATGACATGAAAATAATAATTTATGATGTTTTTAAAACCCTGAAGGCTTATGGTTTAAATATGAAGTGACACAAATAATCTTTAAAAATATATATAATTTCCAATATAGAGTCTTAAAGACTAATCCCTGAAGGCTTATGATTCAAATCTTCCTAACTATATAGCTTGATTTTAGTCCTTATTTTTTTTTGTTGAATTTATAAATTTATGAATAAGTTTTGAAGCATTACATAATATATACAAAGAAATAAAGTTTTTGAATAACAAAATATCGAGAAAATATATTTTTTGTTCAAAAAAAAAATACTTCATATTTTGAAAAAAAAAGGGTATAACAAAAAGTGAAGTATATCATATAGTGAAATAATAATATATTTTAGTTCCTGAAGAATTATATATAGCATTTTTTTGGAGGAACTATATGTAATCAAAAAATTGATATAGTTCCAGAAAGACTAATAACAAAATATTGATATAGTTCTAGAAGAACTAATAGCAAAATGTTGATATAGTTCTTGAAGAACTAGTAACAAAATCGATATAGTTTTTGAATAACTAATGTAATTCCCCCCATTATTTTTGTGGGCAGAAAAGAAATTGATAATGAAAAATTATGACCCACAAACATTTATATTAGAATATTTACTTATCAAAGGGTCTTAAGGTGATAGCTTAATTGGATTGAAATCTATTATTATATATGAATCAGGAAGCATTTGGATTTCCAAGTTAAAGATATGTTATTAGCTTACTATATATTATTCACTGTATTTGAAATACAGAAATAAGAAAAATACTTGAGGGGGAGATTGTTGAAATATAAGTGTGAATCATATTGGATAGAATTTGTTATTATTAATATTAATGTCATTCCTTATATTTCGTATTTTTTTTTAAAAAGGCTCCAGAAGAGTCAGTGACGCTCAACCTTCCATGAGTGCACAAGTCTTTATCATTAGGTAAAAGATGAAAAATAATGCTCTAGAAGAATATCTGCAATCAATATTAAAATTTGTATCCTAAAAGTGAATTCTACAAAAACACCTATTATTGAAATGAATCTCACACGTCTTCATAAAATTAACAAAAATTTCTTTGAGAGTAAAGAAGATACAAATTCCACATGTACATATATTTGTTTATTTATTTTTGTTAGGCACACATATGTGTCCTTTTATTAGAAATAAACGGTAAAGTAATAGCCCAATTCACATGAACCCAAAAAGATAGGGAAAATTACTGTAGAGTCCCACAGAAGAGAATTTACTACTGAAAGGTCCCATGAAATCATAAAATGTATATGAGGTCCCAAGGGACTTTATGGCAAAAAATTTCAAACGTGCAATTACTTTCTTGCCCTTCTGATTAAAGAAAGAAACTGAAGCACACGATTGAGAGAAAAAATCCTATCGGGTGTCATCTTCATGAAATCCGCCGCCGTCTCGTTCGTGTCCATCCTTGTGTGCTCCGACAGCTTCAATCTCCGGCGAGGTTTGTCAGTGTCTGCTCAATACATTGTCACTCGCTGCTCCGCACTCCGTCGGTCTCTGGTCCGCACTCAGGCCGTCTCTAGTTGGACGCCTCCAATCTCGTGCACGGTCCGTCGGTCGCTAGTTCGCACCCCACTACCAGCGAGCCTCGTGGGTTCCATCATCGATGACCTTCGCACCCCACCGCCGGCGAGCCTCTCTCTCTTGGTATATCATATTGATATTATCTATTACTAGTATATTTAGGTGAGGCGCTTCTCAGTTTCAGAGCAACAGTTGGCTATTGTGTAAGTTGTATTATTTAAATTTCGAAGTAATGTTGGCTATTGTCAATTGTTGTGCATAAGTTGTTATTACAGTGATCGAAGGTTGTCATTAACGACCCCATGACCTGTCCTGTTATGTAGGATGGAAGACTTGTGTAAGTTGTATTATTTAAATTTTGAAGTAATGTTGGCTATTGTCAATTGTTGTGCATAAGTTGTTATTACAGTGATCGAAGGTTGTCATTAACGACCCCATGACCTGTCCTGTTATGTAGATGGAAGACTTGTGTAAGTTGTATAATTTAAATTTGAAGTAATGTTGGCTATTGTCAATTGTTGTGCATAAGTTGTTATTACAGTGATCGAAGGTTGTCATTAACGACCCCATGACCTGTCCTGTTATGTAGGATGGAAGATTTCTGTAAGTTGTATTATTTAAATTTTGAAGTAATGTTAGTTATTATCAATTGTTGTGCATAAGTTGCAATTAGCTAAGTGGAGCGATTCCAAATGAACTAGGAAACCTATCACAGCTCAGAAGTTCGTGAGTGCAGTATTTTAATGTAGTTTCTGGTTCATTTCATCCAATTTATGTTGTTATAAGGATGGACAAATCTCATTCATTCATCATATTCCTGTATTTTCTAGGGTTATATCAAGTAACTCCCTCAGTGGGAATATACTATTCTTTATATGTTGTAATTGGTTGCTCTGTATGTTGTCATTTACTATCCTGTATGTTGTCATTTACTACTCTATGTTGTCATTCACTAGTATATACGCTGTCAACTGCTTATTTGTATGTTGTGATTGGTTGGTGTGAAGGTTGTTATTGTCTTGTGTGTAGGTTGTCATTAGCCTCTGTTAGTTTGTCGCTTGCTTATGTATAAGTTGTAATTTCCTGCTGTTCTTGTTGTCATTCGATTTAGCGTGGATTGTCATTGGCTGCTGTGTATGTTGTGAATGGCACAAATGTAGGTTGTGATTGTCTGATGTGTAGGTTGTGACTGTATGCTGTGCATGTTGGATGCTTGTAATCCCCTCAAGAAATCCATGACTTGAAGGTTGGATGCTTGTGGTGGCTTGTAACTTATCAGAACAACCTGCATGGTGATCAAGTGCTGTCTTTGCTACGAGGAAACTCCCAAAGCAAGAAGAAGAAATAAACGATGAGCATAATTGTATTTAGTTTTTTTTATTTGACAGCTGAATGTAAAGTTCAGATTTTGTTTCTTTATTTGACCATGTAGTGATAGCTAGATGTTAAGATATGTTAATGTGTATTGACATCATTTACTGATTATGAAGTTTTTGTAATGACATTCATGTGTTTTGACAAAACAGGAAATTCTTCGTTCCATACACGGATCATGTCCACAAATGCAAACTAAATAAAACTGGATAAACAAATGGTAACCATGATGACATGATAGGCATATATCACAATCATCTCTGCCACATCCATTTACAACCTCAACGGGGGTTGTTGACAACCCGAAGACAAGTGGTTAACAACCTGGGCAGTGTCCCTGACAAATCACTCTGTGGGATGCCACAGCTTCTAAATAGATTGTATTATCAGCATATATAACGACCTTAAAAAAAAATTAAGAGCATTTTAAAGTTATTAACAGCTTTAATTGAACCCAATAGGATTACAGTAGATTTTTACTACAGCAATTCATTTACAACCTCAACAGTGGGTGTTGACAACCCGAAGAGAAGTGGCTAACAACCTTCGCAATGGGCCAAACAAATTTGTATGAAAACTTATCAGCAATGCTGTACCTATATAGTGCTTGTCTAAGGGCTACTGCATTAGGAAAAATTTATCCTTCTCCAATAACCAGACCCTTTCACTTTGTTGAATTCCTTTCCGAAATTGGGGTTGACATCACTTCTGAACCACATGGCAATGATAGTGGGTCTTCACTAAACACATTGGGTGGAGACATGGACAATGCATCTGAACCTTCGAACAAGTCTTCCATCCTACATAACAGGACAGGTCATGGGGTTGTTAATGACAACCTTCGATCAATGTAATAACAACTTATGCACAACAATTGACAATAGCCAATATTACTTCGAAATTTAAATTATACAACTTACACAAGTCTTCTATCCTACATAACAGGACAGGTCATGCATGGGGTCGTTAATGACAACCTTCGATCACTGTAATAACAACTTATGCACAACAATTGACAATAGCCAACATTACTTCGAAATTTAAATAATACAACTTACACAAGTCTTCCATCCTACATAACAGGACAGGTCATGGGGTCGTTAATGACAACCTTCGATCACTGTAATAACAACTTATGCACAACAATTGACAATAGCCAACATTACTTCGAAATTTAAATAATACAACTTACACAATAGCCAACTGTTGCTCTGAAACTGAGAAGCGCCTCACCTAAATATACCAGTAATAGATAATATCAATATGATATACCAAGAGAGAGAGGCTCGCCGGCAGTGGGGTGCGAAGGTCATCGATGATGGAACCCACGAGGCTCGCTGGTAGTGGGGTGCGAACTAGCGACCGACAGACCGTGCACGAGATTGGAGGCGTCCAACTAGAGACCGACTGAGTGCGGACCAGAGACCGACGGAGTGCGGAGCAGCGAGCGACAATGTACTGAGCAGACACTGACAAACCTCGCCGGAGATTGAAGCTGTCGGAGCACACAAGGATGGACACGAACGAGACGGCGGCGGATTTCATGAAGATGACACTCGATAGGATTTTTTCTCTCAATCGTGTGCTTCAGTTTCTTTCTTTAATCAGAAGGGCAAGAAAGTAATTGCACGTTTGAAATTTTTTGCTATAAAGTCCCTTGGGACCTCATATACATTTTATGATTTCATGGGACCTTTCAGTAGTAAATTCTCTTCTGTGGGACTCTACAGTAATTTTCCCAAAAAGATATTGGGTTGAAATTGAAACTAGCCCAGTTTGATATAGGACTAGGACAGACTCGTCTCAGTAACATGGGTGGGACGGAATTTTCATCTCGTGTCTCGTCAAAGTTAACAAGACCAAGAGGGGACATGGGACCGGATAGGATATCCAGTTTCTTTTTTCTTTTTTGACAAACCACTGTAATTCTAGGCCTAGATCTTGTTTTTTATGTTGTAATGTTTGTTTTTTATTAGGTTTCTGAAGATAAAATACTAAAAAAAATAATTACGTAGAAAGCCTAATTTATACATTCTGTAAACCTTGTAGCGGTTTTGTGATTGGTCCACATGACGATCTTAGGTGGTGGTTTCTTTTGCACCTTATTGGTTGTTGGGTGATGATGTGAGCCTCTTGTTATATAATGTAAAAAAAGTGTAAAAACAATACTGTGGAAAAGAACTATCATAAAAGAAATATTATATAATGGCCTTATAAATTATTTTATTAACGAATGAGATTTTTATTGAAATAATAATGCAACTTAAGAGTGGAAAATCATTATAAAAAACAATTATTCTTAAAAAATAAATTGAATAATCTAATAATAATTATTAGTAAGTAACTTTTAAAAAAAAAACCCGCGATTTGGCCTGCTCTCGTCCTAGTCACTGTTTTGTCCCATTCCGTAGTCGTCCCATCCCAAACTATTTTTTGTCCTATCCTTTTCTAAATTGACCTCGACCGAGACTAGGACAAGATGATCAGGATGGAACAAGTTAAAACCCCCCTAGAGACATTGTGTCACCGGAAGCATGCACTATCTTGACAAAAAAAAAAAGCAATTCTGTCAAATGTAATTTATAACTTAATTTATGTTTTTATTGCCAGGATAAATTAAATTTGGGGGAATTGCAATTAGATTTCAAGAAAGGGATTTAATTACTTTAAATCATTGACAACTTAGTAGCATGCAATGGCAAGTTCTAGTATAAAAAATGACAACTGGTTTATGTTGCTTATTTATTATTATTGAGATTTTTTGATAATTAAATTTTTTTCTTCAGCAACTCATAGTAGTTCTCCTATTAAATTTTATATTCAACAAATTAGCTGTGATTTATGGAAGAAAGTGCCCGCATAATTTTTAAGTTCAATTTGGAGGTACTTTCTTTGTGAATGATTAATACTACTACTTTACTACCTCAAAGGGGCTAGGAGTTGGGAACCGTGTTTAGATGGAATTTATTTTCAATCTCCATCGCAGTCTCTTCTTTCAAAATTCAACCCAGCATTAGTCGCCACATATTAAAATATACTCCTCTAGTTCTATTTATAAGGCACTTCCAACACGTTTCACACAAACCAAAAAAAACCTTAAACTGCATTAACTCCTCATTAAAATATAGCAACTTTCCAACTTTACCCCTATTTAATATATATCTTTTTCAAAAAAGTAACTATCTACATTATAATAAATGAAGGACAACATGGTAAAGTCATAGTAAAAAGTTAATGAGGTGACTTATAAATAGGACCAAAAAAAATTCTCTCTCTGCTCTATAAATAGGACCAGAGGAGTAATTAGCCTGGTTTGTTTCCTCAAAGAACGTTTCAGAAAAATGCGCTAAGGACAGGGGATTAGTATACAAGGACTAGGTTTGATATTTTTTTGTTTTTAATGATTCTTTTGTTGTACTCCCTCCTGTGAAGTAAGAAGTCTTATAAAGGAAAATTTTAGTCTAGAATATAAGAGATTGACAGGGTAATTAATGATATTTTTTTTTTTTTTTACTTTTATCCCTTGTATTCCCTGGCTTCCTTTTGTGAGGCATGTGGAGGAAGGGTTGATCGATCATTTTATTAATTATTTATCCACCTTTTCCTTTTTCTCCCTGTTTAATATTAAGGCAGCAGAGCATAAAATTTTTTAAGAATACATTTAATAATGACAAAATAAAAAACTTCTCCCTGCTGCTACTATAGAAAAGTAGAAAACTTTTAAACATATGCTTATTCCAAATCTTTTTACAGGTTACACTTTTTTAAAAAGTTAAGATGTATTTAACATCCGAAATATTTTTTCAAGTACATCTAATAGCTTAAAATATTTTTTCAAATGTATTCAGTATCTCAAAATATATTCTAGATACATTTAATATCTTAAAGTATTTTTTATGTACGTTTAGCACTCTGAAATATTCTTTTTACTTTAATATTAAAAATATTTGAGATAATAGATCACGTTAACTTTTTCTTAAATAGATCGGGTTACTTTTACCACTTACAAGGATGTCTAAATGCCAAACTTCGTGGGGTCGTTCTTTGAAGACAAGCAATTTTACCTCCATTATGAAGGGCCATAAGGTTGATGTTTTCCATATGTTTGTTCTTTTTTATTTATTTGGCCAAGAAATTTTTCGTGTTGTTTGGTGATTTGTCCTTTGTTTTATCAATAACAACAATAATTATTATTATTATTATAATAGTCATAATAATTTTTCATTAGTATTTCATTTAGAGGAATAAAGAGTGCAAAGTGAAAGAGTTGTATAGAACTCTACAATGATCAGCTGTTCCATCTGAACTATATATATATATATATCTCTGTTTGACACATGAAAATAATTAAAATTCTTAATCTCTTATTTTAATGACACTTATTTTTATATCAAATGGAAACTTTTTTTTTTTAATTTCAACTTAGAGAAGGATATTCTGGAGTACCAGATATGCATTCACATTAACATTTTTCTTTTGTCATATTTAAGGAGTGTTTGTATGAGGGGAAAGTTGATTTTCAAAAGCACTTTTTTATAAATCAAAATAAATTCCTCTACATATTTATTTTGTATACTGTAAAGACACTTTGAAAATCACGACGTTGTTTCTACACAAATACCTCTAATAGAATACTTGCTATAATTATTTTGATTTGGTTGGGCCACATGCTAGTCGCTAATCTATTATTTTTATATTTAAATAATAAATCTTTTGTCATATTTGTAGGCTTATAGGATAACGAGTCTTTGCTAGTATTGACCAAATATTAAAATGTAGTCAGCCTAGCAATAATTTAAGGAAGTTTCAGAGAAGAAAAGCTGAACCCACCGAAGGTAAGTAAACAAAGACTAATCATGTTAATTTTTTTTAATGATTCTTTTGTCGTAGTTAGATTATTATCATATAGATTATTGTTTTCTTAAAAAGTATATATTCTTTTGGGCCTTAATATAAAATTTGATTAAATAATTTGAGTAAATTAAGGATATTAATTAAATGGTTAACTAATATACTTTTTCTAAAACACTATAAATGTCTTTTTTAATTCCCTCATTTCCTTACTGTTAATTATTGTTGAGGAAATATCAATAAGATTAATTTGAAAAAATTAATAAACAGGTGAAATATATCTTATATATAAGATCAATATTAACTCTCTTGAGATTTTAAATTAAAAATCAGAAGGGGATATTAAATATAGAAACAAAATCACAAAATTGCTAAATTTTAATATACCAGATTTATTTATTTAGTTATTTTTGATTCGGATGAACATATCACAAGTGACTTGAAGAACAAAAAACATAAGAGAAATACTCCTTTAGTCCCATTCAATAAATGAATGGGAAAAGCGATTTGGGTATTTCCTGGAAAAATAACAATAGAAAATAGTCGCATGGTACAGCTGGAAAAGTGAAGCCGCGTGAAGACCAGGAAACAAAAAGTGAGTCTTCATTATGAAGGGTTACTTTGACAAGTTATGGGGATGTCTAAACGTCAAACCTCGTGGGGTCGTTCTCTGAAAACAAGCAATTCTACCTCCATTATGAAGGGCCACAAGGTTGAAGTTTTCCATATGTTCGTTATTTTTTAATTTCTTTGGCCAAGCAATTTCCATGTTGTTTGATGATTTTTCCCTTGTTTTATCAATAAGAATAATTATTATAACAGCCATAATAATTTTTCATTATTATTTTCCATGTTGTTTGATGATTTTTCCCTTGTTTTATCAATAATAATAATTATTATAACAGCCATAATAATTTTTCATTATTATTTCATTTAGAGGAATAAAGAGTGCATAGTGAAATTATGGTTAATTTGGACTGAGCTTGATGAGTTGTATAGAGGCACTATTAAATGATCACCTGTTCCATCTGAACTAAGATATAAATATATATATTTGTTTGACGCATGAAAATAATTAAAATTCTTAATCTCTTATTTTAATGACACTTATTTTTATATCAAATGGAAACCAACTTAGAGGAGGATATTCTGGAGCACCAGATAATGCATTCATATTCACATTTTTCTTTTGTCATATTCAGCGCTGGTCATTCTCGTGATAATGTAGATGCATTGTCCGGTGCTTCCATTTGCTTTCATAAATCACAACTAATTTGAAGAATTTAAAATCTTGAAGAATAATATTAAAAAATAAATTTCATTAAAATAAAAGATTAAGATTTTAATTTGGAATAATTGAAATTTGAACCACCAATTTGTCATGTTGAAATTTGGGATTTTTTTAGGATTTTTCCTATTTTGAATTTCGAGTCAACATGACTTCCAAAACCTGACTCTTCTCTTTAGGTGGTGAGGTATTATTTATTCCTAGTGAACGTCCCTCCAAGTTGAACTTAGAAATTACGTAGCACCTTCAACAAATCACAGCTAATCTAATAGGTATGACTTTGAATACGAGGGAATTGGAGAGAAAGAAAGGTAGAAAATTTTTTAACAAGTCTAATTTAAAAAATTAAAAAAAACAAGATGAAAAACTTTTAATTATTTTTTAATTAAAATTTTATAACTTCACTTTTTTTAATTTTTAAAATTCAGCTCATTAAATTTTTTTTTTATCTTTCTTTTCCTTCATTTTTCTCATACACAATGAACTACTAACTAATGCTTCTGAACGCACTAAAGAGACCAAAGAAAAATCAGTCATTCCCAAAGAGACCATGGCTGCGTCACTTGTTGGTGGACCTCTTCTCTCTGCTGTCTTCAATGTGCTTTTGGAGAGACTAACACCTGAGCTGACAGATTTGATCAACAAAATCGGAGGAAAGAAGCTGGATCACAAGTTACTTAATCATTTGGAGCCATCCTTGATTGCTGCAAGAGCTGTGCTCAACGATGCAGAACTCAAACAATTCGCGGATCCTGCTGTGAAAGATTGGCTAGATGAACTCAAAGATGCTGTTTATGACTTGGAAGACTTGATGGATGAGATTTCCACCCGAGCTGCCACTCAGAAAAAGGTGAGCTATTTCTCCTTTGCTTCTCTTAGTTTGGGAGATACAAGCATGGCAAATAAGTTAGAAGTTATCAGCGATAGAATTGAATATATTGTGGGGCAAAAAGATGCTCTTGATTTGAAGAAGAGAACTGGAACGGGTCCGGAAACTCTGTCCTGGAGGTCTCCAGTTACATCTCATGTGGAAGTCTCTGAAGTGTACGGGAGGACGAAAGAAAAAGAAGATATAATTAAGCTGATGTTTAGTGGTGAGGGTGGTCCGTTGTCTGTAATTCCCATTGTGGGCATGGGCGGGGTAGGGAAGACCACCTTAGTTAATTTAGTTTATAATGATGTCAAGCAAAAATTTGATCTTACCGCATGGGTTTGTGTTTCTGAAGCATTTGATCTTTTGAAAATAGCACAGACCATAATAAAATCTATCAGTCCTGATTTTGTCTGTGAGAACCTGGATTTGAATCTTCTTCAGCTTCATCTGGCGGAGAAGTTAGAAAGGAAAACTTTTTTAGTTGTTCTTGATGATTTTTGGAATGACAACTACAATGATTGGGATACTTTGAAGAGTTTGCTTCACAATGGAGTGGAAGGATGTAAAATTCTTGTTACAACTCGCCTAGAGCGTGTTGCCTTGATGGTCAAAACAATCTCATCATTTTATTGCCTAGATATCATGTCTGACAAAGATTGTTTGTCAATTTTTGCTGCACATGCTTTCTATTGTAAAGATTCAACTGTGAATTCATGCTTAGAAAAAATTGGAAGTGATGTTGCTAGGAAGTGCAAAGGATTGCCTTTGGCTGCAAAGGTGCTTGGGGGACTTTTTCGATCAAAGCCTCACTTTGAAGACTGGAATAGTATATTAAAAGAATCGATGTGGGATTCATTGGACGATAAGATCATTCCAGCTTTGAGAGTCAGTTATTATTATCTCCCTCCCAATTTAAAACAATGCTTTGCTTATTGTTCTTTGTTCCCAAAGGATTATGAATTTAATAAGGAAAAATTAATCTTGATGTGGATGGCAGAAGGTTTTTTGCAACCGTCAAAGCGAAACATGACTTTAGAAGAAGTTGGTCAAGAATACTTTGATGATTTAACTTCAAGATCATTCTTTCAACCCTCACCACCTGAACTTGATGTGTACTTTGGGATGCATGATCTCATTCATGAGTTAGCAACTCATGTTGCTGGAGACTTTTGCCTTAGATTAGGGGAGAATGGAAACAAAATTGGTAATAAGACACGCCATTTATCTTGCAACTTTCAATATTATCCATGCTTAAGTCATGAGGTTTTTCAAAAATCAAAAGGCTTACGAACATTTATAGGATTGGATTTTTTCAATCTCCCTAGGTCTATTGGAAATGCTTCTCATATTGTATCATCAAATTTGAAGTCCTTGCGGATGCTGTCACTCGAGGGTTTGCGGTCCTTAAAGATAGTTCTTGACTTAATCGGGGAATTTATCCATTTGCGCTATTTGGATCTATCGTGGACAGGTATTAGAAGTTTGCCTGATTCAATCTGCAAGTTGTTTAATTTACAGACGTTGAAGTTGCGTTCATGTTCATCTCTTGAGATGCTACCAAGTGACATGAAAGGTCTTGTAAATCTTCGTTATTTGGATCTATCTTTCTCAAAGAAGATTGTAAGTTTGCCTGACTCATTGTGCGAATTATACAATCTAGAAACATTGCGGTTGGGATATTGTGATTCTTTGAAGATGCTGCCAAGAGATATGCAAGATCTTGTAAACTTGCGACATCTTGATGTAGCAGGCACTAGCTTGAAAGAAATGCCGAGGGGATTGGGTAGCTTAAAAGATTTGAAAATTTTGTGTAAATATGTTGTGGGCGAAGACCAAGGGACCGGAATTGGAGAATTGGGCGGAATGCCAAATTTGAAGGGTGGGATTGAAATTAGTAAATTGGAGATTGTCAAGAATGGAAAAGAAGCCTACAAGGCGAGGATGATGGAGAAGAAGCACATTAAATGGTTAGCATTATCATGGTCTAGGGATGGTGACGTGGAAGACACACGAACTGAGAGAGATATTTTGGGAAATCTTCAACCTTACTGGGGTTTAGAAGATTTGGAAATTAGAAATTATAGGGGCACAATATTTCCGGATTGGTTAGGAAGCCATCGCTACCGGAACATGACTATGTTGCAATTGACAGGGTGCGAAAACTGTTGCATACTTCCCCACCTTGGGCAGCTTCCGGCTCTAAAGGATTTAAGAATTAATGGATTAAATGGGGTAAAAAGAATTGGTGATGAGTTGTTGAAGGGAGATGATTGTGCTTCCATAATACCATTTCCATCCCTTGAAGTTCTCGATTTTTCTTCGATGACTTCATGGGAACAATGGCATTCCATTAACACGGAAGCTTTCCCTAAGCTCCGAATACTCAGAATATATGATTGCCCCACGTTAATTGGAAATTTACCTCCCCAGTTGCCTTCTTTAGAAACTCTGGAGATTGAACGCTGTCCATTTTGTTGTTCTAGTATTCCGAGGTGTCCCAAACTTCAAAAACTAGCGACAATTGGAAGTGAAAATGTGGGGTGGCAAGAGCAAGAGTTACCTCCTTCCCTTTTCAAGCTAAAGATTACAGGATGTCGGATGTTAGAATCAATGGCAGAGGCACTCTCTAAACCTTCGCATT
Organism: Neltuma alba; assembly: GCF_004799145.2. NCBI lineage: Eukaryota > Viridiplantae > Streptophyta > Magnoliopsida > Fabales > Fabaceae > Neltuma > Neltuma alba. The sequence continues at coordinate 204,036 of NW_021636231.1, read as the reverse complement.
TACAACAATTAACTATCACTGGTTGCTCTAATATATCACCTCTAACTATTCATTTGCCCCAGTCATTACAATATTTACGGGTACATTTGTGTGAAAACGTTGATTTTGTGATGAGTTCAACTGCTCCTCTTCAAAATCTCCAGTCTATCAGTATTGCATCGTGTAATTTTGTGAAATTTATGTGGGATGACATGGAAGGCCTTCTCCCGAATTTAAGAAAGCTAAGCATTGAGCATTGTGAGGAGATGGAAGCATTTCCAGAAGGGATCCTTGTGGCAAGTTTGAGGGAACTTATTATTGGAAGCAGTGGTAAGCTATTATCACATCAAGCAGAGTGGCACCTCCTGAGTAATATCACTTACCTTCGTATACAGGGTAGATATGACATCAGGTGTTTTCCAGAGGGGTGTTCTCTTCCTACCACACTTACCACTTTGGAACTCTATTTCTTTAAGGAATTGGGGACATTGAATTGCACAGGACTTCAGCACCTGACCTCTCTTCAACATCTAAAGATCATGTATTGTCCCAAGTTGGAGAAAATGTCAGGAGAAAAGCTGCCTGCTTCTTTAAGAAAGCTTCACATTTATGAATGTCCGTTGCTTGAAGAAAAATACCACAGCAAGGATGAACAACTTTTCTACCAGATATCTCACATCCCAAACATCAATCTATTCTGGAAATGAGATACAATTAATTATGGATGAGGTATTTATCGTCCACACTCATGTTCCCAACTTTTACATTTTATTTTCTACTACTTCATACATGCATTCACGCACCATTACACTTCCATATAATTAAATGTTCCTCAATAGTGTTAATTTACTTGCATTGTTGGAATCACTTCTTGCATCGGTTAATCTTTTGATCATTTATATGATACTAGCAAAATTATTTGTTTCCAGGTACGCTCTGGATTCCAGCTCCCTCTCTGTTTCTGTAAACCTACTTTAGCTATTTTTCTTTGCCTTCTTTTTTCCTCTCCCCCCCCTGCATAAGCTCATCGGGCCTATATATTAATGTAAATAACCATTTAACTGACTGCTTATACGTTGAGATAAAAAGCATGATTATTATCTTTAGAGATAAGAAAACACTTATTTTTTCAGAACAATCACGTGATTTTAACTAACTAATTAAACCTATTATAAGCATTTTTTTTTTGTTGGAACTGAAAGTGCTCATTGATAAATTCTAGTTGTTTGCTGTATTACTCGCGTTTAGTTTAGTTTTTCTTCCTATAATTTAATATGTTGTGTATATTCAATGACTTTACACTTTGTTTTTGTTATTTTCCTTTCCAAATTTAAGTGACTATAAGGGTGACTCTTAGAATTAACTTAAAGTATTATAATTTGGAAAACTTCACGAACTAAATAGTGGCAGCAATCTCATAGGAAATTATAATTTGAAATAATCATGAAGGTACACTTCCAGACAAGTTTATGTCTACATAACAAATGCCATTTCTTGTTTCTTTTTTTAAATCTTCTCTGATTGAGTTTTTCTTTTTATGGGGTTGTTGCAGATAGAGTCCAACATGGGTAGTTCTAATTGGCAAAAGCAAACCTAATGCTTCTTCTTTGCAAGGGGTAATGCTGCAATTAAGATCCCCTTCATATATTCCTATTCTAAAGAGGCCTGAACTAAACCAAAACCTTTGGTTTTCTTCTTTCTCATAATCTGCTTGTTTAATTAACCTTTCTACCCTATATTTTCCTTTTATTCTTATTAACTAGACGATCTTCATTTCCATTGCCTTTTTTCTTTTCCCCCCTTCCTTGGGCTATCTCTAGACTTATCATATGCTTAAAATGCAGCATCAGCAAGAGTGACAGCAAGGGATTTGCAGACTTGAAGTCTTGAACCTGTGCTGATGAAAATTGACAGAATATTCCCTGATTTTCTGGATTTTTTTTTGTGTGGCTCGGGTGCATTATTCTTTTTTTTTTTCCAAAGAAACTTTTGGTGAAAGTGTGTGTGGTGAATCTGTACTTCTGTATATAATGGCTTTTTTTTCTGTTTGCTTAAATGTTGGGATGAATATGTGTATAATGTATCGTGAATACTTATCTATTAATATATAAAAGTAGAGTACAAGGCAGGAGTTGCTGGTAGCATGACACGTGGCATCCTCTATGTGTAGATAAATGGTTTTCTTTTTCTTTTTTCTTTTTGGTAAAAGTTATGTTCCTACCCATGTTCTGCACGTCCCTACACATAACTTACCCGTAGTGTCAAATAAATGTGTTTTATTTTTCTGTTCTTTATAAAAAACCAAAATTCTGAATAAGTTTAGATTCTAATTTAAATTATTATAATTACAATTCAACTGATAAAACAAAATAGATATTGATAACTAATGAGGAAGTGTTTGGCAGTTTAATATTTATATATTATTAATATTTTTATTTTTGAATAATACAGATACAAGAAGTTAGAATAATTGTTATCTATGTATGGAGATTATTTTTTTGGTCCATTAACAAAATTGGTTGACATTGCTATTTTTCAGCCACAAATAAACAACTGTAAAGATTTTTTATTTATATTTAATTTATTATCATATTTATATGACTCATATCCGATATTTACGTTTTGGGGTTAATTAGGATCTTGATTTAAATTGGCCACTTAATATTTTAATTGATTTATAAATTTATAAATTATAGGAAGAACTATAATCACAAAATTCTGAAACGTGTGGCGGTTTTTTATTATATATTTATTGGCTATTTTCACGGTCATGCAACTAAATATGTAAACTGGCCACTTAATATTTAAATTGATTTATAAATTGATAAATTATAGGAAGAGCTGTAATCACAAAATCTAGAAACGCGTGGCAATATTTTATTATATATTTATTGGCAATTTTCACGGTCATGCAACTAAATATGTAAATTGGCCACTTAATATTTAAATTGATTTATAAATTGATAAATTATAGGAAGAGCTATAATCACAAAATTTGGAAATGTGTGACAGTTTAAAATATTAAGTGGCTAATAAATACAGTTTTAAATATAGGAAGAGCTACAATAACAAAATTCGGAAACATGTGGCAACTAAAACACGGTTATGCCACTAAATATTTAAATTGGCCACTTACTATTTAAATTGATTTATAAATTGATAAATTATAGAAAGAGCTATAAATAAACAACTGTAAAGATTTTTTATTTATATTTAATTTATTATCATATTTATATGACTCATATCCGATAGTTACGCTTTGGGGTTAATTAGGGTCTTGATTTAACCAATTTCTCCTGCCTATGGCTTTCTAGAGGATATTGTATTTATTTTTCTTTTTAAAAACTTCTAATTTTATTTTTCTTCCTACAATTCTCATTATCATGATCTCAATCACCTCAAAAATCGTGATATCCTCTCCCATTTCACGTAAACTATTTGATTGCAATTAAACAGGAAGTTAAGATAACTTCCATCAACCATCACCTGTTACCCACTTTCTCCACTTTCTAGGTGTTTTTCTTAATTTTTTTTTTTTGGGGTAAAACCCACGATTCCTATTAGAAAGTTATGACCCTTTTTTTTTGAAACTTTTTAAATTTGAATTTTAAATCATATATGAGAAGACATCGAACAGGGAGAATTGTTGGATGATTCAAATAGCATTGTGACGAGCGAAGGCGTACAAGTTTCATCTCTCTCTGCTCTCTCTCTTTTTCTTTCTTATCTTCTCATTGTTTTTGTTATTCTAATTTGGATATGTTTCTTCTCCACGAATTCTTTTGATGGCATGGAAAAGAGGGAGTTTAATTTCCATGATTTCTATTTCTTTTTCTTTCTTCATTTCTTATAGGATTTATTTGTTGTTAACAACAGAGGTCAGCTGTCTCTTCAAAGTGATACTTATCAGATGGGAACGAGCACAAGGTCCAAGGAACAACTATGATATGTGAATGGATGCTTTTAATAAACACGTGCACAATTTTCATCAGGTATAACCGGTTTGTTCTTTCCTAGAAAATTTAGTTTATAGCATTAACAATAAAGAAAAGACATGTTTATCTCATTGTTTTGTTTTGCAAATATCAACATTTCAACTTCTGACTTCTTCATTTACCACTCCACTCATTCACTTATTTATTGTGTTATGATGTAGACGACAGCAAAGCTAATGTAAAGGAGAGCATCAAAGCAAAACACATAGTGCTCTCGGCCCATCACAAAAGATCATCAAATGTTGACTTGCTTTCATAATTTGATTCGTACAACTTTTCTTTGGTGCTCCATATATTTTTACTTCCCAGAATTTACTTTGAAGTGCTTAGAGCTTTTACTACCTTGACCTAGATTTCCATGCACACACGCACATACAAGATCCACATGCATATTGCGCTAAACCTTTTGTGACGGGTTGCAATGGTCTAGATTGACTATTCCTATCAAATGTAGCATGTTCTATAGTTGCCTAATTACTTTTCGGGTATAAGAATATATATTGTTACTTATCAACTCATTCCTTATAAAACTCATGCTCCTGCTGTTAATCTGAATTCCTCAAGTAAATGTTATTGTAAACTAGCAGTAGCTACTTTATGAAATTTTTGCGCATCATAATTGTATATGCATAATAGTTGCTTAGTTGCAGAGTTCACGAAGAGAGCTTCTTGGTTATCTACTTTGCTTTCTTTATCGTGTCATACCATACCTCAAAATAGCGGGTTAGCACTCTTTAATTGTATTTTTTTTTTATGTTCAACTAATAAAATGTTATGCCAGTTTCTATTTAATCAGTCGATGTCAATCCAAAATTGTTATTTTATTTAATCTTATTGATGTGTAATCATATTTTTATTTAAAAAAATTGAAGTTATTATATTATTGAGTTGAAGACAAAAATAAAATATATAAGATTGTGTCCTTAAGACATTTTAGCATTATTTTCATCATAAAATATATTTGTTCAATATAACTTGATCCCTATGACAGTCAGAAAGAGAAAAGTAAGTTATAAGAATTTAAAAAGACTTGCATTTGTGCAAGGGGCAGAATGAGTGGCCTCGATATCTCGTACTACAACCTATTAAATAGGTGCGAGTTAACTGAAACCTGTTTGAATTCTAGAATAAACTTATATATAACATATTGACCACAATATATAATATTAAGGTCAGGCAAAATGAAATATATAAAATTGTGTCCTAAAGTAAAGTCACATATAAAGTTTATTTATTCAGTCTAACCTAAAATTACGTCCCTGTGATAGCTAGAAAGGAAAAAAAATTGATATTCAAAAAGAAAGTTTTTGTAATATTATATTTTGAGGTAAAAGTGAATTTCAATTAACCATTCCATAGTGATTTCACTTTGCGTGTTGTATATGGAGCCCATCCTTCATATCCACGAAGCCATCACGTCTCACCAGAATGCATGTATGGGCTTTATTTTTCTATTTTGTAAAACCCAAAATTCTATGTGCAGCTCCTCTATTTATGCATTCTTCACATCTTGACAGTTATCTCTCATGATGCATTGTTTCTATTTAAATTATTTTAGTTGAGTTTTTATTTAGATTTTAAAATTAAAACTCATCTTAAAAAAATATTTTAATTTTTTTATAATAATGGGGTACACCTTACCGAGTGGCTATATGCCTACTACGATTACGAGAGGCATGAGTATTTGGGAAGCGCGACACGTGGCATCACTAAAGATAAGATAAATGTTCTTTTTCTTTCTTTCTTTTTTTTTTTAAAAGGCTATATTTTTTTACTCATGTTTCTACCCACGTTTTGCCAACTGTTTATTTGAGAGAATTTTCCAGTCAACATACCATGATTGAAAGTTTGTATTTCGAATTTAAAACACGGTTATGCCACTTAAAATTTAAATTGGCCACTTAATAATTAAATTGATTTATAAATGAATAAATTATAGGAAGAAGTATATTCCCAAAATATAGAGAAACATGTGGCAATTTTTAATTATATATTATCGGATAGTTAGTTTAGTTTAAACATTTTTTTCTACGATATGAACGAGTATTCGAATTATCTTATATTATCTAAAGACACTTTGAAAGTTTGTATTTGGAATGTAAAGCCAGTTAAAATTTAAATTGGCCACTTAATTATTAAACTGATTTATAGATGGATAAATTATAGGAAGAGGTATATTCACAAAATCTAGAAACATGGGGCAATTTTTTCATATAATTGTATCTTGCATGACTTACTAACAAATTGTCACTTGGCTCAACCGAATGTAAATAAATGGTGTTTTTTTCTTTTTTTTTCTAAAGCCAAAATTTTATGTCCAACTCCCTATTTATGCGTTATTCACCACTATAATACATGTTACTCCTTATTCCCACTACCTATCTCTTTTTGTGATAGAATCAGTTAGTTATCTCTCATAATGCAGTATTTTCTATTTAAATGGTTTTAGTTGAATTCTTGGCATATATTGTTTATTTATATTTTAGTGGCATTGTTTGCAAATAAATTTTTTATTTTTACTTTTGTTAAAGCCACATTTTTTACCCATGATCTTTCTATTTATGCGTTTTTCTTGGGAATTAGTTCGATCATATTTATTTAAGTGTACGTTTCATGTCTTTCTATTTACTTTTGCAAAATAATGATTTTTGTTAATGGCAGATAAATCTACTTTTTTATATAATTTTTTGATTAATTCAATTAATTCTGATTTATTACAGAATTTATTGCAATTATCTCCAATAATGAGCCTCATTTTTTCTATTTTTTGTAAAAACCAAAATATCCTTTATATGCAAATATTTTAAATTAAGAAAAATAAATAAAATTATATAACTTCTCTTATCCCGAAAATCGTGACATATATGCGAGGCGTGATGTATGTTCAAAATTTGAAATTTGATGGTATAATTTAGAATTATATCTGCTTGAAATTTAATTTCAGCTGGTCTCTTAGTATATTGAAAATAATATCTTACACCCTAAATCTAAACTATTATTTATACTTGAAATATTTATTATTTTTTATTTATGAATTATTTTGAAATCTAATTCAAAATATTTTAACTCACTAACGATTTTGTCTGCATTGATTTTTCTTGTATTAAATAGCCTACTTTTACAATACATATATCATATTTGTCTAATATAATATTATTGACCAAGACATTATCTGTGTAATTATTGAATATAATCAAATATTTGAATTTCAATCCATTAACTCTTTTGTCTCCATTAATTCGGTCTTTTTAAAAGAACATCCATTTATTTATATACCTACATATATAGCATATTTCTAAAAATATTGTTAATGAATCTACCTGTATTGCAAATTTCAAAAACTTAATAATATTTATTTTAAATTAAGTTAAAATCATGACTTGAAATAATAATGTAATATTCAACTAATTATTTTGTGGTAATTTAATTTTTTATCTTGTATAAAAGAAACCACCAATTTATACCCGTGCAATGCACGGGCACTATACTAGTTACTTATAAAATTCTCAGGTTTCATGCCTGGGGAGAGGATGTAGGATTCAAAAAAAATTTTGGATCCGAACCTCTATATATCGTGGTATCATCCTATTATATCAAAACAATGCTTAATGAGAATATATACTAAATAACAATATCTGCAATCAATATTAAAATTTGTATCCTAAAAGTGAATTCTACAAAAACATCTATTATTCAAATGAATCTCACACATGTCTTCATAAAATTAACAAAAATTTCTTTAAGAATAAAGAAGATAAAAATTCCACATGGACATATATTTATTTATTTGTTTTTGTTGGGCATACATATGTGTCCTTTTATTAGAAATAAACGGTAAAGTAATAGCCCAATTCAGAATAACCCAAAAAGATGTTGGGCTGAAATTGAAACTAGCCCAGTCCAATAATATTTCCGAACCTAATTATTTTCGTTAAAGGTAGTTAAAAGCAAATGTAACCTAGGCCTAGGCGTTTTCAACTTTTCATATTCTCAGAAGATCCATCTGCTTCAAGAAAGAGGTAAGGAGAGAGAAAGTCATAATCTTGCGCCGAGGAAACAAGGGAAAAATGGTGGTAGAAGATACCCCAAATTCTTCTATTACTGACGATCAGATCAGTACCAGCAGCACAAACCCTAACCCCAGGGTTCGTGACTCCGACGAGGATGAGCTCGAGGAGGGAGAGATTGTCGGAGAAGATGACTCAGCCACTTCGAAGGCATCGTCCGCCGTCGTGCGTCAGCCTCACCCGCTTGAGAATTCTTGGACCTTTTGGTTCGATAACCCCTATGCCAAGTCCAAGCAAGCGGCCTGGGGAAGTTCTATGCGAAGCATCTATACCTTTAGTACTGTTGAGGAGTTTTGGAGGTCTGGCTTTTTTCTTTTTTTTGGTCATCCCCTCATTTTATTTTGTGATGTCACTTCCCTGTCTTGATTCTTTATCGGTTTATATCTCGCTTGTATTTGTTTGGCTACTAGGGAAATTGATATCACACATTCGAGAAAGTGCTTCTTGGGCCATTAGTTAATTCAGTGATTTGAGTTTTCGAGTCTGGTTCTTACTGAGTTGATTGACATTAATTTCGGTGAAGAATTGGGAGATCAGATTTAATTGTTGAGTTGTGTGAGATAGAAAGCCTGGAGCTTGGGGCACATAAGGCCCCGAACTTTTGAGTTGTGCACAGTCCACTGATAAATCGTGGAGATAACTTGACTCTTCAGCACTTACTGATTACCAGTCTTCAAGTTGTGTACATAGCATGTTTCTCGCAGATGCCCTTAACTGTGCTTATCTTCCCTTTTCTATCTTGTACCTGTTTCCAGTGATGAGCTATGATGTTTGTTAAATTGTATAAACCTGTGGAATTAGGCATCAGCTGATATCATTTGTGTTTATAGGTATTGAATGACAATAAGGTCGCGTTAATCCTTATCACTTTTGAAGTCACCAGTTTGGAATATGCTCAATCTGTTTGTAATTTTTCATGCTAAATGTCAATTATTACTGCTGCAATTTTTTGTTTTTCAATCTTAATCGCCTTATTTTATGTGGATGTACATAGACCATACTATTTACACTATTCGCCTTGAAGGAAGTGCTAAACTGTATTGTTAAAGGCTATGATTTTGCTTTTTATAAGTTTCTTTTTAAAAAAAAAAAAATCTGCTGATCAATTTCAAAGGGTGAAGTTTATATAGTTTTGCTTGAACAGTATTTTTACAACCTTAAGCTTGATATTTCCTAGAGGGAAATCTGATACGCGGTGGTTATACACGGTATGATTTAGGAGGAATTCTTAGGTACTCTGAGAGTACCAGCTCACCTGTACACTGACGAATAAAAACATTCCATTTGGATAAATTCAAATTTACGTAGCAGCTTACGTGTGAATGTCCAGATTTATAATATTTTAATAATTTTTTAAAAAGCTGTTTTTTTCCCGAAAAAAAATTCTGCAACTCTCTTTTCGATGCATCTCTCCCTAACCCATTTTCTTTTCTCCGTCTTGTCCTCAGCATCTCAGCATCTTCCATCTTCCCTTCAAATTTATTCTCTCTCCTTCCGGCTTCCTATCCCCCTCTATTCTTTCCGCCATTAACGCAAGGCCTGAGACCATTGGCTTTTGTCTAGCCTCCTGCAATATTCATCGGTTTGCAAACAGTCACAATGAAAAGGGGAAATCCACTTAATAGTGTAATGAATGAGCGTTCACAACCAAAAGCACATAAGCATATAGAAGATACATGGCGTGTCAGAAAAGAGAAAAGAAAGAAGATGGGTTTGAGGAAAAAGATGATGGTTAAAGTGTCTGAGGTACTATTCCGGCATTCCCAGCCACAGCGGAGGCGGCTTGGTTGAATCCGAGCACTTTTTGCTACGATAAATGCTCCTCTAATACTGTTAAAACTTCTCTGACCTTGCTTTAATGGTGGAAGACTGGAAGGGATAGAGGGGGGAGGGCGGGAGAATAGATCTGAAGGGAAGATCGGGAAAGCTGAGATGTTGAGGACAAGAGAGATAAAAGAAAATAGGCAAGGGAGAGATGCATCGAAAAGAGGGTAGGAAAATTTTGAAAAAGGCAGCTTTTTTAAAAAAATTATTAAAAAATTATGAATCCAAACATTCACACGTAAGCTGCCACGTATGTTTAAATTCTATCCAAATGAAATGTTTTCATTGGTCAGTGTATAGATGAGCTGGTAGTACTGGGAAAACGGGCCGGCCCGTCACGGGCTCGGGCTTAAACGGGCCGGCCCGTTTAAGCTCGAGTTTCAAAAATAAGTGTTTTTTTCAAGCCCGGCCCGTGAGATGAAGGACTCGGGCTGGCCCACGGGCTTTTGGCTTGTTTAACTAAAATGTAATTTTTTTTATTTTTTACATATTTTATTGAAATAGTAAAAATAAAACAATAAAATTACTAATAAAATGTATAAATATAAATAAAATTAAGCCACAAACATAAATATTATCATGTATAAACATTTATCACAGTACAATAGAGTCTATTAAATAAATAAACCAAATGGAGAACAGACATAAACAAATAAATAAGTATTAAGTTCAGAAAATAATTATAATGTGGATGATCTAGTTTAATTATAACTAATTAATAAAAAAGTTTAACTAACAAACATAGTATACATAAAGAATAATCATTCATCCTACCAACAAAAAAGAAAAGAATCCATCATCTATAGTTCTAAAATTTGTTTCTAACTATAAAAATGATATAGATCTTTATTTTAATTCAAAAGATTCTTTAATTAATTTATTTCAAGCATAAAAAATATGGGAGAATGACAAATAAAGACCCCTAAAAATTACATATACAATATTTTAACAAGTTTTGACAACTTATAAATAACAATATATTTTTATGAATATACATAGTTTTAAATCTTGTAATTTTCATTTTTTTTTAGTTATTTTTCCAACAACTATAGTGATTCTTTTTTCTTTTTTTATGAATGCTGTCTGTGTGAGTTATTGGGGTAAGTGAAACTAAAAGTGTGCTATGTGTAAAATGTTTGAATTTTCTTTTTTAAGTTAAGAAAAAAAATAAAAATTAAAAAAAATTGTTAGCGGGATTAAACGGGCCGGCCCGCAGCCCTACAGGGTTGGCCCGTTTATTTTTCGGCCCTACAAGGCTGGCCCTTTTAAGCCCGACTTTTCTTTCAAGGCTTCAAAATGCAAGCCCGGCCCTCGACTTAAAAGGGCTTAAACGGGCCGGCCCGACGGGCTCGGCCCGTTTTCCCGGCTCTATGAGCTGGTACTCTCAGAGTACCCAAGAATTCCTCATGATTTAGAATCTATGATATATCAACTCAAATCAATATTCTAAATTGATTAAACATAAATTTTGACTCATATTAACATAACCCAATCATCAAAACTCATTTTGAATCATTACAATATCATTAACCACCATAAACCTTCTAAAAATCACAAACTCTAGATTCAAATTCCTTAAAAATCCAAATCTAAAAAAACTAAACCAACTAAACACTTAGACTAGTCTACAAAAGTCATTTAAATTTATAATCATTCAAAACCTCAACCCATTCAAAATAATTAAAGAACTTACGATTCAGCTATCTCAATTTTAAAAATCTAAAAGAAAATGATAGAAATGAGGTTAGGAATAATTAATTTGATGTTTAGAAGCTTAAATATATTCTCCTAGATGGAAAACACCAAACCCTAACAGAGCCTCACAAATTTTCCTTCTCAAACCTCCTAAAAATCTCATCTGAAACTGATTTATAAAACCAGATTTTCGACATGTTTGTTATAGTGAACACTTAGTGAATGAATACTCTGTGTTGTTCATTATAGCAAGCATCTAGCTAATGTGTAGCAAATGACACAGGCAACACACTATGATATTTGCTATAGGAAATATCTAGTGAAAACACTGATAAAAAGGTTCGACTTCAAAAATTCATAAATAGCTTCAAGGATCTCTGAAAATTACAAATTAGGACACTTCGGAAAGTTTGAGATGTTTATTTTCTAATACAAAAAGGATCACTAAAAAACAAAATCATCTGACTCTTGAAAGCACCCAATATCTAAAACTACTCAAAAAAGTTTAAAGGTATAACCTACAATCATCAGTCTTGGTATTTCTAAGTCTCAACTTTCAATTTCAATTACTTAATGTCTCAATTTTTCTTACTAATCAAAGCTTATTTAACTCTAATTCTTAGATTAAAACTTAGGATGTTACATCATTATTTTTCCAAAAGCAATTACCAATTCCTATTCAACTACTTGCGTTAAAAAAAAAAAAAAGAATTCGGAAACATGCATAATTATTACTTCCTCATATTCAAAATATAAGTACTCCTTCAATCCTTAAGATAACAACTCTTTTGTAGTGCTTACACTATAAAGTTGGTTTTATATTACGAATCAGAGAAGTATTAAATAACTAAATTATATAACTAAAAAAGTTGGTTAAAATTTAGTAAAGACACTAAATACATAAAAAATGCAACTTATTTTCTTAAAACATCTTTCTCTTGAAGTTTTTTATTCTTTATTTTATAAATTCTAATAATTATTTTATAATAATTTTATCTTAATATTCTCTAAAATTTTTGAATTAAACATATATTTATATTTATATTAATATAATAAATTCATATTTATTTTATAATTATAAAATCCGAATTAACAGAATAAAATGTCCTAAAAACGTAATATAATTCAAACGAATTTATAGTTAATTATTTGAATTAAATATTAACTTTTAATTTTTTAATTTTTTAATTATATAAAAATTAATCTAAATTTACAATTAAGATTTTATATTTCAATATTATTTATGTAATTAATTTAAGTTAAATTATAAATTTAAAATACAAGGATGTGATTAAAAATCAGATAAAACTATACAAATCTAATAAAATAAAATAAAAAGGTTACAAGGATCTAAATAAAAACAAGTATTAGTAAAAGAACTTGATAAAAAATGCTACAAGGACTTGATTACAAGTTATTTAAAACTACAAGAATTTGCAAATTAATTATCCCTGTTTTAGTAGTATCTTATAGTGATAAAAATCATAAAATGATGAAATCTTGAATTTCTTACGTTCAAAGAAAAAGATTCCAAATTATTCATTTTTTATTTTCTTACAAAATCATTTTATTACACTATATAGCACTCAATTTTTTTTAATACAATTAGAATCTTCTTTCTATATTTATTCTGCATTTGCTTTTCCATACGTTGTTTTCATATATAGCATGCACTGTTCGTTTGGTATGAGAGGGATTGATGGAAGGAGAGAGGTAAAAGAATTTTAAAGAACCCGATTTGAAAAAATGAAAAAGTGAAGATACAATTTTTAAATTAATTTTGCTTACTTTTTTATCTTTTTTTTTTGGGTCAAAATCTTGAAAAATTGGAGAAGTGGAGCTAAAAATTTTAAATTAATTTTGTTTACTTTTTTATCTTATATTTTTTTCTTTGTCAAAATCTTATAATCCCATTTTTCAAATTTTTTTAAATAGAACTCATTAAAATTTTGCTCCCTATTTCTTCCAATTTCCTCATATCAAACATAGGATAAGAGCGAGGGAGGCACGTCATTATATTTGCATGAACTATTTCCTCTCTTTTTTTTAAAAAAAAAAAAAAGTTCATGTACAAAAAATCCACTGGAATCTTCTTAATTCCGTCGTGATTTATACTACTGGGGGAAAAACCAAAACTCTGGTAAGTTGCGTGGGACTCCGTTTCTTGTCCTTTTTTTTTTTGTGACCATTTTTCTTGTACTATTGTTGAATCCTTGCAGAATTGCTAAATGACGAAAAGTACACAGCAACATCTTTCCCTAACTCTTGAAAAGTAATTTTCTTATCTTTAATCAAGAATTATGTGGTATTTAGATGAAAATCAAATCATAATTTTAAAAATACTTTTACTGTATATAAAGTAAATATATAGTAAAATTTATCTCGTTTTACCAAAAAAAATTAAATATTTTTATATTTTTTTGTGTGCATGTTCTTATAAAGCAACATGTCGCCTCCTGTGTGCTCCTTGCTGGGGTTTTATGTTTTTTTTTTTTTTGTCTTTTAAATCATAAATTTTATATTTAATTAGTTTTCTTTTGGGTAATAACTATGATTGATTTTTCACAAATCATATTATGCCTTCAATTCAAGCAGTGAATGAGGTGGTACTAAGTGATTATTGTACAAGTTCGAAAAAGAAGGCTCACTCCCTTGAATCCCAATTTTTATAAGCAACAGTTTAACTCATTTCTTTCGTTTGTGTATTTCACACGGCTTTTGGATTCTCTGCAATTTCCAGACATTGTATAAAGTGTGAGAATTCTGGTTTTAATGCGTCTCTTCTTTTCCTACTGACTGAAGAATAGAAAGTCTTTGTATGCACTAAAGATCAGGGATCAAACTTCTGTTCAATACTTCCAAGGGCATCTTGCCTTTTTTCTTTTTTTCTTTTTTTTTGAGTTTCTGAAAGTGTGTCATGCTTTAATTTTGCCGGAAAAATTAATTTGCAAGTTCTTCTGGTTTCCCCATAATTTTAATTGAGTCTACCGAGTGTTTTTTTTAATTAGGTCATTTGTTTTTATAGATTTTTTCTCAATCATTTGAAACTATATAGACTTAATTAAAAATCAGGTGAGATTATAATAACCTAATAACAAATAGAGTTAAGGTGCATCCAGCACTTTAAAATATTTTGTCAATTATGTCTAGCACTTTGAAGTATTTTTTTCAAATGTTCTAAAGTATTTTGTGGTGCATCCAGCATCCTGAAATATTTTTTCAAGTGCATCCAGCACAGTAAAAAATACTGAAAAATATTTTATGATACTTGATATACTTTATGGTGCTGCACGCATCTGACAAAATATTTTAAGATATTAGACGCATTTTAATCCTAAAATTTTTTTAAAAAAAACTATATAAATTTGATTAAAAATCACTTAAAACTACAAGACTTGCATATTAACTTTTCCTAATTCCCATAACGAGGTAGAAGAACTCTTATTTATCAACTTTTCTTCTTGTGTGTTCGGGGATGTTTGGTGATACCTACTATTTCATTGTTTGATTTGGTGCATGTTTCTTACATTTTATCTTTCATTTCTTTTATTCCTCTTTGAAAAAACACGTGTCTAGATTTTAAGACATGGATAATGAATTTTTAAATTTTTTTCTTTGTTATAATGTAATGTGCTGGGACTTATAAATAAAATCGAAGAAGTGTTCAACTACCCCAACCCCACAAACGTGCATCTTTGTTGTAGTTCACTCAATAGACGTCAATTATTGTACAAATTATGTTGAAATTGTTTTTTAAGGTGAAATTTTTCCGGCATAATTTTCTTTCTTTTTTCGTTTCTATCCAAGAAAAACTAATTTCCTCTATGAAATATCAAATAATTAAAAAAATAAAGCATTACGAAATTTAACTAACAGGTGACTTGAAAAGTTCAAACGTCTAGTTACATGACTCAGGGCAATAGCAAAAACAAGTTTATGAAATCCTGGACAAAACCTTTAAAAAAAAAAAACAAAGAAAACTTCTTCATGCAATCCCCTTCGAAAGTTTATTTTATTCATATATTCACATATATATATAATTTAATGAGTCCAAAAACGGAATTTTATTTTGGGAAAATGATCATAAAAATACTTGTTTAATTTAAAAATAATAAATAAGTAATTTTAATGTGCAAAAAACTTTATATGAATAGTCAGCAACACCTAATTATCATTTTCAAATTTAACAAGTATTTTATGATCATTTTCTCTTTTATTGCTGGCAAAAACATTATATTTTTCTTTTGGGAGGCCGAAGGAGTCATGAGTGGACAAGGTAAGAAAGAGACAGTGACCCACACGTTTTATTTTGATACAAGAAATAGAGAGCATCACAACGTCTTTCATGTCCACTCGTTTTCATTGTCCAAATTATTCAATCTACAAACGGTGAAGCTGCGTTTTTGTGTCAAACTGAGATGCTGCCAATTGATATGCAACATCTTGTGAACTTGCGACATCTTGTGAAAGAGCTTGTATATTGAAGGATTTGATAGGCTAATGAGTATTGGCATTGAGTTGTTGAAGAGAAATGATTGTGCCTCAATATTACCATTTGCATCGCTTGAAGATCTTCATTTCTCAAACATGACTTCTTGTGAAGAATGGCATTCGATTGGTATGCAAGTTTTCCCTAACCTCCGACAAATTGAAAGATCTAGATGCACCAAATTAGCTGGAAATCTACCTTCCCAGCCGCTTTCTCTGGAGACTTTGCAAATTGTTCTATGTCCAGTGTTTTCTTCTTGTACCCCATCGCATCCGAAACTTCAGAATTTGGAGACAAATGGAAGTGGAAATTTAGTGTAGCAAAAACAAGAGTTACCTCCTTCCCTTTGTGAGCTAGTAATTTCAGGATGTCAAATGTTGGAATCAATGTTGGAGGCACTTTCTAAAAATTTGCATATGCAAGAGTTATCTATCTATGATTGTTCCAACATATCACTTCCATTGATTCATTTGCCCCCGTCATTAAAACGTCTATTTATAGGAAGGTGTGAAGGTGTAACTTTTGGGTCGAATTCAACCGCGTCTCTTCAAAATCTCCAGTCCATTTCTATTCTGGCTTGTAATATTCTGAAGTTCATGTCAGATGATATGGAAGGTCTTCTCCCAATTTTAAAAAAAGCCAAGTACAAATGGTTGTGACGAGATGGAAGCATTTCCAGAAGGAATCCTTCTGCCAAGTTTGAGAGAACTTCATATGGAATACTGTGAGAAGCGATTATCAGATCATGCAGAGTGGCGCCTCCCAAATATCACATGCCTAATAAGAAAAGCACGGTGCCTGCACTTTAGGAGGTGTATTATTTAAATTAAGATCTTTCCTATATATTCTCCCTCTAAATACCACCTCTGGTCCTTAATATAAGACCTCATTTGACTTTTATTTTAGTCCTAAGTATGAGATCTCAATCTATTTTGTCTTCCATATTATGCATTCTTTCCCAAGATAGTCCTTCTAACAATGGTAGTTCTAGCCAATAAACTTGATTAGCAAAGATATTTTAGGAAAGAAAAAACCTATTTATTACAAATAACTAACTTAACTTATTTTCTTAATCTCCTCAAATTCTTATAATTAAGACCGAAGGTAGTAGTATTTAAGTGAGTCAAATACTTTCTCCGGTCCTTAATATAAGAACTTGTTTGACTTTTATTTTGATCCCAAATATAACACCCCAATCCACTTTGTTTCTCATATTTATGTATTTTTTTTCTCAAAATAATCCTTTTAATAATGATAGTTTTAGCCAATACACTTGATTAGTAAGGATATTTTAGAAAAGGCAACACCTATTTATTACAAATAACTACCTTAACTTCTTTCTTTAGTTTTCTGAAATTAGTCAACTAGGTCTTATAATTAGGAACGGAGGTAATATTTATAATCTACTTCTTAAATATCGTATATTACTCGAGTGTAATAGATTGCTAACCAAACTATTATTTCTTTATCATATTGTTCCTTGTGCCATGTCTCTGCACTCAGTTTCTTATGCTTAAAACGCAGAATCAAGAGGCACAGAACGGCTTGTTCATATTTGACTTCCAGATAGACGATTTGAACCTGGACTGAACAGAAAAGCTCGCTGGAACCTGCCTGAAATCCATTATATTCTCTTGTTTTAGGATACTCTGTCTTTCTCGAAGTATTGTTTGAAAGTCATTTGAGTTTTTTTTTTTTTTTTTGTTGAGAGACACTAGTGGGTAAGTTTAGAAAAACTTATGAACTCTGTGAAATTGAGCCTGATGCATTTGAAAATTTGATTGCTTTCTTTATGTTGGATTTGTAAATGTTGGGGTGAATTGTGTCTTGTATGACAGTGACTAACTACATATAAAATTCTCAAGCTTCGTACTTGGGGCAATATAGAATTCAATATCTGAATCCGAATCTCTATATATTGTAATATCCTTATCTTATTTTAGTTTTTTAATTTTTAAAAGTTTAAACCATCAAAAGAACTATATTATGAAATGGATAACACTATTGTTAACAAAGCAAGCGAGCATATTTTCATAATAAAAATTTTGAACTCTTTCGTAAAATCTGTTAACAAAGTTATTCTGAAGATACTCCTTCGATCCTTAATATAGGACCTAATTGTTCAGTTAACTTTAGTCTTAATTATAAGATCTATTTCTTATATTTATCAATTTTTTTTAAATTATCCTTATGAATATTTCGTCAATCATAATCAAATAAGTTATAGAGGGAGGATATTAAGAAAATTGATTATGGTATTTTAGGAAAGACATGTTATATTTTTAATAATTAACGAACTTACCTAACTTTCTTAATATAATCAAATCAGTTAAATAAGTCTTATACTACCTCCGGTCCTAATTATAAGAGCCAGTTGACTAATTTGAGGAGATTAAGCAAGTAAGTTGAGTTAGTTATTTATTCTAAATAAGTGTTGTCTTTCTTAAAATATCCTTACTAATCAAGTGTATTGACTAGAACTCTTATTATTAGAAGGGTTGTTTTGGAAAAAATCTATAAATATGATAGACAAAGTGGATTAAGGTCTTATATTTAGGATCAAAATAAAAATTAAATAGAGTCTTATATTAAGAAGCGGAGGTAGTATTAATGAAAAGATATATGATTAATTCTAAACATGGAAAACCATACTCTAAATTCAATCTCACACCTTTATTTTTGCTTTCATTCTTCATGAAAAGATATATGATTAATTCTAAAATGTCATTGTATCATGAAGAATATCATGTTATAACTTTAGACTAATTAACTTTTAAAAAATATTAATGATTTTTTTACAATATTTACCCCAAGTTTGTTGTATTCATTATGTCAATATGTTAAGTTCTCTAATCACACATGACAATATGTGTTATTTTTAAAATATTATTTTTGGTTAGAAATTCATATAAAAAAAAAAACCACACATGACCATATGTGATTAAAGAACTTGATCTAGGTATTTTCTACTCCTCTAGTTTTTAGTGTTGAACCTAATTTGAAAGTTGATATTGGTTCTATATGCAAAAAATATTTCACATATTTATCAATTTTGTCCCAAATTAATCTTATTGATATTTTTTCAATAATAATCAAGTAGAAGAGGGAAGAAGGAAATTGAAAACAATAATTTGGATGTTTAAAAAAATATTATAATAACTAATTTAATTAATATTTTAATTTATTTAAATTAAGTATCCGAAGAGTATAAAGGGAAAAACAAACTTTTGAGCTTTCAAATTCTTAAATTATTTTTCCCCTTTATTTACTTCTCCACGAGTCACATATCGCATCCTTCGGCTTTTATTTTCATTTTCATTTTTCAAACGAATCTATGACATTAAATTTAAAATATCACTGTAGTACTCTTAGGAAGAAGATTAAGCTCTCACTTTAGAATAATTTACTTTAAAAAGATATTACTGATTTTTTTTTCTGGCAGTTTTCAATAAATTCTTGAATTAATTTCAATGTTTCTTCTTCACTCACTTTTCCACGCGTCTTTGATCTTTTTCATTGTCGCCACACGGAACAATTATTGTCCTCCCCCTCCTGTAGTCCTCAAGTGTCTTCGTCAAAATATCTCCTCTTTGACAATCTGTTTCCCAACAACCGATCTCCGCTCCGTTAATTTTATTTATAAATTATTTTTAATATATTTTATATTAGTTCTTATTTAAAATTTAATAATCTTTTAATTTTATTTCTATCTAATATACATTATCCCTCATAAGAATCAAGTTAACACAAAGAATAAAGTTGTACATTTATATCAAAAGTTTTTCTTTCTACTTTATAAATAGGATTAAAAAAAATTTTCTTTCTATTCTATAAACAAGATTATAGGAGTACATTTTAAAAAATGTCTCAACAAAATACTATCTATGGACATTGAAAATTTTTTGTTAATAAATCATTGAAGATAACAAAAAGAGGGACATTTAAAATTTTAATGTTAGTACTCACTGTTAATCTTAAATGTATTAGGGTTGGAATATTAAAAAAAAATATTTGATAAATTTATGGAATAAAGATAAGATCTTCTGTGAAGCTATATATAATTAAAGTATTTCTCTAATTCTATTTATAAGATATTTTTAACATCTTTTATTGAAACCGAACAAACCTTCAATCTCATTAATTTTCTTGCTGATTAAAAAAAAACTCATTAATTATGTCTTAAAATTTAAAAAAATTTCATCTTTACCCTTAGTTAATATACTTTTTTTTTTTTCTCTGTTACCTATTTAACATGTACTCTCTTCTGTAATACTCTTGGGAAGAAGATTAAGCTCTCATTTTAGAATAATTTACTTTAAAAAGATATTACTGATTTTTTTCCTTACAGTTGTCAATAAATTCTTGACTTAATTTCAATGTTTCTCCTTCATTCACTTTTCCACGCGTCTTTGACCTTATCCATTGTCGCCACACGGAACAATTATTGTCCATGTTTCCCAACAGTCAAATTTTAATTAACTCTTGATCACTACTCTTTTAATCCTATTTATATATTGATTCTTATTTAAAATTTAATAATCTTTTAATTTTATTTCTATATAATGTACGTCACCCACTATTCTGGTTTTTTGGTTTTGCCAGAATCAGTAACGATGTGTGTGTAATTTTGTCTGGTATGATAGGGATTTTTAAGGTTTATTCATCGCTGATTGAAGTTTTTGTTTACTTGGAAGAGCTTACTATTTGATTTGTGCTCCCTGGCTTCCTTTTGTGAGGCACTTGGAAGAAGAGTTAATTGATCATTTTATTAATTATTTATTCACTTTTTCCTTTTTCTCCCTGTTTAATATTAGGGCACCAAAAGCATAAAATTTTTTTATACTTATTCCAAATATTTTTACAGGTTACAATTTTTTTAAGGGGTTAAAGTGTTTCTAGTACCCAAAATATTTTTTTACGTATATATAACATCTCAAAATATTTTTTTCAGATACATTTAACATCTCAAAATATATTTTAGATATATCCAATACTTTAAAATATTTTTTAAGTATATCTAGTACTATGAAATATTCTTTTTATCTTAATATTGGACGTGCTTAAAAAAATATTATGAAGAGCCACAAGGTTGAAATTTTCCATATGTTTGTTCTTTTTTATTTATTTGGCCAAGAAATTTTTCATGTTGTTTGATGATTTTTCCTTTGTTTTATCAATAACAATAACAATAATAATAATAATAATATTTATTATTATTATTATTATTATTATTATTATTATTATTATTATTATACTCATAATAATTTTTCATTATTATTTTATTTAGAGGAATAAAGAGTGCATAGTGAAATTATGGTTAATTTAGAGAGCTTGATGAGTTGTATGGAGGCACTCTAAAATGATCACCTGTTCCATCTGAACTAAGATAAATATATATATATATATATATCTGTTTGACGCATGAAAATAATTAAAATTCTTAATCTCTTATTTTGATGACACTTATTCTTATATCAAATGGAAACTTTTTTTTTTCCAATTTCAACTTAGTGCCCGTTTGGCATCAATTATTTTGAGATTATAAGGAGCTCATAAGCATTATAAGCCCGATTGAAACAATAATGTTGTTTGGATGAGCTTTTCTGTAATCGGACTTTTATATGAAAAGCTACAATAAGTTATAAGCTAAAATTAACAGCTTATTTGTTTTAATAAAGTTTACTAAAAAGAAACTATGGTTTATTTAGACCGGGCTTGATGGCTTGTATGGGGCGCCTAAAATGGTCTCCCGTTAAGATGGACGTCTATTTGACGCACATGTCCTTTATTTTAATGACATTTGTTTTTTTAATATTATTCTAAAAATTAGTTGTGATTTATGAAAGCAAATGGAAACTTTTTTTTTTTTTTTAATTTCAACTTGTTAGAGGCGAATTTTCTGAAGCACCAAATAATGCATTTACATTTCCAGCGCTGAAAAAAGTGTTTCATTTTTATTTTTTCATATTTATAGATTTATAGAATAGAATGTATACTAATTATTTTGCTTTGGTCGGTCCAGGTTGACATGCTCATTACTAATCTGTTACTTTTTGATATTTAAACAATAAATCTTTTGTAATATTTGTGGACTTATACGATAACAAATCTTTTGGGGTAGTGACCATATAGTAGTAAAATACAATTAGCCTAGTTTGTTTCCTAGCAATAATTTAAGGACGTTTTGGGAACAAATTCTGAAAGGACCGACGATTATTAAACAAAGACTAAGCATGTTAAATATTTTTTTTAAATGATTCTTTTGTCATATTTAGAGATAGTTTTCTATTTTAGTGCGTTCAATTTTTTTATTATCTCATAATACCTTCTGATATTCTTAATTACTAATATGAGCATTTCTCGTGCTTGATGACTTTCTTGTTCCCCGCGTTTTGTTTTCAGTCTAGTCTGTTTCCTAGCAATAATTTAAGGACATTTCAAAAAAAAAAGAAATGCTGATCGACCCAAGATTAGTAAACAAGGACTTATCATGTTAATCTTTTTAATGATTCTTTCGTCCTTCAGAAATGATTTTCTACTTTGGTGCGTTCACAAGCACAAAAACAACAGCTAATTTGCTACGAGGAAAATGAAAAGAAAAAATAAAAAAATAATGTTATAAAAATTTTAAATTTTTTTAATAAAACTTATTCAAATTTTTTGAAAAAATAATAAAAAAGAAGCTAAAAATTACTAAATACTAAATAAAGAATGTCAATAAAAATTTGTTATCATTTATAAATTTAATGTTATCAACAGGAAATAAAGTATTGTTGCTGCCTTATTCAAAATTTAATAATTTTTACTCCCTCCGTTCCTTATTATAAAAGACATTTGATGCTTATAGTATGTTTTTAAATATAAGAGACACTTAAAAGTTGTCTCTACTTTTTTGTGTTGATTTCCTATTTTACCCATATTTATTGTCTCCAACTAACACTCTCTCTCCTTTCCACTTCTCTTTCTTTTAAGAATTTACTATTGTTCTCTCTCATGCTCTCTCTCCTTATTAATAAGGGTATTTTTGGAAAAAAAATTATACTTTTTACATATTAATTGTTCTTAACTAATTTTAACTGTTTTTTTTATCAACGTAATTCGGTTATTCGTCTCTTATAATAAGAAACGGAGGGAGTAACTTTTTTTTAGTCATTTTTTTTCAAAATTTTTTTATCCTTCTTTTCTCTCCAATTTCCTCGCATTAAAAGTCATACCTAGTAGATTAGCTGTGATTTATGGGAGATGGTACTACGCAATTTCTGAGTTCAACTTGAAGGGATCTTCACTGGGAATAAATAATAGGGGTGCACATGGGCAGGGCTGGGCAGGGCAGAACCCCTGCCCGATGCCCAGCCCGAAACATGAACGGGCTGCATTTTGCAGCCCACTGCCCGGCCCTGCCCATAGAAGCCCTAACCATTTTGGGCTGGGCATGGGCGGGCTGGGCAGGGCGGGCTTTGCTGCCCAAATGATGATGACCTACCGATATCACATGTAAAAAAACTTTCATCCATACCTAAAAATTACATTTCATAATTTTATATTTTCACACATTAAAATTATCCAAAAATAATTCAAAACAAGTCTTAGCAAATATCCAAATAAATAATATTCATAATCTATTTAGAACAAAACAACTCTCAAGATTGTAATTAAAGTCTTGAAATTCAAACGGTTTGCATTAATCTCTAGAAAGTTGAGAAAAGAATAAAACATCTGAAAAAATTGAAGAGGGGTTGAAGCACATTGAGATATTCCATTGGGAGCCAGGGATGGCGATGTAATAGAAACTTGATTATCCATTTAAGTGGCAAAAATTAAATGTTACCTAAAAAATTGTAAAAAGATATTAAAACTGAAGTAATGGGCTAATAGGAATAACATAGACCATATAAAAATGAGGTGAAAATAATTGTAAAAAGAAAAATAAAAATAATCTCATAATAATTTAATATAACGACTTTTAATATGTAAATACTTATTATGCGATACAATGCAGCTAGCAGTCCATACAACTAAAAGACTTCTTTCTATCATATGACTTGTTCATAAAAAATTAATACAAAATAACTAAATATAAATCAAATAGAAAGCATGTAATTCAGATAATTAAACCCCAATTTCTTTCCATGCTCCTACCCAATCTTGTTTTCTATCTTGCATAAATATTCAAAATTGTTTATTTATACAAATATGTAATGTATGAACTCAATTCTCTAACAAAGAAAGTTGTTAATGACATAGAGGGGAAGATTGACTTATAAATAGCCAACACTACAACAGCAACAAACAATAGGATATACACAATAAAACTCACGAATAACAAGTTAAAAGCAAGATACTACTGCTTCTTTAGAAGAATTAGATCCCTTAAAATAGAAAACTAATAGACATGTAATAATAATAAGTTAAATTGCAAAAAGGAGGGAGATAACTTTTTTTTTTAGGTAAAGAAATGTAATATATTAATATTATTTTATAAATTATAATATATATAATCTGGGCAGGGCCAAATGGGCAGGGCAGCATGTCCTGCCCGATGCTCAGCCCTGCCCATGAAATGCCCAGCCCAAAGATGCCCATTCTTTTTCGGGCTGGGCTGGGTAATTTTTCTTCAGGCTCGGGCGGGCTTTGCGGGCATTTGGGCTTCATGCACACCCCTAATAAATAATACCTCACCACACCTAAAAGGAAGAGTTAGGTGTTGGAAGTCATGTTGACTGGAAATTCAAAATAGGAAAAATCTTTTTTAAAAACTTTCCGAATTTAAATAAATCTTTTGTCATATTTGCAGACTTGATGACAAATCTTTTGATTGTAGTGACCATATGGTAAAATATAATCAGCCTAACTTGTTTCCTCGCAATATTTTAGGAAAAAAAGACACTAAAATACCTTTAAAAATAATAAATGACAAATGAGGGTATCTGAATTTCAAAATCCCAATTCAGATCTCATGTACTTTTTTGAAATTTTGAAATTTGATAAAATTATATAAATGTCCTTTACTATTTTTTTAACCTTTTTTTTAAATACTGCTACCTCAGTAATTCCGATTGCTGGAGTTCCGATACCTGCAATCGGTCACCAGAACTCTGGTGATCTATCACCGGAGCTATAATGACTACTCTTTCTTATGTATTGACTGTTTTTTTAGCTATTGATTACATTTATTTTTAAACTCTAATGACATGTTACCGGAATTACAATTACTACAAATAACTAATTTAACTAATTTTTTATCTATTTAAATTAGTTAAGCAATTTTTATATTAAGAATATGATGTCATAATTAACAATTACTTTCCTTCCTAGAAGTTTACAAGATGACAAAAAGTCGTTGAATTCCAAAAGGCAGAGGCCGACTCCGCGACTCCGAGTGTTCAGGCTTTTCAACTTGAATATTAGTGTTCTCTTACTTTCAAAAAGCGACGCGGTCTTCACACGGATCAATTATTGGCGTCATTTTTTTTTTGTTCACAATTATTGGTGAGTTGAGTGATGGGTTTTCCAGGACCTGACATGTCTTCAGATTTAAAAAACATTTAAAAAAATATTTTCAGTACACTTGTTAACAAAATTTTTAGGGAAAATGACAAAAAAAGGACTGTTGAAATTGGAAATGACAAAATAGGCATGCAAATAACTGAAATGACCAAATGGGTATGGGGTATCAATCTGGAATTTTGTCAATTCGGTAGAAAGACTAAAATGCCCTGAACCTCTCTGAAGTATATGAACCGGAAGAAAACAATACTATACCAGAAGAGAGAGAGAGCTGCGAAAATGAAGCTAAAGCAAGGGTCAAAATCTGGAAAGAGGGAAAAGGTAAGCAATTTTTCCGTTAAAACGCTAGTATCACCCGATTTCTTGACTCGTTTTTTGCTGCAATCTCGAATGGGGATGGGTCTGTCAGTGTAGAGGGTTTGGATGAAGAATTTGACCAGGATGAGAGAGTGACGCGTCGGAAATGGAAAAATGATGACAAACAGTAAGCATGAGGTGGTCAGTGTTGTTAAACTCATTAGTGAAGTTGTAAAATCCTATATTTAAGTTGTTAATGGAGTAAGTGGGTGTGTGTGTGTTTTTTGGGTATTTCGAAAGATAAATGAAATTGATTATTGGGGAACTAAAATATTGATTTATGCTTCTTTGTTGCAGGTTAGCAGGCTTTGATGACATCTAACATTGGGTTTAACATTGAGGAGTAATTTTTTTAGTGTAAATAGAATAACTTTTGAACCCTTAATTTTTTTGGGAGAATAGCTGATAGAGAGGTTATCCTTTTTGTAAATGATGTTAACTGGGTAGGATATGTTTGTAATCTGAATGACAAGGAAACATTAGGTGGTGGTTTAATCTTAATGTTAACATGTCATTTGAATACAAGTTATGTAACTTCTGTCATAGGCGTACTGGTTTTTGGTAAATATCATCACTTCAGTAGTCAATTCCATTATACATGTAGTAAAGTCTGAATGTTAATACAAACATATTATGATGTTCTTCAGGTGTACTTGTATGCTATTTTGTCAACACATTTTACCATTTGCTTAATTCCTCCAAGGGAGATGGTGCAAGTTGCCAATGGACATGACCGGAGTGATTAATTTGATTACAAATGCTGTTATTCACATTACAATTGTTGTTATTATCATTATCGGGGTAGTAAAATTGGCTGAAAATAGATGTTATTTGGATTTGAAATAAATGAGTTAACAAATGGCAATAGTGAAATAGTAACTCTTATTACAAAAGTTGTAATTCACGTTACAAATATTATCATTATCAGGGTAGTAAAATTGGCTCCAAATACATGTTAAATTCATTTTCACATTAACCAGTTGCAAATGGCAATAGCGAAATTGTAACTCTTATTACGAAAGTTGTAATTCACATTACAAATGTTGTTATTATCATTATCGAGAGTATGAAATTAGCTCCAAATATATATTACTTGGGTTTGAAATAAACGAGTTGCAAATGGCAATAGCGAGATGATAACTCTTATTATAAAAATTGTAATTCATATTACAAATGTTGTTATTATCATTATCGGAGTAGTGAAATTGGCTCCAAATGCATGTTACTTTGGTTTAAAATAAACGAGTTGTAAATGACAATACGGAAGTGGTCACTTTCATTACGAATGTTGTTAATCCCATTACGTGTGTAGTGAAATTTGGGTTCAAATAGATGTAATTTAGGGTACAAATAATTGAGTTGCAAATACCATGACAGAAGTTACAACTTTCATTATGCATGCTGTAATTATCATTACTTGTTTAGTGAAATTATTCCAAAAAAAATTTAAATTAAGCCAACAAATATCATAACTTACAACCTACAACCATAAGTCAAGTATTTTGATAATATCTGGACACTACTTTCACAAATACTATATGTTTAATTTATGTAATCTTTACTACTATCACAGATGCTGTCTTTTGGTCAGTGTGGTGGCTTCATTTGATGAAAACAAGCTCAATGCTTTGTCATGTCTTGAATTAAGGTCATGATTCACTAGCCACCACACCAATGCATAATTTAGTAACTTGAAACTGATTTTTCAGCTCCTACTTTGAGCTCACAGGCTGTAAAACAATCTGATTCAAACAGCACAATCATAATTCAGCACTTAGAGACATAAATCATTATGTTCAAATCAGTTTTTAATCTCTAGCTCTTCAATCCTCAAACCAACAGTTTTTTTAAAAAAAGAAAAGAAAGGAAAATCAGTTTTATGCCTCGATACTTTAATTCACAAGCATCAATTCACAAGCAATAACCCACATACTCATATATATACAAACATTTTACAAGTATTGAATCAGCTTTTAACCTTCAAAATATTTCAACTAGTAGTAATATATAATCTGTAAATTATTATCACTTTCAGAACATGCTAATATATAATTCAGATTCATTAAACAGTCTTTGAACACCATTATATCAGCTTCTAAATTTCCAAAACTTGAATCCCACAACCTCAAGCATTAATAGCCCCAGCAGTAATGAACACACGCACATGCTTGTAAGATGACATGCCATAGCCACTCACTACCCTGATAATGATGATAACAACATTTGTAATGTGAATAACAACATTTGTAATCAAATTAACCACTCCGGTCATGCCCATTGGCAACTTCCACCATCTCCCTTGGAGGAATTAAGCAAATGGTAAAATGTGTTGACAAAATAGCATACAAGTACACCTGAAGAACATCATAATATGTTTGTATTAACATTCAGACTTTACTACATGTATAATGGAATTGACTACTGAAGTGATGATATTTACCAAAAACCAGTACGCCTATGACAGAAGTTACATAACTTGTATTCAAATGACATGTTAACATTAAGATTAAACCACCACCTAATGTTTCCTTGTCATTCAGATTACAAACATATCCTACCCAGTTAACATCATTTACAAAAAGGATAACCTCTCTATCAGCTATTCTCCCAAAAAAATTAAGGGTTCAAAAGTTATTCTATTTACACTAAAAAAATTACTCCTCAATGTTAAACCCAATGTTAGATGTCATCAAAGCCTGCTAACCTGCAACAAAGAAGCATAAATCAATATTTTAGTTCCCCAATAATCAATTTCATTTATCTTTCGAAATACCCAAAAAACACACACACACCCACTTACTCCATTAACAACTTAAATATAGGATTTTACAACTTCACTAATGAGTTTAACAACACTGACCACCTCATGCTTACTGTTTGTCATCATTTTTCCATTTCCGACGCGTCACTCTCTCATCCTGGTCAAATTCTTCATCCAAACCCTCTACACTCACAGACCCATCCCCATTCGAGATTGCAGCAAAAAACGAGTCAAGAAATCGAGTGATACTAGCGTTTTAACGGAAAAATTGCTTACCTTTTCCCTCTTTCCAGATTTCGACCCTTGCTCTAGCTTCATTTTCGCAGCTCTCTCTCTCTTCTGGTATAGTATTGTTTTCTTCCGGTTCATATACTTCAGAGAGGTTCAGGGCATTTTAGTCTTTCTACCGAATTGACAAAATTCCAGATTGATACCCCATGCCTATTTGGTCATTTCACTTATTTGCATGCCCATTTTGTCATTTTCAATTTCAACAGTCATTTTTTTGTCATTTTCCCAAATTTTTATGATCTTATAAATTATAGATTTACTTCTTGACAATTATTGGTGTCCTTTTATTTTGCTGAGAAATTGCCCAAAGCCAACGGCCAACTCCGCGTGCGCGTAGGCCCCACACTAATGAATTATTGTCCTCCTCCTTTTCCTCAATAATATCTTCAATGATTCATAAAAATATACTCCTTCACTTCAAAATATAAATTAAATTTTATCTATTATATTTATCAAAAAATTAATTAAAATCAATTTAAAACAATAAATATGTAAAGCATATATTTATTTTTTCTAATATACTCTTACTAATGAAGAAAATAAGTAAAAGATATAATAAATGAATTAAAGAAAGGAGAGAATATATCATGGTAAATTGAAAAATCTTATTAAATGCTTGGACAAAAGTAAATATTAGCTTATAAAAAATCCAACCATTTTAAAAAATTTTAGCTTATATTTTGAACGGAGAGGAGTACTACATTCGGTACTAATTATAAGATCTTATTTATAAATTACAAATAAAATCTTATAATTAAGATAGAAGGTAGTATCATACTCTTTATATTTAGAGAAAATTGCAATAAGATTCCGTCCAAAAAAAACTAAATATAAAAAGATCTTTTAAAATTATCAAATTAATTTGAGACTTCATTGCAAAAGATTTTATTTGTTTAATTACTAAATTTTTCTTTTTCTTTTTTTAGGTATGCATTGACAACTGATAGAGCCATTGTTAACAACTTAAGGCGTAATAATTAATAATAACAAGTACTAACAACTCATGTATTATATTTTTGTGATGTGCTGAAAAAATATATTGTTAATACCTGTCGTGATAGTTGTTAATCGTTACGTTTTGAGCTGTTAATGACTGCTTTGTCAGTTGTCAATGCATATTAAAAAAAAGAGTAATTTGACAATTAAACAAATGAAATTTCTTCCAGTGAGGTTCCTGAAGACTTTAGATTAATTTGATGATTTCAAGAAACATTTTATATTTAATTATCTTAGATGAGACTTTATTGCAATTTCTTCTTATATTTGTAAGTCATTTGGAAAGAAAAAAATTGTTTCTAAATATAAATTATGTGTAGGGTATTTAGTGAGCTTTTTATAATTTTATCCCTATCAACTTAATAAATGAAAAGAAAACTAAAGTAAATAGGTGAAAGAAAATATAAAAAAAAGTTAAGGTACATCTAACACCTCAAAATATTTTTTTAGGTGCATCTAGCACTTAATTTTTTTTTTGCTTTGGTGTTGAATGCAACAAAAACTATGTTAGGAAGTTGGACACCCCTAAAATAATATTTTAGGATACTAGATGCACTAAAATATATTTCATAGTTTTGGATGCACTTAAAAAGATACTTCAGGGTATTATATGCATTACAAAATTTTTAAGATGCTGAATATACTTGAGAAAATATTTAAAGTTGTTAAATGCACCGTAACCCTTTTATAAGGACAAATATAAAAAAAATATAAATTTATCGTATTTATTGATTTGCGAGCTTGTAGTATACGTGACTTAGAAATTAGAATAGAGTGGTACTACCTTTCATCCTAAATAATAAATATAATAATTAGTCTATGATGTAATTTACACTATAAATTAGTTCTTATATTTAGGATGGGAGGTAGTAATATAACTCCACTTTTACTAGCACCTTCTGTGCTTAATATTATTTGTTTTCCAACAATTAAATTTTAATTAACTCCTTAGTAGAGTAAATTTGAAGAAATATCTATGAAAGACACCAATTTAAATATAAAAAATTATACTCTAAATACCATCCCTCTTTTGCATTCCTTTTTACATTTAAAATTTAAAAAAATATAAATAAAATACACATCCAATCCTAAATATAAGGCTTATTTATTTATACCCATTTTAGTATAAAATAAATTTTATATTTATGACAGAATAGCGTATTATTTCGGGTAAAAATATTAGATGACATAAAGAGCATTTCATCATTTTCCCAAAAGTCACCGGTTCCTATTCAACCGCCTGCGTCAAATTTTTTTTTTTTTTTCAGAATGCAGATACATGCATAATTATCACTTCCTCCCGTTCAAAATTTTATTATCAAATAATTAAATTATACGACTCAGAAAATTAGTTAAAATTTATTAAAGATAATAAATATATAAAAAATGAAACTTGTTTGCTTAAAACGTTTTTATTCTAATAAATTTTTTATAATAATTTTATTTTAATGCTCCTTAAAATTTTTCAATCAAACATATATTTGTATTTATATTAGAATAATAAATTCATATCTATTTTTATAATTATAAAATCCGAATTAAAAGAATAAAATTTCCTAAAAACGTAATATAATTGAAATTAATTTATAATTAATTATTTGAATAAAATATTAACTATCTAATTATTTCATAATTATATAAAAATTAATTTAAATTTATGATTAATATTTTATATTTCAATATCATTTATTTAATTAGTTTAAGTTAAATTATAAATAAAATTAAAAAAACACGGAGAGGTGACGCGATTAAAAAATATGTAAAATTATAAGGATTTGATAAAAAGAACTACAAGAACCTAATTACAAATTATTTAAGACCATAAGAATTTCCAAAATAATTATCCCTATTTTACTGCTATCTTATAGTGATAAATTGATGAAATCTTGAATTCCTCACGTCCAAAGAAAAGATTCTAACATTTTTTTATTTTTTTAAAAATCATAAAAATTCAAAACAAAATCAATTTGTTACATTATATAGCACTCAATTTTTTTAATACAATTTTTTAGTTGTTCAGTTCGCCATGAGTATTTTCTTTTTATATTTATTCTGTATTTGCTTTTCCATATGTTGTTTTCATATACGCCATGCATACTAAAAGTAATTTTCTTATCTTTAATCAACGACCCCCTCTTACTCTGAATTGACGAAGAAAACTACTGCACTTGTTAATCTCTTGTAAATCTCTGTTTTGTGAATGAGTTTCAGTTTTCACTCGGAAAAGAAAATTCTCTAAACATGCAATTACTCCATGCGTACATAACATAAGTTATTTTTAATAATTTATCAAAAGTAACAAATGATAATTAACTCATTAAATCTGTTTTAAATTTATTTTTTTTAATTTTACCCATATCAACTGAGATTGTAAAGGAAAGAGAAAGACATAATAATTTGCTACATTTTAAGCACAGGGATAAAATTAATCAATAAATATTAATTTTTTATACTTTAAATGAAATTATTTTTAAGAGGACCACGTCACTTGGACATTGTCCAATAAAAACGTACCAACTTAATTAATTGGAGGCCCACATGTCAGCTTATCTGAATGTTCTATGAAAATATTCTGCTGCAAGCCTGCAAATCCCCTTTTTTTTTTTTTTTTGGGGCCTGAATTCTGCTACAAGTCGCCTATATGAAAATGAGTCCCGCAGACTAACATATTGATTGAGTTGGTGTGTTTTTATTGGACAACATTCAAGCGACGTGGTTGTCTCTGAGCACCTGAGAATTTCTAGCCGCTTGCAGTAGAAGGGACTACTTCCCTGTAGTAGTTTATATACAATTAAAACGATAAGCATATTTTGTCAACTTATAAAAACATTTTATGGTATCGGTATCATAAAAAGAGGCTGTGATCTGTCTCTTTCCTTGCACCATTTCATGGCCTCCTTACTGTCACTGTCCAGCCTGCCCTTCCACTATTCCAGGATTCATTTTCCGTACCAAACTTTGAATTAAGCGCATCTAATTTTACTTTTGAGTTGGAGACTTCTGGTTTAGACCCTTTCCAGTTAATATTAGTGCTTGATGGAATATTTTATTGCGTTTTGGATACGCAATGCAATCGAATAAATTGAACCCATGTGTATGTATGAACTCATTTTCCCTCCGGTAAGTCTGGGAGCATTTTCACTGTTTTCAGAAATATCACCCATTCCCGAAGAGATCATGGCTGTGTCACTTGTAGGCGGAGCTCTTCTCTCTGCTGCCTTCAATGTGGTTTTGGAGAGATTAACGCCTGAGCTGACAGATTTCATCAACAAAATCGGTGGAAAGAAGCTGGATCACAAGTTATTTAATCATTTGAAGCCATCCTTGTTTGCTGCAAGAGTTGTGCTCAACGATGCAGAACTCAAACAATTCGCAGATCCTGCTGTGAAAGCTTGGCTAGATGAACTCAGAGAGGCTGTCTATGACTTGGAAGACTTGATGGATGAGATTTCCACCCGAGATGCCACTCAGAAAAAGGTGAGCTATTTCTCCTTTGCTTCTCTTAGTTTGCGAGATACAAGCATGGCAAATAAGTTAGAAGTTATCAGCGATAGAATTGAAAAAATTGTGGGGCAAAAAGATGCTCTTGATTTGAAGAAGACAACTGGAACAGGTTCAGAAACTTTGTCCTGGAGGTCTCCAGTTACATCTCATGTGGAAGTCTCTGAAGTGTACGGAAGGACGAAAGAAAAAGAAGATATAATTAAGCTTATGTTTAGTGGTGAGGGTGGTCCGTTGTCTGTAATTCCCATTGTGGGTATGGGCGGGGTAGGGAAGACCACCTTAGTTAATTTAGTTTATAATGATGTCAAGCAAAACTTTGATCTTACTGCATGGGTTTGTGTTTCTGAAGCATTTGATCTTTTAAAAATAGCACAAACTATAATAAAATCTATTAGTCTAGATTTTGCATGTGATAATATGGATTTGAATCTTGTTCGACTTCATCTGGTGGAGAAGTTAGAAAGGAAAAAATTTTTAGTTGTTCTTGACGATGTCTGGAATGACAAATACACTGATTGGGATACCTTAAAGAATTTGCTTTGCAATGGAGTGGGAGGATGTAAAATTCTTGTTACAACTCGTCTAAAGCATGTTGCTTTGATGGTCAAAACCACCTCATCATTTTATCACTTAAATGTCTTGTCTGATGACGATTGCTTGTCAATTTTCGCTGCACATGCTTTCCAAGTTAGAGATTCAACGATGAATTCACACTTAGAAAAAATTGGAAGAGATGTTGCTAGTAAGTGTAAAGGATTGCCCTTAACTGCAAAAGTACTTGGGGGACTTTTTAGATCAAAGCCTAACTTTGAAGACTGGGATACTATATTAAAAGATTCTTTGTGGGACTCATTAGACAATGAGATCATTCCAGCTTTAAAAGTTAGTTATTATTATCTTCCTCCCCATTTAAAACAATGCTTTGCTTATTGTTCTTTATTCCCGGAGGATTATCCATTTGATAAGGAAGAATTAATCTTGATGTGGATGGCAGAAGGTTTCTTGCAACCATCAAAGCGAAATATGACTTTAGAAGAAGTTGGTCAAGAATACTTTGATGATTTAACTTCAAGATCATTCTTTCAACCCTTAGTATCTGAAACTGTTGTGCGCTTTGGGATGCATGATCTCATTCATGAGTTAGCAACTCATGTTGCTGGAGACTTTTACCTTAGATTAGGGGAGAATGGAAACAAAATTGGTAATAAGACACGCCATTTATCTTGCAACTTTCAATATTATCCCAGTCATGAGGTTTTTCAAAAATCAAAAGGCTTACGAACATTTATAGGATTGGATTTTTTCTATCTCCCTGGGTCTATTGGAAATGCTTCTCATATTGTATCATCAAATTTGAAGTCCTTGCGGATGCTGTCACTTGAGGGTTTGTCGTCTTTAAAGATAGTTCCTGACTTAATCGGGGAATTTATCCATTTGCGCTATTTGGATCTATCGTGGACAGGTATTAGAAGTTTGCCTGATTCAATATGCAAGTTGTTTAATTTACAGACGTTGAAGTTGTGTTCATGTTCATCTCTTGAGATGCTACCAAGTGACACGAAAGATCTTGTAAATCTTCGGTATTTGGATCTATCTTCCTCAAGGAAGATTGTAAGTTTGCCTGACTCATTGTGCGAATTATACAATCTACAAACATTGCGGTTGGGATATTGTTATTCTTTGAAGATGCTGCCGAGAGATATGCAAGATCTTGTAAACTTGCGACATCTTGATGTAGTAGGCACTAGCTTGAAAGAAATGCCGAGGGGATTGGGTAGCTTAAAAGAGTTGAAAATTTTGAGTGAATATGTTGTGGGCGCAGACCAAGGGACCGGAATTGGAGAATTGGGAGGAATGTCAAATTTGATGGGTGGGATTGAAATTAGTAAATTGGAGATTGTCAAGAATGGAAAAGAAGCCTACGAGGCGAGGATGACGGAGAAGAAGCACATTAAAGGGTTGAGATTATCATGGTCTAGAGATGGTGACGTGGAAGACACACGAACTGAGAGAGCTATTTTGGGAAATCTTCAACCTTATTGGGGTTTAGAAGATTTGGAAATTAGAAATTATAGGGGCACAATATTTCCGGATTGGTTGGGAAGTCATCGCTACCAGAACATGACTATGTTGCAATTGACAGGGTGCAAAAACTGTTGCATGCTTCCACCCCTTGGACGGCTCCCCGCTCTAAAGGAATTAAGAATTAATGGATTAAATGGGGTAAAAAGAATTGGTGATGAGTTGTTGAAGGGAGATGATTGTGCTTCCATAATACCATTTCCATCCCTTGAAGTTCTTGATTTTTTTTCGATGACTTCATGGGAACAATGGCATTCCATTAACATGGAAGCTTTCCCTAAGCTCCGACTACTCAGAATATATGATTGCCCCAAGTTAATTGGAAATTTACCTCGCCGGCTGCTTTCTTTAGAAACCCTGGTGATTGAACGTTGTCCATTTTTTTGTTCTGGTATTCCGAGTTGTCCCAAACTTCAGAAACTAGTGACTGATAGAAGTGAAAATGTGGGGTGGCAAGAGCAAGAGTTACCTTCATGCCTTTGCGAGCTAAATATTACAGGATGTCAGATGTTGGAATCAATGGCAGAGGCACTCTCTAAACATTCGCATTTACAACAATTAACTATCACTAGTTGCTCTAATATATCACCTCCAATTATTCATCTGCCCCAGTCATTACAACGTTTACAAGTACGATGGTGTGAAAATGTTGATTTTGTGATGAGTTCAATTGCTTCTCTTCAAAATCTCCAGTCTATCAGTATTGCATCGTGTAATTTTGTGAAATTTATTTGGGATGACATGGAAGGCCTTCTCCCGAATTTAAGAAAGCTAATCATTGAGCATTGTGACGAGATGGAAGCATTTCCAGAAGGGATCCTTGTGGCAAGTTTGAGGGAACTTATTATTGTAGGGAATAGTAAGCTATTATCCCATCAAGCAGAGTGGCACCTCCCAAGTAATATCACTTACCTTCATATGTATCGCTATAGTAAAGTGAAGTGTTTCCCAGAGGGGTGTTTTCTACCTGCCACTCTAACCACCCTAGAACTCAATGGCTTTGATTGCTTGGAGACATTGCATTGCACAGGACTTCAGCACCTAACCTCTCTCCAACGTCTAAAGATCATCTATTGTCCCAAGCTGGAGAAAATGTCAGGAGAAAAGCTGCCTGCTTCTTTAAGAAAGCTTCACATTTGGGGATGTCCGTTGCTTGAAGAAAAATACCACAGCAAGGATGAACAATTTTTCCGCCAGATATCTCACATCCCAAACATCTACCTATTCTGGAAATGAGATACAATTAATTATGGATGAGGTATTTATTGTCCACACTCATGTTCCCAACTATTACATTTTATTTTCTACTACTTCATACATGCATTCACGCACCATTACACTTCCATATAATTAAATGTTCCTCAATAGTGTTGATTTACTTGCATTGTTGGAATCACTTCTTGCATCGGTTAATCTTTTGATCATTTATATGATACTAGCAAAATTATTTGTTTCTCGGTGTGCTCTGGATTCCAGCTCGCTCTCTGTTTCTGTAAACCTACTTATAGCTATTTTTCTTTGCCTTCTTTTTTCATCTCCCCCCCTCTTGCATAAGCTCGTCGGGTCTATATACTAATGTAAATAACCATTTAACTGACTGCTTATACGTTGAGATAAAAAGCATGATTATTATCTTTAGAGATAAGAAAACACTTACTTTTTCAGAACAATCACGTGATTTTAACTAACTAATTAAACCTATTCGGAAAACTTCATGAACTAAATAGTGGCAGCAATCTCGTGTGTAGATTCCTCTAAGCTTATACCAATCATGTAATGAGGAATTATTAGCAAAAAATAATCATGAAGGTACACTTCCAGACAAGTTTATGTCTGCATAACAAATACCATTTCTTGTTTCTTTTTTGTTAAATCTTCTCTGATGGAGTTTTTCTTTTTATGGGGTTGTTGCAGATAGAGTCCAACATGGGTAGTTCTAATTGGCAAAAGCAAACTCAATGCTTTTTCTTTGCAAGGGGTAATGCTGCAATTAAGTCCCCTTCATATATTCCTATTCTAAAGAGGCTTGAACTAAACCAAAGCCTTTGATTTTCTTCTTTCTCTCATAATCTGCTTGTTTAATTAACTTTTCTACCCTATATTTTCCTTTGATTCTTATTAACCAGACGATCTTCATTTCCATTGCCTTTTTTCTTTTCCCCCCTTCCTTGGGCTGTCTCTAGACTTATCATATGCTTAAAATGCAGCATCAGCAAGAGTGACAGCAAGGGATTTGCAGACTTGAAGTCTTGAACCTGTGCTGATGAAAATTGACAGAATATTCCCTGATTTTCTGGATTTTTTTTTGTGTGGCTCGGGTGCATTATTCTTTTTTTTTTTTTTTCCAAAGAAACTTTTGGTGAAAGTGTGTGTGGTGAATCTGTACTTCTGTATATAATGGCTTTTTTTTTTTTTTTTCTGTTTGCTTAAATGTTGGGATGAATATGTGTATAATGTATTTTGAATACTTATTACTTATAAAATTCTCAGGTTTCATGCCTGGGGGAGAGGATGTAGGATTCAAATTTTCTTTTTTGGATCCGAACCTCTATATATCGTGGTGTCATCCTATTATATTTAAATCATCGAACGAAAATGATATTTTCAAGAAATCAAGCATGCTTGAAATCAACGTTACTACACTTAAGTTTAACAGACAAAGCACAAGCATGTTTAGAAGGCTTTAGCTAATATCCAGACATTTTCAATGCAATGTATATATGCATGTGGAATTATCCGTATGTGTATGTGTTAGAAAGTGAGTTTTCACAATATAAGGTATCACAAACAAAGCTCATATATATAAGAAAGAATAATCAAAATCTTCTCTCTCTCTTTTTTTCCCCCTTTCTTTATCTTACACACAATCACCACAGAGCAATATCTCCAACAAAACAATGCTTAAAGAGAATATATACTAAATAACAATATCTGCAATCAATATTAAAATTTGTATCCTAAAAGTAAATTCTTCAAAAACATCTATTATTCAAATGAATCTCACACATGTCTGCATAAAATTAACAAAAATTTCTTTAAGAATAAAGAAGATACAAATTCCACGTGGACATATATTTATTTATTTGTTTTTGTTAGGCGTACATATGTGTCCTTTTATTAGAAATAAACGGTAAAGTAATAACCCAATTCAGATTAACCAAAAAGATGTTGGGCTGAAATTGAAACTAGCCCAGTCCAAAATATTTCCGAACCTAATTATTTTCGTTAAAGGTAGTTAAAAGCAAATGTAACCTAGGCGTTTTCAATTTTTCATATTCTCAGAAGATCCATCTGCTTCAAGAAAGAGGTAAGGAGAGGGAAAGATTTGCGCCGAGGAAACAAGGGAAAAATGGTGGTAGAAGATACCCCAAATTCTTCTATTACTGACGATCAGATCAGTACCAGTAGTACAAACCCTAACCCCAGGGTTCGTGACTCCGACGAGGATGAGCTCGAGGAGGGAGAGATCGTCGGAGAAGATGACTCAGCCACTTCGAAGGCATCGTCCGCCGTCGTGCGTCAGCCTCACCCGCTTGAGAATTCTTGGACCTTTTGGTTCGATAACCCCTCTGCCAAGTCCAAGCAAGCAGCCTGGGGAAGTTCTATGCGAAGCATCTATACCTTTAGTACTGTTGAGGAGTTTTGGAGGTCAGGCTTTTTTCT
Source organism: Neltuma alba (assembly GCF_004799145.2). NCBI lineage: Eukaryota > Viridiplantae > Streptophyta > Magnoliopsida > Fabales > Fabaceae > Neltuma > Neltuma alba. Next base: position 164,826 of record NW_021636231.1, on the reverse strand, counting down.
TTTTTTTGGTCATCCCCTTATTTTATTTTGTGATGTCACTTCCCTGTCTTGATTCTTTATCGGTTTATATCTCGCTTTTATTTGTTTGGCTGCTGGGGAAATTGACATCACACATTCGAGAAAGTTCTTCTTGGGCCATTAGTTAATTCAGTGATTTGAGTTTTCGAGTCTGGTTCTTACTGAGTTGACTGACATTAATTTCGGTGAAGAATTGGGAGATCAGATTTAATTGTTGAGTTGTGTGAGATAGAAAACCTGGAGCTTGGCGCACATAACGCCCCGAACTTTTGAGTTATGCACAGCCCACAGATAAATCGTGGAGATAACTTGACTCTTCAGCACTTACTGATTCCCAGTCTCCAAGTTGTGTACATAGCATGTTTCTCGCAGATGCCCTTAACTGTGCTTATCTTCCCTTTTCTATCTTGTACCTGTTTCCAGTGATGAGCTATGATGTTTGTTAAATTGTATAAACCTGTGGAATTAGGCATCAGCTGATATCATTTGTGTTTATAGGTATTGAATGACAATAAGGTCACGTTAATCCTTATCACTTTTGAAGTCACCAGTTTGGAATATGCTCAATCTGTTTGTAATTTTTCATGCTAAATGTCAATTATTACTGCTGCAATTTTTTGTTTTTCAATCTTAATCGCCTTACTTTATGTGTATGTACATAGACCATACTATTTACACTATTCGCCTTTAAGGAAGTTCTAAACTGTATTGTTAAAGGCTATGAATTTGCTTTTTATAAGTTTCTTTTAAAAAAAAAAAATCTGCTGATCAATTTTAAAGGGTGAGTTTATATAGTTTTGCTTGAACAGTATTTTTACAACGTTAAGCTTCATATTTACTTCTGCTGTTTAATTATTGTTGCTGCAAACGTTCATCATTCAGTGTTTACAACAACATACATCATCCAAGCAAGCTGGCTGTAGGAGCAGATTTTTATTGTTTCAAAGAGAAAATTGAGCCAAAATGGGAGGATCCTATTTGTGCTAATGGAGGAAAATGGACTGCCATATTTCCTAAAGGGAAATCTGATACTCGGTGGTTGTACACGGTATGATTTAGAATCTGTGATATATAAACATTGAAGGAACTAAGGAACTAATTTACATGAAAATCAACTAATTTTAGAGAGTTCTTTGTGATGAACTAACATTTTGTCACGTTAACTCCAGTTGCTGGCAATGATTGGCGAACAATTTGATCATGGAGATGAAATTTGTGGAGCAGTAGTAAATGTTAGAAAAAAGGAAGATAGAGTTTCTATTTGGACCAAGAACGCTTCTAACGAAGCAGCTCAGGTAATATTTTCTTTTTCTCTAGTGGGGTTGGGGAGGGTGTGTCTTGAAAAGATTGTGTAGTTTGCTAGCTGATAATTTTCATTATCAGTTGTGAACTGTAGTTTCCTCGTTCTTTACTTGTTAAGAAGGTAAAGCTATTATTGTACCGTGCATCTCGTTTTAGATGGGTGAAATGTGCATTAATGGAATTAGTGAGTGAAGGGCTACCGTTGGCAGCATAGCTCCCAACTGAGATACCAGTTTTACTCTTGTATTGTGGTTACACACACACACACACTTTCAGAAGTAGGCAAATGATAGGCAGGACGCGTGTGATTTGTCTTTGTGAGCGTTCGTCACCTATTGTGATCTGAAGATCATCTGAATGATTTTTTTCTTGTTACAGGTAAGCATTGGAAAACAGTGGAAGGAATTTCTCGATTATAATGAAACTATTGGATTTATATTTCATGTAAGAAAGTCTACTAATTACTATGCTTATGTGTTTGTGCCCCTATTAACATGGAATCTGGCTAATGAATTTTTGATGTCTTGCTATTTCAACAGGAGGACGCGAAGCATGACAGGAATGCCAAAAATAAATACACTGTATGAACTATATGATTTTTTTTTCCCCCGGTAACTACTGTAGAACAATTTATACTTTGTTCCATGTGAGAACATGTAGCTCAAAGTAAACGTGACGGCTTCACAAGTGCAGAATTGGCGTTTTCCCTCAAATCACATTTTGCTTATAAATTGAATCAGCCCTCAGGTTGATTATGGGAAAGCATGAGCTGGACGTTGCTGTGTGAACATTACCAGTCCTGATCATGAGTATGTCCGAGAATTATTTTGGATTTTCGGTCGAACTTTGATTTTCATACAAAGTGGAAATATTGGCTTGATGGCTTCCAAGGATTCTTCTGCTCTCGAATAACAACATAATAAATAATAAGAAGTTAAAGCTCATCAAATATTTCAAAATATTTTGTAAGATACATCCAGCGTTGAGCGTTGACGTACTTAGCCTTTTAGCATTTTTTTAAAGATACATTCAGTATCCAAAAATAGTTTTTTGTACATCCAACATTATGAGAAAAATTATTTTAAAATGCTAATAACACTTGAAAAAATATTTGAACATGCTTGAACCCAATGATTAAGAGAGTTACTCTGAAGTAGTAAGATGAGATCTAAATTCCTATTTTAAAACGCGATGAATAATATTAAAAATTACAAAATAACAAAATGTTACAAGTTATTAGTGCTACAAAATGAAGAATCCCTCGCGATCCTTAATCCAAGACAGCATAAGATTTGGAAATTAGAACGTTAACCTGTACAAGTAACAAATAAACGAGCGGCCATTATAAAATGTAGGCATCTCTTTCATTTGAAAATAGATATGCATTTACAGTTAATTTGTCCGTTCCCCTGGGCAAAAATGTATTAACAAGAGCAGGAAGAACAGCAAAAAGGCGTATCAATTAAAGAATTTCCCCTTCTTCCCAACATCCGTTCAGAACATCCTCATCTTCCTCAGCTATGTACTCCTTCTTCAAGAACAAACCCAAACGTTCCAAGGGGTTTGCCCGCTGGAGTCTATCTGATCCAACTGCCTGTCTCCGAACATGACATGATAACGTACACCCGCTTAACATTTCAAGCTCCTTAAAACTGTCCAGGTTAAACTCCGTAGATTTTTCCACCTACAATGAGCACACAATAGATTCGAACTTCAGCTTTTCAAGGACAAACGTCTTGGTAACATCGCTTGTTTCTTTTCTTTCTTTCTTTTTTTGGAAGGGGGGGGGGGAGGGGAAGGTGTTAGTGAGGCCAGACCTTGTCTGTCGCAATTCGGGCAGCTTCTCTCAGTTTTTCTCTCCGTTGCTTGGACTCTTCCTCAGTCCTCTTTTTCGTAGCAGCCTCAACAGCTTTGATTTGAGCCTCAATCCTAGCTCTTTCTGTCATCAGGTAAAACCAGATAATCATGAAACAGAAGTTGCAATCCAACAAGCATTGTTCATTTCCAAGTTCACAGTCTCTAATCACAATAAAATAGAACTAAATATTCTCATACGGAGATGAAACGAGTGGCACCACAAGGAAAACAACTATCATGCCAATTTATTGCAGCTAAATTGTAAAACCCAAATGTCTAGATGACCTCCTTTCGTATGGAGAAAACTTCAAAGGAGTAAAATGGGGCAGTCCAAGGAAGTTGAGACGGCTCAATTAGAGAAAGGCCACATGTTAATTGGTTTCTTAACAATGAATTTGAGAAAAGACATCAAATGAAGCAACCTCTTCCATAAAAAGGAAGGGTAGGTCCGAAATAAGGCAAGTGCAACGACAATCAGACAAATAACGCTAACAATTTATTCCATCAAATCACTAATTCTAACATAGAAAGAGATGTGCTATACTCACCTTCGCGCTCAAACCTTTCCAATCTTTCCTTTTCTTGCTGCATTTTCAGCAAATCAGCCTTATCACCCTAGAAAGGGTAGGCAGAAGATGTTAGCCAAGCCCACAAAATTCAAGATTACTCTTTACTCTTCTCAAATTCCTTACATGGTCAAGGAGTGTCTTTTGTTGTGCTTTTAAGATAGTCTCCGCAAAGCGGCTTTTAAGCATCGCAGCACGGAGAGCCTTCTTAGGTGACAGCTGAACATCACAAACAGGAGTGCTCCACACTAAATCATAATAAACGTAAAAGACCAATTAGTAATTAGCATCACTAAATCACAGCTCAAAAACAAAGCCTGTTAAAGCAATAAAGCAGAGGAGCAGCTAACCTTCTCCAGCAGAGGAGTCAATAGCTGAAGTCGTATGCTGCGTAGAGCATGCATGTTCACTATCCACAGCACTTACAGCCCCTTTTCATCATGTCAATAAGTTTTACATGCCAAATCAGTAAGAAAAGTAACACAGAAGAAGAAAATCACATCACAAACAGTAAAATCTCACCATCAGAATCAGGATCAGGATCAGACTTGCTCTGCAAAGCAATATGCATTTTGAAGATTAAATATATCATTTATTCCAAGATTTTCACATATAAAAGAAGTTAGTTAATTTCATTGAAGTTGTTAAGACTGTTCTCCATACCAGTCTCAACGGATCAGCACCAAACGCCTGTCGATCCCTTTCTTCTGATCCTTCAGAAGATAAATCTAAACCAATGCAGGCATATAAATGTCAATTAGGCAACAACTGACTTGGTCAAGCAGACACATCCAGAAGATTGTCAGCCTAACTACCTGAAGACGCACATGATGAATTGCTTGGAAGAGCACACTGGCAAGGAATGTCACCACATATATTACATTTATGACTGACAGGAGTCAGAGGACAGGCTTTGGCAGAACCAGAAATATGTGCCCAATTTTTCTCTTTGCGGCCTATAAAATCCACAGCTATTAGCTCTGTCTTAGAGCTATAAATACAAAGTCCAAATTGTACTCTTAATGTTTCATACCTTCATGTATGCCCTTTGCAGCTAATTTACAAGGAATCTGTGCTGTTTTGGGAACATCTACCTATAGGATGAAAGAGTATGAATTAAAAAATGCATTCCATAGATGCGACAAACAAAAGATTCACACAACCACCATAAGGTGATAGTGGCCTGGGGGGAAAAAAACCCATCATAACGTGACAATATCCAAAGAAGTAAACACAGTGACCAACAGATAGAGCTCACAAAAGCATCAAGTAAACAGCATCAAAAGAAAAAGTTCATCACATCCTTCAACATTCCAACATCCATTTTCCTTGTGGAAAAAACACTTACCTTATCCCCTCTTGCAGCAAAGGAGCTCCTCTTCTGAATACCATTCTGTTCAGGCAACCTTCTGGGAGAAAGTTCCTTTGGCAGGGATAGCTCCTCCACATTACAGCTTTTTCTCACGGTTTCCTTGATAGTTCCAACCACACATTTCCCGTGCTCAACTTCACAAGACCATTTTTTCTCCAAGTCTTTCCATTTTCTCTCAAAAATCTTTTTCAGTTCCTTTGCCATTAAATGAACATCATTACTAGGAGGGTTATACGTCATAGCATTTGTGAAGGTCAGCCTGACATCAGCAGCAAATTCCTCAATGCCATAGTATGTATATTTCTCCAGCTTCGTTTTGATTGTGCCTAAATCCATGGGTTCAGATATGATTGTAAAATAATCTGGAATGTTCAACGCTACAGGATCCACTGGCTTGCTAAAAACCCAGCTATACGGATGAGACATTAAACTCTTCAGAATGGTAGCACACTGCAGAGACAATTTCCGATCTAATTTCTGCCTCTTCTCCTGTTGGCTCACAATACTAACTTGTGGTCTCCGCTTATTGGAGGACTTCTTCAGATTACAGCAACCACTTTCGTTCAGGGCAGATAAGTTCTGCTGGAACTCACGTTTCGTCACAGGATCAACTTCAATAATTTTGGAGGGAAATTTTATCTTCAGTTTTCTGATAGGTACTACAGATTCTGTGGCAATCATAGTGATGAACTAAAGCAAGTTGTGTGAGGGTATTGCCAAGATATCCAAGTTCTCAAAAAACCATAAAGTTCAACCCGTTAGTGGCAAGGAGATCAAGCCTGCAATGCAATTACAAGTCAGATAATGGCCGAACATGTACCACCCATAGAGTAGATATGCGAATCTAATTTTAAATGTCACAACCACGGTTCTTTTTGGGGAAAAAAAATATTTTTCAATTGCAAAAGAAGAAATTGTATACTAATGCAGGCTTTTTAAAAATCCCTATCAGATAAAAAAATTTCTGCAGTTATAAGCACTAGTTTCTCGAAGCATAGAATCAATTACCGCTCAGAAATACCTCCTCTCTTTTTTTGCCATCAGAAATACCTCGTTATATGTATCTAATCGTAAGTAAGGATCCTTTCTAATCTTTGGATCATGAAATTATTCTCTCATCCCGCAAATCTAACCAGTATATATCCTTATATATCAATCTGCAATGCCCATGAATCTGAGAGACAAGGAATTGGAAATTGACACGGTAAGTAAAACAAATCGGAAAACAAAAATTGGCATCATGACACCCATTCATCCTGAATTAAATTCGTTTGTAAATGTGACACGCCACCAACTCCTGGAAAATTCTACCCGATAACGAAAAATTAAGAACAAAACAGAGAGAGAGAGAGAGAGAGAGAGAACAATGGGATGGGAAGATTTGCATAAGCAACCGCCCCGAAACATATTCAAGGTGATCAAGTTCGCCGCTTGCCGTAATGAAATATAAGGAACCGCGACGCACCCACAATTCTGATATCCCGATTTATACCCTCCACCTTCGTCGGCCATAGGAAATAAATCGCAAATCGTAAAAGAAATAAAACAAAAGGAAAACCTGCAAGACAATTAGGGCTTCAAAAAATAGCGTACCCAAATTTCACCAGAGAACGCCGAACTCGCAGATCGATGATGCATAAAAATGAGAAGAAGAGAGTGTGAAAGCGCCGACGCAAACCTCGCAACTTGACGAAAAGAGAGAGAAGGAGTGGGAAGATTTGGATTTAAAAGCAGTGCAATGTGATCCTAGGGTTTTATCTTCATTGACGCGTAAATTGTACGGCACTTTAGGAAGGTCTTAATTTTCATTTTTATTACATATTTAAAGCCAACAAATATTATTTGGTAAGGAAAAAAAAACAAATATAATAATATTAAACATGGTTTTATGTTGCCTGCCAAAAAAAAAAGCACATTTTTTAATGTTAAATTTTACATTTTAAATTTTTTACCAGATAAACTTTACATTTAAATAAATTATATTTTATATTAAATGATCAAATATTTAATTTAACAAATAATATGTTACGAAAATCGCATGTATCTTTTGAAAGATGTAAATTTATTCTTATACATTTTTAAATTTAAATTTAAATTTAATAACTAGTGGCAATATCATAATGGTATTAAAATTACCTATATTTATTTTTAAATATATTATTGTTGGCCCCACGATTAGTTTTATTCCTTATTTATCCTTAACTTGGGATATTTTGGCTTTCACTAGGATTTGCAGTAATAAAATTTTGATTAATTGATTGGTGATGGATTATTAATAATTATTTATTATTAAAATATTAATTCCTATTCGTAACTCTTAAATTAATTTAAATCCTTTTTGCCAACAAATTAATTTAAATCTTGTCTCAATCAATCAAGCAATTAATTAATTTAAATCTTCTCCATGAGTTTAATGAATTAATTATTATTAATTAATTGAGTCAAAATCTAAAGAAAACTTGCTTATTAAGTTAATCTAGCGTTTTTTTTTTTGGCCATCGAAGTGAAAGGAGATAATAGATGTGGCCCCACAAAATAAAAATCAAGGAGATGTGGAAAATCGCTCTCTTTCTTTTACCAGAACAAAAAGAAAGCCCAAAAAAAAAAAAAATCGTTCTCTTCTAGGGTTTCACCTTTTGGCCTCTTTAAAACGAGACCTCAGTCCCAGCATCTGCAGATCTTCCTCTCGTCCGGCGATGCTCGAGCGAGAAGTGATTATGGTAATTCCTTTTGTCATTTTACTCTGTTTCTCAATTAGATAGATTATAGATTTGCAGTTTATGGGCTATGATCGGCGTTTATAATCGTTTTGTGACGGAGGACATTTCCAAATCCTTTACTTTATTGGGGGCAAACCAACTGTGTTTGCATATTCCCAAGTTAACGTCGCATACAAATGTTCGTCGACGTTGACGGATCTCTCGTTTGGGAGTTTCTCCGTCGATCTTGTCTCATATTCCATCGCCTTGTGGAGCAGCGTTGCTGCTATTACTTCTTGGGACTGGCCATGAGACGTACATTCTTGAGCTTTTTTTTATTTTGTTGATTTTTAATTTAATTCAATTCTTTGTGGGGTGTGTCATAAGAGGATCGAATCTCATATTTAAGGCCACCTTCAGAGACTGAACGGCGTTTCTGCCTTGCTGTTATATATTATTCTGAGGCTCTGTGTGATGTTCTCTTGCCAGTTTCTGATTATGATTTCTGTTTCTTTAGTGACGGGGATTTACTCAAGATCTCTTTCTTTTATTGGGAGCAAACTTCCTGTGTTTGCATGTTTCCAAGTTAACGTCGCATATAAATGTATACTGACGCTGATGGACTTTCCTCCGTTGGTTCTTGTCTCATATTCCATCGCCTTGTTGAGCAGCGTTGTTGCCATTACTTCTTGGGACTGGCCATGAGACGTACATTCATAGTCGATCAATAATTGCTTGTAGTGTTTGTTTGATGACATTTGTCATTAGATGTTCCATATTTTTCATAATTATAATTTATGGCATTCTATAGATATAGCCGATGATGATATCAGTCATCAAAATGCCATCTTTCGGGACTGAATGGCTTCTAAGCCTTGCTGTCATTCTGCAATTCTGAGGCTATTCATTTCAACGACGTTTTATGTGATGTGTTTTTTTGAGTAGCTTGCAATTTCTACTAGCTTGTTATTTGTTCAGTCAAAAAAATCAATGGTCAATCTTTGGAGTCAACTTAAGCATTATCTGTTACAAATTTTGACTAGGAAGTCCGCTTCTCCTTGGTTGCTGATGGTTTTCTGATATTTGTTCCTGTGTTTTATTACTATTTCTATTTCAGTTTCCTTTATAGCTCATTAATCACAGGCTTCTTTCTTCCACTTGCTTATGGTACTTATAAATTTGTCTCATTAGGTGCTTACGCTGCTACCCTTGGGACCAGAGCTTCTCAAAAATGTATTGCTGGAAGCAGTGGATTTCGTTTTGTTGTGTTTGAACTTTCACAATAAAATGCATTTGTAGTGTTGTTCCGTAAGGACTGTTTTACAGAACACAGAGCAACGCAACAAATGCATTCTAATGTGAGGTTTCTAGATCCTATGCTGAGTCGTGTGGATGAATTTGTGGCTCCAAAAGTCATGCTTCAAAATAGGACCTTGAACAGCACTATAAATGTGTTATGATATTAAGGCCTCCATGACCCTATGGCGTTGGGCATGGTTACAAGCTGGTTTTATTTTGGAGGTAATAATGTAACGGAATCTCATCCGTACTTGAGTTTTGGTAAGAAACATTGAATTGGTTTATTTATTTGTTATGTTCTCAACCCTAAGTGAAAGATCTAACTTATACTAACTTATACTTAAAAGTTTAAAATTGATTTTGCTTGCGCCTAACAAGGTGATCTTTTTTAGAGTGAAGTTATGAAGTTTCACTGTTATGCACCTTTTTTAAAAAAATTTCTCTAATCAATTTTGACCACAAAAAACTTTTCAGCGCTTTATAAAGGCACAATGAATCATCAACTTATTACTTCAAATCCTTTAGAACCTGGCTCCTCTTCTAACGCCAAACAGGTCAGCTTATTTTGGCGTTCTTGCTAATATTAAATACACAGGTTTGAAATATGAATTTCTTATTTTTCATTATGAAGAATAGTAACCGGTTAAATGTAATTTGATTGAATGAAATTGGCCTGATGTGGCTGCGAGTAAAGCGTTTTCTCCTCTAATCTCATCTTGCTTTGATATGCTATGCAAGTCTCCATGCGCCATTGCCTCTGTCAACTCTATTTTTCAGAAGCTGTGTCCAAATTTCAATGGCATGTTCTCTCATTTCAATTACTATATTCTTCTCATCTTTCTTTATCAGTCTTTACTAAAAACGTTTTTTCCATTATTCTTTGCTCCTTTCTCTTTTCAATTATAGAGGTTTGGATGTCATTGTGGCAAACAGTAAGGTAAATCGTTTGTTTGGTTCCATTCTTTTTCAAATGCATATCTAAAGTTAAGGGTAAGAACATGTGATCGCTCTTTCATTTCCTTTTGATTCCTTCTCACTTTTAAAATGTCAAGTGCTATTTTGTCTTTATTAGTCACTCCTCTCCTTGCTACTCTCTCTCATCAGATATTGGAAAAGGATGCTTATTGGTGTTCAGCTTGACAATCTGCTAAATCCTTTACCAGCTTCAAAGGTGCAGGGACAGATGTGTTTGATGAACTTCGTTCTCCATTCCTCACCCATTACCTTTGTTGGTGTTTGATTTTTCTTTTGTTTTATGAAGTGTGCGGTGATGAGGCAATTTATTGGACTAGAGTTTCTGATCTGGGTATTATGCTCAGAACTTGATTAACAAACCCTTGGCTGTCTGAGCACACCTTTAAGGAAGTTTTCAATTCCTTTTCTTGAGTTAGTATTTTTTCCCTTTTGAGGTGACCGTTTTGAATGTGTTGTTCAATTAGTTAAGAAAATTGGCTCGTGATGATACTTTAATTATCTTAGCGGATTTCGGTGAGATTTCTATCAATGATCTTATTGTTACACACACTGAAGCCTATTTTCTTTATGGATATTCTTTAATTTAACGTATTACATTAGATGTTGCTTTGGTTGCCCCTTTTCTGTAGTCGTGTTTGGTTTCTTAATCTTTGGGGGCACTGATAAAATGAAACACTTGAACATGTTTTAGGACAGTGGCCGTGACCATTCAGCTTCGCCCTGAGCCCTTTCCTAAGGACTTATCCTTGCACTGAGCACTGTGTACTAGTTAATTTCTTGATTGTGATTACTGTTTAAAGAGTTTGCATCTCTCTGGCTAGTTACTGAATAATTTCAGTGGGAATAAGATTGGATAGGATTTTATTCTGTTCCCAGTTAGTTTGGATTATGTCCTAGCGTGATCCTCCCTTGTTTTTGTAACATCTGGCTATGTGTTGCTGTGTTTGGACGAGTGATGGGAAAAAAGATTATGGGCTTTATCAGTAAATTGAAGTTCGTATGCTTTTCTGCACCTAGTGTCGTTTCGATCCCATCTTGAATTTGCAATTCTAATTTCTTATTTATTTGTAGAACTGTTAAAATTCGTTTCTCTTGTAATTTGTATTATTGAGTTTTATTTTTTTTGCTATGCAAGTGGAAGGCAGTGAGTATGGCAGGGCTGACGAATTTTTGAAGGGTTGCGGGAAGAAAATAATAATATATGGGTTCCATCTCCACAGGGTGCATGAGGTGTGGCCATGTAAGTCCTGCTGCATGAGACTCCTTTGGGCAAACAGGTTGTACCCTTTTAGGAGAATATTGATGGACGATAATTTCATTGGGGTGATTTTTGTCCTTTCGCTCTCTATTGCAGGACATTGTTGGTGATTAATGTGGTCTGGTGTAGATTTGATATGTTTTGTTAACCTTGTAAGCTTTATCACTTGCATGATTGTCCACTTCGCTGGTATTGTATTTCAAATTTCTTTAATGATAATTTTTTGTAATGATAAATTCTTTATTATTAGAATTTTGTTTGAGTGTTTTACGATTAAATTAGATGATTATTTGATGCACTTTCTTTCAATCGGCGGTCGGATAACATTAAACATAAAATTGTCGATATGAAAGGAAGGTGCAAAAGAAATCGGATCTTTCAAATTGCTGGTCGAAAAACAACGTGAGCGTGGGGAGACGTGTGTTAATAACGTTTTGACTCATCAGCTTGTAAAAATTATGATTGTAGTTAAAGTCATTTCTAATTTATATATGCTAATGAACACATTGGCGATCATTGAATTATTTTTAATATCCTTATTAATTATACTAAACTCTAGAACTATTAATTTTTATTCTCTTGCTATCTTTTTGTATTTTTGTGGTTAGCCTCTTATTATCATTATTAAATATGAGAATATATGGTTAAAAGGGTACATAGTACTCCTTGAAGCTGAGCAAATGCCTTGTGAAAAATACTTCCTAGTTGATCCATTATAATAACGGGGGAGTAAATAAATAGCCATTTTACAGTTAAATTTATTTTAATTGATTTTTTGTTTTGTTTTGCCAATTGATTGATGATTATTTTCTTTTTAAATTTTCTTACAAAATGGAAAGGCGTTAGCCAGTAACCATGAGAAGGGTTAATAAGCTTCAGACAGAGTAATTTTCTAGATTTTTCTATAGACTTCGTCTCAACTTTAACTCATCAAGTACTACAAACAAAGTGAGGATAGGAAAACAGTCTACAATTGCATGATTTGTATTTCATACGAATTGAAAACCGAAATCACCATCTAAGTTGAGAATTAATGCTTCTATCACCATCTAAGTTGAGAATTAATGCTTCTAACATTATGGAATTTTTACGTTATCATTGTTATCATTTCCTAAACCAAAAATAGTATTCCACGTCCATGTCTATTTTACCAGGCATATATTTATGATACGCCGAAAGTAAATGGAAGTTAAATAAACATTTTTCTAGAATAAAATAGAAGAAAAATAGCCAAACAGTATTTTACCCAGCTCAATTCTATTCCTTACCATGTCATTGTTACAATTAATTTTATCCAAAGTATATTTGAGCATCATTTTCAAGTGAATCTCATCATAATCAATGGCTGAGACTCCCCAATTATTTGGAGTTCAAATACACCGCATGATGACTTGATAAATGAAATCAAAATAACCGGCCAGAATTCGATATACTCGAACCATTTCTACACCCAGTCACGACAAGAAGTAAATACAATAACAATGATGAAAAATAAATACTGGACAATAAAAAAAAAATGAAGAGCCTTGCATTGTTTTTCACAAGACTATTTGTTACGGCACATGATTACGAGGCCTATGATACATTTATGGTGAAAAGTACTCAAAAATCTTCACCATTCTTGCGTCATTCCCAGTTCCAGTATTAGTTCATGAACCCCTCCAATTGTCATAGAGCTACCAAAACGATAACTGAAACCTCACACGTGATCTGCCAATATGCCACGAGTGCTTAGAATCTCTCATTGTCGTCTTAGCCTAATGCTGTGAATAATTCCATACATCACTCTTGCTCTCCGATTATTCGGGTCACAAGTCCAACAGCAATTGTCCTTCCTGATGCTCTTAGAGACACCCTTCCAAGAGCTTTGCAGCTAGAGGATTCTACCACACATACTGGCTCTTGCAAAATTACCTGAAATAAGAGATAACAAAATTTACTCCATGTTTATGTAGTGTTTGGGACTACAGACGAAGAGGACTAAATTTATTTTAAGATGATGAAAGATTGTTGAGACTAAGTTCTTTTATTTGTTCACCTCAACTACTGCACTCTGCTTTGCAATGAGACAGCGGGGGGACTTTTTTGTCACCTCCCCAGTCTTAGGATCAAGTATTGACAATATTTTTGAAACTCTCGCAGGCTCCTTGGCGTGGTGTACATGAAACTCTATCTGCACAGGGAAAAAAGGAAAATGAATTTTTCCTTTCTCTCTTCTACTAATAAAACAGGTGAGATTCATAGTTCCTACCTGCGATCCTACCAATATGGGATTTGCACCCTCTAACACAAGCACCTTCAACTCCAAATGACTTGCAACTTTAACAGGAAAATCAGGATGGCATAATACTGCTCCTGGCATCACATGACTTGCGTCTACACCATTCAACGCGACAGCTACATTATCTCCAGCTCTTGCAATAGTGCAAGCATTAGAATCACGCTCCAATGTGCGAACTGTCCCCAAAACAGCTGAAGGCATGACTAAGACCTGCAATTTCATATAGTTTGAAAATAAATAATTTTTTTCCATGCCACAGCAGAAATTCATTGTGAGCATTTCTCTCTTTTGATCAAAATGCATTAACACTCAAATACAAAGTCTTAAAGACTATTCTTGCAATATTAGCAACCAATAACAATAGTATATCACCGTACCCTAAGGTTGGGATAACAACAATGAGAAAAGTACGCACACCTATTCAAACCAATATAACAAGATATGAAGAGTGAAATGGTGCATATAGAACATTACTTTTGACAAGGACAAGCAATTCCTGTTTTGGGGCTAGACGTACAAATTAAAATAGTACTTAAGAGTTTGTAGAAAGTAGGGAGGATGATCAACCAAGAAAAACAAAACTAAGTTTCGAAACTAAGAATGACTAGGAAGGCCTGCAAAAAACAAGTTCCAGAAAAATTCAGCATCAAAACACTTTAGTTTGGATAGTAAACATTTGAAATTTAAAGCTGACAATTTATATAGCCTTTACAATAATACTCCTCTATCGTGTACCTTTGATCCAATCCGAAGAGCTCCAGCTTCCAATTTACCACATGCGGAGACCTGACCAAGTGTAGGGGACTTGATAACATCACATATTGGCATTAGCAGCGGCTTTGAGAATTCTCTAATTGGAGGTTGAAGTGAATCAATTGCATCTAACAAATAGGGTCCTTTATACCTGTAAAAAATTTAAGACATCCATGTATAAGAGAAAACAAGAAAAGAAAATGACAGTGGCCAATCAATATATGGCGTTCAAAGACTCACGGTGTGTGCACCAATAACCCTCGACCTCTATTTATTTTTAGACAATGAAAGAATTTATTGACTAGATGAAAGAACAATAGCAAGGTACAGAAACAGAGGACAACAGATGCTCCCCAAACAAAAGAAAACAACCTAAGCTCTAAATCAAAAGTGCTTTCCAAAACCTTCTGCCCTCTATCGAAACACATAAGAAGGACCTAAAGAAATCATCTCCCAGAGGCGTGCTAGATAAAATTGTTGATCTCCATTCCAATCCTTGACTTCTTATTATACTAACATTATGATCATAGAGAGATCGTAACCACAATAAGGAAAAGACTTACCAAGATTTAAAACGAACATCAGAAGGAGATGCCACCAGATTTTGATTTTCTACAACACTCAAGGGAATCCATGACACACAAGAATTTTTAAAACCACATGTACGGAGAAACACTCCCAATTGCTGTCTAATAAAATCAAACCGATCTTTAGAGTATCCCACAACATCCATCTTATTTATTGCCACAATAACTTGATCAACACCAAAACTTCTAATAAGTTGTGCATGCTCCCTTGTTTGTCCTTTGCCACTATCCATACCTGCTTCATATGCACCAACTGATGCATCAATAACAAGAATTGCAGCATCAGCTTGTGTTGCCCCAGAAATCATGTTTGGAACAAAATCTTTATGGCCCGGGGAGTCGAGCACAACAACATGATATTTGTTGGTGTCAAAATATGCAACAGCTACTGTCATCGTTATTCCCCTTTCCCTTTCTTCAGAACTTTCATCCAGTGCCCAAGCAAAAGCAAAGGATCCCTTACCCTGCTTGAAAAAGAAAAAGAAATGGTGGAGAAAATTAGTACATAATGACAATACATTAAGTTTTAGGAACACTATCTAAAAAAAGATTACCTGTAACTTGGCCTCCTTTTCGTATTTGTGCATTTCTTTTTGTGTAATTCGTCCCAACAAATGTAGTAGTCTGCCTGACAGTGTTGACTTCCCAGAATCAACATGACCAACCTAAAATTAACAAATTAGAAAATTTAGAAAAATTAATTATTGGATATAGTTTTTACTAAACACAAGATAGAAGAAATCATTGACTTACAACTGCAAGATTCAGCTGTGTCAAGGTATCTTCAGCTTGCTGAGGGAGCATCCATTTTTCTGGTTTATAAGGCACTTGTGGATGTGGTGCTTTAGAAATAGTATTATCTGATTTTTTAGTTCTTACATCAACAGCCATGTTGTCAGAACTCCTTTGAGGTCTGACATCTTTGCTAGAAGAAGAATAAATTTCACCATGACTGTCTCTGACTTTCATCAGTGCAGACAAACTATCTGACAATTCTTCACTAGATTGAATATCAATTTTGCCATCATGGGTAGACTTGATTTTACTCATTTTACTTTCACCCATGGCAGAAGATGCTGGTAAGCTGCCTGAAGTTTTATGACTTATTTTTTGATCAAATGCTACATCATTAGAGAGCTTGAAACTATCCCCCTTGCCCTTCTGAACCGAAGATGATGAGCTGGCTGAACTTTCACCATTTGACTGTACTTTCAATTCATTGTTCTGCATTATACTTGATGAAACGTAAGAACTCCTAGTGTCAGCAACCGTGCCTGCAAACATGAAAGAAATAAGATAAACAGATATTGATGCGCAAGGAATTAAGATTTGAAGTAAACATTTAGATGAAACCTACTTTGCATTCCCACTCATCATTTTCTCCTTGTTTCTTATATTTTTTTGGGTGAAAGAGCTAAAATTGCAGCTTAAAGAACCAGATGAAAGAATTGGTCTGTAAAAAATATAGGTTCAAGCTGGTCTTTTTTCCTTCTAGAAGAAGGATGTTGAACACTTTTTGATTGCAAGAATTTCAAAATAGAAAAAAAAAATCTATTACCCTAAAAAGCATCTAATCTTTAAAAGCATCTGATGCAAAATATCATATTAACTCTAAATATGTGATTCACAAGCAGTCAAAATTACAAATAATATGTCTACCTATTAAATCTTTGTAAGACCCAGTAAGACCAAATTCTAAAACTATCAATCTGTCATACTACCTTCTCATTAAAGGATATAGAACACAAACACCTTTAACATCTTCCTATACAACTTCTAGAAGATGTAGTAGAACCATATTCCAAAAAAAGTACTAGAAATAAGAGAGTTTTCAATTTCCATCTTAGTGTTTCTAAACTTTGAAGAGCATTCTAAATAATTTTTATTATTATTTGATATCCGACAGAAAAAAGAATATTGATGTGTAGAAAGGGTAGGAAAGAAAGAGAAAGATATATATTATTAGAAAGTAAGAGAAGAGATATGTTTGCAGAGGATTTGAACCAAAGTGGCTTAAAAAACAAGTAATCTCAGCATATCAGGAAATCATGGAAGGGCACTAAAAATCTTTGATGTTATTATAGAAGAAAATTACACCATTTAAATACAAGCACGTTACAACCATAAGAGTTTACATCATGTCCATGACATAATGCTAATAGTTTTTGTATCAAATTAAGCAAATCAAGACAAGCATTTAAAAAATAAAGACGAATGAGGGTGAAAAAATCCACACTATATTCATTGTAAATTCCATGGTTCCACCTCATCTAACTCCCAGGAAATATCAGAAGATAGTAACAGCAGTTTACAAATTTAAAAGAAGCTGGTAGGATTGCTTTTACTGGCCAGACCTATAAAAAGAAAATTAGCAAGATACATAAGAGAGGAAAAATACTTTCTGCTGTCCAGGGTGTTGACCTCAAGATTCCTTCTGTTTTGGAGAAAGAAACTTAGTATTAGAGTTACTTTAGGGTGGTTATAGGCCTGACCTAGGAAGGGGTTGTGAGGATCACTTTTTTGACTTATAACAGGCGTTGGTTTTTCAAGGGGAGGGAGGACTTGTTTTGTATTCAGAGTGTAGTGAGGAGAGGACTGGCCTCTCGAATGCCACTTGGGGGTGGAGGAAGACTGTCTTTCTTCATCATTTTTCATTTCAATTTCATTGTGCTAGTTCATTTTGTATCTGTTGTGTGAGCTTAGTTCATTTCAGTCTCATTGTGCTAGTTCATTTTCCTTCTGCTCGTCTTGAGGGTTTTGTGGAATCAATATCAGTTTCAACTTTCTTTTTCTACTGTCCTACCCTGATTCCATAAGAAACTACGATGATAGTTTGTCTATTTGCACCATCACAAAAGTTCTCAGCAAGATTGGCTAAGATAAACTGGAGAAATAATAATGTAAGTTTTCATTTTCGAACTATAGTACTGATTCTCATAATAGCTATATATCCAGATCCAATTAGAACATGTTTTCCCTAACTTTAGCATCTAGAAGGGGGAAAACGAGAGGGAGGGAGGGAGGGAGGGAGGGAGCTATATGGTACCTTTCAACCCCATTTTGGAAGACCACAATCCAGTAGAAACCACATCATCTGGGGATGGAACACCAAACTTGAAAGGAGCTGTGGAAGAGAAGTCAGGTTTCATCCCCAGAAAACTTAATACATAGATAAAGTAAGGTCAAATTGCACAAGAAAGGAGGTGCAGCCAACAAAACATTTATTGAATTCTGAACTTAGAATACTGGCTATTGTTTCATCAATTTATCATAACAGAGAGCCAATTTGTATCAATCAATGAATTTTAAGACTTTGTTCTAGTTTACAGAAAGTGATACTCAAAGCAAAATAGGAATTATCCTAACTTCACAAATGCACGTCCTATATCAGACCATGCGCAGACCTATTTTTAGACGGTGATGGCCTTGAGTAATAAAAGACTTGTGAAATTCATAAAATTCTCCTTGGGCATTCCCAAGCTTGTAGTTATTGCCATCTTCTGTCAGAAAACCATCACCCTCCTTAAGAAATAACACACTCTCTTTAGGCATTGGTTGTGGCATTGATGCAAAAAGAGACCTGGCCAATTTGGATGCTCCAGAATTTTTGCATTTGGCGTTAACTGCATCAAAGAGATTGTTCAATATGTTATAGGGATATCTTGGTCATTCTTCAAAACCTAACACTATGTATTGAGCAATATCCAGAAAGCTCGATACAGCCTCTCACTCTCTTGACTCTTCCCCCCGCCCCCTCCCTCATCCCCCTCTTCTTTCCATTATTCTCTTTTGCCACTATCAAAAAGAAAAGGCATTCAAAGGGGGGTTCTACATCCCATTCTTTGTGAAAATGTTATTGACATTACAAGCAACAATCGACGAATTATAAAATCAAAACAAATCTCCAACAGAAGCAACAAAATGTACGCTAAAGGTAAGCTCAATCTGGAAGGGTTACTTTTTTACCCAAGTGAGAAAATATACTTGATGGACTGAATCAGATAGGGAGAACAATTTTCTATCTCTCAGTGTTTTCTACGTTTTGGACTTTGGTAAGTAGAAAAAGGTTAGATGCTGCAGATTTATGCTCTTTTTGCTGTCCTGGACATCAGCATTCCCAATAAAGCAAAAGTTTAGGATGAGATCTTAATCTCCTCAATTCATGGAATAGGATTGTTTGGCTAGCCTCTTCAAGGGTTGTCACCACATGGGTTGGTTAAGACTGGTCCTTAATTTAATTCAATGGTTATGGGAGACATACTGAAGTTCTAAGACAGACAGTATTCCTCATACAGGAAATACAAACAAATCCAAATAATATAAAACTCAATATTATCTCAGTATTGCAACGACAAGACAAATGCTGTTCTCTTATGAAAACTATACAATCGAGTAAGAAACCCCGAAAAAAACCGTCCCAATAAAAGATCCCTAACTGTTACCAAGTCCAAGACCAATCTCTCCTTCCTTGGTAAAAACTGTATCTTCCACATCGAACCTTTAGCTCTTAATGGTTCTGCTAACTTTAATAACCCAGAGGGCTCTATAGCATAAATGAAGGAGAGAACCATAGTCATACCACTTTCCAGAACACAATCAAAGGTGAAAAATTGGATCAGCTTCTACTCTAAACAACTTGATTCTGACAATTCTCACATGCCAATTTTATTATTAAAAAAATACCCAAGTGATTCAGCTACAATATCTTTTGCCCTTATCTCAAGAAGTTTAGAGTTCCATTTCCCTCCATCAAACTTGTGCAATTTCCTAAATCTGATAATATTTAAAAAATTGTTTGTATACAGATTCCCAAAAAACAAAAAAAATTATACATTGAATAAAGTTTTTAGATTTTGAGTTCCTACTTATAAGAAGCAATACCTAATTACAGCAACCAGCTTATGCTTTAAGAGAAAAACAAAAAATTATCAAGAGAAGGACCTTTTGCTCCCATGTTAGCAAAGCCGGTCAATGCATGCCTTGTTCCCTCCCTCAAAAACCATGCCACAAGACATCATGAAGAAGGGGGAGGGAGAGAGGCTAAGTCACATCTTGTACTACATTATCATTAAACAACCAGAATACCTGTTTTGCTATTGTCAGAAGCTCCCGTGTTAACATAAGGATGACGCACAACACCACAAATATCACATACAATCATGCTCTCTTCGTTGTCGTAAGTGCAAATAGAGCACCTCCAAAGCCCTTTAGTCTCTTGCTTTTTATCAGGTTCAGGTTCTTCTCCTGTTACCCAAAAAAAAAAAATGCTAAGGGTTTTGTGCAAAGAACAAGACTTGACAACCTTCCTACATTCTTGAGAAACTCCGTGACTGATGCAGAGGACAACATATGGGGCCAAAATGAAAAAATTCATGAAAAAGGGTATAAAATTAATTTTATTATTTTTTTAGAGTAAAAATAAACCAAATTTATAAGAATCAGTCAGAGAAACACCAATATAGATCTTAGTCTTGCAATAGGGAAAAAAATTTAAATTTTAATATGGTTTGAAGAATTGCCTCTCTTGTGTCACTCATTAAAGTTAAACATGCCGACATCCCCAACATTCTCGACAAAATATAAGAGGCAAAGGCAAACAATTACGAGCAAATGCATTAAAGATTAACGAAGGTTTAACCAAAGCAAGATATGAAGAAATCATTAATCCAGAAAACCAACATGCAGAAATGTAAACAAGTTAAATATACTAACCATATTCTTCTATTTCAACATCATAATCATACTCTTCATAGTCATCGTAATCATCATCATAGTCAAGTCCATAATTCACCTTACGAGGCATGGTCCCAAAAAAAAAAAAAACTGCATAAAGAATTCAGATGATTAGAAATCTAGTACATGAATTCTTGAAAATAGACTAATGAAAAAACAAGAATATGATAATATGTGCAAGTACGGTGAAACAAAGCACTCTACCTCAATACTCTTCACACAGATATATCGGTATTAACGTTATATCTGCAGACTCCAAACCATATATCAAGAACTCTTTTGGAAATGACCAGCCAGCTGATTCTGCCAGGTAGGCCTAAGATAACACTAACATATCTGAACGTCCACACCAATCATTGCTTACATGCAAAGTGTGGGTTTGCCTTCTTGCGCCGGAATGTATATGTACTATGCAACTCCTTACCCCACAGGAAGAAAACTGCAAACCCATAACTTAAAAAGCATGAAAATAAGTTATCCCCGTTTACCAGAGCAGAACTGAGCAAATTGTATTCGCTTGTACGAACTACAATGATACATTCTTGAATGCATCATCTAACAGGAAAGAACGATTGGGGCAAAAATATCCCCATGCCAATATTTTGCAGGCATGGTTCCGGCAACCAAATTAGGAATGAGAGAAATTAAATCAGATTTTAAAATTAGCGGGTAAATAAACGTGGCCAAGCTTGAGATAATCAGGGATTGTAGAGAAGATCAAGGGCAGGATGCAGAAGAGGAAACTTACCGAGGAAAAGAACAAAGCTCACCCTATACGCAACTTCGTGGATCGAGTGAAGAGCTTTCAGAGGGTTTTCTCAGTCCACAGGTACAGAGGTGCCGTATCGCCGGGCCTGGGTGAAAAGTAAGAAGCTTGTATTCCCGCAGAATCAAAGACGATGGAGAGTTGCAGTCTTGCAGAGTTGCACATACGTTTTTAATCGATTATATTTATCTATCCATCTATCATTTGTTTTATACTTATACCTTGTAACCGGTCAAAAAAATACTTATATCTTGTAAGGTTCTTCTAGATTGGTATGTGTTATTTAAATGTAAAATATACTGTCATTTATATTTAATATAGAAGTTAGTTAATTAATTTGAATAGACTAAGAAAATTTATTAAGTTAATTATTTATAATAATGATATATTGTCTTCTCTAAAATACCCTTATTAATCATGTATTAAATAAAATTATCATTTGATTAAACTTTAACATGTACAACTACTATAAGGATTACTTTAAAAAAGATAAGTAAATACTCCTCCGGTCCTTAATATAAGACTCATTTAACTAATTTGATTAGATTAAAAAAGTTAGGTAAGTTAGTTAATTATAAGAAATGTGACATAAAAACACCATAATCATTTTTTTTGTACTTCTTTCCCTCTTTTATTTGATTATGGTTGAGGGGTATCTATAGGGATAATTTAGAGAAAATTGATAAATATGAGAAATGGGTCTTATATTTAGGATCAAAATCAACTCAATAATTGGGTCCTATGTTAAGGACCGAAGGAGTATAAAAAATAAAGTAGATTATGGTCTTATATTTAATATTAAATTAAAAGTCAAACTATCAATCCCATAACTCCTGTACACATATTTTATGTGTATTTGTTGATATAATTGTTTGGATTCATTTCTGTTTTAGATTTAGATTTAGATATGGATTAGTTTTATGTCCAATGCAATTGCAAATTATTTTATTCCCAAAATTTTGAAAAAAAAAATCAGGATCTTTTGCGGATTAGCTTGATCAAAATAGAAAATGCAAAATTAACTTTCAATATGAAATATGATAAGAAATAATAAAGAAATCGGGCAAATAAATGAAATAATAAAGAAAATCTTCATGCATATATTTGCTACTTGAGATTTTAAGATCATTACTTTATAATGATCTCATCCTATTCAAACTTAAATCTTTAATCCTTTTTCTGCGAATTTTTTAAGGAATTTCTTAAAAAAGATATTATTAAATTTTCAATTATTTTGTGTTTTTAAATGAAATTATTGATGGTAGTTATCAAACTAAATATAAATAAATTTCAGTTTTCCTATAAATTTATTTTATGAAAACAAAAACTTAGGTCAAATTAGTTATATCAAGTTTTTTATTTTTTTTGCGGTTTGAAAGAACTTGATGTAGTGTAACTATTGTCCTTATTAACGTACCTAAAATTTAAAATTATTTTAATTTTTCTTTGCGTGCTAGGACTCCGAGCTGGATTCATGTTGCCTAGTTGCGCCACATGGATATACTGCCTGGGATTAGATTTCCAGTTTCTCTCTTTCAGCAATGGTGGCACGCTATTCGTTTTTTGGGTTTAAACAGAGACAGTTTTTGCCAATTTACGCATCGTTGCAGTTTAAATTGGTTAAGCAGTGAAAACTCAAATAAGCCGGTTTGAATTTAAATAAATAATTATGAAGTATGTTTATTTGTTTCGATAATTTTTTTGAAATCCCGATAAATCGTAATTTCACTCTTATACTGTGCTTTTAAGATAAGCAAAAAAAGTAGTTTATGTATTTAGAATTTTCTTCAAACTACCCTCCCACACTCTTCTGAAAATCTCTTCTTAAATGAATATGTTTAATAATATTTATTAAATTCATGTCCTTGTGGTAATTATATATCCATAAGTGATTTTAAAAAATAAAAACAAAACATGATCACAGTTCTTAAAGTCACTTATAAAAAAAATCCAAATAAAAATTACATTTAACAATATCACTTATAGTTAGTATCACTTATTACATTCACGATGATCTAAAATCATAGTTGTTCACTGCTAATCCAAACGGCACTAAGTGAGATTGAATCATGAAATCATTCAGATAACCATGCTATCGCAATATTCTTCTCCCACTATCACAATCTCCTGAAATTCCTCCTTGCTATCTCTTAACTTCCTCAGTCATTGAAGGCCTTTTCTTCTTCCTTTTTTTTTTTTTTTTTTGTCACAGACAATCTTCTCTAAGACGAGGAAAATTATCAGGGCCAAGGCAGAGGCTGTTGAACATCAAAAGCCGTCAGCCAGCCAGTTGAAAAAATAGGGTGGACACTACATTAAGAGCTTGTGGTGACAAAGAAGGGCAAGGGCAAAAAGAAGAGAAATAGGGAGGAAGGAGGAAAGCAATGAATGGGAGAATTAATAATCATGTTTATTCGGATGTATAAAAAAAAAGAAATTAATAATAATGAATGTGTTGAAGGAATTATAGTCTTAAAAATTAATAACAAAATATTCTATAATTTTAAAATTGAATGCAAATGACAATTAATAATAAAAGACAATAACGAAGTCAACATTAAAATCGCATATTCCTAAATTATAACTAAATATATGAAATATTCACGATAGAATTTCTAATTAGTTAATATTCTATATATCCCATCACTTTGGTTAAGAGGAGATTTAAGCTCTATGCTGCATTTAAGCCTTCATTGTAACCACTGTACATACAACAGACATGTTGGCCCTTATTATACTAACGATAATAACAAACTTATCCGCTAAACAAATGATAAATAATACTACCTCCGGTCCTAATTATAAGACCCATTTGACTAATTTGGGGAGATTAAGGAATTTAGTTAAGTTAGTTATTTGTCATAAATAGGTGTTATCTTTCCTAAAATATCCTTACTAATCAAGTGTATTGGCTATAACTATCATTGTTAGAAGGACTATCTTGGAAAAAGTGAATAAACATGAGAGACAAAGTGGATTGAGGTCTTATATTTAGGACCAAAAAAAGTTAAACAGGGTCTTATAATTAAGACCGGAGGTAGTAAGAAGTAAATCCCAGGCATTAGAAAATGAAAAAACTTGCCAAAAAGATCAGTGAAACCTCATATGTGGTATGGTAAGTTACTACAAGTGTGAGAATCTCTCCATGTCATCTTTGTTTAACACCGTGAGTAATTTCGTACATCACTCTTACTCTCTAGTTATTCAGATCACAAATCCAACGTCAATTGTTCATCCTCATGCTTGTAGGATCACGATCTAATGTGGCAATTGTCCCCAAAGCAATCGAAGGCATAAACTAAAGACAACCATTTCAGATAGTTGAAAAGAAATTATTTGTTTTTTTCATACTATAACAGAAAAATTAAAGGATATGAATTCATTATGAGTATAAATGTTATATTTTGATTAGAATACAGTAATAATCAAATGCAAAATTTTAAAGACTGTGCTTGCAAATCTTAGCAATCAATAACTACAACACTGCATAAGGTTGAGCCAAGAAAAATAACCACGGTAAGAAAAGTATGCATGCCTATTCAACCGAATATAAATAAACATGAAAGTAGCATAATCAATCTATGAAAAAAAAAAAGCTATGCTTCAGAACTAATAACGACTTAGAAAGGCTCACAAAAAATAAGTTCCAAAAAAGTTCAGCTTCCTAACACTTCAGTTTGGAGGATAACCAACTTGAACTTTAAAACTGCCAATCTATATAGCTTTATAACAGTACTACCACCTTATGCACCATTGATCCAATTGGGAGAACTCTAATGTCACACCCAAAAATTTATGGGTGACTGGCATGGAATATGAAAGAACGCACATTCCTAAATTCTTAAAACATATGAATAAACACTTGCCATAATAATTACAATACCATTCATATAGAATAGATCTCTTGTAATCAAAATATAAGGCCATTATTAGTAGAATTATGCAAATAGCTTGCAGGTACAACACAAAATGAGGAACTCCCTTCCACAACAATACGAACATATATTCATATATTTAGAATAATAAATGAAGACAAGGGTCTGCCTATAGATTATGTGGAGGATCTAAAACATATATAAATAATTACATAAATGTAAACTTAGTTTTACATCAGTTTGCAGTTGTTCTAAGTTTTGATCAGCAATGAGAGTTTTTTTACTATTCGGTTGAAGATGCAAGGCTAGCGGTACTATCTAAGGCCAAAATAAAATTTACTAATGAATAGCATCCCATCTAAAATAAAACAAATACTAAAATAATAAATTGTACAAATACAATAAGATAATTGACCGATTTATGATTACCTTTAAATTAAAAAAAAATTAAAACAAGGAATATATATAAATATAAAACATTTTCAATATACAAAAATTTATAATGCATTTTAATGACATTTTTCTAAAATCAAAATCATGAATAGTGTTGAAAAACATTTTTCAATGGAGGATTTCAACAGAACGAACAACAAGCATAGACACACAAGTCTATAAGGGTAAGCAACCAACGAGCATGGCTAGAGCCACAAGTACAAGTGTAACTAAAGTTACAAAACAAGTGTGGGACCATTGTTCATGAGTATCAAGCAAGCTCGATGTTAACCACACCACACCACACCAATACAAGCGTAGCCGAAGTTATGAATACAACCACAGCCGAAGCTATGAATATAAGCGCAACTGAAGTCATGATCACAAATGCAGGAAAAGCCACGAATAACAAGTACGGGAACAATGCCCACAAATGACAAGCGTGGCCGAAACTACAAATAACAAGCAAGCTCGATATTACCATGGCTTGCTAAGGGCTAAAAGCACTGCTGTTAACAAAAGCCGAGTATAAAAAAATTTCTAATCATATGTTGGCTAAACCCCCGATTCTGATTTTGTGGATGATACCTACATAGGATTTGAGTTTAGTTCGATCCACAAATATTTCAATATTTTGGTATCTTACCATGAGAAAAATAGGGAGGGTATCAATTGTGTGTGATTCTTTTCTTCTTCCCCACAGAGTTGGGAGGAGATAGGATTTCATAAATTAGAAAGGGTTTTATTTCATTATGGAACTGTATCTAACAAGGGTGTCATGTACTGGTGATGTTATAGGTTTGATATATAAGATGAGGGAGAAGATTTCAGCGAATTATTAATTAGTTTTGATTTATTGACGAAGGAGTTTTCCATTATGCCATTGCCAAACCTGGACCATGATGTCACAGATAAATTGTATTTGTATGAGAATACAATCAGTCTTCTAACACAAGCAAAGACCTCTCAAAGCATATGTGAATTGATAACATCACATATAGACATTAGCAGAGGCTTTGAGCTTGAAGCAAATTAACTGCATTTAGTAGATAGGATCTTTTATACTTAGAAAAAAATCAAGATATTTGTATATAAGAAAAAAAAATTAGGAAGAAAAAAATGAGAGAGTTGAATTAATATATGGTATAAAAAGACTCAATGATATATAGTGCATACAACTAACTTAATAGTTAGCTTTTTAAATAGGGTTTCTCAACTCGCTTATGTACCTACCAATTGGTATCAGAGTAGGTTGTTGTCTTAGGGAGTTAAGCACAACAAAATAATATTTCTTGGTATCAGAATATGAGACAGCAATTATTATAGTTATTTCCCTTTTCCTTTATTTAGGCCTTTCATTCAGTACCCAAACATAAGTAAAAAATCCCTTGCCCTATTTAAAAAGAAAAAAGTAAGGGAGGGGAAATCAGTAAATGAACAAAACACATTAAGTTTTAGAAGCACCATCCAAAAAGATATTATCATTAATTTGATGTCTTTTTCATATTTTTGCATTTCTTTCTTTCTAATCTATCTTAATAACTGTAGTAGTCAAACTAAAAGTGTTGACTTCTTATAATCAACATGACTAACGTAAAATTAACAAATTAAAAATTTTAGAGAAACTAATTATTAGATATATTTGTTACTAAACATAAATTAAGCTGTACACTTAGATACATATATAATGGTCAACCTAAAATATCTCCATGTATATCTTTCTTTACATGAATATAAAAAAAAATTATATTAAATACATCGTATTAATTTTGGAAAAAAAAATATAGCGCATTAATATTTTATGCTTAAAACTTAAGGTAATGTTTGGAACATAGGTTTCAATTTTGATGGATTAGAAATGAGAATGAGATTGGATGTGAAAGTAAGATTATGAGTGGAATTGGGCTTTAAAATCATGTTTGGTAGGGGGTACTACTTGGACGAAATGATTACATTAATCTTATTTTTAAATTAATTATAAATTGTAAAAAAAATAACAGATTCGTTATTAAAAAAGGCCCTTGTTACGTGGAGGGAAGAGAGATTATTTTGGTCTCTTCAACCATGGGATTAAATTTCCTTTTTCTTGAGAATACTTTATGATTTACACATACTTTTATGATATTTCCCAATTAACAAGTAATTTATCATATCAATACTTTTTTAGTGAATTTTTCAAATCCTAATATCAATTCGTACTTCTCAATGCTTCATGCTAAATGGGGCCTAAATTATGAATAATCTGATATTATATCATAGCCAATAATTTAAAACTCATCAAATAAAATATGACTAAAATCTAATCTTAAAAGCTAGGAAAAAAGACAAATATATAGCCCATAAATCACAAGACCCAAATTGGTTCTCCCACTGGGACAAATCCCAAAACGGTCCAAGAGTAGCAATCTGGGATTCATAAAATGTTGTGCTATTACCATATTACACCTTACTTTTTCAAAAGCAAAGTTCATGGCGTTCCATAGTACCATCTTTCGGTATGGCTTCTATCTAAGTCTTGCTATCATTCTGTAATTCTGAGGCTATTCGTTTCAATGACGTTCAGTGATGTGGTTTCTTTGAGGACCTTGCAATTTTTAGTAGTTTGTTATTTTTTCAGTCGAAATAACCAATGGTCAATGTTTTGAGGAATCTCTCGTGGTAAAAACTAAAAGAAGAAAACGATCCAGTTGGAAAGAACTCGATAAAAAGGGGGGAAAAAACTTGATTCAGAATCCAAGGAAAGTATAGGATCTTCAGATCAGCTTTCCCTTGTTTTTATTCTGCATATGGTTATTTTCTTTGTTTTTAAAATATCCTGCTATATTTGTTGAATAATTTCAATGGGAATAAGATTAGATAAGACTTTATTTAACATATTTTAAGTAAAATAATCTGTACTTAAATAATTATATGATGAATTTTATTTACTATAATATAATTCCATCATAATGTTACTGAAATCCTAAATCCTAAGAATAAAAATAATGAAGGGTTTAAAACCCAACTTAATTATGTGCAATAGCAAGTATCACAAGGAGCCACGTAAGCAGTCTAGGTAAGGACCAATTATCCCAATTTTTTCTTCTATCCACCGTTTTTCTATGGGAGTGATTAAATTTTTTAAAAAAACAACAAATTTTAAAAATTTCTGGGAATTTGCTCTAGTTATTGCAGATTTGAGGTAATTATATTTTCAACATCTCATACTTAAGATTTTGAATTATCTTCCAACTTACTTCTCATTACCACTATTTACTTCTCATGCAGTGTCTCTTTAGGAAAAATATCAAATTTAAAAACATAAAATTTTCAAATTTTCTAGGAACTCATTTTCGATATTTTATATTTGAGATTACTTTATTTAAGATTTTATTTTACTTCACAATCTATAGAATGTATTTTCAGAGATGAAAATTTACCATTAGAGATCAAGGAGCCGTCCTGTCTGCAGCTGGGGGGAATGAAGACCAGAAGAAAGAAGGAAAGCAGGCAAACCAACCTCAATTCTCAAGCCTTCCGACTTTATATGCTGCTAGAGGGGTCAAAGGAGATGAAACGGCCAATGAAATTTCCAATCCGTTGTGCCACCTCGTGGGTATAATAATCCACAAGCAGGTCACGAACTTGAATCCAAGCAAATAAATAAGAAAACTCAGTATCTGCTACATAATTACATATGGGCATATGTGGTATCCAACCCCATAAAAAGCTATCATAAAGCCTTGTGAAAGTCATAGCACTTGTATGCTATTATATTAATTTTGTCATTTAAATTTAAATTCAAATAAAATTAAAATAAATTATATTATAAATTATATCTAAACATAAAGAGACAACTACTGAGTATAATATTTTTAATTTTTTTGGTTAATAATGAATAGATTTTATTTTTATAAAAATCTCCTTCTATTTTATATTGGATGACAAATTACCAGTTATACCACATCAATCGTCATGGACAGATTATAAGTGTAGGAATAATACTTATAATTAAAGAAACTAAACAGTAATAAAAAGGAAAAAAAGAAAATATAATTAGAGAAAATCTCAAAAGAAGACCTTGAAAATAAAAAAATTATAAATAGAGCTTGTTATAATATTAGTATTGGTTTTGACAATAATTGATAAGAAAATGACAACAATTTTTGTGAATGATCCCTGTAATTTTTTTATTTTCAAGATTTTTTTTTAACGATTTTCCCGTATAATTGCTGACAAATTAATTTTCCCCGATAATAATGGCGGAGCCATTTCCTCAAAACAAAAAGTTTCTGTCAAATGCTTCCCGCCATTTCCCTGGAGCTCCCACTCCTTCCCTCGCTAAGAATTTAATAGGGCTGTGCGCGGAGTACTACTTGCATTCTACGTTGCGGCGTTCAGCTAGAAAGGACTGGTAAAGGAGAAATCGCAATCAAGAAAAGAGTTAAAAAAAATGGGAATACAGGGTCTTTTGCCCCAGTTGAAATCGATTATGGTACCAATCCACATCAAGCAGTTCGAGGGTTGCAATGTAGCGGTCGACACATATTCTTGGCTCCACAAAGGTGCCTTGTGTTGCAGTACCGAGCTTTGCAAGGGGTTACCTACATCCAGGTCTCGATCTTTTTCACCATTCCTTCATCTTATCATGTTTGCATGAATGTAACTAAAATTTATAACATTATAGTGATTGGGGCAAATGGGTTTTGTATACGTTTATTAGATTGATAAGCTACTGCAAAGTTTCAGTTCAAGCTTTCAATATTCGCAATATACTCATTAATGGGTGTGGGTTCGGCGACAAAAGGAAAATGGGTCATGACTTGATGATATTGTTGAATTATGTGTATTATCCATTTAGTTGCATATGGTCTATTAGATTGATAAGCTTCTGCAAAGTTTTAGTTGAAGCTTTTAATATTTACGATATACTGATCAATGGGTATGGGTTTGATAGACGCAATGAAAATGCATCCTGGTCTGGTGAATTGTTATGTATTTTATCCAGTTAGTGACATACCTGTAATAATCTTATCCGGCAAGACAACGCTGATTGATTCTGGATGCTACAAACCAGCGAAAAGGGAATCTTGAAGCAGCCGAGCAAGAAAGTTTTGCACCGATAAAAGGAAGCTTGCCAGTCGTGCAATTTTTTTTAAAACGTTTCTTCTTATTTCCATCATATTCAAATCTTTCCTTGTTTCTGAATTTAGAAATTTTTTTGGTTTTAGGCAATCGCCAATATGGGATAATGGGCTGTGTAAAATTGACTCATCCGTTTTTGTCGTACTTAAAGTTATTCGAATGTAACTCATTTTTTGCCATTTTCTTTTGAAAGATTTTATCCCCACTTTTTGGAAAGTAGGTTTGATTGAAGTCGCATGGCCCAAAAGACTTCACTGTAAAGTAGGTGTGCTGTTTGACACACACAGCTACAAAGAAGCAATCCTATCTGCAGCAAAATAGTTCTAAACCCATAGGAATATTTGCAATTTTTCTGATGATGATGATGTGTGAAACTTGAGCTTGTTAAGAAAAAGAAGCTATGTCCTACTTTTGTTTGACATTAGGCATAATATTAAATTGCGCCAAGACGTCTAGACTTTGTTGTCTTATGATGTTTTATGTTTTAACCAAGTTAAATGTTCATGCTTTCTCAATGCTGATTCTTGACCTGTCCAAAAGAAATGGAAGAAAACTTGCAAGTAATGGTTCTCTTTTCTGAGAAATCGAATGATGGCTGAACAGGAATTCCTTTTAATCTTTCAGACACATTGAGTATTGCATGCGTAAAGTAAATTTGCTGCGGCACTATGGTGTTAAGCCTATTCTTGTATTTGATGGAGGCCTTCTACCAATGAAGAGCGAACAAGAGAACAAGCGTGCAAGGTACTTAACGTGTCTTTACACCCTTATTTTCTCATATTTGTATATTTTTTTGCTTAACTAGTCTTATTTAAGCATCTATATGTTTTGTTGAGTATTGTGGTGACTGATGGAGTATAGCATAGATCTATATGTATTTTCATGCTTTAAATCTTGAGATTGTAAGTATCCAATGAAATGTTTTCCCTTTAATTGTTTATCATGAAAGCATTAAATATAGCTGCTTTTGCATGCCTTGTTGTCATCAGGAGTAACCAGAATTCAAATTAGTGTTCAGTATTGTGCTTGTACCTCAAGTCTACCTTTGCATTCATGCTCTCTTTTATAGTTGTTTTGCCTTCATAGTACAATGGGTCTGCATGTAAGACTACTTTCCAACTCGATACAAGCTAACAATTTGAACAAAAGCTGTTTTGAAACTTTGCGAGTCTATGTCTACGCAGGGTTCTGGTGCACAATTGGAATTCGTTGAACAAATGACATTAATATCAAATTTATAGTATTGAAGTAGGTAAACCAAAATTTTCACTATTTGAATGAAAACTAGGAATTCTTTGATTTTTCTATTTCTATACCTAATTAAACAACTTTTACCCTGCTGTTTGGCACTAGTCTGATTTATTTGTTGCTTTTGGTATTGAGACAAGATGGATTTAATGTCACATATAATGTGGATGATGGAACATTCCCGAAGATTTTGGTAATGGAATTATCGGTAAATATGTTGTTCCCCAAATCTTTTGGCAAACTAAGCAATTGCGTAGCCCAACTTAAGGATTCCAGTAATGAGGCCTGAAGCTTTTATTTATTTTCCAATCAGGTATTAAGCATTTGAGGGTAGAACAACATCACACCCTAGAATCTCACCTCCTTATTGCTGTTGCTTATTTACATATTGAAAAAGTGCCTTGTATTATTTGAATTATGGTAG
This sequence comes from Neltuma alba, assembly GCF_004799145.2. Lineage (NCBI taxonomy): Eukaryota > Viridiplantae > Streptophyta > Magnoliopsida > Fabales > Fabaceae > Neltuma > Neltuma alba. The sequence continues at coordinate 132,257 of NW_021636231.1, read as the reverse complement.
GGCGAGAAAGGAAAATCTTGCACGTGCCGTTGAACTTGAGTCACATGGAAATTCTACTGCTGCTTTTGAGTGCTACCAGAAAGCTGTTGATATCTCACCTCTAGTTGCATGTGAACTAATTCAGGTAGAAAAAGGATATTGAATATATCAGGATCGCTTTTATTGTTCTTAATGAGTCAAACCTATTTAGTTATATTACAATATTCATTATATTCAGTAATATCTGTATCCTGGGCCTGTTAACGTTGTTTCTTGTGGAAGGTGTTGAAGCAGGAGAATGTGCCTTATCTTGTAGCTCCTTATGAGGCGGATGCCCAGATGACATTCTTGGCAGCTAGCAAACAAGTTGAAGCAGTTATAACTGAAGACTCTGATCTTGTACCATTTGGTTGTCCAAGAGTGAGTTGATCAGACGTGAATCATATTTAAACTACGTATCTCACTGCTATAAATAAATTATAGATCTTGTTTTTTTCACTGGGTTGTTTTCCTTTTAAAATATAGATCATCTTTAAAATGGACAAGTTTGGTCAAGCTGTAGAATTTCAGCATTCCATGCTACAAAAGAACAAAGAGCTTAGTTTTGAAGGGTTCACCCGCCAAATGCTTCTTGAAATGTGTATATTGAGTGGTTGTGACTATCTGCAGTCCTTGCCAGGTATGGGTCTTAAAAGGGCTCATGCAATTATCAAGAGGTTCAAAAGTTATGACAAGGTGAGTTTTTATGCACTCGACAGCCATATTGGGTGATGAATGCCTATGGTTTGTTGGCGTTCAAAGTACACACTCATGCATACTCGCATACACTTCAAAGTTATGCCAAACGTTTTTTCCTTCTTTCTTTCTTTCTTTTCAAATAATGTTACATCTTTTAAATCCTTTAGATAGTTCTATATGAATTAGCTGTCAGCCTGTAAATTGTGATCCTTATGTGCATAGCTATGCATCAGGTTCTTAAGCATTTGAGATTCAATGGAGTTTCTGTCCCTTCCTCTTATGAAGAATCATTCAAGAAGGCTATATTGACTTTTCAATATCAACGAGTTTATAATCCAATCATTGAAGATATTGTTCATTTGTCTGATGTACCCGCTGATATTGGTGATGAGTTAGACTTCTTAGGACCATATCCTTTATGTTAAGCTTTCTTTATTACATTAATATCTGGATAGCTCCGGTACATTTTGTTGAATTATTTCAAATCTTACACGAAGTCATACCTTAACCTTGAATACATCAATGCCAAAAGAAATAGCGCAAGGAATAGCAAAAGGGGATCTTGATCCATTTACTAAAATGCCATTTCAGGTAAATTTCCTATCTCTTTCATATCTTCATCTTTGATAGTAACAGATCATCATGCATTGTGTGCATATCTTTTGATGAATAAATTAATTTCAGTTGAACTGGTATTTCTTTTGTTTTCCTGTTTACATGTTCAATTTAATTTGAGTTGTGTTCACTTAGTGTTGAAAAATATGTTATATACGGAACATTCAGGGGAATAGTGAAGATAGATTTTGAAAATGGCTGGTCCTCTGAAGTGGAGAATAGAGTAAATTGTCAAAGAGATGATTTTTCTTGAGCCAAATGCTATTAGAAAGATTGATCTATAACGGGACCTTTCATGTAGTTCATGTGTTTATGTGACTTTTACTGTTCTATACATGCTAGGTAGCATTTTGACTCTTTTCATCACTCTTATAATGTTATAGTGGGACTTATGAACTAGGTAATGCATGAAGATCACAATAATGCCACCTTCTAGTTGGTGTCATTAATCAGCTTGATAATCTCTGATGCTTCAGTGCTTGTATGCTCTGCAACTACGAAATATATATTCAGATACTTCTCACCACTCTACACTGTTTCATATGTTAATGCCCCGCACCCCAAAAAGAGGAAAAAATGAATTAGTTTCCTTTCTTAAAGTACTCTGGATTAGCAGGTAGAGAATTGTACTGCTGGACTGGCAATGGAGAGGGCTTCAGAAATAAAAACATCACATTCCAAGATCACAAAGAAAAGGATAGATTTACCTGTGCAGAAGAATGTTTTAACCAAGTATTTTTGTATCCTCCTGAGAATTCTTGGTTAATTTCAGATAGTTTAGTTTGTTTAAGTTATAAGATTGAAAGTGGGATAAATGACTGCATTCCATGAGGTATAAAGATACCACCTGATGCTGCGGAAAACTTTTTCCCGTTTTTTCTATTGTTTTCAACCAAGATGTAACACTAAAAATAGTCATGATGACTCAAAGCTACATTATGTTACGGTGGCATTTAATCTTTCCCTATGATGTATTGCCATTTGTGTTGATATTCCTTTCTTCTGTTCTAAATTCTAGCTTAAGTAAGTTTTCCTTGACCTTGAAAGGTTTTGCATCTCTTGAAGCAAAAAGAAAATTCATAGCACCTCGGATGTCACCTACTGCTACAGATCAAAGCACAGTGGGTTCCTCTTCTGTCAATTCCCAGGACCATGAGACTTTGGAAACTGCTTCTGCTAAAACAAAAAGCTCTGCTGCATCCTTAGGTGACTGTAAAATTTTGGCTAAAGTACCTCCTGTTAATAACTATGTAAGTTACTGAATTACTATGCGGTTAAAAATCTGTTCATTGTTGGTACGTGCTAGTTATTTATAACCTTGAACTTGGTGGTTTGCTTTTTCTTTTTCTTCTTTTTCTTCAGGTTGAAAATAGGCTACCCCCCAAATTTTCAGAGTTGATGGAATCTTCACGTTTCAGTAAGGATATGAATTTGTTGATTTGATTTTGATGGGAAATTTTAATCCATATTGTCTGAGTGGTAGTCGATACTCACTTCCTCGTGTAACTTGATGAAGACATGGCAGGTGAGAGGTGGAAAAATCCCGAACATACTATACTGCAACAGCCCAAAGAGCCAATTCATAAACCTTGTCTGGGATTGAATAAGGATAATAAGGATACGAATGTCAAAGATACTATTGAGGTAAACACTGTAGGGGCTACAAGAAAGGTCCTTGTAAGGAGTCCTTATTTTCAGCATAAACAAGCAGAAAAAGATAATTGTGACCAAAAGCCAGATTGTTTGGTCGAAGATGATTTTGCCATTGGTGAGCACAAGAATACCGTACTTGACAGTGGTTTAGGCAAAGTTGAAGATACTTTTGAGGGAAAGACTGCGGAGGCAACAAGAAAGGTCATTGCAAGGAGTCCTCGTTTTCAGCATAAGCAAGAAGAAAAGAATAACTGTGAGAGAAAGCATGATTGTTTGATCAAAGATGATTTTGCCATTGGTGAGCATAAAAATACTATATCTGACAGCGCTTTAGGCAAAGTCGAAAATACTATCGAGAGGGAGACTACGCAAGCAGCAAGAAAGGTCCTTGTAAGGAGTCCTTTTTTCCAGCATAAACAAGTAGAAAAGATTGATTGTCACCAAAAGCAAGATTGTTTGGTCAAAGATGATGTTGCCATAGGTGAGCCCGAAAATACCATATCGGACAACCATATGATGAATAACGCCCTGAAAAGGAAGATCTCTGCTGACAGTGCTCAAAGTGTAGGGTTCTTTTACCCTTTTCTCTCCTTTCTTTTAAAAGAAAAAAAAAAAGGTAGATCCTTCAATTTTATTTATGTTGTGATGGACTGATGGTTTTGAATTTCTTCAGGAAAACCTGCAGCCGGGCAACATGGAGTCTGCCTCAACTCTTCCTGACCATGGTATAAATAAAATATAACTCATTTGATAACTCAGTCTTAGCAAGTATAATTTGTTTGTTAGCTAATATATTCTTTTCATTATTCAAACAAATTTAATAAACTAGACCTTTAAGTACTGTCATAGCTGGTAACATTTATCTTGCTAGTTCAGCGACTATGTTCTTTGTATTCATTGTCTTTTTTTCCTTTCTTTTTAAATTCATGGGCTTACAGTTTTGTCTGCCGATGCTTGTTACTATTGTATCATGACGATGCCTTTGCAACTCCAATAGGAGAGTCTGTATATATGCTGATTTCTTCTCTGAAGCTATTTCCATTTCATGGTGACTTGACATTTCGACTATTTGCTGATTTAATGCAAATTTTCCTTGTATGTCAAATACTAAAGGTCATCGGGTCTAGATTTTAATTTTTCCACCTTAATAGACAGCCATTGTAGCCTAATATTGAATGATCATCCGTTATCTGACCGAAATAAAACAGAGGCTGCTATTGTTGCAAAAGGAGTAAAACACAGGCTAATAAAATTGCCTGAAAATAGAAGTACCAGCCATGAGTATATATGCCTGTCACAAGAGATCACAGAAAAAATTGAACACAAGAACTGTATGTTACACTTCTATGGGATAACAGATTTCCTTTTGTTTCTTTTACCACTTATCTTTATGTTGGCTCAACAGAGAAATGTCAACAGGTTGGTTTCACCTTCAATTCCTCTTAAAATTATGAGTTGGTTTATCTATGGCATTTAAGACTATTCTTTGGAGTTTTAAAGAATTTCTGACTTCATTGGGTATATGTATACTGCTGAACTTGGTGGAAGTGTGCTGGAAGAGTCATGTATGTAGGGAGAAAAAAGAGCTGGTTTTACCACAAGTAAATTGAAAGTCATCTTCAATGTTCAGATCTTTATTTTAGGCTATAGACGTGAAAATGTTCATATCACAAAACCTGATATGTTCCAGCATTTAACAATATCACAATCTCAAACCTGAGGCTGTAGATGGATTATAGGACTAATGATCTTAAGAAACATGTAGGAAATTAATCTGAGCTAATTTCTATGCATAAAAATGTATTTTTCTTGCTGTTTCTAAGGAGAAAAAGCATTTACATGAAGTTTCTCTGATTATGTTTCTTGGGTCTAGGTTGTGATCAAAATTCCGATAGAACATCTACAAAGGGGAATTCTGAAGAGAAGTTTGGTGCAAATATTTCCCACCTAGGCCATTACTCAAAAATCTCAGAGAAATCTTTAGAAAAATTTACCTTAATGTTATCATCCTTCACATACACCTCATCTGGTTCTCGTGCCAGCGGTCTCCGTGCTCCTTTGAGGGATGTTCAGAACACTTGTAACAGTAGGTATTGATTTTCTGCCTCAACTCTGGAATTTATTTCCCCTGACTTTAGATTTATCATGATCTGTGACTAGCTATTTTATCATAGGCCAAAAGCTGTGGACATCGAACAGTTTGCATTTGCGCCAAAAAAACAAAAGACTGACAGAGTTAGTCGATGAGGCTAATTCAAGTTTAAGCAGAGCTGTGATTGGCCAAGGTTTATGCCATCTATGCAGCCATGGCATTGACCTATACTGGAGCTGATCTAACCTCCCAGTTGAGTGCGATTTCTTTTCCTATAATCACACATTTTTGAAGCAATTTGGCTTCAGCTCATCATTAAAAAGCGGAAGTATATCATATCATGCTTCCACCTTCTGATTGATTGTACTCATCTTCCACAGTTGAGTGTACGTCTTACCATTTCGGTTGTATATTCATTTATAAATACTATACTGATCGGTTTAAAATAGAAAATGAAGTGAATTTTCTTTTCTTTACTTGTTAGTCCTTTACTCTTTAAGATCATAAGGTGTTCATGCTTGAGTGTATTATGGCCCCTTACTGTTTCATTTACCATGCACATGTTTGCATTACCTGCAAATTACCCTGACTCATAAAGTGATCCATCGAGTTTTCAAGTTTTCATTAGAACTCCAACCATCTGCTCTAATTGAGTCATACAAGTACACGGCTGAATTGATTAAACCTATAGTTTTTCGCTCTTACTGCATTAAGGCCTGTGGATAGCGAGCTTGGTTTTTCTATTGTTAATACTCCATTAATTTCCTTTTTTCTTTTAACCTGAATGTAAAGAGAAGATTTAGATAAGATTATTTATATTTGATTTTGGAATAATTAAATATTTAGTTTTCCTTTTTTCTTTTAATGATGAATTGTTTAAGTTTGTTGATGAAATATTACTTATGGTCCTTAGTATAAAAGTTAATTTGACATTTAATTTGGTCTTAAATATAAAATTTTAATTCATTTTGCTTTTCATATTTATACATTTTTTTCAAAGTAGGTATTGAAATAGTTGTATATGTTAAATGTTTCATCAAATGGTAATTTTAGTTAGTATACATTACTAGCAAAAATATTCTAAGGAAGATAATATTTATTTATTATAAATAATTAACTTGACAAATTTTTTTAATCTATTTAAAATAGTCAATTAGTTATTATATTAAAGCCAGAGGTAGTAGTATTTGTATTCTGTATTTTTCTGTTTTAAAATGAAATTGATATCAAATTTGAAATTATTTTGATAGTCTAGATCTTATTTCAACTGGCAATACCCTCTGCCACTTTCACCAATAAAGTATCTATTTTAATATGGATGATTGTGTAAATTTTATAGTTTTTGATCGTGTTCAAAACTGTAGATTAAATTTTGATATTTTAAAATCGAAGATATACACTCAACTTTGTGAATGTAAAGAACTAATAATATGGGATCTCTATTAAAAAAAAAGGTGATATATTTTTTTTCTTCGTGATGGATATAAATATATTATAAATGTAAATAATCCATGTAGCATACAAGAAGCATTTATACTGAAAGGAAAAGGGAGGATACATAGCCCAAAACAATTGAAAAAGAAAAGAAAGAAATTATGCCGACCTGATATGTACTGATTAAATAAAAAGATGATTGGATCGAAGTGAAGATGCCAAATAAGTAAAGACAAATTAAAACTTCCACGTTCACATGAGACAATCATTCGTAGAATGTGTTGGCTTGGATATTGAAAGGCTCAAAAACCAAATAAGTCACTTCTAATTTTTCTAATCAAAATTAAGGAGATATTGTTAAATTATTGATGTTGTCTATTTAAAAAAAAGCTCATCAATTTACTCTTAGTAAATATATCATCTTTAAACGCATTTTTCCCTTACATGCAGCATCTTACTTTTTTATTTTTTTGATAAGCATGTCACCTCTTGTTTTACTTGTAGAAAATAGCAGCGGGGAATTAAATTAAAGTATTTTTTCGGTCCTAAATATAAGACCTTTATATACCACCAGAGAAGTAATAAATAATAATCTTTTTATGCAAAGTGACTTATAACTGGATCAATAATTTTCCCCCCTAAAAGATGGCTCATTTATGATATTGGATGGAGCAAATGGAAAGACAAAAGCATATACCAAATTACTAAATTCTTTTAGAATGAGGTTAGAGAAAGAGGGTGGACCTTATTTTAATTACACCTACATGGTTTAAAAGTGAGATAAGTCACTTTTATTTCTGTTTTATCCCTTTAATTTTATTACATATCTAAAGTTGAGATTTATCACTTTATAATATTTGTACGAATTGAGCCGCAACCTACTTTTATCCTGCTTTCTTATTTTAAGTGCTGATAAGAATTAAGAATTAAGAATTAAGTTAATCTCGAAGGCAACCCAAAAAAAAAAAGTTAGGACTTGTTTGGTTTTTTGTTTTGAAAACAGTTTTTTATTTTTAAAAACAAAAAACCTTATTTGGCAATTTGTTTTTAGTTAATTGTTTTAAAAAACAAAAAATATGTTTTTAAAAAACTGAAAAACCAAAACAATTTTTATATTTTTTTTGTTTTTGTGTTTTTTATTTTTTTGTTTTGAAAAATTAGAGAAATTTTCTTATTTTCTCTTCTATTACTTACTACTTATTACTACCGGTGATTACTACCACTTTGTCAAAGTATAATTTTTTATATATATTTCTTTAAATGTGATTTTTTTAAATTATTTTCCAAATAAATTTTTTTGTTTTTGGTTTCCAAAACTTATTCTTAAAACAATTTTATAAAATTATTTTGAGGGGAAAAAAAAGAACAAAAACAAATAGACTCTTAATCTCCCTCAAGTCTCAATGCATAGTGTATAAAGGGTAAATTCCTTTCAGTTAGATCTTGTTCCATGTGCAAATGCGCATAAGTGAACAGATTCATTTGAATGCGACATGACGTGAGATCTCACGTTGAATGGAACTGAAATGGAAAAACATACAGTATAACGTCTAATTAATTAATTTCGGCGAATTAAAAATATTAGTTAAAGAAAAAATGATAAAAAAATTGAAAAGTACTAAATATTAAATAAGAAATACTAATAAAAATTTGTTGTTATTTGTTAATTCAATATTATTAACACTAAATAAAGTGTTGCTATCAATCCTGATTTGAAATTTAATAATTTTCAACTTTTTTTTGTTATTTTCTTTAATTAAATTTGTTAATATGATTTTTTTAAAGCACCCTAAACATTTTTCCTAATTCCCTCACTCTCTTTCTTACTCGGTTGTTATTAGAAAAATATCAATATGGTTAATTTTAAAAAAAATGATAAACATATAAAAAGTGTGTGTGATATAAGACCAATATCAACTCTCTAATTAAGTCTTACATTAAAGACAAGAAGAGTACATATATATTGTCATCACACACACATATATAAGTGAAAAAGATTCCAACCCTCAAATCTGTCCTTCGGTGTATGCGTGCAAAGCCCTTTACAATGCTTGAATATAACACGATAATACTCTTTTTTGTCCTAAACATAAGATTGCAATTTTTATTATAAAGTGAGTCTTAGATAGTACTCCTCTTGTCCTAAATATAATATACCTCCGGTCTTTAATATAAGATCTCATTTAATTTTTATTTTAATCCTAATTATAAGACCCTAATCCATTTTGTCTCTCATATTTATGTATTTTTTTCAAGATAGTCATTCTAATAATAATAGTTCTAGCCAATATACTTGATTAGTAAGGATATTTTAGGAAAGACAGCACCTACTTATTACAGATAACTAACTTAACTTATTTTCTTAATTTTCTCAAATTAGTCAACTAGCTATTATAATTAGGATCGGAGGTAGTATCTATTTAACTAATTTGATTAGATTAAGAAAATTAGGTAAGTTAGTTAATTATAAGAAATATAACATGTTTTTCTTAAAACACCATAATCATCTTTTTTAATATCCTCCCTCCCTCCCTCACTTGATATAGTTGAAGGAGTATCCATAAAGATAATTTAAAAAAATTAATAAATATGAAAAATATGTCTTATATTTAGAATCAAAATTGACTCAATAATCATGTCATATATATATTTAAGACAGAGAAGTATTAAATTTGAGATAAATATACAAAAATATCTTTTCAAACACAAACTGCTTTTGAAAAAAATTCAAATTTCGTCCACGTTGTACTTATGGAATTTGGACGGAGTTGCATTTTTGTATTTCCTATTTATGAAGTTGTTTTTTTTTTTTTAAGATTCGCATTGCATTTCACACAAACAGTGTACGCAAATCTCCCATTTCTTTAATTACGTCGTAATACTTCCTTAATTTTTTAAAAAAATTTCTGGCATCGTTGATTAATTATTTAGATCAATTCAAGAAATTAAATTAACTAATAATGGGGTTTTGCTATACACTGCACATATCATTTTTTTTTGTCCAAATTAGAGAGACAAACACAAACAGTTGAAGATTATAATAAGAATTAAATTTGCTACCTCCTACTTACAGAAATTTTTCATATCATTAAACAACAAAGTCATTGGTATTACATATCTCAATTTTATGATGTGTATTGTGCCACATAATAATTAAGCTATTGATTTGATTAATAAATAATAAATGAGATTAAACACAAAAATAATGTTATTTTATTAATGTTTTGCATGCGATAATAAATGTAAATAAAGGATAACTGATGACAATGACGACATTTCAAATGAATTCTTTTTTCCCACGTCCACATGCAATAAATCAAAGTTAGGAATCTGAAAGGAAGGTAGGGCAGATGAATAATTCAATATCTCACAGCCAATAATTTAGAAGTCAATGAGGGAATAATATGATTAAAATATTAACCTTAAAATCTAATACCACATCGTAGACTTTCATAACATCATCATTCGCATATCTCAAGGTCGGTCACCTATTTTTTTTTTTATATTTGAAATTATTAACATTTTGTTTATTCCCATTTCCCAATGTGAATCTCATTTCTTGGCAAACAAACAAGACATTAATAGTCAATTCTTAATATAAGAGACAGTTTATTAATTTAAATAAATTAATAAAAATTATTAAATTAGTTATTTATAAAAATAAGTATTGTCTTTTCTAAAATACTCTTGTTAATCATGTGTCTTAGCTAGAACTATGATAAAATTTTTAATATATACAATTACTATAAAGACTATTTAAAAAAATTAATAAATATTAAAAACAAAGTAAATTAAGATGTTATTTTAAAACCAAATTAAAAGTCAAATTACTTTTTGTATCAAGGATGGAGATAGTATATTATAGGTAAAATAACATTTATAGGCTTAGCCGGGTCATTAATTACAATGAAATATCATTGGAGTGCTAAATTTTAGAAATTTTAGAGGAGTACTAGGATCCTTAGATTTTTTTTTTGGCCAAAAACTAGGATCCTTAGATGAAATTATACATGGATGGGTGGATATTGACAGATTAGGATTTCGATTAATTTTCTTTAGGTTATTAACCTTTTGGGAAAATGATAATAAAATACCTTCTGAATTTCAAAATGACAAATAAGGTATCCGAATAAAAAAAATGATAAAAAAGGCATTAGGTACTGGTCTGGAATTTTGATTTTGAATTTGACAAAACACATAATGGGATTTACAGTTTTCATAGTGAGAGTTACTACTTCGTCAATGGGTTTTGCAACCTGTTTTGAAGGACTGGACAAGTTTTGCTGAATTTTACAAACACATAATGAGATTTATAACTTTGATAATGAGATTTACTACTTAGTCAATAGGTTTTGTAACCTGTTTTGAGGGGGTTGGGCAACTTTTCTGTAAAAAACAATACAATTCCACGCTGAATTTTACAAAACACATAATGGGATTTACAACTTTTATAGTGAGAGTTACCACTTTATCAATGAGTTTTGTAACATGTTTTGAGACAAAAAATCAAAATTCCAGATTGATACCTAATGCGTTATTTGCCATTTTGTTTATTCGGATGCCCTATTTGTCATTTTGAAATTCAGAAGGTATTTTATTGTCATTTTCCCTAATCTTTTTTCCCCTCCAATTTTTTTTATATCATTCAAAATAAGTATATTTTAAAATGGAGTTAGTGCTTTTTAGCAGTGGTGCTTCAATTTCATACCAACGACCAGTAGCAGCAGGGCTCTAGCCTGTAGCCGGGCCATTTTTGTTCACCTATTTTCTTAAATTGGTAAAAATATGTTTTTTTGTATAGTTTTACATAATATGTTAGTTTGATTTCTTAGTTTTATAAAGTATTTTTTATTTATAACCCATAATATTATTAATTTCAAATGATATTTTTTGTGTTGATCATTATAAAATAAAAAAAACTTAATATGTCAATATCTAAAAATATTGATATTGACATTTAAAACTTCAATACCAATATTTTTTTCTGATAAAACTAATAATATTAAAATTAGGGAACCCGTAATTATCTGTAGTAATTGAAACTATTTATATATGATTTTGGGCAAGAGTTGAATTGAAACATAATAGTTTTCTTAAGAGAGAATTATATACCCATAATTAATTCTTGATTAATTTAGAGGATTAGTTATTAATTCAATTAAACTCAAACACAGTATATATATTTATATAATAACTGAGTCAAACTCAAGGTGGCATAAAGTCTCTGTTTTTTTTTCTTTTAAGTGACAAAGGTGCACTAATTCAGTACGAGAATTAAAATATATTTAATATAATTTATTCTTTTTACGTCTAGCTTTCATCGTGAAATTGAAAGTGAAAAGGAAAAAAGAAGGAAAGAAATTGAGTAACTTTGAAAATGACATTAAAATAAATTTGCATCCCAACAACCGCACACTTGGGCCATCAGAATAAAATACAACTTAGAGATTAAGTTAAAGTTTACTTCCGTAAACTATAATATCTAGTTGACTCTAATTAACAACCTTTTTTTCTTTTCAAGTGACCAAAAAAATTGAGATTTTCTCATTCTGCATCAATTGTAGAGAATCAAAGAAGCACACTAGTCTACAGATTTCTAATAATAACTATTACTTTTTCAGTCTTTAATATAAAACCTAATTATTAAGTTAATTTTGATCATAACTATAAGAATTATTTCTTATATTTGTCAATTTTTTCTAAATTACCTCTATCTATACTCTCTGGATCATAATTAAGTAAGTGAGGGAGGAAGCATATTAAGAAAAATGTTATGGTGTTTTAAAAAATATATGTCATATTACTTATAATTAACTATCTTATCTAACTTCTTTAATGTAATCAAATTAGTTAAATAAGTCTTATATTAAGAACCAGAGGAGTATATTACAACAGATCATTCATAACCCTAATAGTAGGATATTTATATTATAGAAGCTATGTTGTTTATAAGTTATGAATTTTGTAAAGACAATTAGAGAGAAAACTAGAAAAAAAATACAGTATCTACTTTAATAAATGCTCACGCAAAATTAATAAAGTAAACTTTAAAAATATTTTAATTGTAATGCTATATACCACTCCGACTTTTAATATAAATTACTTTTAACACATTTTTGTATACAAAAGGAATGCATTAAATTGACCAAAAAAATTTAATTTTACTTTATTCAAATTACTTATATATTAATAAATTATTTTCATATCTCTGATATACTGGCATCTCTTTTCTTTTTGTCTTTCTCATGAGAATTAAGTAAAAATAATACTAAAAAATAAGTATTAAATATACAACAAGTGAATTACATTTAAAATTAATTTTTTTCCCCACAACTGACTTAAATTTATGACCGGAGAGATACTTCATATAAATGTTTGCCAATTATATGTATAAACCTAAAAAAAATACATTCGAAAACTTAACGTATATTCAAAGTTTTCAACTCATATACGTTACTATTGACATTAATTCAATTTGTTTGTAATAAGTCGTTGAACAAAAATAAAATAAAATAAATTTAATTTATCCTGGCTGGACAAATTGGATAAGATCCAAACAATAACTCCTCTCGCTTTCATTATTTTAATTTCAAGAACAAGTAAACCGATGGAGCTTGCGTAACTTGAACACGTTACTCCTCCGGTCCTAATTATAAGACCCAATTGACTTATTTGAGGAGATTAAGGAAGTAAGTTAAGTTGGTTATTTATAATAAATAAGTGTTGTCATTCCTAAAATATCCTTACTAATTAAGTATATTGGCTAAAACTATCATTATTAGAAGGATTATCTTGAAAAAAAATGTATAAATATAAGAGACAAAATAGATTGGGTCTTATAATTAGGACCAAATAAAAAGTCAAATTGGGTCTTATAATAAGGACCGGAGGAGTACATAGTTAATGTGGCGCAAGCTTGCATATTATATTGGACACAGTTGACTGAGTAATTGTGCATTATTTAATTTAATAGTTAGGAAAAATTGATAAAAACAAGTTTTTCATTAAAAATTTTATTGGCAAGAAGAATTTAAATCAGAACATTATTACACTGTATGTATAGAATTTGCAAAGTATCGATATTTTCTACGTATAAAAATTTATCAGTACTTTGTATGTATAAAATTTTTATCAGATTATTCTCATCATTAAAATTTTCAATGAGTGACTTTTTCCTAATTTTTTTCATTTAATTATTATTCCGTCCTTATTAAAGAATATTTTCTATTACCCTCAGGTTTTCTAAATGTCATTAAATAAATAATATTCTAGCGAACTAAACAACTTCCTTTGATTAAAATATTAATTAATTTTAATTCAATTTGTTTAGTCTATGTAATTAATTAAATAGATCCTTATAATCATGTACCATAACGAGTAGTTAATAATAATACTATCAATGAACACACATTGATTGCATGGCAAATTTTCTAATGGCATAACTATATATCACGAAAGCTTCAAATTTAAATCTCTCATCACACGTTAGTTAATTAATTAAAAATAGTTCGATCCCGAAATGACGAGGTTCCTTAAGCAGAGCCTGAAAATAATAATTATAAAAAAGTGAATAACGTCAATTTTCCACAAAAGAAGCCAAACGTAAATTAGAGGAAGACGTGTAATTTTGAGTTTTACGCTAATACTAATATAGAATTCGATTAATGAAGACTTTAATTTAATATTGTCCCTTCCGATCTGTATCATTTTATTATAACTAACTACTGCCTAATCATAATTCAACCAAACCCATGTTGGAATGGCTGAACACCCAAGAGGGGGGGTGAATTGAGTGTTGATTAAAATTAAAAATCTTTTTGCAATGTAATGAAATTCATAAGAAATTCTGAGTATAAAAACAATGAATCGAGATAAGCATAATCACAGTAGTAAAATGGTTTAGCTGGAAATATAAAGAGGTAAGGGAAGAGAAGATGCAAACAGTGATTTATCCTGGTTCAGTCCTCACTGACCTACGTCCAGTCCCCAGGCTCCCCCTGAGATTTTCAATCAACTATCTCCCTCAAGTTTAACACGGGTACTTGAGAACCACTACAATCACAAGTTTGATCCGGGCACTTGTGACGCCACTTGCAATTCTTAGATTAACCAGTCTATTCAGCAGCAACCTCACACCGAGGTAAATACTCCCCCTTACTCACCGTAAGGATACAATCTAATAATGATAATGAAGATTGAATATTTCTTCTCTCAAAGAAGTGATAGACGACTCTTTAAGCACGTTTGGGAAACTCTCCTCTCCATCTTACGAATACATAAGTTTTAATCTATGAGGTACAGAGATAGGGAGTTTTCTTTCGGAGCTCTAAATGAGAATACGTTGCTTCGGCATTTTAGCACTTGATGTTGTAAGCTCAAGCTCTTCTCCCTTTTCTTATTTTGAATACTCTTCTATTTATGGATGATGTTGGGTACTTGACCGTTGAGCATTTTCTTCCCGTTTGGCTTGAAGAATATGACCGTTGAAACTAGCCGTTGGAAGCTTCTGACGAAAGTCGATTCTTCACCTCATAAATTCATTGTGGCTCTTTACCTGAAATAATCTTCCTCAGATCAAGTGATAAGTATCGATAATCTTAGAAACAATAAGTTGAAAAACATGGAATCAGTCATCAGATATTCAGATATTCAGAAAGTAAGATGAACTTACTTGATCGATGTCTTGATCGATAAAGATTTGATCGATTATATTATCGATTAATTACATGAAGAAAAGATATAGCAGATAGATGCAATTATCGAATAGATTATGGATCATATGATGATCGAACAAATGATCGATAAATGATGAAGCATGAATACAGTGACCCAAAAATGATTTATGCAAGAATAAACCTTTTCAAGTTATGTTTGCCTTCGTATCCTTTTAATAGAGAGTTATGTGTAAAAAGAAGGCTGAGAAAAGCTTTGAAGATAAAAAGATAAAGGATTTCGAAATCATCGTGAAATGCTGTTATGAAATGAACTTGTACAATGATCGAACAAGTGATCGAACACTTGTTGATCGAACAGATTATCGATAATCCAAGTGTTACAGAAATGAAACTTCAGTCATTGATGATCGAACAAATTATTGATAAATGGATGATGGATAAGGTTATCGA
Organism: Neltuma alba; assembly: GCF_004799145.2. NCBI lineage: Eukaryota > Viridiplantae > Streptophyta > Magnoliopsida > Fabales > Fabaceae > Neltuma > Neltuma alba. The sequence goes on along the minus strand of NW_021636231.1, from coordinate 116,621 downwards.
TAAACAAAGTGTTATAGAATAGAATTTTAAGTAATGATTTTCCGAACACATTATCGATAAACAAATAATAGATAACCTTATCGATAAACAATAAGCAAAAGTATATTCGGAGAAAACACATGCTATGTAGGTTGATCGAATAGGTGATCGATTAATGAGTGATCGATAAAGTTATCGATAAAGTAAAACAAGGAGATTTAATCCTGTAAATTCAAAGAACTGATTTATCGATCACGTTACGTGAAAAACAGGGTAGACATGTAAGAGCAATGATCGATCATATTATCGATAAATGACTGATCGATGAGGTAATCGATAAATGGAGACTAAAGCAAAACATAGAATGAGTAGAACGCATTACCATTTATCTGTCTTCTCATCGATAATATATTTATCGATCATGTTATCGATAAATGCCTATTTATCCATAACGTTAACTTTGTTTATCGATCAAGTGATCGATAAATATGTTTATCCATAATGTTATCCGAAAACCATTTATCCAACAGGTTATAAAACCTCAATAATGCATATGAAGATAAAAGAGAAGAATTAAAGAGATAGTACCAGGAACTTGATAAAATGATCGAATATGTAGTTGCTTGATCAGGCTCGAGTAACATCTGATAATGGCTTTTCATTTCCTCATTTCTTCTAGTGCTTTTACTCAATAACATATTTGAGTAGTATGTTGTTCGAGAGCTTAATCAATCAACGTAGAACTTCTGGTTTTTGCCTTAATAAATTCGAAGTCTGATTCCAGCAAAACGAAGGTCAACTTTGGGTGATCATAAATCTTCCAATTCAACTCCAAATTTTGCAAATGACCTATCCCCAGAAATATCTTTGAGTCTACTTTCTAATGCGACAAGAATCAACTCAAAATTCGTTGTGGTTGCAAAGTTATATTCATCACAGTGACTGAAGGTCGGAATCAAGGCGTTAATCCTTACTGCAATGTTTCGAGCAACATATCTCCCTCATACGAAACTCTTTGAAATTGATTTTGGTGTCCATGAACCGTGTTCTGAGTCTAGTTTCATATGAATCAAGTTTCACCTCAAAAGGATTTGTGGTTAGAGAGATATTGAAGAAATACCGAACCTATGTCAGAGCTGAACGAAGAACAGAGCATAACAGAGGATGCATTTTATCGATAACTTGATCGATAAATGGATGATCGATCAAGTGATCGATAATTGCCCATGAAAATCACCTCTGAAGCTTATTTTCCATGTTTATATGAAGGGTGACTCAATATATGATGGTATAACTTCCCGATTGTATATTTTCGCTTCCGACTGAGCCATTCAAACTTCTGATTGAGTATAGCAACATTTAACATCAAATCTATGAACTTGAATCTTGATATTTTCATTTGATCTTGCAAGTTCTTCTTTTCTCAATCTCTCTTCTTCTTCTTCCTCTTGATCATTCTCGACAACTCAAAGTTCAAACTCTTTTCTTTTCTTGAGGAAACTACAAAAGATATTAAGTATGATAGTTAGTCAAAATATGAGGTAAATAATTTATATAAACTTTTTGCTCTATTTTTTGACATCATCAAAACTAATCATATCTAACAACCCATGTTCCAATTTATGGTCTCGTTTCCTTCTTATAGTAAGCTACCTTCACATACTATAGATTAGAACATAACACAGTATTTATTATTATTATTATTATTATTATTATTACACTCTATCCTAATTATAAGACAGAATTAACTAATTTGATTATTTTTAAGAGGTAATAGCTAATATTTTTATTCTTAAGTTTGTAGTAAAATATGTGACTTTTCAAAACTTTCTTTTAACTAAAATCAAAATCATATAGTGAAGTGGTGTCTAATTAAGAATTAAAATTAAAGCACGCCACTTGTTACAAAAGTTGAGGAGGGCTGACATTGGAAATAATTTTAATTACCATATTTTCACCCTAAATTTAAGATAAACAGCACTTTAAATTTTTTCCCTATAAGTGGGACCCAAAGTAATTATTACAAAATGGATCTAAACTAGCTGCCTGGGTTTTTTTTTCTTTCTGTGTGTTGGCAGAATGTTTTATCCTGGCTAAGTTTTGTGCTGTAGTTTCATCATCATAAAAAGAGAATATTTTGTCCAGCAAATATAGTACTTCTCCCTGTATTATTTACGAGCTCTAGATTTGAAGAGGTGTGTGATTTATTTTATAAGTTTTAAGTTAAATTTGTTTCAAATTTAATGTTTTTTTTCTATTATTAAATTATTCTCTCTATTGCCTCACTCTTTTTCTCATTACATTTTTCTTGTACATTTTTAATCCTTTTTCTCATTTTTTGTAAGAATATATTTAAAAATAAAACAATATTTTTTATTATATATTACTTTAAACTAATTTTAACTAATTTTTTGGTTATGTGTAAATCGGTTATTTGAAATTTATAATGAGAATAGGAGAGAGCAGTAGAAAAGAATAAAATTAAATTCACTCTTCTTTTTAAATTATACAATTTTTAATGGCGAAAAACAGACTCGGTACAAACATTGGAGGATTAGGATTTAGGTGGATTGTTTACTTGGTTATGTTTAAATCTTCATACGCAACTTGGCCTTAGGCAAAGTAACCTCCATATATTTCCATCATTCATAAAAACTTTGTTTGCATAATACTCCTCCGATCCTTAATATAAGACCCATTTAACTAATTTTATTATATTAAAGAAGTTAGGTAAATTAGTTAATTATAAAAAATGTGACATATTTTTCCTAAAACACCATAATCATCTTTTTTAATACCCCTCTCCCTCTTTTATTTGATTATGGTTAAGGGAGTATCTACAAGGGTAATCTAGAAAAAATTGATAAATATGAAAAATGGGTCTTATATTTAGGACCAAAACCAACTCAACAATTGGGTCCTATATTAAGGACCGGAGGAGTAATAATTTTTAATTTTTAATTACATTTTTAACATCCTATATATCAATATGGTAAAAGCAATTTGGGATCACTTAGGAATAAGATAACCAAATATATGCAATCATATATACTACCTCCAATCCTAATTATAAGAGTTAGTTGACTAATTTGAAAAAATTAAAAAAATAAGTTAAGTTAGTTACTTGTAATAAATAGGTGTTGTCTTTCCTAAAATATTCTTATTAATTAAGTTTATTGTCTAGAACTACCATTATTAGATAGACTATCTTGAAAAAAAAAGCACAAATATATGAGACAGTGAATAGGAGTTTTATAATTAGAACCAAAATAAAAGTCAAATGAGATTTTATATTAAAGACTGAAGGTTGTTTGTGTGTGTATATAATATGAGGAAGCATTTTGGTAGTTTCCACTTTCCAGAGATTTTAGCTGGAAAATCCATAGAAAACCACAAGCTTAATCAAACCTGCAATACAATCTACAAACCCACAAGCTAATCCTAATTAAGCAAATCATCCAAGAAAGGGAAATCCATTGCACCAAAGCAAAGCCTCAAGATTAAGGAACTAATTAAGCAACAACGATTACTTCACCTCTTCTCTAATCTCAAATCAGTGTATCTGTATGTATTTTTTCTCCTGTCACAATCTGTGCGAGACTTCTAAGCATTCTCAGTAATCCATAGAAGAAGAAGAACGTCATTAACTAACTGCTAGCTGAGACTTGTTGAAACAGTTTAATTTCCATCTCATTCTCCGTAATTTTCCCGGTCGCCAAACGCAATTTAGGTCGCAACATGAAAACAGTTACGCTTCCAAAAATCCAGTCATTCTCAGAATTGAATTCCGAACTTGGCTCAAATCCCGTCCCTTCAAGGTCCTTCCGTTCCCTGTACACACCGAGAACGCCATTTTCCCGGCGATTCTCCGATTCACGATCACGTACGGCGGCACCATTCCTTCGTCCTCCCATTCCTCCTCCAGCAGCTCGTCATCCGAATCCGTTCGCCGGAAGATCCTCTCTGGTATATTTACCGGCATCGAATTTGCCATCTCCTTCTTCTTCTTCTTCTTCTTGCTCCTCTTCAACTTAACCCGTCGCGAATCCAGCTCTCTCTGCGAAATGTCACTCCGATAGTCATCCTCACCGTCCGAGGTGGCAGCACGCGGAGGATTCTGCCGGTGGTGATCGGAGAAGATGACGTCGGCTTCTTGGAATTCTTCAGCCATGAGAGAGAGAGAGAGAAGAGAGAGAAAGGCTTTTGAAGTTTGAAGCTTTGGAAATGGAACAGTGAAGGTTGGGTTTTTATAATGACAGAATTGGAGAGTCGTAGCAAGCACTCTTTGATTGGAATGTGTTGTGAAATGGCGTCATTACAGATTATTATGAATTTTAATTGGCCCAAGAAATTATACCAATGACTTTTCACCTGTGGTCCCTACTTCTATTTCATTTATACTAATGGCCCACATATTTTTATAATCATTTTCCCTTCCATATCATCTCTACTTGAAGTCATGGAAAAAATAGTAGGATGAATTTACCAGAAAAGATTAGTCCTTATAATATAATTAATTATTCAGTCCAAAAAAATATAATATAATTAATTAAGATTTGAATTGAATTCCTCTCAAGAAAAGTTTTCACATTTAATGTCTAATAATATTTTGAACGTAATTGTCAAACTTAATCATATCTCTTTAATTTAGGTGAGGTGATTAGAGGCATGATATAATTGAATTAAAAGCGAGTGTTTTTTTTATTTGGGAATTGCTATAAAGTTTCAAATAAAGGATATAATTGCTAAAAAATTTATTGACAATAAAACAATCTATAATGACAAATTTTAGTGTGAAAAATTACTCATTTGTTATTAAAACTTATTAATATTTATTTTTTTAAGGCTTCATTGTAATTTTTCCTATTTTTTATTGGAAAATTTATTCTTCATTCTAACTTGTATCATCAGGAATGTAGTTGCTTGTAGATTAATAGTTGCTTGACCTAGTTGGTTTGCAGCTTTATTTAATTGAGTTTTGGATTATTTATATGTTGAACAAGTGCTTTTTCTTTTTCTTTTTCTTTTTTTAATGATATTAACCAGTGCTCTTTTTTACATGTCTACATTCAGAGTATACATGGGAACCAATTAATAGGTATATTTATTTTGAGGTTTCTAAAAAATTGTACCTAGACGAGTACTGAACCAAGATGCTGTTTTGCTTTACTCAATTTCTATCATTTGGTTCATGCCTTGCGTGGGGAGAGTTAAGATCATTATGACTTTCAATTACTACTACCTCCGATCCTAATTATAAGAGCCAGTTGACTAATTTGAGGAGATTAAGGAAATAAGTTGAGTTAGTTATTTGTCTTAAATATGTATTGTCTTTCCTAAAATATCTTTATTAATTAAGTATATTGACTAGAACTATTATTGTTAGAAGGGTTACTTTGAAAAAAAAATGTATAAATATGAGAGATAAAGTGGATTGGGGTCTTATATTTAGGACTAAAATAAAAGTCAAACAGGGTCTTATATTAAGGACCGGAAGTAGTATTATGTAACCATAATTAATTAATACTAGCATATAATTATTTTTTTAAAAAAAATAGTAAGAATACATTTATTCTATTGTTACAGTAATAAAATTGTTAGAATATATGACGACGTATTTTTATATTAGATAGTTATTTCAGATAAAATCTGATTTTTTTTCTGACCTTAATTTCACCATTCTTATTATTACAGTGTTAAAATTCAATCTGAGTGGCTCGATTAGATCAGTGAATTGGTGAAAGCAAAATAACGTTGTTTTAAGTTTTAAAAAGCATAACAATACGTATGTGGTTTATCTTAATAATTATGATTGGTTTGAATTTGATCCCTGGCTGGCGGAAAAAAATAACAGCCATTGATCTTAAATCATTGTTCCAATTAATGGAATGCTGTTCGATGGCCAAAAAAATCCTATTCAATTTCCAATACATTACTTATTATATAGTAAGATTATATATTTTATATTTAAAGTACATTGTAGTGCTACCATCTCAATTTGGATCTCCTCAGCTTCCAGCGTTGATGTCCTTAATTTTATTTCTTAACACGGGTCTCCACGAACACTTAAGGAAAGACAAAAGACAAGGAGTAAGGCGAATTAAAGTCCATCTAGCATTTAAAAATATTTTTTAGGTATATTTAATATTATGAAATATTTTGTGATATATTTAATATTTTAAAATATTTTTTAGGTGCATTCAGTATTCAGAAATATTTTTTTAGTCTTAGTGTTGGATGCAGAAAATTTTTTTCGGGTGAACTTTGAGGTGTTAGATGTACCAAAAAAATACTTTATGACGTTAGACACACCTAAAAACTATTTTACAGTGCTGTATACACTACAAAATACTTTAAAATGTTGGATGATGCACCTAAAAAACATACTTTAGGGTGCTGAATGCACCCTAATCTGAGTAGGAATGACTGCTAAATTTTAGCTGTGATCTACTAATTATATCAAAGAATGGAGTAAAATATAAAATTGGCGTATTCCTTTATGAAGGCATACAATTTTTAATGCCAAACCTTATATGCAATTAGTTGTCGACCCACATTGAAGCTGAAGCTAAAGCTAAGATGTGAGCTTAGTATGTTAAATGAATCCTAGTATTTGAACTTGCAGACTATTTTTCTCAAATAATTATTTGATATCTGACGGTATTGATTAATTAAGCGTTGATCGAGCATTGGGGGATGCGAAAATATATATTACCAACAAGATAATCGTCGTTGGCCCCAAAAAAAAAAAAGATAATCTTCAACTTAAGAACCTTTGAGTCGCTTTAATTTGAACTTATCTGTATTGGTAAGTTAAGTAGGACTAAATTAGAAATCTTACCACAGGGAATACGTTGAAGATACATTCACATATATATATATATATATATAGAGTTTTATTTATTCTACAAAATTAAATTAGATCAATTCAAAAATTTAGATACACATATTGAGATTTAATTTTAACCTGTGATCGAATTGAGAATGACGCATATGAAAATGGCATATCATCCCAAGTGTGAATTCGAAATAGGAGTAATAATGTGGAAGTGAATAAGAAGGACGTAAGATTTTTACAGTAACGAGTCAAAGCATGAGTAAATGGATTTTGGTAAAAGGAAGAAAATTCTTTCACATATCATAAAATTATTTTAAAAATTATAATTTGGTTTCTATCTAAACACATCTAAATGAGAGAGAAAATGCTTCACAAAATGTCTTACAATTCTTAAATTATTTCAAAACGTGTACTCCTCTAATCCTATTTATAGAACAGAGAGATAAAATATTTTTTGGTTCTATTTATAAGGTACTGAGAGAAATTTTTTGTATGAATGTACAATTTTATCTCTTATTTATTATTATGTTGATCTTATTTATATGAGGTATATTGTATATTAAATAGGAATAAAGTTAGAAAGTTATTAAATTTTAAATGAGAGTTAATAAAGTTTAAATTTTTTCTTGATTAGTATAAAACATGCTGAAAGTGTCTTATAAATAGGATCATAAGAGTACTTGAGAATTGAGATGAGAAAGAGAAAGGAAAACAAATAAATTGATATCATTTTATAAAAAAAAAAAAGGATAGTTATAACATTAGTGCATAAAAATTCGAGCTCAACCGATTAAGTTGATCTGGAAATTGGTGAACTTGTCACCCAAATAAACTAGAAATTAATTGATTCCGATCAACCTTATTGACCTTAGTTACTTGGACGGGTTTAGACTAGATTTCTTACAATTTTTCCTACTTTGCTGAGTCTAACATGACGTGTTTTGAGTTAAAGAAAAATTAGCATTCCATCATAATTATGCTTTGGTAACTTCTTTTTTCTACATTATGTGTAGCGTATGCATAATTGTTCTATTTACTTATAGATTCATATTTTTTATGTAACTACTATTCCGGTCCTAAATATAAGACCCTTATATTTAGGACTGAAATATTATTTTTTTCATGGTTATAAATGGACATTTTTGTATATTTTAACCAAATTATATTATTTTAATCCCAATCAACTTTATCCCGATTGGACTATTAATTCTTGAACCATTAGTTCGAGCAATTTAGCGACAAGTCGAAGTTTTTAGTACTTTACATAACATTAATAAGCATTTGTCATTTCATAGGTGGGCGTTTGTACAAATTTAATTAGCTAGTGATTTTGAAATTTAGATTTAAATGCTTCATCATCTTTATCATCATACCCAACTTGACTCATATCAAATGGATTACTATATATTACTTCGTATCTTAAATATAAAATCTCGTTTATAGATTATAAATAAAACTTTATATTTAAAACCAGAAGTAGTAATTAAGATGAAAAACAGGAAAGCAATCATTGGAGTTGGTGGGATATTTTTCTATTCTAGGCAACGAGGCAAGGAAGGGCAGCAGAAATTTCCTGAGATGAAGTCATGGCACACAAAAGGCTAAGAATAATCAATACTTATTTCGTTTGGATTAGTTCAGTAGGCACAACAATGGATGATAAATAGAGATTATTTTTAATATAATTTTTCATCACAAGTAGATGTATTCTTGCCAGCATCCTTCACATGTCCTTGTACACAATATTATATATAAACTCATCTATTTAACTATATGCAATGCAAAAAAAAAAAAAAAAAAACAGAGGTGGTTGGAAAAAAGAAAATGTAAAGACAGATGTAAATTTTACATACATACAAATCTCATACAAAAGCATAGTTTCCCACAAAAAGATTTACATGTCAACTTTTGATTTAAATTCACATACATAAACAAGTACACGCTAAGAAATGGTTTCAATAGTGCTAATATTATTTTATTTGATTAATTAAATTAGTCCCCAGATTAAACTTTTGTGAGAGGCAATTATCTTCATCCCTAAACCTTGCTTGCAACTAGAATTGCTGTTATTTATTTGGAACTCCATGCTCCATAAATTGTTTAAATTAATTCTTTTCTTTCGCTCTTAATATTTTAGGATTAACAAGTTTTCTTTTTATCAAAATCAATTTAATTACATTGGCACGTATAAACATGTCAACATCAGGTTCGAATTAGAAATTCATTCAAATATACTACCTTCGATCCTAATTATAAGACCCGGTTGACTTATTTGAGGAGATTAAGCAAGTAAGTTAAGTTAGTTATTTGTAATAAATAAGTGTTGTCATTCCTAAAATATCCTTGTTAATTAAGTGTATTGGCTAGAACTATTATTATTAGAAAGACTATCTTGGAAAAAAATGCATAAATATGAGAGACAAAATATATTGGGGTCTTATAATTAGGACCAAACAAAAAGTCAAACGGGGTCTTATATTAAGGACCGAAGGTAGTAATAGGTAACCTTGTCACAAGGATAAACTTGTTGTTGATAAACACGTTTGCACAAGTTGAACCAACTTTCATGATAATTCGATTTATATAAGAGAGAAGGCACACACACATTTTATATTCATGAATTGGTTGTATATAATATAATAGAAAAAAAAAAGTAAGGATAAAATGGCACAATCTTATATTTCCATATGACTCTTTTTTTAATATTAGTATTTAATATCTGAATTAGATGCATACAGTTGCAGTGTAACGTGATTTCAAAATATGGTTTACCTACAAATGGCAACTTTTAGTTCTACACAAATATGATTGGATTGGTGTTTGAACGCAACTTAAAGTATATTGTTTTGAAGTTTTTTTTTTTTTATTTTGGGGAAAAAGAGCTTTTTCGCCCCTTAGATTTTGAATACGTAGTCTTATTTAAAGGAAAGCAAATCATTTATACTCAAACTAATTAATCTCTGTTCGTCACCTTATCACTTGTTTTAGATACACGACCTTATGAATATTAAAAAAAAAAAAAACTACTCCTCCTGTCTTCAATATATAACCTAATTATTGAGTTGATTATGATCTTAAATATAAAAGTTATTTCTCATATTTAAAGGAAATCAAATCATTTATACTCAAACTAATTAATCTCTGTTCGTCACCTTATCACTTGTTTTACATACACAACTTTATGAATATACTCCTCCGGTCCTTAATATAAGACCCAATTCTTGAGTTAGTTTTGGTCTTAAATATAAAACCCATTTCTCATATTTATCAATTTTCTCTAAATTAACCCTATGGATACTCCCTCAATCATAATCAAGTAGAAGAGAGAGAAGGGGTATTAAGGAAGATGATTATGATGTTTTAGGAAAAATTTGTCATTTTTCTTATAATTAACTAATTTACCTAACTTTCTTAATCTAATCAAATTAGTTAAATGGGTCTTATATTAAGGACTAGAGGGGTAAAAAAATACTACTCTTCCGGTTCTTAATATAGGACCTAATTATTGAATTGATTTTGGTTCTAAATATAAGACATATTTATCATATTTATCAATTTTTGCTAAATTACCTTTATGAATACTTCCTCAACTATAATCAAGTAGAACAGAGAGATAGAGGATATTAAGAAAGATGATTATGCTGTTTTAGAAAAAACATATTATATTTCTTATAATTAACTAACTTGCTTAACTTTCTTAATCTAATCAAATTAGTTAAATAGATCTTATATTAAAGACTACAGAAGTATAATTTATGAACATACAAAAGAAGATAAGGAAGGCATCTTCATAGAAAGGCAAGGAAGGTTTTGGAGATTAGAAATGGTTAGCAATGGCGTACTCCAAAGAAGATGACAAATATTTTTTTTTTTTTAAAATCTGAAGGAGTTGCTTAAATTACAATTAATTAATTAACAAGAGCAAGTGGATGATTCACCAACTTTTTCTCCCTCCAAGCCACTCATCGGCCTCTTTTCGACTTCAAATGTATCGTGAGTTGGCTTGTATGTACCTTTTAACCGCACCTCTTTTGGGGTTTTTGAGTTGTAAAAAAGAAAAAAAAAAAAACAACAATCCATCATAACTGTGCTTTATTAACTTTTTTATTGGATTATGTGTGTTTTATGTGAGTGTTTTATTTATCTGAGAGTTAATATCCTTTTTATATTTTAATTAAATTAAATTATTCTAAATGGCTAGTTCGATTTTGAGTTGACTCTAGTTTGAATCATTAGTTCTTAAAGTGTTGTCTTGATCAATTCATTGATTAATCTGATTTTTAATATCTTGCAATACACTGTTTATAAAATTAACGATTCATCAACTTTGAACAATAAGAATTACAAACTAACATTAGCCACTAATGTTTTCATCATGAATGGACTTTTTTTTTTTGGCCAAAAACATAGGTATATTTCTATTGGAGGTAATTTTATTTGAGGTATTATCGGATACTAAATGTGGGTAACTCTTCTAATCAGAATTTAAATCTTGGCTTGTCACGTTACGAAAGAATAGCTTCTTCTAACCAGACTCAATTCTGAATTTTTTTTTTTTGATAATGTGAATGGACTCTCTCTTATTATAGACGTACAAACTATGACACCATGACGCAATTAATGAGAAATGGGCCAGAGGCTTCAATTGGGCTTTATGATCATGCTTCAGTGTTTGCTCTTCGCTTCACCGTTCTTTGCCGGCCGTTATTGCCCAGCGGGGTCACGACTGATCTCGCGGTTAAGGAGAAGGTGAGCTTTTATAAAATACTTGCCAATATCTCTACAGCATATGTAATTTACAGCTGCGAATTTTCCTGCTGATTCCTTGCCCTCCTTTGTCTTCTCCTAGCTCGAACCTGCCAAGAGGAAACAAGGGAGGCCCCGCTAGTAAGGCACCTCTGGGCAAGCTGTAGCTGCTAAAAAAGTTGCCTTTTCCTCGTTTCACCCTGCTTTTAGAGAGAGGAAAGCTCATTGCTTGGGTATTGTCTCTGCTTCCTGTTCTTATTCCGCCTCGCCAAGAATTTCTGGTTGAGGTGGATTCTATTGATAGAGATCTGGTTAAATTGTTTTTCCTTTGCATTTTAGAGCACGTAGATTTTAATCCTCTGCTGGCCTTCTGGGGCATCTATATCCTTGGTGGCTTTGTTAAAAACTGTGTATTTTGCTTGTTCAGCGGGGCCTCCTGAATTGTTATTAATTATTAGTCTCTAGTGTATCATTGCTTCATTGATATGATACTGCTAAAGAAAAGATAGAAGGTCTTGAGAGATGTGATGGCTTTTGTGAGGAGGAATCGCACTGGGTGATGTAAAAATCTCTTTATGCATCATGGATATTCGTTGTTCATTGCTTGCGATTCTGCTCGGTTGTCCCAGGGATATGCAGTTTAGCGGTTTGATAAAATGCTTGCATGTGGTGTATGTAAAAATTGTTGCCTAGCTTTATGTTTTCTTAATGTGGCAGTTTGAAAATCCTCCCTATAAAAATTAATTGTTAAACAGCGCTTTTATGTGGGTTTAAGGATAGTGACTTATTGAAGAATACTGTAGCAGGCAATTAGTACTTTATTAAGAATATTATTGTTTTGATGTTTACGTTTCAATTATGTTATATGGACAGGTATGTTCTTTTTGGTTTGTTGAGGAATTCTGTTCATAAGGGGTACAATGACGAAGCCTTTGTTTCATGTCATCTGAGATATTGAGCGAGCTGAGTCTAAAGGGTAACAGAAGTATGATACTTATTCAATGTGGAAGTACAATTTCTTGTCCGATTCTCTCTTCAGTAGAATTTAAGGTAATGGCATGTACTGTGTGATCTTATATTCTAGTTGCTCAGAAAAACCACTTCATAACGTAATGCTTTTGATAGAGTATGGACGGTTGTAGAATGTTGCTTCAGACTAAGGCAGATATTGGAGCTCTGCTATTTGGTTATAGGATCTCAAAACCTCTAACATGTGTCTCACACAAGGTACAGTGTTGACCATTAATGAAAAGACAGGAGATATTCAATGTAGCATTTTGACTAAATTTTGATTTGAAAAATTCTGATTGTACTTGCTTTCATTGCAGAAAAATTATATCAGAAGTGCATTAGCTTTTCCTTTGATCCAATCATCTCTCAGCCATAACGGAAGAGCACTAGGTAGACCCAGAGTGCTGGAAAAGTAAGTTATCCTATTTTCGCCATAAGTTGCTATCCACTTCTGCTTCCCATTTTGTATAGTACCATATACTTCATGCTTCACCATTTAATGCTACAATGCATGACAAGCTGTATAGGTCAAATAGGGTGTATTCCAAGTCTTGAGAATCATATTTCCATGATTTCTTTTTTTACTTGGAATGCAGAAGAGGGAAAGGACGAGTTGGAAAGAAGGAGCACCACTTATGGCAAAGAAGAGATTCTGCTAAGTCTGGGCAAAAGGCGCTTAGTCTTATCAGAATTGTATGCTTCTCTAACCTTTTCATTTCGTTAAGAATATTCTAATTGGTGTCCTAGAAAAAGGAACAGTATTTTGTGTTAATTCAGGTAATGAACAAAAATACAAAATAATTAACCAGACGGTGGCAGAAAAAAGAAGTCGGTCTTTCTGTGTAGTTTAATTTGTTGTGCATTGCTAATGGGGAAATGGCAGGTGTCTGAACTCCCTAATGAAAAAGAGGCTGTTTATGGGGCATTGGACAAATGGACAGCTTGGGAGACAGAGTTCCCATTGATTGCAGTTGCGAAGGCTTTAAAAATCTTAAGGAAAAGGGGCCAGTGGGTTCGGCTAATTCAAGTATGACCTTGATATTCTTGAGGGTTATTCCTGTATGGTTTTTAATAATTGTATGAGTTCGCTTAACTTGAGTGCTATCTGGGACTTGACATTAGATTGTTTTTCCGGGGAATGAATTATAGTTTGTTGTCAGGTCCTTAGATAATTGAATAGGTTAAAGAAAGCTGAAATTAGTTAAGTTGATGATTCAGATTTAGAATACAAGATAAGGTTTCTTATAAATATTTACTGCAGCTCGTCTGATCAAAATCTGATTCCCCTGATGTAGCTTCTGCTTAAATCAAATTCCCAGCTAGTGTTATTCTTCAATTGAGAAAAGGTCCAGTTTGTATTCTTGTCGAGCTTATAGATCTACATCTTATGTATGTTCTGGATATTAAAAGTTTTCAAGTTTTTGTTTTTTCCATCAACATAAAAGAAATGCCATCTATTAATATTAATGAATGTTGTTATGTGCTGGTCCTTCTTACGAATGTCACTATTTGCATATGAGCATAAGAAAACGAAATTAAGCTGTTGATGAATGGTATCTCTTTCACTCGTTAGCCCTGAGTGTGTTGTCTATGTCAATACTTGATTTCGATTACATATGGCGATGGAAAGAAATATCACTGGTTACTGATTCTTAACACTACTCAGGTGGCAAAGTGGATGTTAAGCAGAGGTCAAGGAACAACAATGGGGACTTATGACACTCTTCTTCTGGCATTTGATAGGGATCGGAGGGTTGAGGAGGCAGAATCATTGTGGAACATGATTATACATGCCCATACACGCTCTCTCTCAAAGAGACTTTTTTCAAGGATGATTGCATTGTATGACCATCATTATATGCCTGATAAGATAATAGAGGTACCATTCTTTTCTCACCTTCACGTGGATTTTTCTGCAGTTGTCTAGTTTGACTCTTTGTACGTGTGTCTAAATTATGTTTGCTTCAACGTAGTGAGCTCTATTGCTTTCTTTTCTGTATGGTCAGGTATTTGCAGACATGGAGGAGTTGCGTGTAAAACCCGATGAAGACACAGTTCGCAGAGTGGCACGAGCATTCAGAGAACTAGGTCAAGAAGAAAAGATGAAATTGGTTATAAAAAGATATGGGCTTAAGTGGAAGTATATTCACTTTAATGGTGAACGGGTTAGAGTGAGAACAACAACATGGGATGAAGATGATGAATCAACCACCTGAAATTGGATTCTGTTTCCACGAGGAAACAGTCTTATCTGGGTCCGAGATACTTAGAAATGTATTCTAATGTAAGTAAACGTAACTGTATATGCAAAAGTTCATTAGTTTGCTCTATGAAGTTAGATGGAAGGGAAAATTCCCAAGGGTGCTGCTGATGTCAAGTCTGTATAACTGTATATGGAAACCGCTTAATTCAAGGAGCGAATTTGAATTTTGTTTTTGGACCAAAAGGAGTACGTTGGAATAGAGCAAGATATAGTCCTTGTATGAATTGGGATGCCGTAAGATATAATTCAAGGGTGTTTTTACTTACCGTGTTATTGAACTTAAAAGTATGCCAAAATATGTAAATTAGAGAAAAGAAATTATAAATATGAAAACTGTTGATAGCTATTATTAAGACGTGTTTGAAAATATAATTGTATTTTCATAATTTCCCATCTAATTTTGTGCCAGTAACATAATTCTTGCAACTCTCAACTCTCTCGTGTTTTAGGTTAAAATACATTCTGTTTTGTTCACGGATGACATGCTTTTAGATTTAAAGTTGAGAAATGCCTTTTAAGGGACAGCAGGTCTTTTGAAGTAAGGAAATACAAATAAACACACCATCATTTTTATTTTTGGTTAATTTTTCACTTCAGAAGATCTAGGTTTTAAATATACAATCTTAATTCTTATATGTAATACTCTTCTGGTCCTTAATATAAAACCTATTTAACTAATTTGATTAGATTAAGGAAGTTAGATAAGTTACTTAATTATAAAAAAATGACATATTTTTCCTAAAACACCATAATCATCTTTCTTAATATTTTCCTTTCCTCTTCTACTTGATTATAGTTGTGGAAGTATCCATAGGGATAATTTAGAAAAAATTGATAAATTTGAGAAAGTCTTATATTTAGGATTAAAATCAACTCAATAATTAGGTTATATATTAAGGACCAGAGGAGTACAATTTTCGTAAAAGCAAAAAAGCTCGGTCATTTTCGAAGCATAAATCGAGTCCTCTTGATTTAAAATATCAGAGACGCCAGAGAACAAAAAAGTTGAGGAAGCAAACCATGGTGACATTACATCGTGCTGATCCTGAGAGAGTACAAACCAATCCCCAATCTTAGCGCCATGATCCTACTGTCCTTCCTAAATCCCAATCTTACTTTGCCTTTTCTTTTATATCTATCTGTAATGCTTCCATCATTTGACTAATGTACAATTCAAATGTAAAAGACAAAAGCCACTAAGAAACAACCATAATAATATCGGAAACATTATAGAAAAGATACAGCAACTGTACTTCTAACAACATATTGCTTGTAAGTCCAAGCATACCACCCAAAATAGTACTGATCTCCATCTGACTCAATCTTTTCTGGTACTTGACTTCTTTTTGCCATCACTGTGATGGTGAAGTTCTTTTTCTCCCTAACATTTTCAAATTCCAGAACATTCGGAGAGGCTAAGATGGTGTATTCCTTTGGTGACTGAGCACTGAACTTGTAGACACTCTTGGGGCTACCAACGTTTGTGACTACTCTCACAACTGTCTTCTTGCTACCACTGAGTCTGTGAATTTGGATGGATGGATAGTTGAGGTTGTTAGGGTCAGGTAATGGATTTGGACAGCGATAGTTGAGTTTCAATTCTTGAGTTTCTCCAAGGGTACATGTGTGAAGAATGTAGTCAGTGTAGGAAGAATCATAAATTAGCCCAGGGTCTGATGCTTTCAGAGGTTGGAAGTGGCCAGAACCATATGCAAATGGAGTCGCAGGTTTTCCTGTTTCTTCTTTCATTGGCTCTCCCATGTTGTCTGTTGTGCTGGCTGCAAGAAAACAATTATTTAACTCGTAATTAACTAGGATGACCACAATAATAAGCTTTATCCTATTAGAAGATGTCGGTTACATGAATTGTATGATGCTATTAAACTCTGGTAACAATTAAATCTTTGGATAAATTATTAACCATGAGGTTCTGCTTAAGTAATTACATGTGAGATAATTGCATCCAATGCTGTAGATTTATCTTATTTGTGTGTATAGCTTCTCTGTAGATCATTCATCAAATATCAGATCATCTCTCTCTTGACCTTGTCTCAAACCCAAATTATCCATGTTGGATTATGTTTTCTCCTTTGAGCTCTTTTAAAGTCTAATTAAATATGACCATACTCAACCTAAGCAAGAGACAAATCAAGCAGTTCTTGTATGGGTCAAATCTGAATGATCATCATCCCTGTCAACGTATAAAAGTGAATTACTGTTGACATGCAGGTTATCACATCAAATTTGAAAATGAAGGTTAGGTACCTGTGGTGATGAGGGCAGATCTGATAGCAGCAGAGGTCCAAGTTGGGTGTATAGCTTTGAGAAGAGCAGCAGCAGCACTAATGTGAGGACAAGACATGGAAGTACCAGAAAATATGTTGTACTTCACTACTCTCTTGTCTTTATTTGACCTTGTTGGCCCATCTGCCTCTGTCCATGCTGCCAATATGTCTACTCCTGGTGCTGTGATGTCTGGCTGCATTTCACCCCAAACACACAAAAGAGGTTAACTTTCTGGTCTTAGCCTCCTCAAAAGTGCCCGTTTGGTTCAAAGAGTCATAGGGAATGTGGTGTCATGGAATAATGATTATAGAGCACCTGTTTGATATGCCATCAATAAATCATGGAATGAAATTTATATTTTATGTTTGTGGTCTAGTCCAAAGCAAAATGAGGGTAACAGTTATCAGTCTCACAGGTGTAGTTTATAAGTTTGAGGGATTTATCCATCCAATAAGCTAGTCTTTTAGGATGGGTTCTCACTTTAGATTTATGTTCATAACTGTAAATTGCTTGGAAGTCTGTGTGCATGAAGGAAATATTACCTTAAGAACAAAGGGATCGACAATGTTAGGACCCCGACTAGAGAAGTTGGCCAAGAGAGGAGCAGGTTTAGTGTGCAGCACGGTGGTTCCAGGAAGAAGTTGAACCTTGGGATCATTGGATGAACGCAGATATTGCAGAAGCTTGAGGGCATTCTGGTACGACACACCAGTGGCTGAAACAAAATGAAGATCACATGGTACGTCGTTTCCAAATGCTGCAGAGTTTCCCAGAATTAAACCAACCCCACGAGCTCTTCTCACCTCTAAGCCTTTTGCAACTCTCCCTCCTTTCCCTCTCATGCACAGAACTATCTTCCCTTTGACCTTTTTGGCCTCCAGCGAACCCTCCAGGCAATACCTGCGTTTCATTTGTTTGTGTTTTTTGATTAGCTTTCTTGAGTTTAAGATGCACTAGTTTAATGTCGCAGAATATGGTTAACAATACTCACCCTGAGTCGTTTTTGGCAACGCTTGAATTTTCAACGTTTCCTGCGAATACCAATTTGTGGAAGCTGCGATTCATTTGAATTGGTGTGATTGATCGTCCCTATAGAGTGTTCAAAACCAAAATAAATGTTATTATAATTAAACACGAACACGCACCCACTCACATTCTTTAAACATATAACGCATCATATTAATATGAACTAAATAATATACCTGAAATTTTCAATTGTTTTTATTGTTTGAACATTTATTTATTTATTATTAAATAAAGCTACTCATACTGTCATAACTCATGCGTGTTACCCGTGAATCTTACAAATCTTTGAAAAAAAAAAAAACAGATATGTTTGGCCATTTAAGACGCAATAATGATTAAATTTAGATTAATTAGTTGTATGGATGAAAATAAGATACTTATAAAAAAATTAATACGTAATAGGACATATTTTGGTCATTTTTAACAATATCATTTTTTTTAATAAACAATATCATATTTAGAATAAGACTTGCAAAAAACAAACATTTAATTTAAGAGTAAAATATATTGACTACCTCTCTATTATATTTAAATAACAGAAACCTCCCTCCCATTTTGAAAACGTATATAAACTTCCTTTCAAATTAAAATATATGTTACACAAACATCCTTTATACTTTTAATATTTAATTTCCATCCATCCAACCGTTAGTTAACTGTTAAGTTTGACTTTTAAATTTTTATTTTGACCAAAATATCCCTCTTTAACATAAATGTTATTTAAACATTTAAATAGAAAAATTTTGGTACAACAAAAAATAATTATAATACATGTATTTTCAAAATTTTTAATATGTTATAAAATTTTTAATTTCAATTATACTATAGAATTATATAATTTTAGTTCCTCATGAAATATTGAAACTTAGGATTTTTTTTAAATAGCTAGAAAATATTTTAAATGCTTAGTTTCTTATCACATAATATAAATTATGCGAGTTTAGAAATTTATATAAATCATTTAAATTTATATTTACATTAACTAAATTATTTAATTTTTTGGCCCAATACGAAAAAAACATTAAATAAACAAAAAATTTAAAAATAAAAAAATAAAATTAAGGTAAAGGAGAAAATCTTAAATTTTTTGATATAGTTTTAACCAACATTTTGGGATTTAGTATTATGAAAAGTAATTTAGCAAATAGAAAATATTTCAATATAAATTTGAATTAAAAAATATTTTTTAAAATATTTTTAACAGAGTTAACAGTTTGGATTTAAATGTATATTTTTAAAATAGAGAGAAAATTTATATAATTAAGACAAACTGTAAAGGAGGTTGGAGTATTTTACTCTTAATTTAATTACCTCAATTCTGGTCCCATTACGGAGCAAAACTGGGGCAAGAAAGGTCCGATCCAGAGTGCTTGCCCCAACTGTAATGATCCACGGAGCCGGGTTGGACAAAGTCCGGCTTGAAGGCCCAGAGTTGCCTGCACTACAAACCACCACAATGTTCTTCCTCGTAGCCTCCAATGCCGCTCTCGCAATCACATCGTCTCCGTAAGAGATAGGTTTTGGATATGCAATTGAAATGCTCAGAACGTCGACACCGTCTTCAATGGCATCGTCGATGGCCTTCAGCATGTCAACATCCGTACACACGTTTCCCAGGTCTTTGGATTGCCCTTTGATCGGCCAGCACGCTTTATATATCGCCAATCGGGCCAACGGAGCTCCGCCGGAGGCCGTGCCATTTGCGTATCCACCGAGGGCCGACGCGCTCGGGATGGTGCGGCCGGCGACTATGGAGGCTGTGTGGGACCCGTGGCCGTCTTTGTCTCGAGCTGATTTGTAGTCTTCTTTCTCGTGCAGAGAGCCAAATACTGCTTCATAGCCTTGCAGGTAGTACCGAGCTCCGATGATCTTCCTGTGAAGAAAGAATTGAACGACAAATTAATTTCCTATTTAAGAAAAAATTAGTTTTGTTTTTTTTTTCATCTGAAAATTAATGTAATGTAATTGTTGCATGCAGGAATCAATCATTAAATTAGCCATTTTAATTATGAAATTGGATTTAAGAGCACTAGAAGCAAGGAAAAATTTTATATATGAAGTGCGTTTTTAATTTAAATTTGAATTTTGTTTCTATCTCATTTGTCCTTTATCCAAATACTACCTCCTTCCTAAATATGTTAATATGAGGCTTAATTTGAAATATAAATTATATTACAAAGTATAAACTAGGTTTTATTTATACTATCTCTGGTTCTAATTATAAGATCTTATTTATAATTAGAGGTAGTATTTAGGAGCAGAGATAGAATATCCTAAATCCCAATGAAAATAAAAGTTAGATGCGTAAATAAAAGAAAATGTGGACAAAATGCGAAAAGATATAATAAAATTGTATGGACTGAAAATTCTGATTGAATATATATAATCATGACAACTTATATGCTTATTTAATTTAAAAATAAATAATTTTCATATTAATTTAAAAATTAGAAATTCAAATAGAGTGATGATAATTGAAAGATAACAGAAAATACAAATTTTTAAAAGGAAGGAAAAAAAACCCCTTAAATACTACTTGCCTTAAAATACTACTTAAGATTTACTTTCTGAATGAAATTTAAATATATGGGTTTTAAATTTAACCAATGTTAATAGCAAGAACTAATGAGTGGATACGTGATTCATAAGAGAAATCCAAATGTTATACGTTATTTTATTTTTTTGTAAATATACCTCCACAAAGTTTAACACACCTGGAAATTCATAGACCATCCATATTGCAAAAGGTAGTTACCTTATCCATAACACCTTTCTCCAGTTTTCAATTTCTCATCAGCCGCACACATTCCAGCACATCTCAGAAACAAACAAGCCCGCTCAAACCAAAATAATAATAATAAATAATAATAAATTAATTGAAATGATTTATAAATAGTTTTTTAATCGTAATTTATAGAATGCGAGGTAAATATGTAAAAAGAGCTTTAGTTCGACTTACATAAGATGTACTTATAAGTAACTTCAAACATAATTCTAAAATGGCCTCTCTCTTTCACGTGCTCAAGATCAGATTAACTGCTTTCCTTGCACACTTGAGAAGTGATTGTGTTATACAAAAGATAAACTATGTGACAAGAATTATTTTCATTGTATCAAAAAAATATGTGATAAGAATTTTATCTGGTAAAACAAATAAAAAAAACATCTATCTTAAGCTAATTCAAACAGTTACAAACATTCTTCATTAATTGGACGTACTGCCTATAGTTTCTTAACCCCCAATTTTAATCTTAACTTTTTTCTTTAAAGGTATATATCAGAAATATTTTTAGTAATAACAGACACTATAATATCGAGTAGAGAATGCAAGAAATAAATCTCCACATATATATATATATGAAGACTTAATCCACAATTACTTGGTGAAAAAAAACGAGAATCTTTACCATCTATACCAATTTAAATTGAAGATTATTGCAACAAACTTTAATCGAATTGAATTAGAACGTATGTTTTTAACAGTACACTTGTACTATTTTCTGACCAAGATGCTCATACCATGTGCCTTTTAATTTCATGAACTTGGTATTCTACCAATCAATAATATAAAATTCATATCATCAACCCGTGCTAAATTAATTAGGAAAAATTCTAATTAAATCCATTTGAAATAGCAAAATTCTAATTTAAGTCTACACTTTTAACAAATTCTTAATTAGGCCAAGAGGCCTAACTGGGGATTTCTAAATGTTGCTAAAAGACCAAAATGCCCTTCATAATTAAAAATCCTAATTTTAGTTTTAATTCTTTTAATTGAATTTAACTAACATGTTTTTTTCTTTAAACATTATCACATGAAAATTTGGCCAAAAACATTATCATATAAAAAACAAAAAAAGAAAAATAACGATTATAGCCCATAAAAAATAATTGAAAATTCAAGATAAAAAAATACATAATTTCTAGATATCTATAGAATTGCAAAAATATGGGAACTAATAAAAATTTTACATTTCAAATGTAAAAGATTAACAAGATCAAAGATTTTTTTTTTGTGTGAGAAAAAGACCAAATCAAAGATTCATGGAATTCTTGAATATCTATCAAAATTAATTTTACTATTTCACAACTTACAGTGAGACTCATTAATTCATCTTCAATTTTCCGGTCTTCAACATTTATTCAATATCAAATTTTTATTATATAAAAAAATAAAAGGCTATAAATTCTAGAGTTGACATAAGGTTCACAATTACAAAACACACCTTTGACATAAAATCTAAGAAAGACCACGTCCTCATTAGTAAATCTACTAGAATAATTAAAACTAAAATTAGATTTACACCTACATTCAATTTTCCTTTTTAATTACAAAGAGGCATTCCGGTCTTTTAGCAATATTTGAAAATCCCTAATAAGGCCTCTTAGCCTAATTAGGAATTCGTTAAAAGTATAAGCCTTAATTGAAATTTTATTATTTTAGATAGATTTAATTGGGATTTTCCCAATTAATTAACCACGGAATTAATAATATATGCTTTCAATGAATCAGTTTACTTACTATAATGAATAGGGTGTGCACAAGAGACTTGTGCGGAACATGGATGGCCCAGAAAAAGGACAAGACAGTGTGATGAGGATAAAATAATGGAAAAGGGGCAGAGAGGTTGAAGAGGAGGACAGTGGAACGCGAAAGAAGATCACAAGATGAGAAAACGAAAGAAGACAAAAAGAAATTAAGTCAAAAAGACAAAGAAAGAATCACGTAGCTAGACGTATAATATATATATACATATATATATATATATGTGCACACACTATATCGGTTCTTAATATAAGAGATAGTTTGTCTTTTATTTCAAGATAATTCTCATAGTAATAGTAGTTTTAGTTACTTAAGCTTGATTAGTAAGAATATTTTACAAAATATAATATCTATTTTTTTATAAATAACTAATTTAAATAATTTTTTTATTTATCTAAATTAATTAACTATCTTTTATATTAAAAATTAAAAGTAGTATATACTCTAGGGAGACTGAGAGGGACACCCACTAAGTGTGTTATATATAGACTTAGCCCCACTTGCTTCTCAAAAGATGGCACTGAAAATGCCTTCTCTGACTCTTATCATTTTGTCCTTAATCTCTTCTTCCTCGAAAAAGGTGTCTCACAGGTTCAACAAAGCAACATATATAGCACTGTGCAATGGGAAAACTTCAATCTGTTTCATGTCATTTTGAAATCCTTTGCTCCCGCTTTCTTATGCAGCTCTTTTCAATTATCTGTAATTTCCCATACTTTAGTTGTATCATTTACGTTCTTGTCCACATGATAATAATTAAAGGCTATCTATGATAAGTTTATGATTAAAATTTTAATTTTACTTGCATCAGGTCAGATGTAATATGGTATCTTGTCTACATATATTTTTAAGATATTTTTTTCTTTTAAAATTAAAAAAAAGGAGAGATTCTGATTCATTGCCATAACGTAAAATAAAAATAATTCAAGTCATAAAAGATTGGTATTATATATAGATGAGCTCTTTAAGCTTTGAAACGTTACAATGAATCTCCCTAAACTTTCTTAGGTTTATGCATATAATCCTTAATTACTAGTGGTGTAGTTAATTGCTTATTATCTGTGTGTATTAAAGTTTAGAAAACTTAGATGCATATAACTCGAGAGGGCATATATACACAAAAATATAATTCAAGGGGTATATATTTGGGTTTATTCTTACCGAGTTGAAAGATTAGGTATGTTCGTTATTGAAAGTTAAAGGGGTTATTTGTATTTGATTCAAAGTTAATAAATATTAAAAATGACCACGAGATCCATATGTACTTGATTAATTTATACTCTTTCTGAAAATAACTGACATTCCAAAAAAAAAAAAAGAAGCTATCTTAATTAACAAGGTAATGGATTATTCTGTGCACATTATCCTATATATAAATGCAAGTAGATTAAGTTGCTTTTGGTGTTCTTTGATGTTAGATTATGTATAAAGACTATGACATCTGAAAATGACATAACCCTAAACAAGTTACGCAATTGAGGGGAAAACAAATCGACAGCTTTTGCTTTAGTAATATCTAAGCCGCTACTCTCTATATATGTGTGTGTGTATATATATTGTGCTCTAAAATTAATTTATATATATATGAAAAAGACAACAAGGTATACTAATTAATTTGTGGCTTGATTGAGGAAGGAACCTGCGCATTCAAAGGTTCTAAAGTCGTTGAATATAGAAAATACTTTGGTTTCAAAAAGTGTTTGTCTTGTCATCATTATAAAGTTTCCCACAAGAATTAAAGAGAGGCAGAGTTCAAACAATTGGATAACATCTTTATTATAATTTAAACCCACTTAAGCTTTAATTCAGAGATTATGTAATGATTATGTCAAAAGCTACTAGAACTCCCTAATTTATTATATTGGCTGTGCTTCAAGCTCTATGCTCATTACATCCAAAGGATAAGTTTTTTTTAACAAAATCTAAATGAAAATTATATTAAAGGTCTTAATCTTCAAAATAATTATCATTCTTAAGATGTATATATACAGTACCCCCAAAAAAAAAAAACATGAATGATTATCTCATCAATATTGAAGAGAAGGAAAAAGTATCTGTAAAATGAGTCAGTTTTGTCAGGAAAAGGATTCAGCCTTAAACATGAAACTTTTCTTGGGGCTGCAAGGGTAAATTATTAATTATCAAGGGCAGAAATTCCTCTTCTGTAACTGTCCAAAAAACCAGAAAATCTTGGTGGTCATGTGTGTCTGTACCTCACACCTATATTGACTCACATGTGTGTGTATGACTCAGTTGTCTCTCATGTAATGTAACTTCAAAATGAAGATAACAGTACACAGTCAAAGTATAAAACATAAATAAATAAATAAATAAAAATAGGGGAAGAAAAAAACAAGGGAGGAGAGAGAAAGAATAAGTGACCTGTTACACAAGGAGGAAGGGAAGGCAGTCCCATTTTGGCAGATCCCTTTCCATCTTTGTGGAAGAGGCCCCATACCTTCATCTCTGAAGCTCTTTGATTCTGGCCACACACCTGCTCATGCATTATTGTATATATGTAATATCTGACTCACACATATTAATCTCTCTCTTAAATCAAAAATCAAATCAAAATTATTGACGCCAAAATATTTACATGTTAGAAAATGTTATTTATGCTGCATTCTATTTTGTTCAAAAAAAATATATTCAAAGTATTAAAATGGGGGGATAAAAAAAGGTACGAGCTAAATTTGAAAGGTTCATAGATTTCATTAAATGTGTAAAGGTTCTAAATTAAATTGAGTTTAGGCTATTTTCAAATCAAAGGGTTCTATCCCTTTTAAATGCATACTCTGTTTTTCTTTTTTTCTTTTTTAAACTAAAGAGATAACTACTGAAGTCTTGAGATTATAAGTGGAATCGAACTCACAATCTCTTTTTTACTAAGAACATGAAGCAAAAAGAGAAAATCCAATCTCAAAAAACTAGTTAGGAAAGTTTTTTGAACTTACAAACCATGGCACTTTATCCGGCTTCTTACTAGTTATGACCCTTCCTAGTCCTATCCTTAAACGCATACTCTTGATTATATTCATCTCTAAACAGCCACACACACGCACATTATTTATGTCTGAAGAGAAGTGATATATAGCGGTAAAGGCATGGAAATGCAGATGTATTTATATGCGATGTTAAGAATGAAAGACAGATTAATATATATTACGTACCACTATCTATCATTCCAACAATAATATCTTGTCCATATTTAGCTTTTGAGAGCAAGTCTTTTCCTTTCTTCTTCTTAATGGCCTCTTCTTTCCAAGGATTCAATGGCTCTTCTAACCCAACAAACTTCCATGACCTTGTGGTCTGCAATGAGTACCTTCCTGGTTGGCTCTCACGCACAGAAACCACTCCCTCCATTTCTGTCCGAAACGTTTCCTAATTTAATTTCTTCGAATAAATTAATTCAATGACCTAATTGAATGAATCAGTTATAAACGATTATACCTGATAGCCTCTTGGCTTCTTCTGGGGTAAGCACAGCAGAGAAGCCATTAATGGTGTGTTTGTAGCTGTAGAGAAGGGATGCCCGAGCTTCTTCTTCAGTTTCTTTCACAGAAACAAGATAGGAGCGATGGATATGTTCTATATCCTGCATCTTTATTCTGTCTCCACTATCGCCTCTGATGTCGACTATGTAGATCTGATATGTATAATAAAAATATATCTTTCAGTAATGATGTAACGAACACAGAACTAAACCCAGATAATTGAATAAAGCAACACAATGAGGAGGAGGAGGAGGAGGATGAATAAACCTGTTCATTCTTTTTGGTGCCTGAGACAAAGGGAAAAAGGAAGAGGAGGAGAAGGAGGAGGAGAGTTGTAAGGAAAGCACTGCTGCTGTGCGTTGCCATTGGTTTAGGGGAAATGAGGCATGAAACTTAATTTGATAAGAGGATTAGTATTTATAGAGAGGTTCTAGTTATCAATACACGCATTTCCACACTAGAGACATGAAAATATGATTACGCTTTTATACATACACTCCTTCTGCTCCTTATTATACAAGCCTTTCTACAAAGAATTTTTGGTGATGTTTGTGAACGTTTGGTAGTTTTAATGACATTAAATATATATATTTTTTATATATCCTCATGTTTAATAAGGCTAGTGAGAGATTAAAAATTAATATGAGGTTGAAATTTAGTATAGTTAATGGGAATAATATTAGAAATCACCTGAATTTTATAATAAATTTAATGCTTTTAACTATTTTTATTAGTACGTTTTAATTAGTTACAGAGTTCTCATAATAAGGATTAGATAAAGTAATTATATAATATTTGAAATTACTGGGTCAGAATATTTGAGTGTCCATCGTTAATTGTTTTTAATCTATAAGGTTCAAAATGTAATTATAATTGTTACTTCTTCCATTTTAAAAATAGTATTCCTTTAAATAAAATATTTCTTAATAATATTTTTTATTATAAAAATAAATAACTTTAGATTATCACTATGCGTGAGATTTTCCTCTTAATTAGTCTATAAGCCGAAGCTGATAGACTTGCTTTTTAAGCAAAATCTAACGATATTAATAAACGAAAATTATTTATTTTTATAATATAAAGTATTTTATATATGTTAAAATTACTTTTTTATTAAATAAGCACACATATATAATAGATATTCTAATATTTTTCATCTTTTAAATATTTTCTTACAAAGTATTTATTGGCTTCTTATATTTTATATTTCCCCTTTTATCTTTAATAACTTCATTTTATCAATTAATTCATTATTTTTCTTATTCGAAATTATTTTTAATATTTTTTTATCAAAAATAATCAGTTCAAGTACGAATAAATCATAATCAGATCAGTAGCTCTTGAGATCAAAATTACCACCGGTGGATCTGGTTTTTAATATATTAATTAATAAGAATAATAACATAAGGTTAGAGGGATAAAATAGGTAAAAATCTAAAGGAGAGGGGAAAAGGTCAATTAAGTGAAAAGAATAGGGGAATGGCAGATTCTCAAATAGAGGAACGGGGGATATTGAACCTTTTTAGATTCCCACAAGAAGCAGTCAAATATATGCGGCCACTAATATCTTATACATTACCTTTGGGCTTTAATTGTGATGTGGTGCCTTTTCCTTTTTTTGCCAGAAAATTAATAAATATCCTTACAATTACTGTGTTTCCTCTCATTATTAATCCATCAAAATATAGAAAGAAGGCCATTATTATATGTGCAATTTACCAAATCCTTTCATCCTTGATTTTATTTATTATTTGGATTTTGACAAATAATAGTGACAGGTGACTTAAAAGTGTACTTGAGTATTGGCTAGGCTCATGCTTTATTTTCCTCCCTTTTAAAATAGTTTAAGCTAATTAATTAACGTAATTTCTTGTTCTTATAAGAGAATATTATATATTTTTACTTAACATTGATCTTTTTTAATAAGCATGTAGGACTTGCCCATTTCACCATAATAATGCAAACTATTTGATTAAGATAAGTTTTTGTGTCTAATTTTTATGCTATTTTTTGATAGGAGGCCTCATTTTTCTCCCTTTTTTTGCTTCTTTTTTTTTGGTTTTCTTCTTTGCTTTTTATATTATTTTTTTAATACGATGAGACATAATTCAAGAGTTATCTCCAATGTGATATGTTCTTTGAATAATTCAATCTATAGCTTGAGAGAAAAGCTTGCCTTTTAATTCCAAAGCCTCATGTTTCTGCTTCAGTTCATTTACTACCAAACTCTGCCTCTATCTGCTTCGGCTTCTTTAGAAACATTTTATGTCAATTCCCCAAACTATTTTGCCCCACAAGTTTGTGTAAGACTTCTGATTTACTTTCAATAAAACCAGAACGTGGGCATGTCTACAAAAAGAATGTGTTATTAACACTACCTCCGGTCCTAAATATAAGAGCTAGTTGACTAATTTAAATAGATTAAAAAATATGTTATATTAGTTATTTGTAATAAATAGATGTTATTTTTTTTCTAAAATATCCTTGTTAAACAAGTTTATTGATTAGAACAGACTATCTTAAAAAAAAATAAAAATAAATATAAGAGACGAAATGAATTGATGTTTTATATTGACGATCAAAATAAAAATTAAATGAGATTTTATATTAAAGACAGGAGATAGTAATATAGAATAGGGAAAACCATATTGGAGGTACCTATACTTTTTTTCAATTTTCAATTTGGTACCTATGTGTTTTTTGTTCTTAACTAAATCTTTATTTTTCCTCTATTAACATCATTAATCCTTATGTAGAGACTAAAAATATCAATAGAACATAGTTATAAGAGCTAATGTTGCTAAAAAGATAAAATTAAATGTTTAATTAAAGGGAAAAAAACACATAGGTACCAAATTAAAAATTGAGAGAAAGTATAGGTACCTTCAATATGGTTTTCCCTAAGATATAGAAATGAGTATATTTTAGTTTTTTGGGGCATTATCATCAAAATGGACCAATAAAAATCAGCATGCACACTAGATACTAGTGTAGACGATTTCATGACAAGCCTTATCTTATTATTATAAATGAAATCGGAGTCATGGATCTCACAATGCTATTGTTATTTATCAATAATATTAAACTCTTTAAGTAATAATAATAGTTGTGCTAGGAAAAAGAGATTGGACTCCCCTGTTCTTAGATAAAGTTAAAGAGTTCCAAACCTTGTGAATATGTAAAAAAATAATTGCTTTACGAAAATTATTCTAATTAAACCGGATAATACTTGAATCTTATTACTCAATAAAATCTAACATGATAATAAAAGATATCATGTTATATTATACAAAAAAAGGATTAAATATATCATTTAGAAATAGATATTAAGAAGACCTCTACCCCCACACAATATTGAATTAGGCAATTGAAATGTGTGTGATTAAATGCATTTGCCTGAATTAGTGGTACAGGACACAACCTATGAGATCTCATGGCATGCCAACTTCCAGTTTCCATAAGATATATAGCTAACAATACCGAGAACTGGGGCATTGTTACAGACACGTAGTGGAAGAAAAATGGAGTTACCTCTCATTTTTAATATAAAAGCTAATTAAAATTTTAGTCTTAAATATGAGACTTAAGTACATTTTTTTTTATATTTATTGATTTTTTCTATAAAATAATTCTTTTAATGAATGCACATGTTAAAGGCTTTTATGAAAAGGGTACTTTCAATACAAATGATTAACAAATATATCTTAAAAGAGACAATACATATTTATTATAAATAATTAATTTAACTATTTTTTAAAAATATTTTTAATTATTTATTTAATTTTTATATTAAGAGTTCGAGATAATGTTGTATACATATTATAGTAATTATTCATTGAGATAAATGTCTTTGACTTTGGTTGCTTCGCAATGTGTCATTGCAAGAATGTGTGGGGGCAATGGTTAGTGGCTATACACTCAAAATCCAAGCTGGAACTAATTCAAGAATCCTATATAGCCTAAAGCCCATTAAGCTAATATACGCATATTCCTTCCAAACTCAGGCAATATTACACTTTCTCCCAGCAATTGAAGTTAATTTTTCTTACACTGCCAAGGCTAGGTATACACTATCCTTCTTTCTAGTTTAGTTTGTGGCCAAACATATCTTTACAAAAAAAAAAAGTGACTATTGAAAGAAAAGGGAGTTTGCAAATTTTTGGAGATTCAATTGGACAAGAAAATAAAAGAATATTTAAAAATTATTATTTCCCAAAAAAATTTGATCTCTCTCTTTTAAATCTCTAAGATATGTGGTTTTTTTTCACTACTTATAGGTATTCTCTCATTTAAGATAATTTTGTTTAAGCATTATTGAATATTAAATGTGGATACCTTTTCTAGTGTAGATCTAAACTTTGTTCAGTGTTCACCAATCGTCATGTTGCGAAAAATCAACTCACTTCATTAGATCCAACCTCGTATATTCTGTTTTTTTTTTGTTACAGAAGAGGGCAAGGCCCAAAAGAAAAAACAGAAACTAAATCATGGGGGACTAAATCCCAAGCATTCCTTCATGGCCAAGTCCTGCAGTCGAGGTGGGCAGGCAGCGAAAATGGAGGACTTCAAGAATCCCTCCTTAGCAAGGGTATCTGCAAGTTGGTTTTTATCCCGAGGGATATGCCGAATTCTGAGCTCCCATGGACGCGCCATTACCTTCTGAATACGGATAAATAATAGACTGGCATTAGGTGGGGGTTCTCCCTTCTGCAGCATCGTAATCACATATAGTGTAATGAAAAGTTTTAAAAGATTTTCCCAATCCACTTAAGTTTTTGTTTGGTTGTCCTCAATTGGGTCTCGTACGTACTTGGGCCAAGGAGAATTTGATCCAATTTAAAGTTTGGGCCTTTAGAACTTCGTTTTTAACTGAGAAAGGAGCCCAGAGACATTTGGTAACCAATGAAGTTGAGAGGCCATCTAGCTCTTCCTCCTTTTTTATCTTTTTTTTGACCCAAGAGGTCATCATTGTCTTCTAAGCAAAGCTTGACCAAGAAAAGACCCCGCAAATTCTGGAAATTTCTCAGAAGGGCTAAAGTCATTAGAAGGACAGAAATTTTTAGATGAATGAAAACATCCCTCCTTTTCTCCCTATATTAGGGGGTGAAGTAGTAACGTTATTTGTCAATTGCATTTGGTATCTTAACTGTATTTGTAGTGCAATTTCATTCTTAATATTTTGAATTTGAATCAATTTTATGCATGCCACAAACGTCGGTTTTAAAAAATCTTTGACGCACCGGCAATTTTGTTTTTTTGAACTTTCCATCTGGGCATTTTAATTTGATCGTGACACGTAATGAAATCAAATCTTTCCTCCAAGCAACTAAGAAATAGCATGATGGGTACTATCTTACCTTGTATTATCTCATCACATACAAATGAAATGTTCTATTTACACACAAAGCCTTACATGTCAAAGTTCCTTTCCATATTAATTACTGGACAATAAAGTCAAATAAAAGTGACCATAAGCTAAGTCTGAGCTATAAAAGCAATGAAAAAGTAGTGGTGGGATAGTGAGAGTTACCTGAAAAAAAAAAAAGAAAAAAGATGAAGAAGATGTAATTAAGATAAACATCCACACGAAGCAACAAGCAACTCTTAATATTCAATCAATGAGATTCATCCATTATGCTGACCTATTTAAGATGCTGATGGGATCACAGGTGGGATCCAGACGTGGGTGCGTTGCTGCCATCCACAAAGATCGACACCGACGACAACTTGCATGCACAAATAAAGCTGTAACCTTTGACAAATGAAAATCTGTCTAGTCTCTCCTCCTTATCAATAATATGTTGCAAGCTTTCAATCTATATGCTGATATGCTCCATCCGCTTCAATCACATTCTTTAACACATTTAATATTCTTTGATTTGAGAGAAAGCTTAACTAACAATTTGTATTATGAATCAGAGGAGTGTGCACTCTCTTAGAATTTAAGGGTAATGTGAGTCAAACTGGCATTTTCAACCAAAAAAAGCTACTTTTGATATTCAAGAGTGATATTTGTGATTAAGAGTTTTCGACTTGAAAGTTAAGTTGAAACTAAAACAAGTTTTTTCTTCTGGTTTTTGGTTTCTGATTTTTCATCATATTTCAATCTTCTGAGATTTTCTTTTCAATGTATCGTTCAAATTCAAATAAGTTTCTGCCAAGCTAACTTTTCTAATTGACTTCGGAAATTCTAATATTATTAGATCTAATTAGAGGGAGCTCTTTTATTTATTTATTTTTAAATTATTTTTACTGTTCACAAGGTTCAAACACTTAACATTGCTTAAGAGGAATTAAGTATTTTCTTGACCTAACTATAATTCGCAGCTTACATACATACTCCTTTGGTCCTATGTATAAGGTAGAGATAGAAAGTTTTTCTTAGTTCTATTTATAAGTCACCTAATTAAATTTTTAATATAAATATACTATTTTGTCCTTTATTTATTATAACGTGGATGTTTTTATTTAAAAGATTTATATATTAAATAAAGTAAAGTAGAAAATTTGTTATATTGTAAAAAAGAATTAATATATTTTAAAATTTTTTTTAACCTGTGTGAAATATATTGAAAGTGTCATATAAATAAGACTAGAAAAGTACTCCGCAAATTCTAATTTGTATAATGAAGACTTTGTGTCTACGGAAGAAAAGAACGATGCTCTGTGACTTTCTGTCTTAAATGTATCAAAATTATCAATGGGGTCATTTATATCTACCACGTTACTCACTTTGACAAAACGCAATCTCACATTAAATTCTACTACCCACTCCCATTTATGAAAATGTTCCTCCCCTTTGAAACTTTCAAATCTTCCCCAATAGTATCAGACTTGCCTAATTCTCACATGCCCTCCGGTTTAGGGTGATGGGTTGATTACTTCATTGATTCCAAGTTTTCCTTTTCTTTTTTTTTTTCAATGGTGTTTTAAAGCTTTATCTTAGCTGTTGCTACTAAATTTGTTTAGAGAACATGAGGTTTAGGATTAATGGGCTAATATAATTTTTGTTTTTTCAAATTTGTCCTCATTTTGATTTTGGTATCTTAAGTTTAGTTTCAAGCCACAGGTTTTGACTTTTACGGAGCAAGATGGTCTAAGTTTTTATAAACTTATAAGTATCAATGTGTTGAATAAAAAGAACCTTGAGAAATCAAAATTTATAATTTAAAATTTAATTGAACAAAACCAAAATAAAGATGAACCACAAATTATATCAACTCAGGATTAATTGATCCTTCTGTTGCGACTTGTGATTGAGAGCTAGGGTTAATTGCGAGCTGAGAGATTTCAAACTAAACAGGTTTTAGTATTTACATCAATAATTAATTGCTTCTTAATTTTTTGACCACATTAATTGTTTCTTATCACCCTACTATTGGTTTACACGTCCTTTTTCTCTTTTTTTCTGCACAGCAATAAAGCAATAAATAGAGAGGGAGGAATCATAAATGCGAAAAGAGTAGAAGATTTCATGCATGGACCACTCCAAGTACCATATGCCTAATGCCCTACTAAATGCATGTTGAGCTTCTTGTTCCCAAAGTGTGAACTTATTGAATTATACATTGAACTTTTGAAAACTCAGGTGATTGCTTGAACTAAACTCTGGGTATAGTTACTCCTTGCTAGGGAAGATTTATTAATACACACTATGATCAATTGATTTAAAATATTTTATATGAATGTAATAATAATCATATCAATATCAGCAAATGATATTTTAAATCATATAATAAGGTTTCATAGGGTTATATAGCCGTGTCATATTCAAGATACGAGCTTAATGCAAAAAATAAAGCGTATATTTATATTTCTTTTGACTTTTTTGGCTAACATAAAATTATATATCTTTTGAGAGTTGAATAGTGAATTATGCTTAGCTGGGTGTGTGTCTTTGTATATCTTCCCATCTTTAATGAAGGGGAAAAACTACCTTATTGGTATTAAAAACTAATTAAAGTTAATTAATTCTGTATATCAGATTCATTTTTTCAACAAAAAAAAGAAGAAGAAAACCTACTTAAATGGTATTAATGATTCCTTTATTCACTCTCTCTGACTAATAGCATAGTAATCCACTTGCTAACAAGTATCTCTTAAAAGGAGCTTTGCAAGTTTGCAATTAACTTGAGTTAGTACGCAAGCTGTTATTGACATTGACTTTTGAGGGTGAATTGAGACACATCATACATAGGTCACTATTACATATACAAGGAAGCCATAAAAAATAGAAGAAAATTTAGACCATGTATTTAGAAAATTACCCCTTTTTTTTTATCCAATGTTAATGGGAGTCTCATAATAATAATAATACATTCCGTCATAAATATAAAATTTAGTCTGTAACACAATTATTCAGTCATAAATATAAAATTTAATTTGCAGTCTAATTGTTTGATACTTGTAATATAAATTAGATTTTATATTTAGGATCATAATAAATATATCAATTGACTTCGGATTCACCATGCATATGTACATTTGAACAAACATACTTCCTTAATCCTATCATATTTGTCCATGTTCATTAACATTTAGTAAGTACTTTCTATTATGTGTTCGAAATCTCAGTAAAATATATCATAGGTGCATCAATATGACCCCAAAAAAAAAAAAAATAGTGACTACCTCCCACAGGGGATTGCACTTTTGACTAGTGTCACTCGACAATAATGCAAATTAAACGTTTTCCAGATATTGATCCCCCGCCCCGGGGGGGGGGGGGGAGGTATTTCACGGTCCAGTGCTCAGTTTTCTGAAAGCTCCATGGTACATGAATTATGGTGCACGGCACAAAATTGCCCAGGACTTCAACTCAAAATGCCAGATTCTGCTGATTTTAATCACTCGATCATCCTATTGGCAGCCATTAAGTTGAGGATACCCATTACTCTGTTTACCGTTTGGCATCTTCACTCTCTTCGGTGACACATCACATTCACGTACATTAATAGCTATTCGAGATATTTTAAGTATCATATAATGTTGTATGTGATCAAGATTAAGTTTTTAACAATCTGACATGTGAGTCCCACAATGAATCTCCATCATACGTGCTACCACTGCATGATCAATTATGATCGATCATGTGCAGAAGGAAGCCATAAGGACCCCATCTATGCAGCCGAATCTCATAGCCGACATGAAACATGATATTTTCCATACTTAACACAGTTTGATATGATGTGAATGAAATGAGACTCTAGACAAATGACACATCCAAAAATATAAAACACAAGTATCAGAAAATATCAAGAGTTCCATATCCATGATTTATATTTCAAATTTTTAACATGCAACGCTTGTATGTTCAGATAACAAAATATAAAACAAAACAAATACTGGAGATTAAGAACATCATCGGAAATTACAGACCTACCAGTACTAGTGAGGCAGAGCAGAGGGGAGACCAAATCAGAGGTTAAGACCAAATTAGCTGGTGGTGATTGCCGGCCTACTCATACAGCTTCACATTATATCCGCGTGAAATTAATGCTCCTGACAAATACTCCCAACTGTAAAAGTAATAAAGCATGGCCTATCTTTTCCTTCTACTATATATAGCATGAATCATCCAGGAAGTTCAACGCATTCACTCACTCAAATACCTACCTCCCTATCTTGCCTTCCCCACTAGCTACCCTTTTGATGCTTTGCTTCATTTTTGCTTCAATGGAACCTGAGAAGCTCTTAAGGAATTGGATGAAGAGTTTAGTGGCAGTGTTGGTGGTTCTAGGTTTGTGGGTTGGGGTTAGAGCTGCACCACAAGTACCGTGCTACTTCGTTTTTGGGGATTCTTTGGTTGATGATGGCAACAACAATCAGTTATCGTCTTTGGCTAAAGCCAACTACTTTCCCTATGGGATTGACTTCCGTGGAGGCGCAACAGGAAGGTTTTCCAATGGGAAAACTACTGTTGACGTTATTGGTGAGCTTGCTTTCCAATCACTTTCACAAGTAGCTTATCAAAACCGCACTGTGCTAAACCAGTTTAACTAGCATGCACCAATCATCATCGATAATATCATTATACGCTGACAATTCTAGACTTGTTTATCAAAGAATTGAGGGTTTTAGGTAGATTTACAATTTGGCCTGCACTTGTATGTATGATTCCCTTTTCCTCTCTTCAGCTAAGTAATTACGAAGCACGGTCACTTAGACAAGGTTTTGTTTTGTGTCCGAAACTTGCCGAAACTACATCTGCGTATAGAAAATTTCATCTGTAGTTGTCTCATGTCGTGTGCCTATGTCATTGCCCATGCTCATCAGCTAACCAGCTAATAAGAAAATGAAGATAAAGGGCAGCAAAAATGACATCATATAGTCTGAAAAAAAAGACAGGACTGGATTTCTGGTTAAGTTTACTCTGTATGAATCACTCTTCTTATGGTGTATATTCTTTATTCACATGACTTTTTATATTTTATTTTTCAAAATCTTATTTAACTTATTGTTGAAATTTAACAGCTGAGCTTCTGGGGTTCGACCATTATATTCCTCCCTATTCAACAGCCAGAGGACAAGACATACTCACAGGGGTCAACTATGCATCAGCAGCTGCAGGAATCAGAGAGGAAACTGGACAGCAACTGGTACCTTTTCTCTTTTCTAAACAATATTTGCTTCTTCTATGGCACATCAAGCTCTTCCTCATTGGGTTAATACCGTGGTTGAATATGGTCACTGATTGGCTTGCTTATTTGTAGGGAGGGCGAATCAGTTTCAGTGGGCAGGTGCAGAATTACCAAAGGACCGTGTCCCAGGTGGTGAACATACTGGGAGATGAGGCTCAAGCTGCAAATTACCTGAGCAAGTGTATATATTCAATTGGATTGGGCAGTAACGATTACCTCAACAACTATTTCATGCCCGCATTTTATTCCAGCAGTAGGCAGTACACACCAGAACAGTATGCTGATGTTCTCATTCAACAATATGCTCAGCAAGTCAGGGTTGGTCTCTAGCTTTCCTTGTCTCTTCCCACTCCTTTTTCTTGTCTTTAACTGCCTTCAACTATCTTCTATAAAATGAAGAATTTCAAGAATCCATAAAAAATAAAAACCTAAATTTTATGGGTTTAACTCCAATTAAGTTCTTTTTCCCTTCCATTTTTTCAGTTTCCACGATCCAAACATGTTATTAGCAAAAGCGTGGTTAGATTTAAATTTACCTCATTCCTTCCCTACTCCACCTTCCATTGCTTTTGGGTTTGGGATGCTTCATTCACAAAGTAAAGTACAGCCTCCATTTGGGGAGAGAGTGACACCCAAAAAAAAAAAAAAAACTTGGTTCCGTATAGGACCCACGTATTTGATAATCAAGTGTGGACCCCACTACTTTACCTTTCTTTTCGTTTTGTTTTTTGCCAGTCATGTTGGCAGCAAATTATTGGGACTGGCAATCAGAGATGCCATCTCTTCAAATCATCATGGTTCAAAAATGAAAAGCTAAACTATTCTTGTTTATGTAAATATGGACGTTATGTGTGACACAAGAAAATGTGGTCCTATATGGGATCCACATATCATAATTAGACATGGAGTCCACCGCTCTATCCTCTTCACTCTATCTTCAAATGCACATTCTACATTGATTTCGTCTGTAAAGAATCCTTGGCCAAAAAACAAAGTCAATGTAAAGAATTCAAGTCGATTTTTTTCCCCAAGCCATATTGACAGAAACTGATTCCCACTGGTAAGCAGAGATTATATCTCTTCAAATCAATATGGTTCAAAAATGAAAGGCTTAACAACACTTCTTTTATGTATCAGGGTTTGTACAACAATGGAGCACGGAAAATGGCGTTATTTGGGGTTGGTCAAATAGGATGCAGTCCCAATGAACTTGCCCAGAATAGCCCAGATGGAAGAACATGTGTGGAAAGGATCAACGCTGCAAACCGACTATTCAACGACAGATTGAGATCTCTCGTTGATCAACTCAACAACGAGCTGACTGATGCAAAACTCATCTACATTAACACCTACGGAGTCTTTCAAGAAATAATAAGCAACCCGTCAGCCTTCGGTAACTAATTTACCCTCTACTCTGAACATTTCTCGCCGTAATTTCCGCCACTTTCTCTACGAAAAAAGATAGAATTTGTTCTAATAATCGGATAAAACAATGGAAATTCAGGATTTAGGGTTACGAATGCGGGTTGCTGTGGAGTAGGAAGGAACAACGGTCAAATTACATGTCTGCCAGGGCAGCGTCCATGTCCGAACAGAAGAGAGTACCTGTTTTGGGACGCTTTTCATCCAACTGAGGCGGGTAACACCATTATCGCAAACAGAGCTTACAGTGCTCAATCTTCCTCCGATGCCTACCCCATGGATATCCGCCGCTTGGCTCAGAGCTGAAGAACCTTGGCGAACAAGAAGGAAGGATCCGGAGGGGTTGAAGAAGATTTTGGGAAAATTACCTTAAGGATCCCCAAATATTAAAAGAAGTTTACATTAAAGCGTCTACGAGTATTATTTCCCAAATTGCAATGTTTCTGATTTGCTAATGTTAGTCCATAAGTACTAAGTATCATGTTTGTCTTGAAGTTTCTTGTGGTTATCGTTGAGGAATTCTCATTCGAAGTGTAATTGCCGTATGCTTTTATGATTGGAATATTAAATTAAATATCGATAATAATATATTAGCAGAATTTTTGTGAGTGGCCATGTAATTTTTACACTTTGACGCACACTGTTCCAAGACTTTTCTTTTGTCCCACGGAATTCAAATACTACCCCTTTCCCATAAGCAAACTGCAGGGGAGGAAAAAAACAGAGGAAGACCTCTCTTTGCGAATAAGGGGATCTACTCTCCTTGGTGCTTATTTGGAACTGTGATAGGTTATTTTAAAACAAAATTTCATATCATGAGGAGAGTTTAGTTCTATCTGCATGAATGTATTTGTATTGAGTAGTTTCAAACAAGTACTTTATTTATTGTGAAACTTGAGTAATGATCTTGTGACTAAATGACATGAGATCTGAAAAGTTGGTGGATTTGATATCATTTGTGATGCAATGCAGTTAGTGCCTATCCTCTAAAAGTCACAATTTCTGGAGCATCATCTCTCCCCAGGCATCTATATACATTCCATGTTCACCTCGCATCACTATTGCCCTATTCTTAGCTGATTTTGACATGTTTTGTGAGACTTTATGGCCCTTCCTCCACTGTCACTGTCGAATTTTCCTTTCAATCAGGTTTTACCTTTCTTTCACCTACATTCTTCTCTAGCATCACCAAATTCCTGGTAACCCGTTTATATTCCACCCGGTGTTGTTAACTGACTTGCCCCATTTCTTGCCCAGATAGCACACATTCCATTGTGGGGTCTAGTTCTGTTGTGGCAAAACTGGTTTATATTTATGGGCCTCGATTAAGAACCAACACAGGTTTAAAATGACATTGGGTGAAATGGGCTTTCTTTTTTGAATTCAAAATTTCCGTCAAGAGTAAATGGGCTTAGTCCAACTGTTATGGCTTCTGCCTTCTGTCCTTATCGTCTGTTCATCTTCTCCGTTGTTTCTGCTCCCTCTCATATTTGGCCATGTGTTATTTGCAAACATAGTACGGGACATTAAACGAAACTATTTATGTTAGGGTTAATCCAAACTTTAGTCCTTCAAGTTTGTCTTTATTTTGATTTTGAACCCTCAAGTTTTAAATAATAAGTTTTGATCCCTCAAGTTTTTTTTTAATTTGAAACATTGGTCTCTATAATTTAATAAAAATTTAGATCATTTTGCCCTTTAAGGGACTAAAATCTATAGTTTGAAATTTGAAGAATCAAAACCAAAATGAGGGCAAATTTGAGGGACTAAAGATTATATTAACACTTTATATTATTATAACATAATTTATCATATATATATATATATATCTATGAATGTAACTTTTCAGCCCAAAACATTTTATGATATATAGTGATGAAATAATTTTAGCAATATCTATCATGATTTTGAAGTGTATATAATAATACAAAATGCAACAATTGATTTAAAAACCATGTTTTGTTTTATTTTTTTTCCTAAAGGGTTATTAGTTATTACAATAAAATTTTTAAAAAAAAAAACAGAGAAAGTAAGAAGAATAGCAATTTTTCCTAATCCTTTGATTTCTCCCACCAAAATAAGCCACCTTTCCTGATATAAATATGCCTAAAATTAGAAACATTATTTCCACATTATATATAAGTGCCACAGCTTCTCTTTACCTGAATCCCAAAACCCAGCAACATCATTAATTACCGTAATTAAATAGAGATTATGACTTGTTGTGAGAGAAAGGGATGGTTGGGTTTGCGAAGTGTTGCGCTGTTAGGAGCAATATTAACATTAATGGTGTTGCAGAATATTGAAGGTGTAGAAGGAGAGCCTCAAGTGCCATGCCTATTCATATTTGGAGACTCTTTATCAGACAATGGAAACAATCATCTTCTTCGTACTTCTGCCAAAGCTAACTACTTCCCTTACGGCATCGACTTCCCCGACAGCCGCCCCACCGGAAGGTTCACCAATGGCCTCACTTCCATTGATTTTATTAGTACGTAGCACCTCTCTCTCTATCTCCCTCTGAGTCATTTGCTTGTTTTATTAACGTAAGTTTAGAACAAACTAATTGCATTCTTATAAAGTATTCTTCACAAATCGATGCAAAAGGTTCTCCTTAAACGACGTAGAAATTAAAGCCTTGCTTGTAATGGTGATTCTATCTGTCTCTCTATTGTAATCGATTCATTTATTTCCTGTTTTGGGATTAGTCGTTGTGTTTTCAAGGCTGATATCCCTATCTTATGGTTTATTTGCTGAATTAATGCTGAATTAGGAATAAGTTTTCTCCTTTACCGGCATAATAGCCAACTACCACCCTCAGTCTTTAATATAAAAGCTAATTTGATTTTCAGTTTGGTTCTAAATATAAGACTCTAATTCACTTTGTCTCTCATACTTATCCATATTTTGCAAACTAATCCTTGTAGTAGTAACATGTTAAAAGTTTTATCAAATAATAGTTTTAGTTAATACATATGATTAATGAGTGTATTTTAGGGAAGATAATACTTCTTTGTTATAAATAAACTTAACTGATTTTCTTAATCTACTCGAATTAGTTAATTAACTCTTATATTAAAGGTTCCAGGTAGTATTTTTCAATTTAAAAATACATTTTGGGGGGGTGGAGGGATTAATTTTACAATTTCATCCTTCACATAGACAATTAAAATCATTGAAAAGGAATTATTGTGTGGGAATCAAAATTGAGAGGTATCCTTTGATACGTCAAACATTTTTTTTTTTTAATCTTTTCGGTAGTAAAGTGGCAATTTTTTTTCTTTTCTTTTTCTTTTCCTCTTGGAAATGAATGAATTGAATGAAGTGTATTTTCAGGAACCAAAAAGGGTATGATTTTCAATTAACTTTTTTCATATAACATTGTTTACGGACAGCTCAATTTCTGGGATTCGACCAGTTGATCCCTCCCTTCGCAAATACCATCGCTGACATATCCAGAGGTGTCAACTACGCCTCCGGTGCCGCCGGCATTCGCAACGAGACCGGAAAGCATCTCGTAAGTACTTTCTTCCCTTGTCTTATTCCATTAATTAAAAACACACACACACATCTTGTTCTTGACTAAGAGTGGGCTTTTTTCCTCTAATCCTTGCCCAGTCGTTTAAATCCCATTTCATGGATATTGAGTAGAACTTGTATCATGAGAATATATGTGCTTTATACGGATTAAAGTGTGAATTTGTATAGAAGAAAAGGAAATACAGTGATGAAGCGGTGGTTGGCATATATGTGCATGCAGGGATCTGATATAAGCTTGAGATTACAACTAACAAATCACAGAACAACAGTATCTCAAATCAGTGCTGGGTTTAATAAAAGTTCAGAGAAAGTAGAGCAGCTACTCAACAAGTGCTTGTATTATGTGAATATAGGTGCCAATGATTTCTTAAACAACTACTTCCTGCCCCAATACTACTCTACCAGCACCGCCTTCACCCTTGAACAGTATGCCTCTGATCTTGTCCAACAATATTCTCAAGTCGTCCAAGTAAGTACCTTCATTCTTTCATGTTATATTAACTCCACTTATTCTTACTTTAAAACAACGATTGTATTGCCAATGATCTTATAGCCTAATATAATGGTATAATAGCTTGCTTGTAAGTCAAAGGTTATGTATTCGATCCTGCTTGTAATCCCAAGTGGGAGGTCATGTATTTGATTCTGCTTGTAATTTCAAACCATTTGTGTCTACTCCCTTGATTTAAAAGAAAAAAAAATTAATGATGATTGTGTGGTGTTGTGTTATGATGATGCAGAGTCTATATGATATTGGAGGAAGGAAGTTTGTGTTGGTGGGGGTGGGGTACATAGGGAGCACTCCAAGGGCACTAACAACACTTAAAACCAATAGTAGTACTGATGACATTAATAAAGCAGCTTTTCGCTTTAACGCCAACCTCAGATCTCAAGTTGATCACTTCAATAAAGCTCTCCCAAATGCCTCTTTCATCTTCATCAACAGTACTGCCTCCAAAATTGACCCTTCACTTGGTAATCTCTCCTAATTAATTAATTCTCTCTTTAATTTCTACGTCAATTGTTCCTAAACGACCATCCTTCACTGTTTGCAGGCTTCAAGGTTTTGGATT
Source organism: Neltuma alba (assembly GCF_004799145.2). Lineage (NCBI taxonomy): Eukaryota > Viridiplantae > Streptophyta > Magnoliopsida > Fabales > Fabaceae > Neltuma > Neltuma alba. The sequence continues at coordinate 73,754 of NW_021636231.1, read as the reverse complement.
CTGGGTGCTGCCAAGTAGGGGAAAATGGGCAGTGTGTTGCTAACGTAAGGCCATGTGATAACAGGAAAGATTTTGTATTCTATGATTCATTTCATCCCACTCAAGCTGCCAACTTAATCACTGCACTTTCTTCATATAATGCTTCAATTCCTGCATATACTTATCCTATGGACATTTCCCACCTGGTTCGCTCCTAAATCTTCCATCTCTCTCGTTGTATATATATCTCAATCCCCAGCTGATATGAGCAAACATGTCTTAGCTCTAATAAACAGTCCTAGACTTCAAAGTACACCCCCACCCCCAAGTACTAGGCATCTCCAATAACGTCAGTAATAATGACGTTTTTTTGTATCTTGTTTTGGTAGTTTGTGTGTGTGTGTGGGGGGGGGGGGGGATTATGGTGGGTGGATTATTCAAGCACTAAGGAGCTATATTTTTCCAAAGAATTTAATAACTTTAAGGAATTAATATAGCTAACCTTTGTGTCAATAAAAGACATGCAAGATGGGAATCAATAGACAAAGTATTTCAAACATGTCAAGCCGTCTTCTCCATATATCATGCTAAACACAAATTTAAGCAGCTTTCAGCATGAATACAGAATATTCAGTGCTATCATTAATGTCTACAAATAAAGCCAGTACATAGAGGTAACTAATACATCAAAATATATATCTTTCTCACACAATTCTGCTTATACATATATTTGTTGCGTTTAAGCTCTAGCATTCATCTGCCATCATTATGCCAAAATACAAGAAGCAGAAGTTCTTAAATATGTCACAAGTACATCACCTGCACATGAACATCCCAAGAAACAAGGGGAGAAAAGGAAACTTGATTAGCCTATTATGAAGCGAAAGATTTAATTATGTATTGTAAATTTGTTTGACAACTAGATTTTATAAATATATTATTTTTGGCTGAACAAGGAAGATAGTATTGGAACAAAAGTAGATTTTATAAATATATAAGCATGGGTTTGAAGGAAAAAATTTGTTAAGACGGAACTGTATTCAATCTCACATATGATAGAGTTCTATATTATGATACTGATTCCTTGTGTCATTGTTATATAAATACCGTCAAAAATTGATAGTGTTTTTTCAGCATTCGACATTGATTTTTAATAGTAAATTCTTTCCCTAGCTGAAATGGTGAGATGCATAAATGAATATACACGGATGTACTAGTACACACTTACCAACATATAAATGTCAAAGAACTAATAATTTGGATGTATGTAAAGTAGAGAAAGATACGGACAAAGTAATGGCTTCCAACTATATGAGATCCTCTTGTGCAGACTTGGAACTAAATATTCTCGTCCTACTTCTCATTATGCATTTAAGTACTTGAGAAGATCCGAATTTCCAAAACTGCTACTTCCTCCAGTTCTATTTCTAAGGCATTTGGAGGAGGGATTTTATAGTCTTCTTCTTGTTTTTTTTTTTTTTTTAAAAGAAAGCACCACATTTGTTTATTTATTTATTTTGCACTGCAAAATGGGTCTTATATTTAGGATTTAGGACCGGAGGTCTCTTTTTAAGTATGAAACTTTTTTAAAATTGTATTTAATATGGGAGAAATGAAAACTTTCTAAATTTTTATACAGACTCAAATGGGATCGGAGGGAGCATAATATTAATGAGGGTAACAGTCTTTTGTAAATGAAACTAAAAGATGGCAAATCACTATTTAATCATTATACGCATAAAACCATCACAGTTGTGCTGGAGATGAAGGAAAAGACAAAGGCAATATAAAAGAACACAAGACAGACAGACAGACAGACAGACACACACACACATAAAAGAAGGAAAGGGATCATACACTAATTGAAGGGACATGTGGTCCTGGGGAGCATAGTGATTAGTAGGTTGCAAACCAGTGACCTGGAAGAAGCCTCGTGAGTCAAACTGATGCTCATCTGAAGACTGCATTGCCTCATAGTTTGAGCCTCCCGGCAACACATTCATGTTATGTTGCTGCTGCTGCTGCTGGTTTCTCTCACTCTCAGCTATCTGCAATATCATCATCGCCCCAATACATGGATCATTCTATTACCCTTGGAAAAGGTTTCATGTATATATCTCTATTTTGATCTTGCTAGTGAGTAGACAGATAGAGAGATGTGCAAGTAAATGTATATACTTGTGTATATGTGTATATGAGCTAGGCGTGTCTCTGTTCCACCCCAGCTGCACCCTATTTTGGGCACCCATCCCAATGTTTTTTTTTGGGGGTTTTTTCATCATTAGGTTCTATATAAAATGAGTGGCATTTTGATATGTTATGGGCAAGAAAATGATTCAGTTTTTAATTTTTTTATGATTTTTTAAAAATTTAACACTAAATTCAAAAAAAAACTGAACTATTTGAAATATTAAATATTTAAAAAATCATACAAAATGAAAAACTGAACCAATTTTTGCTCATATAAGATTGTAAAATATCACTCATCTTATATAGAATCTAACGATGAAAAGACCAAAAAAAAAAAATCTGGGAAAGGCCCCAAAAGTAAGGTGCAGCTGATGAGGCACAGTGACACTCCCCATCCATGTATGTATAAATATACCTTAGCTCGAAGAAGCTGGTTGTTATTGTGCAGGTCTACCTCCTGCAGTTTAGAGTTGATGAATGAGACTTGGCATGTCAACATGGAGAAACACAGAAGAAATACATGCTACAGTCTTGTGATTCAAAGGCAAGTAAAACACTTACCCTCTTCTGCATGTACTCGATTTCTGCAAACAGAAGCTCATTCTGGTGCAAGCGTTTGGGAAGAAACGCCCCAAGGGAAGAAGAAAAAGTCAGAAAAAAACTATAAAATCCACACACACAAAAAGAGAAGAAAGGAAAAGAAAAAATATCGTACCTTTTTGGAACGAATTCTGCTAATGCCTCTCTCTAACTTACCCTCCAAGTTTTTGAGTTCTCTTGCATTCATTCCTGCCAGAGTCTCCCCCATCATTTGCCTGCGATTTTTGAAAGCATAACAAACAAGTGATTCAAGAAATTAAATATACTTCCTTCCTAACAACACTTTAATCTTTGAAAGATATTGAGTTTCAAACTTTAAACAACTAAATGTCAATTAGAGAAATAAAGTCAAGGTACATTGAGAGATGCAAATTGAATAATATAGGAGTAAATTTACTTTCACAGATTAATTCAAGGCACCTGTTGTTATTCCTCAGGTTACTGATTTGAGCACGCAGTTTGGCAGCTTCTTGCTGATAATACTGTACAATTGCAGCTGAAAGTTTCAGTCTATTCGCTACAAAATAATAATTTAAGAAGCTGCCTCATAGATGGACACAAAATTAATATATATATATATATATATTTAGTTAGAGATATTATAGTGCTATTTTTAAAACAGAATACCTGAGCATTAGCTTCAGAAGTGGATCCAGCACCAGAAGAATCTGAGCATGCTTTCTTGTACCTTTCAATTGTTGCCTTCACACTGCAAAATACCACATTTCATTTTTAAAAGTATTTTGCTGATGTTAAAGTTCATTATTAAAACAAAAGAAACTTGATAGAGTTATGCCATTATCTCATCAAAATCTTCATAAGCATAATTATTCCATCTCACATGCATGCATTCGAACCAATCTAGCATGCGAAAATCTAATTAAGGTTTGAATAAATTTGATACAATTAGTTGTTAAAACCACTTTGAAATTTTAGATGCTTAGCTCCCATGCATATAATTAGGTTTGCGTACGTTTGGGCTGGAAACTAAAATGAAAAGAAAAAATAAACCAAAATGTTAGCTACCTTAATTTGACTTTCTGTCTTTAATATAAAAGCTAATTTCACTTTTACTTTGGTCCTAAATATAAGATTTTAATTTATTTTGTTATTATTTTATCCATGTTTTTTAAAATAGTCCTGTAATAGTTTGAAATATTAAAAGTTTTATCAAATGGTAGTTCTAACTAATACATATGATTAGTAAGAGTATTTTAGAAAAGAAAATACTTATTTATTACAAATAACTAAATAAACAAACTTTTTAAATTTACTTAAATTAGTTAACTAGTTTTTATATTAAAAACTAGAGATAATACATATTTAGCGGTCCTAATTTTCCTTTCATTCCCAAGCTTCAAAATTTTGTTTCCACTCATTTCATTCAGGATCATCTCGAAGCCAGAGGAAAATGAATTCATAAATTCATAAATTAGTACAAACACAAAGATTATTGAATTAAATAAAAATTGAAAATCTCTCGTTCCTGAAAACAAATAAAGAAAAAAGAAAGAGAGATTAAAAGGGAAACCTTGTAAATAGGCTAATGGTCAAATCATCCAGTCCTCTCTCCCTGAAGACATTAACTCAACCTTAAAACCTAAAACCTAACATTTCTTCCAAAGTAACATCAATGACCTCACTGTGACTGTCTCTGAACCACACATATCCAAAACGTCCCACAAGAAAAAAAGTGTGAGTCGATGTGATGTGAACAAATAAATAAATAAATAAATAAATAAATAATTCAAGAACAATAATAGATTTATGCGTGTTTCTACTTTTAGGGTTATGATTCTTATGATGATACCTTAACATCGTCGAGCCACTGATTGGCTGCGCCTGCCACGCTGGCATAACGTCCCCGCAGTATGATTGGTTGACACCATTTCTAGAACTAGTTTTTTGCATCGTTATTTTACAGTGTGTAATGGTAATACCCTTAACCTCACTGTATTATCCACCTCGATCTAACACAGACTATACTCAAATATAATCCATTTTAAGACATCTATACATACACACACTGTGTCTGTGACTGTGAATTTACTGATTTTATGAAATAAAAAAATATTTATTTTTTATTTTCCAAGGTCACTGTCAGCTGCTGCTAGAGGAGCAGTAATAAATGACCAGTCTGCTCTCAGTTTTCGTACGTTTTCATTTCATTTTTGACTTCTCTGACTTTATTGCTCAGAAAGAAAAAAATATATATCTTGCGTTTCATGCATTTGGAATTGAATTAAAATGAAACGTCTGAATATTAGTATTTAGTAGTTAGTAAATGGTGAATATTTTCCAAAATCCATTATTAGCTGATTAGCTAAATTAGTTAGTAATTGATAATTAATCATAAAAACCATTATCTAAATTTTAAAATATAATTTTGAATGATTTTTAGTAGTTTCTTTTTTAATAGTTTGATAGCATTTTTATACAAAAGAATACCAAAAAAGAACTGTTAGTTTCTTTGGCTTTCGTAGAAATAATTGCGATTTTTAATATTGTTTTGAGAAAATTGTTTAAAATGTTACTTAATCTAAGTTAAACGATTCCTAATTTATACGGAATCCAAATTTCTCAAAAATGTATTTTCGTCACATTAACACCAATAATATATTTTGTGAGTGCTTGATGGACTAAATTTTAAAAGGGTTAAAGTGCATCTAACACCTCGAAATATTTTTTTAGGTGCATTTAGAATCTCAAAGTATTTTGTGATGCATCAAACACCTCAAAATATTTTTTAGATACATCTAGCACCCTGAAATATTTTTTTTTCTTAATGGTGGATGCATCAAAAAAATATTTTTGGGTGCTGAATGCACCTGAAAAAAATACTTTGAGGTACTGGATGCATCAAAAAATATTTCACTGTACTAAACGCACCTAAAAAAAAATATTTTAAGATGCTGGATGTACAAGAAAATACTTTAGGGTGCTGGATGCACGAAAATAATTCAAAGTGTTGGATGCACCTTAGCCCATTTTAAAATGTAATCTATTTTTTATGTAATAAAAAAATAATACATATTCTTTACTACAACAGTATCTTGCTTTTAATTTAAGCATGGTAATAAAGCATTGACAAAACTAAGCTTGAAAAGCATTTAATGTTACGTCAATACGTCATACACAATAAACTTTGAAACTTCAATTTTATTAAATCAAACCATTTTATGTAAAAAAAAAAAAGTTCGCACTTTTGCAAAAAAAAGAAATAAAAATCTAAAACTTCCAAACGCATCAAACACCACCATTATTACTTTGTGTCTCTATGTTTCCTGTTCTTTGAGTGAGTCCAAAACTTTCACAAAAATATCAACACACAGACTTTGAACAGTTGAAAAGCTCAGTAACTGATACCAACAATGGTGAAATTATGATGAAACCAGTTGTGACTCTCTTATTGGTTCGTCCCTCTTTCCTTTTCAGATTCACTGTCTTCGTAAAAGAACTTTTTTACTCCATGAGAACCAAAACGAGAAAGAAGAGAGAGAAAAATTTTCCAGAGATAAAAATAGGGTTAAGAGAAGAATGATGAAAGGAAAGAGAAGCAAGAAAACTCAGTAGTAAATAAGGGTTTCGAGGGGTTTATGACATTATAGATACTCTTTTTTTTTTTTTGGCAGAAGTCAAAAACTGAGAGAGAAATGATGTGTGTGACGTGACCAAAGATTCTCTCGACCAAGAGACAAGCGAATCCTATACTCTAACTCCAGTGATCATGAGACCTATTTAAGAACCCTAACCAGAAAGCCAGAAATTATACAATCAAACCAGAAACTACCAACTTTCTTGATCTTTCCTCTCTTGAAAAAGGGTTTCTCAGGTTTCTGATTGGTTGGCAAGAAACCAGAAAAGGGAAGTAAAGGAGTTTAGGTTTGGTGTTTCTTTCTTGATTAAGTGTAACCTAATTCATCATCGCTGGGAGAAAAAAAACCCTAATCTTTTGGGTTAAGTTTGACCCGGTTCGAAACTACACGTGGGTGCGGGTGAGATTTGTGGAAACTTTTGATTAAAATAGCAAATCTCTCAGTCTAGATATGGATCCGTCTTAGCTGATATTGAGAAAATCCCTGCATAATCTAGACAAAACTAGCTTGCGTTGTTACATTTCAGCATCTACTAACCCTAAAAAACTATTCTTTTTTATTAAAAAATTGTTTTATTTCTTTCGATTTGATGTTTTGACAACTTGAAATTCTGCAGTACTGGCTGCTTGACCAATCTGGTGACAAGTGATGTGTTATTAAGGAATTGTCAAATATGAAAGCTTAGGCCTTAGATTGAGAAAGAGAGAGAGAGAGAAAGAGGGAGAGAGAAGGGGAAAGAGGAGGAAACTAGAAACAGAAACTTTTAACCATGGAGGAAATCAGGCTGATCTCACACTGGATTGCATACTAAACCTCCCAAATTTTTACCTTTTCTCACTCTCAACTAAATAAACTTCTAAATCTATATGATCTGTTACACCAGATCTATGAATTCACCAAAACAAGAGCTTAAATAATGATCAGAAACGATACAAGGATTTTTTTGGGGGGGGGGGCTCATCTTGCTTGCGGAAAACAGAACTATTTTCACACTTCACGGTATTTCTGATAAACCCTTTATGAGATCCATTCAAGAAGAAAAAGAAATTTGAGCCCGCAGATTTATATGAGAGAAGAGGAAAGTGAAAAAAGGAAAAAAGATGAGAAAACCTGGAGAATTTGAAGATTGAAAGTTGAAACCCTAAGCATTTATGCAAGAGAAGTGTGTATATCTATACCTGTTATTAGCATATTCATAGAGGCGACCACGAGTGGAGAAGACGATGAGAGCGACCTCAGCATCACAAAGCACAGAGAGCTCATAAGCCTTCTTGAGGAGGCCATTTCTGCGCTTACAGAAAGTGACCTGGCGATTTGTGGTGTTCTCGATCCTCTTGATCTCAATCTTCCCTCTTCCCATCTTTCTCTGTGGAGATGATGAACCCGACATGGCTTGACCATTTGGGAACGCCATGGCTGAAATCAACCTCGCAAAAGCTAGCTGAACCAAAGTAAAGAAACCACCAACATCAGTAAAAGAAAAACCCCATATGCTCAAGATAGCTTTTTTCTTATCAAGAGAATCAGAAAAGGAACAAGTAGTGAAGAGAAGAAGGTATCAACAGTCCCATACTTGACAGTGAAATTTTCAAGCTAAATCAAGTGATTATTACTGTTTTACTCACTCAAGAAATTAAAAAGAATCTATTGGCAAAAGTAAAAGCCATGACTAAATTCTGGAGCTTTGAGCTAGTTTTATGGAGAATCTGAAAACTTGGCCGAGGATTAATTCTTCATTCTCTTTGAATAATATTCTGAAGCTTTAGTTTTAGTTTCAGCTAGTTTTTGCCTTACTAATTAGCCGCAATAACTTTCAAGCAGAATCAAGAGATCAATCGCTCTTAAAGTAAACTCACAGAAGAAAAGAATCGATTTTTGGGAAGTAAAAGCCATGACTAATTAAAACCCTGGATTTATGAGCTAGTTTTGGAGAATCTCAAAAGAGGAAATATAAACATCGACAAACTTGGGTTAAGATTTTTCAACTTGTTTTCATAAGGGCTTGAGCTGCACAAGGGGAGGGTTTTCAGGATCAAAAAGTTGGATTAACCCAAAAAAGTTGAAGCATTGGGAATGGGATTTCAAAGGATGTCTCAGTATTTTGCTTACTAACCTGGGGATAAGGAGAAACAAAAGCGATAAAAGAGTTACAAGCAGGAACACAGTTCTCAGGAACTGGGAAATTCTTTTCCTTCTTCTATCAGAACTGAAAGAGAAATCAGAAAACGAAGGCGAAGTGGCAAAAGAGAGAAAGGGTGTATATTTATATAAATAAATAAATAAATAAAACCAACTTTTGATCAATAATTCATCAGAAACCATAAATATGGTCTGAACATCTCCATGTTTCTCTTCTTTTTTCCTCTCTTTACTTTTTCACCCTCCACAACTGGACCCTCAGGAATCAAAAGAGGAGGATAAATCCGGAATAAACTTAAGAATGACGCTTGGTTTAATCACAATATTATTTACTTGATTTGATTTTTCAAAGAAAGAAAATCATAAACGAAGGAGGATGGAATGGAAGGGCAAGAGAGAGGGAGGGGAGAGAGACAAAGAAAGGAACTTCTGAAAACGATTATTCATGAGGTGACAAAGACGTTGGGCTATATCTGCAAACGTCGCACCTAGAAGTGTATTCCACAACAGAAACCACTTTCCTGCTTTCTCTTTCTCTCACCATATTTCTTTCCAAACCCAGCTATATTACCTTATATATAAGACACAACACACACCCACACACACATTGAGATTTAATTTAAATAATTAGAGGGTGGAGGAAAAGTCATAAAATTGAATTGAAAATATATATGTTGATGAAAATATCTATGAAAATGTAATAATGCTTTCAAAATTTTGAATGAAACAAAAATGTCTAATTCATATATTTATATATATATGTTTTAAAAGTCTAGCGGTTTTTTTTTTTAATTTAATCAAACCATCTAAAATCAACAACCGCAAGCTACGTTTATCTCTAACTAATTTGGATTGAGCCGAGCAGTATCCCATAGCTCAAATTGATTGGGGTTCAATTTAGAGGGTATTTACAATTAAGGAAAAGCATTTTTACAAAGTACTGTCACATAAATAGAGACAAAACTGCTCTCACATGCTTATTTCATATATCGTAAAATTACTTTTGAAATCACGGTTTAGTTTCTATCCAAACACCTCCTAGCTTCCAAATAATTAAGTTGAGAAAATAAAAAGTAGTACTTGATTGGGTTGACGCGTGCTATTAGATTGTTAGTGAGTTTTTCTGTTCTTTTTTTTTTCCCGAAAAAAAGTAGTACATTTTTGCCATCTTATGTGATTTAAGTGTGAGGAAAAAGAATCTCACAAAGGTGTATGTAAGTATAAAGGCAGATGAACTTTATATCTTAAGAATTTGAGTCAACAAGCAAGTAATGACTACCACTAATGATATGATTTTAACGTTTAGATGAAAGATTAAAGCATTAACTAATCTTGTGGTTTTGAGCGATCATGGTGGGCGTTACTAAAATTAAAGTAAAAAAAAATAGAAGTGTGATGATGGATTGTTCTTTTGGATTGTATTATTATGGAAATGGGGACTTAGTTAAATCATTGAGGAGTGTATCTTTATGAATTGGTGGTGACCCAAAATTGAAGGCAACTGCCATGTGACAACAAGTATCCTTATGTATAATTCATTTATGGTAATATTAAATCCAATTTTTAATTAACAATAACTTTCCTTTTTGTCACTCCATCTTTCTTATCTATCATTTACTTTCATTATTTTTTCCCATGTGTGTGCAGACACAGAAAGAGAGAGAGAGAGAGAGAGAGAGAGAGGGATTAATTTATGTTTAAAAAATTTATTTCACATTTGGGTTAAAAAATTGTTTTTCTTGAGCGTTCTTCGTTATGGCTTTATTTTCCTTTATCAACCTGGATTTTCAATTTCAATGAAGTCTTTATAGTTAAAAGCTACTTGGTTTGAAAATTCAGGAATGTCACTTAATCATACCAACGAAATTCTGTAGGGTTGTAAAATAATGCTTAACTAATTTTAGAAATGTTTTTCAGCCTACAGTTAGTAGCGACTTTTAGAGTAGCTGGAAAGACAACAAATAATTATTGTTGTTAAAATTATTTCAAAAACCATATAAATTATCCACTCAGAGCTCTCAATGTAACGTCAGAGAAGCTTCCTGGTTAATTTATTAATCTCCAATTAGGCTGGTTTATACTACCTCCAGTCCTTAATATAATATCTCGTTTGACAACACCTATTTATTAAAAATAACTAACTTTATTTATGTCCTTTATCTCTTCAAATTACTCAACTAGCTCTTGTAATTAGAACCGGAGGTAGTATTTTACACCGGTTGTTATGGGCGTGATGTCAAAAGGGTGATCAATGACATTTATCCACTAACATCACAAGGCAACTCAATTGAAATAGTCCATTCAATTTCCCAATCTATATATATAGGCTCCATAATTAGAAGACCTAAGTCAGTCCAAATTATTTGCCAACAAACAACAAAGCATCGAAACCACAAGTGAATAAACACATGCAAGTACCATCAAAGAGTATAAGGGAATGGAAAACATACACTAATATCTATAAATGATTAACTAATTGAATGATTAACAAGGTCATTTTTTTTGCCCCTAAGTAATTCCTATAGTAATTATACATGTTAAGAAGTTTTTATCAATAAATAGTTTCAATACGCATGATTAACAAGGTCACTTTAAGAAAGATAACATCTTTTTTTTTTTTACATATAACTAATATAATTCTACAAATTAGTTATCTAACTCTTATATTAAGGATCGGAGATATTATTATGCATTCTATATATAAATTTTTACAACACAAAGAAATTGATTATATAATATACCTAACAACTTTTTAGTGGAATATTTACTAAATCCAAATCTGACCTGGCAACACATTTATTTGAGCACAATGGTGGTTCTGGTAGAAAGGAGCAATGTTGTGTTGGGTAGTGAATAGAATTTGTTGTATTCATCAAATATGCCCCATCCCTCATTTGTGGCCTATGACTTGTCACTTTTCCTTTACCTGCCTAAGCTATTAATACACGTTAACCATCTAATAATCACAAGTACTTCTATGCAACAAGCTTCTGAAATGGACAATAAGAGGCAAGTTCAATAGGGAGAATTAGAACTAAGGACCTAAAGAAAATGTTACTTATTAATTGAAATATAGGAGGTTTGGTTAGAGGCAATTTAGTATTTATTTTTTGAGGTTCGATCCTAATTGTAGTTTTTAAATTCTCTCCAACAAATACCATTCTCTATGCTTTTTTTTTTTTGTTATAGCTTTACCAGCTCAATAAAAGGCAATAACAATCCGTTCCAACTTGTTCACTAGATTTTACGTGGATCAAATCTATATATGAGAAAAGACTAATAAATTCTATGAGAAAAGGATTTCTCGAAGACCCCGTCAGACACTCAAAAGACTAGCAATTGCGAACGGATGGTTAAATAGGTTTCTTAAGCAACAATTGTCAATTGCACTCCAAATAGGTTTATACTTACAATTTAAATTTCAGGCTACAGTTGTGAACTACCCCTTCTCATTTTTATTATAAGAACTTCCAACATAATCCTCCAGTCTCAAATGTAAACTTTTTTGTAGTGTATGTAGTGCAATTTACACTACAAAATGAGTCTTACATTTAAAATGAGAGAATATTTTATACTATCTTCGGTCCTTAATATAAGACCTTATTTGACTTTTATTTTGGTTCTAAATATAAGATCCCAATCCACTTTGTCTCTCATATTATGTATTTTTTTTCAAGGTAGTGCTTCTAACAATGATAGTTTTATCCAGTACACTTGATTAACAAGAATATTTTAAGAAAGACAATACTTATTTATTACAAATAACTAACTTAACTTATTTTCTTAATCTCTTTAAATTAGTCAACTAGCTTTTATAATTAGGACCGGAGGTAGTAATACAACATGTTTTATCCAAAGTGTTTTTTTTTTCAATTTAGTATCTTTAACTGAGTGTAAAACTTCCTAATTACATGATTAAAAACACACAGTTAGGGAGTTAAAAAATCTTCATCGAGGGTAATTTTGATATTGATACTTCTATTGCTAAAAACACACAAACCTGCGTTTAAAGGGAAAAGAAAAAAGGAAAAAAAAAAGCAGTTACGTGGAATAATAAAGACTTGCCAGACCTTGCTAACAAACGAAAATGTCACCTAATACTTTTTGAAAACATCATCCCATGTACATTTTTCTTAGTTAGGAGTTAGGACAATATATATATGCATGCAAATATATGTATGTATGTGCATATATAGTCTAATTTTTAATTAGGGTAACCATATATATAGTCTAATTTTGATTTGTGTAAGATCATATCCTTGGTGTTTTGTTGCTAACTTGCTTTCTTAGGTTTAGCTTGAATTATTTCCAAGCTTGAGTGAGTGGGCTTGGTTTAGTAGTGTTAAAGATAAAATTACGTGCACATTACTCTTTGATCATCTTCCTATTTATATAATGGATAAAGGATCTAATATCACCATTTTGGCGATCTCAAGTGTCCTGCAGTGTCAACCATGTGATTAAATTAAATGTGAGTAATTACAAAATGAAATTTTGGGGTCCTTTTTTCATTTAATTTGTGCTTATTACTTGGTTTGAATATAATTTCTTCAAATGAATGAGCTTAGTTGATTAAGATGGATATATATCCTAAATATTAATATCTCAATCCCACTTTAATTTATTTCGCATATTTATTATTATTTTTAACTAATTTATATGACTTATAAACTAATATATAATATTATATTATACTTCTCCAGTCCTTAATATAGGACCTAATTGTTAAGTTGATTTTGGTCCTAAATATAAGACCTATTTATCACCTTTTTCTAAATTACTCTTATAGATATTCTTTCAATCATAATCAAGTAGAAGAGGGAGGGACGATATTAAGAAAGATGATTATAGTATTTTAGGAAAAGCATGTCATATTTCTTATAATTAACCAACATACCTAATTTTCTTAATCTAATCACATTAGTTAAATAGGTTTTATATTAAGGACCGTGAGAGTATAATATAAGGATATTGTAAGGAGATTAACACTGACGCAAAAAAGAAAAAAAAAATTCCAAATATCCTTATAATCAATCACACTTTCAAGGCAAAATAATCTTAACCTTTATTATTGTCCCATCTATTATTGACTGATATGATAAACTGAAAAACTTTACTAAGTTGGATCCTACTTTCCAAAATTTTTCATGATTATGACAAAGACTGACACCAACTTTAGAAAGCAGTTTTTTCAGTAACTTAAAGCACCACAAGTCTATAAGGTTATATAGTTAGGCCTATTTTTATTTTTTATTTTTCTCAAAAGAAAAAAAAAACAGAGTTGGGCACCCATCATCTTTTCTATCGATTTATGACCGTAAATAGGACGTAATTATCTCTATCCGAACTAAATTTTTATATTATAAGATGTTTTGATTTAGAGATAGTCCTTCTATATATCAATTATATACTACCTTTGATTCTTAACATAAGATCTTGTTTGACTTTTATTTTGATTTTAAATATAAGACTCCAATCTATTTTGTTTCTAATATTTATTCATTATTTTAAGGTAATCCTTGTAATAATGGTAATTCTAGCCAACATATTTGATTGGCAATGATATTTTAAGAAAAACAATACCTATTTATTACAAATAACTAATTTTAACTTATTTTCTTAATCTCATCAAATTAGTCAACTAACTCTTATAATTATGACCGGAGGTAGTATGATTCCCCCCCCCCCCCCGATAACTTATTGCTATGATTCGTATGTGTTCAAATTTTCGCCCACTGTGAATAAATATACTTTCCTAGAAACTAAATAAATAGAATTAAACCTGGTCAATTGAAATGTGGATTTAAAAATTATCACCATTAATATTATAAGTCAATACTTCTCCTAATATTATGACTATCTAATAACGATTTTACTTAAAGTAATGAAGTTAATTAAAAGGGTTTAGCTAGAGGAGTTTGATTAATTAGTTAGAAAGTTTCTTAATTAGTTAGGGAAATAGATTAAAAAAAAAATTTAGTACATGTAACACTATACTAGACTTCTTTAGAATCCGAAAAGGTGGTATGTATAATTTGATGTAATTATACCCAACAAAGCGAAAATAAATCAAAAGTGGAAAAAAATTAAAGGGGAAAAAATCATAAATAGTTGAGTCACAAGTGGTAAAACCCAACTAATGATATTCTTTCTTTTGTTCTTTTTTTTTTAGCTAGACCTGGCTAATAATAGAGTTGACTAATAATATTACTGTATACTACCTCCAATTCTAAATATAAAAGCTAGTTGACAAATTTGTAGAGATTAAGAAAATAAGTTAAGTTAGTTATTTGTAATAAATAAGTGTTGGATTTTCTAAAATATCCTTACTAATTAAATATATTGGCTAGAACTACCATTATTAGAAGGACTATCTTGGAAAAAAATTCATACATATGAGAGACAGAGTGGATTGAGATCTTATATTTAGAACCAAAATAAAAGTCAAATAAGGTCTTATATTAAGGATATCAGAGCTAGTTGACTAATTCGAGGAGATTAAGAAAACAAGTTAGTTAGTTATTTGTAATAAATAAGTATTGTTTTTCCTATAATATCCTTGCTAATCAAGTGTATTGGTTAAAACTATCATTATTGGAAAGACCACTTTGGACAAAAATGCATAAATATGAGATATAAAGTAGATTGAGGTCTTATATTTAGGACTAAAATAAAAGTCAAACAAGGTTTTATATTAAGGACCGGAGGTAGTATTATGTATTAAAAAGATCATATTGCAAGGCTGGTGTCTAATACTACCTCTGGTCCTTAATATAAGACATTATTTGACTTTTATTTTGGTCCTAAATATAAGACCCCAATCCTCTTATACATTTTTTTCTAAAGTAGTCCTTCTAATAATGGTAGTTCTAGCTAATACACTTGATTAGTAAGGATATTTTAGAAAAGACAACACTTATTTAGGACAAATAACTAACTCAACTTACTTTCTTAATTAATCTCCTTAATTAATCAACTAGCTTTTATGATTAGGACAGGAGGTAGTAGTTCAATAACACTAAACATTTCTCTTAACTTTTTCTTAAGCATATGGTTGTCAGGAAGCCAATTGCAACTAAAAATGAGTAGAATGTAGATTAATTAGCTTGTACATACCAGATTTGGGATGGTTTATCATAAAAGAAAAAATTGGCAAGAGCTTTATTTTATTCATCTAAATTCACCCACATCACTCTTGCCTAATTGGAATATCTTCATATAATTTTCCCACTCACATCTTACCTCATCTTTGCCTTAATGCGAGGGTCAAATATATTATGTATACGTGTGGCTACCTTCCAATATATACATACAATTCATCAGAGAATGTTCCACCGACTATATATATATGTGTGTGTGCAGATTCTGCTAAGTAATGTATCTTGATGACACCATCATCGTATCAATCTTTTTTTGCATAAAAAATTTCGTCTGGGCAACATATTTTCCATATATATATATATTAGATGCTTTAAAATATCTTTCAAATACGTGCCAGTAGGGTTTTATGTATTTTTAGCATAATACAATATATCAGGTGATTTGATTCTACCATAAAACAAACTTTTTTTTTATTTATCCAATTTTATATTAGAAAAAGTCCTTTAAATCATTAAATACATTTAGTTATTGATTTGTTGGTCAATATGTTGAAAACTGATCAGTTTAGCTCGATTTTGATAACATTAAAAATGTGTGGTTTTTTGTGATGGAATTAGAAATTTAACAAAAATTAGAGAAAAATGGATTAAAAATTTTACTGGTGAAATTAAAGGACCTAAATCAGAATACTGGTACTCATTGTGCAAAATATTTCCAAATTACTGGTACCTTCTATGTATAAAAATTTATCAAGTCTTTCTCCCAAATAAAAATTTTTAATGAAGGATTTTCCCCCCAATTTTCTTGAGAAATTTTGGATTGAACACAAGAGAGAAGTCTTCAAGAAATTACAGAACTATTTAGTTAATAAATCTTGGGATTCAACTTGGTCTAATAATTTGTTAATGGCTTGGCAATGTCATAGCATTCAAAAATAAAAAAGTGGCCAATTTCTTTATATTATAACCCAATGATATAAAAAAAAACTTTAAAAAAGAGAGAAAAATAAGGGAAAAAAAAGTGAGGCAGGTGGATGATACAGATGTGATGAGAGGCCACAAAGGTCAAATATGTAATGTTACATGACAACAAGAAAATCTGAGCCATATCTGTAATAAGGACCACAAAGAGAGTAAGTAAATGGTGCCATCACATGCTTATTGCTTCGTCCATCCAACACAACTAATTGCTAAATTTAATAAATGTGTTTTCATACGGTAATGCAAAAAAAAAAAAAAACAGAGAAAAATCTACACCTCTCAATTATTGAACATCCCTTGTAACATTATTAATTCTACCATCTTCTGTTGATTTATATCATATTATAGCACGATGTTATAAGAAAAGAGATGGATAAATAGACATGTGAGGCCACCTAGGATGATTTTTTTCCCCTTGCAACACCATGTTGAAATAGAGCTGGCTATTTGAAATATAAAAATTAAATAACTGAATTATGAGTATTGAGAAAATTAATTAAGTGATTTATTTTGTAATAAATGTGTATTAATTTGTCTAAAGTACTCCCTTTGATTATTACTCCATTGGTGGAAATTCCCTTTCATATATATAAAATTAGGAGAAAAAATAAATTGAGATTATATATTTAAGATCAAAGCAAACGCTTCAATTACTATAACTCTTTTATTTAGGATGGGGAAGGAGTATGTTTTAATCAAAAAGGAAAAGATGGTTGTCTTATATGGGCAAATAGAAGGAAAGTGGAAAACAGTGAGAGAAATTTTCAAGTTGATGCCTTGAGGCTGTGATATTGAAAAGTCTCTTTTCACATGTTTTCATTTCGGTTTGAGTTTTGTTTTGTTTCTTTCCAGGTTGTTTTAATTTGATGTGGACAATGTAAATTTTGTGTTAATTCATTGAAATCAATGTCACTTTTCCCTAGAAGTTGGTAATCGGGAAGACCATCAAGTAAAATGTTGATAGCTGGAAAGTCAATAATTTATTTTTGATACTCGGAAGTCAATATTTTTATTATTACGTGCTTCACTTCAAACACGTCTATAAAAGCACGATTTAAATCATTTACATATATGATTTGGACAATTCAAATGAGAAATGAGCATCGTCTTCATCCTTCATTGGATATTCAATGAGCATATTGAAACTGTCCCAAAGATTTAGAAAATTTATTATAAAGTTAATAATATATAGAGCACTAAATTAAAAATAAATAATCACATAATACCTGTGGTTTGTAATATAACACCTTGTTTGACTTTTATTTTGATCCTAAATATAAGATCCCAGTCCATTTTATCTCTAATATTTATGTATTTTATTTTAAAATAGTCTTTTTAATAATGGTAGTTTTGGCTAACCCACTTGATTAGCAAAGATATTTTAAGAAATACAACACCTATTTATTACAAATAACTAACTTAACTTATTTCTTTGATCTCTTCAAATTAATCAACAAGTTCTTATAATTAGGACCTGAAGTAGTATTTGATTTTGAATATTTGAAAACAAATATATGAAAAGTTGGATGTATATATCTTTTTTTCACAGAAAAAACTGCTGCAAATCAAACTATTTTTTTTTTTCAATCCGTCTTGTTTAGGAAAGAAACTAGTGCTGGCAAAAAAAAAAAAAAAGAGGAAAGAAATTCGTAAACTTTTGCACCCCTTATTACGCTTGCCATATATCTGGAACAAAAATCACCGTTGTGGTGTTAAAATGTATTAAAAGAATAACACTGGAGCATTTATACATACAGTTCAACCCATTAGAAAATAATTAATATATATTAATAACAATTAGGGACAAGAGAAATGTTATGGACTTAAAAAAATTAGAAATTAAGCAAGGCACTTCATTTTCTTGTTATGTTCATATCTGTTCTTAATTAGCCACTGACTTTAATTCAATGAAGCACATTATATAATATGTGTGTGTGTGTATTTATATAATCTAGTAGTAGTCATAGATTTTGTGGCCAAACAAATAACTAGTATTGATAGATTAATGTACTTCAATGTTATAGGTGAGTTTTATAGTTGTACCTATTCTTTGTCTCAACAAATGGAGGAAGTGAAAACTATCTCTGTTTATTGTCCGGCCCTTTGCTTATTGTCTTCATATTACACATAAAGCAATCTTTAATTTGTCGCATAAATTAAATCCAAAAATAAGTAAATACCATCTCCAGTTCTTAATATAAGAATTTGTTTGACTTTTATTTTGGTTTTAAATATAAGACCTTAATTCATTTTGTCTCTCATATTTATCTATTTTTTTACCAAGATAGTCCTTGTAATAATGGTAGTTCTAGTTAGTACACTTGATTAGCAAGGATATTTTAAGAAAAATAATACCTATTTATTGCAAATAACTAAACTAATTTTCTTACTCTAATCAAATTAATCAACTAGTTCTTATATTAAAACCAGAGGCAGTATATTAAAAATATAAAATTTTTTTAACCAGAACTGAAATTATCATCAGGTTTTGAGAGAACTTCACTTTCAAATTATTAGAAAGCTGGGTAAGATTGTTAAAAAAAAAAAAAAGAAGGTCAGAATAACTTGTTAGGTTCTTTAGGGTATGTTTGGCTTAATGAGAGGAAGGGGAGGGGAAGGAAGTGGAAGGGTTTTAATATTATCTTGTTTGGATTTATAAAAAAAGAGGGGAGGGGGGAATATTTTAATATGGACAATTTTATTCCTATTTTATTTAAGATATGGGCATAATGGTCACAACATGACAAAATATGGGTATAATGATCACAACATGCCAAAATATAGGCATAATGATCATAACATGGTAAAATATTGTATTTTCCCTCCAAATCCTCCCAATTTTGGAGGAGAGGTTGAGGAGGGGAGGGGAGGGAAAATTTTTCCTCCCCTCCTAAAATTTGTGTGTTGCCAAACAAAAGAAAATAATTAAAATCCCTCCCCTTCCCTCCCCTCCCTCCCAAATCACTCATACCAAACACACCCTTGGTAAAAACATGACATATGTCACGCGGAAAAATATTTTTGAAAGATCATATCATGCATTATTCACGTGGAAAAATTCATCAGTGCTGAATACAAGTAAGTAAAATTTACACTCCATCAAGTGAAATCTTTTTCTCACTGCACTTTTCTGGGATTTTTTTTCCCTACCAGCACGCTTTTCTGGGATTTAATTAGCTAGCTGTTATTTTAGGGTCCCATCCATCACCATTTTGCACAAGAGAACACTCAAAGCCACATGGGAATTGATGTGCTGTAATTTCCATTTAGAGTAAAAATTCGCAGTCAATTTTGGAGCCTTTGGCTCTTTGTTAGCTGCACATTTAATTCTCAGTTGATGATGAATGATGATGAGTCCACATTCAATGGACCCCACAAAAGAAAAAGGATAAAGATAATCTGGGGGTTACAAATCAACGTTACTGGCAAACATTTACTTCCTCTTTCTCTTCACATTATAAATTTATTCCTTTATTCCTCTTTTTGATATACATATACATATATATATATATATATATATATATATTCACATGCACTTGACTTGATGCAGTTCTCCTCAGAGTTCCGTGAGTAAGTTTTGTTGTGCGTAGTAATTCGAGATTCGTAGTTTTTTTTGTTCTATTCTAATTTCTGAAGAAGGATTCCTTTTTTTTCCCCCATATATAATATACAAATAATTAAATTATGAGCGTAAAAATTATGGTTAGAATTAATTGAAGACAATAAATATTTAAAAAAACATATATTTTTTAAAATATCATTAAAATAATATTATTTAAGAAATGTGTTAAGATTAGTTAAAAGTAATAAATATGTAAGAAAATAATTTTTTTTAAAAAGTGTAAAATGAAACTTTAAACAAGATCTAATATTTTCTTTTTAGTTTGAAGAAGAAAACATGGTTTCATATGGAAGCAATTAGGAAAAGGACAATGGACATGTATTTTCTACTCACTTCATTTGTTGGAACAAAATTCTAAGGAATACAACAAATTAACTCATCTATAACATTTATTGCAGTGATAAATTAATTTTCCTGATATGTAGAAATGACTAAATGTATATATTCGGTCCAATCACAACGGATAAAAACTAAGATAAAAATTTGGGGGGAAAAAGATTAAAATATATTTAAAATTGTCCTCGTTTTTTTGAGCAACAACAATTGTACTCGTTTTGTGACCATTTAAACCTTAGTTATCAGAATACTATTCCTCCTCTTTTCGTTGCGCAAAGAAAAGCCGATAAAAAAAAGTATTTAATGTACTAAATGTAAAATTATGAAAAATTAAATAAAATATGATAATAAAGTTGAAAACAAAAAATGTTACATACTTACATTGATTGAAATCACATTTTTATTACTTGTAAATACTAAATAGTTTCAGCAAAATTGTGGTGAAAATATAAGTGAAGTTTATAATAACTATACCATTATTAAGTGCATGAAAAATCTCCAAAGCATTTAATATATCTTTTCTGTTTTACTCTTATGCAATATTAAACTTTATAAATAATTAATTCATTATAATTCATATGGGGTTGATTTTTTTACAAGATTATATTTGATAAAATTTATTGCTTTTTCTATGTATTTAATGACGTAACTTTTTTAACTATTAATTTTTTAGATTTCATACTTTTATTAAATAAAAATAGTATGTGTATGGGATTATTTTGTAAAAACTAGCTCTTATACATATATATATATATAGATATATATTTGAACTTTTCAAGAAATGGCGCAATTCTTTAGTTGATTTTAGTTAAATAATCTACTTCCTTAAAATCAAGGCATTTATTAATTTTCTACAATAAATTCAACTTTTATACTTTTTCTTAATCTATTTTGTTGAATTTTAAAATCTGTCTACCAGAGTTCTCAAATTAAAGCTCTGGTGGTGTGTATAAAATATATAGCTCTATTTTATTAATCAGATTAATTTGATTTGATTTTCTTATAATTACAAAACATTATTCTTTTTGATTAATAATAAATTTAATTTTTACTTTATTTTCATAATTCATAAATTTTAAATTAAAATTTATAAATTTTACTGTGGCATTCTTTTGCTGCAAGAAAATTCTAATTTTCTAAATAATTCTAGTTTTCTAAATGTGAAAATTTTCTTTTTCTACTTATGCCTCTTTCAATCATTGTGTTTTCTCCAACTTGATGGCCCTTTCAAGCTCTGATACCATTTTTAAGAAATATAAATATAATGAAATAGGGAGAAACAGAACCTACTGACCATCAACATCCATGGGTATGTATAGGTATTCAATTTGCAGCTGCAAGGTGATCAAACGCATATGATTAAAATACCGACAAGCTATCATCATTATCCTAAGGTTACTATTGGCAATAGCAATTTGAAAAAAAGAGGTTAATTGGCAACTTGTTAGTTCTAAAGCAAAAACATCGACAACAAACAAAAAACCAAAGAAATGATGATGGATGAGATGGATGGGGCAAGGATGACTCCAGTAGTGAAGAGGTGCAGCCATTGTGTCTTATGAAAAACTTCATAATAGTAGATAAAGCCACTAGAAGCAAAAATGTTGTGCAACACATGTAAGCATGTAAGGACTGTTTGTTAAGCAGTTAATGTTGGTAGATTTTATAGACGTAACATTTTGCACCATTTAAAAATTTTTCGTGTATTTTCACATAATTTTTTTGTTAACATTTTTG
This sequence comes from Neltuma alba, assembly GCF_004799145.2. NCBI lineage: Eukaryota > Viridiplantae > Streptophyta > Magnoliopsida > Fabales > Fabaceae > Neltuma > Neltuma alba. The sequence goes on along the minus strand of NW_021636231.1, from coordinate 51,474 downwards.
TTAAACAGTCAATATCAATTTATTTAATGGTCATGATATTTTGTACCATTTTGAAGACTTTATATGTATTTTTGTGCTACAAATTGGTGTGAAGTAAATCTATATTTATAAGTACTTTATAAGTAAATTTACACATTAACTAGAGATAAAAAGTACATTTTGTTTTTACTTTTTTTTTTAGTTTGTTGTTATTCTTTTTCCTTTCACTCCTACTTCAGCCTCTATTTTTTATTTTTTTACTAAATATTTTTTCTCTTTTTAAATTCTAATAAAATAAATTGTTTTCATTTAATTGAAATAATAAAATGCATTGTCTAAATTTCTAAATTATGAAATATAATAGGCTTTTATTTATTTATTACCTCTAAGAGACAAATATGGTTTTAAATCAGGTTCTGATATCATCTTAAGAAACACAAATGTAATGAAGTAGAGAGAAATGGAACCTATTGACCATTAGTATTTATGCGTGCATATAAGTATTCAACTTGCAACTGTAGGGCGATCAGATGCACATGATGAAAGTAGTGACAGCTTGTCATCACCACTAGGGGTGAGCATTCGGTTTTTCAGTTCGGTTATCGGTGATAACCGAATTAACCGAATAGAGTAAATTTTAAACACCGAATCAAAACCGAATAACCAAACTAACCGAAACCGAATTAACTGAAAATTTTGGTTCGGTTAACCGATTAACCAAAATATATAAATATGAAAAATAATTTTAAATTAAAAATAATAATAAAACACAATTATAATCATTAATTAATAAATATTTCATCATTCAATGTGATTTATTATAATCATATTTATTGAATATAAAGATATTTAAAAAGTTCACATATACCCATATATATATTTATTATAATAATATTTATTAAATATAAATATATAATATATTTATTTCGGTTATTCGGTTATAACCGAATTTTTTTCTACTAACCGAATCGAACACTGAAACCGAATTGTTTAAAAAAATAAAAACCGAAAACCGAAATAACCGAACCGAAAAACTGAAATTAAATTCGGTTCGGTTCGGTTTTCGGTTACGGTTCGGTTTTGCTCACCCCTAATCACCACCCTAAGGTCACTAGAGATAGCAGCAATTTGAGATTAATGGTTACTTAGCAGCCCACTGTTTTCTAAGAACTCCATTGGTAGGTTTATATCATGCTAGCCTACAATGTTGACAATTTCTTGAATCCTCCAAAAATTTGGCCCGGACCATATATTTCCTAGGATAGACTTGTTTTGAGATGGCATGAAGGCAAGCAACAATAGAAGCTAGGGCAGCACTATGGTAGCCAGCATGTTCATTTCTTAAATGTAAGATATTTAGCAGGTGTGTTACATAAACATAAAAAACAGAGATGTTGAAGTTTATCTTTGTTCCTCTAGGGTGAAGAGGCAGGGGGAAGAAACTTAGAAGGTGGTGTTGGGAGTGAAGGAAAAACTTTAGAAAAGATGTGTATTAGAAATGGCATATCCTTGAAGTGTCGAAATAGCCTTATTTTAGCTTATAGGGTCCGCAAGCAAGAATTGGAACTCGAAGCCTAGCTCGAGTGAACTTCCTAAGTCGTAAAGCTGATGGTACCTTGAGTAATTGCTTCTCCTGAGAAGGTGGAAGATGGCGGTCCTGTATAATCGCTTTCTTAAATATAAAGTTTTTAAGAAATGGTGAAATTTGTTTTGTTTTAATCACATGGCATCTATTAATTCTTTGTAATAAATTTTTAAAATATTATTTTTAATAATAAATTCAGTTTTAGTTTTTTTTTTCATAAATCATATATAATTTTCTAATTAAAATGTCTTATTTGTTATTAAGAATTCAGACAAGTCTTTGTTTCCTAAAAAATAAAAGCTTAGAACCAGGTAGTTTCCTAAAAACCCTATTGGTTTCCTAGAACGTTAGAACCTGGTGAAAGGTTAAATTGTAGCTAGAGAACGTGATAAGGCTACAAATTATGTAGCAACTATGACAATGGGAGGTTTGGCAAGAGAGAGATAGAAGTTTCTATGTTGATCATGATAGGTCTAGCATCGATTAATTGTTCCTTTTTTTTTTTTATGCTTTTGCGTTTTAGTTTTCAGTTTATTTTTCTGTATCGTGTTTGTGTATATTTTTTTGCTTTTGTTGTTTCTTTTCTTAGTCAATGATTGTATTAGGTGGTTACTTGATCTTTTCTGTTTTGATTTGGTTATTAGTGATTGCAATATTCCTTTTTAAATATTAATAAAATGAACCCCCCCAAGAAAAAAAGATATCTTGAGTTTTGTATTCTTTGCCATCAATAATTCATAGTTTTTCTTATTAAAAAATTTCAGATCAAGTCTAGTTTACCAAAACCTTCCAATCTACCGTTCTGTATAAAAAAGAACGTAAAATCATGTCTTTAGTTTCTTAATATCTTGAAATCTCTCCCATTCTATAATTCACAATTTTTAAATTAAAATTTATAAATTTATCGTCACGTTGTATTTTTGTCCTCCAAGATAACTCTAAATCAGACTCTGATATACCATTTTGAAGGAACATAAATTTGCATGCTGCGTCTGAATTCAGAATTTTAAAGGTCAAATTTATGAGCTTTTCACTTTGTTATATATTAATTATTAAGCCCAACTCTAGTTAATGTGAGACTGCCCACATTAAATCAAGCTCACCTGCACTTTGGACATCCTAACCATTCAATCTTCATTTTTTTAACAAAAACTATAATTTGTAAACTAAATTTATTTTTTTCAATCAAATTCATTTAACTTTATTTCTTTTTTCAAATTAATATGAACATCAGCTTGTGTTCATATCATTCTTACCATTGGTTTCCAATTCTTGTTAAATTCCTAAACATGAAATCCTCCCCCTTTCAACTTCCCTGTACTACTACTTATTTCGGTTCTCAAACATGTGAAATTTAGACTCTTTCACTATTCATCATGATCTCACCGCCAGCTTAGGAAAATTCCCAAGCATGTGGTGTAACTTTCAAAAATTTGCCTCCATTACCACCTTATACTTTTTCTCAATTTCTTCTTTGATACTTATGTATTTTTTTGTCTTAATTAAATTTTTTAATTTTGCTTAATTAGTACTGTTAGTTTTTATAACCTTATTCTGTCAGCACTGTCAGCTGCTATGCAAGGACTAACAGTGCCAATAGAGCAAAGTTGAAAATTTAATTAGAAAAAAACATATATACCAAATTAAAAATTAGGGGAAAAAAATAACTTCAAGATGATTTTCGCAATTTTAACTCCCGAGACTCATACCGAAGCATATTTGAATTCATAAAAAATCTTGGGACTTTGAATTTTGTACGCACTATGCAAAAGTGCTATCAAAACCATTATACTTAGGATAAAATGACATCCAATATTTGGATAATAATAAAATCCTGAAATTCGAAATTCAACATGACCAATTTGTATAATTAACTTATTATATCCCTTTTGATATTCAGAGGTTTCACTATGAATATCACTGGCTTTTATAGTTCTCAAATTAATTAATTCTTCAATAATTAAAACATGATACATATAAAATTTATACTACATCCAGTATCTAATAAACAGTGTTATTGTTTATTTCGATAATGAATTAAGATGCAGGGAGTTTCTCTAAGTTCCTAGAGATTTTGTAACCATCTATTTCTATATAATTTGGATGGATAATAACTTTCTAATTTTATTTTACGAAACTAAAATCAAAATACTTATCTCGAAAGAAAAATTTGTTTCCTAAAATGTTAAAACTTGAAATCGGATAGTTTCCTTTTGGGCAAAAAAAAAAAAAAATCGAATAGTTTCCTAATCCATACCGGTTTCCTAATCTCTCCCGGTGTATATGTGTATATATAAGCCTTTCTCAAATCTGCTGCTAAACAATCGCATCGTCGTCATGGTTTCTTGTTCAAGAAAGAGAGTGCAGTGTCTTGAGCCTGACGAGAATAATGCTACTCCATGGGGTTGTTCCACTGTTCTGAGAATCTACGACGATCCCTGGAAGATAAAGAAGGTTCTCACGGCCACCGACGTCCTCCGCCATCATAACAGGCTGCTGTTAGCCGCCGACTTGGTTCAGAATCTGGTGTGCACCGTCCTAACTGACGATGAAAGCTCCAAGCTTGATTCTGGAGATGGAGCTGAGATCAAGTTCTGGGACGTGCACACCATGTCGCTTCACACTCTGGTCCTCAAAAAATGGGCTTCTACTGGCAGCTTCGTTCTGATTGGGAAGTGGAATGATGATTTTGTGAAGAGGAGGAATCTGAAGAAAGGAGACGAGATTGGGTTTCAGTGGGACAAGTTCAATCGTCGCTTCAACTTCTCTGTTCTTCATCGCGCCATGGCTTGATTGATATATATTATACCACGTGTAGTTTTCTGAGTCTTTTTGTGTTACATGTCAGTTTTGTAGACAACGAGGAATTCTTTCTGGTATTGTAATTGAGGTTAGGGGAAGACGATGAAACATCTGCAGATGATTTTGTTTCTATATATATACACACATATGTTGTATGCTCTTAAGCAGCTCTCGCTGTTGTTAACTTCACTCCTGTTTAGTTGTTTTTTTCCTTATCTTTGTTGTGGTGTCACTAACTATTGCTGATGTATTAATGCCTGATATATATGTAATCCTGGAAATATTGATGAGACTTTGGAGTGAATTTATAATGAGATATATGATCACAATGCAGACTTCTTCTAGCTAGTAATGATCAGAATCATAAAGCAATTTAATCTACAAAGAACTTGATCCGTCAAGAGGCTTAACAATTTCTGCTTTTGAATATGATTTCATCAACAACTGGTGACTGTAAAACAGGTTCAGTTATAAATAGTTGTTTTGATATACTTGGTCAAGCTTTTTAAAAGCGGATAGTACAAGGAAAGATTAATGGAAAAGGTTTTTACAATGAGAATTAATCAAACGAATGGATACAAATTTATTTAAGGAAACTTTTGAATGTGATTGGTACATTTTGACACTGTTTGAGTCACGTCATTCATAAGGCGGCATGTTTTTATAAACAGAATATTTTGTAAGAGACTAGATTATACCTTTATGAAAGTCTTCAAGAAATGGCGACAAGTTTGGCCAGATCAGAAGCATCCAATAGAAAACTTGTGATGCTGTATATTACCCAAGGCATATACCGATATTTGGTTCATTAGTTGGAAGTTTCCTCAGATTCTTGGTTGGGTTCTGATATGGTTTAAACCTGTGAAGGTGCTCAAATTTCATTTCAGTATGGCTCTGCCTTCTTAATAACAAGTGCAACTGTGAAATAAGTGTTTACTGTCCCATTTGCATCCCCTCAAACTGATGGAGCACGCACGGAAGCTGTTCACTATCTAAATAGATCAGAATCAGATGCTGCTACAGGCCCTTGTTTTTCTTTCTTTTGTTTTTTTATGCTTTCTGGGTTTTGGACATTGCCTCTAAAAGTCTTGATCTGGGATCATTCTTGGGCCCAATGAATTATCTTCACCTCGGCTTCGTGCTTCCACTGCATTGGGCTTCATGAAGCAAGCGCTGGAGATGAGCATCGCACTTGCATTAAATTATTATAATTATTGTGGGGTTTGAGTGTTTATTTATGATAATGTGATCAATATTATAATTATTAAATCAAGTGTTTATTTATGTGTTTTAAGGCTGAAGGAATGTGGGGTCTCCCATATTCTAAACCGGTCACCCTTCAAGCTTGGGGTGTGACATTGAATTTATGAGTTTTTCACTTTATTATATATTCCCTCTGTGGCTTTTATAAGCAATATTAGACTTGCAAATGTTAGTTATATTTAGGGATAAGAGGGAGATGATAATTGTTGTTTATGAAAAAGGATGGGGGAGTATTAATTATTAAGCTCAACTCTATTTAATGTGAGACTGCCCACATGAGATCAAGTTCACTTACATTTTGGACATCCTAACCATTAAATCTTCATTTTTTAACAAAAACTATATTTTTCAATCAGATTCATTTAACTTTCTTTTTTTTTTTTTGCAAATTAATATGTATATGAGCTTGTGCTAATATCTTTTTTAGTATTGGTTTCATTGGCTGCATGAATTCGGATAACTCTGGTTAATTTCCTAAACATGAAATGCTCCCTCTTTCAACTTCCTTATGCTACTACTTATTTTGGTTCTCAAACATGACAATTATTTAGACTCTTTTACTATTCATCATGATCTCACCATCATAGGCAAATACCCCCTCAACTAAGGAAGATTCACAAGTATGGCATAACTTTAAAAAATTTGCTTTCTCCTTGTGTTTCTTCAAAATTTTTAATTAGATATATATATGTATTTTTCTCTCTGAACTAGATTTTTTAATTTTGCTTTATTAGCAGTGTTAGCTCCCATAACCTTGCTCTCTTAGCGCTGTTAGCTATCATATATGGGGTAATAGTGCTAATAGAGAAAAGTTGAAAATTTAATTAAAAAAAACACTAAATCAAAAATTAATTAAAAAAATATAGATACTTTGGAAATGATTTTGCCAATGTTAACTCCCTGGACTCATACTAGAGCATATATTTGGATTCACAAAAAATCTTGGGACTTTGAATTTTTTACCCATGTTTTTATTTAAAAAAATTTTTAATTTCCTTTTTCTAATTTAATATTACAAAACTAAAATCAAAAATAAATATCGCTAATAAAAAAATTGTTTCATAAAATGTTAAAACTTGAAATCGAATAGTTTCCTAATCCATACCGGTTTCCTAATCTCTGCCGGTGTATGTGTGTATCTATAAGCCTCTCTCAAATCTGCTGCCAAACAATCGTATCGTCGTCATGGTTTCTTGTTCAAGAAAGAGAGTGCAGTGTTTTGAGCCTGACCAGAATAGTGCTACTCCATGGGGTTGTTCCACTGATCTGAGAATCTACGACGATCCATGGAAGATAAAGAAGGTTCTCACGGCCACCGACGTCCTCCGCCACCATAACAGGCTGCTGTTAGCCGCCGTCTTGGTTCAGAATCTGGTGTGCACCGTCCTAACTGATGATGAAAGCTTCAAGCTTGATTCTGGAGATGGAGCTGAGATCAAGTTCTGGGACGTGGACACCATGTCACTTCACACTCTGGTCCTCAAAAAATGGGCTTCTACTGGCAGCTTCGTTCTGATTGGGAAGTGGAATGATGATTTCGTGAAGAGGAGGAATCTGAAGAAAGGAGACGAGATTGGGTTTCAGTGGGACAAGTTCAATCGTCGCTTCAACTTCTCTGTTCTTCATCGCGCCCTGGCTTGATTGATATATATTATACCACGTGTAGTCTTCTGAGTCCTTTTGTGTTATATATCAGTTTTGTAGACAACGAGGAATTCTTTCTGGTGTTGTAATTTAGGTTAGGGGAAGATGACGGAACATCATTAGATGATGATTTTGTTTCTATAGACACACACACACACACACTCACACATGTTGCATGCTCTCAAGCAGCTCTCGCTTTTGTTAACTTCACTCCTGTTTAGCTTTTTCTTTTTCCCTTTTCTTTGTTGTGATGTCACTAACTATTGCTGATGTATTAATGGCTGATATATATGCAATCCTGGGAAATTTTCTGATAGGACTTTGGAGCGAATTTATAATGTGATATATGATCACAATGCAGACTTCTTCTAGCTAGTAATGATCAGAATCATCAAGCAATTTAATCTACAATGAACTTGATCTGTCAAGAGGCTGAACAATTTGTGTCTTTGAATATTATTTCGTCAACCACTGGTGACTGTAAAACAGGTTCAGTTATGGATATTTGTTTCGATATATTTGGTCAAGCTATTTAAAAGCGGATAGTACAAGGAAAAGATTAATAGAAAAGGTTTTACCCTGAGAATTAATCAAACGAATGGGGAAAAATTTATTTAAGGAAGCTTTTGAACGTGACTGGTCCATTTTGAAACTACTGTTTTGAGTCTCATGTTATTCATAAGGCGGCTTGTTTTATGAACAGAATATTATGTAAGAGACTGCCTTCAAGAAATGGCGATAAGTTTGGCCAAATCAGAAGCATCCAATAGAAAACCTGATGCTTAAACCTGTGAAGGTGATCAAATTTTTTAATATCAGGTTTTCTCATATTCTGGGTTAGGTTCTGATATGGCTTGACCCTGTGAAGGTGCTCAAATTTCCCTTCAATATGGTTCCGGCTTATTAATAACAAGTGCAACTGTGAAAAAATGTGAGAGATTCTACAAAGATGAATCTTTGGAGCGAATTTTACTGTCCCATTTGCATCCCCTCAAGCTGATAAAGCACGCACGGAAGCTTTTGACAATCTAAATGGATCAGAATCAGATGCTGCTGCAGGCCCTTGTTTTTCCTTCTTTTGTTTTTATGCTCTCTGGGTTTTGGACATTGCCGGGAAAAGTCTGGATCTTGAATGGGCCAGATGAGCTATCTTCACCTGGGCTTCCTGCTTCCATTGAATTGGGCTTCATGAAGCAAGCTACAGAAATGAGCATGATTCTAAGAAGACTCAGATAATGATTAAGCATATAGAGTACATAGCTGATTAGAAACAGAGCATGCTAGAGAGGTATCTAGTTCTGTTCTGCTTTCTATTGCACTCTCTCTTGTGCAAGGATATCTTCCACTGTGGACCAAATAGACTCCCTCTAAATAACCACTTCTCTCGGACTCTCTTTCTCACAAAAATAACAGATCTGCAGAAAAGAATCCGCAGAGAAGGAAAATGTTTTAACTATAATTTCTGGAAGATCAACAATTGAGGAACTTAAAGGGAATCTGACCAGCAGCCACATGATGAGCAGCTTCCCACATGGCATGGATTCCCCGTGATTTCTCCCAAAAAATAAAGAGAGAAAAAAAAAAACGAGATTCTCTGTGATCCAACCTCAAGGGCTTGGGCTTGGGCTAGTTGAGGCCCAAAAGAGAGGTGCTTTGAAGCACCTCATAAGCCGGGATAATTATATTAATAGGAACCGGAGGTAGTATCATACCAAGTCTCGAACCCAAAACCTCATGAAACGTCCCGCGAGAACGTCCACAAAGCTAAGAGCGAAACCGGTGCGACGGAGGACGGCATGTTTTTAGTTAACTAGGAGAAGTATATTCTTATGATCTATCAGAACAACATGCGAGACCAAATTGGAAAAATCGCTCTAAATTATAAGCAACGTATCTTTGATTGAAAAAGGAGTTAACACAATTTTTGGTTGTTTATTTTGTATGAATTTTCATTTTAATTTTTCAAATTTCAAATCATAAGTTTTAATCATTAAAAAAATTATCTAAAATTTTATTAAATTATATGAATTAATATTTTAGATAGGAAAAAGTCAAAAATTAAATATGACTAAAAAAAATAAAAGCAAAATTTGGAGACTAAAATTTATATTAACTTTTTAAAAAACTAATATATTATATATTTTCTTTCAACTATTTTCTATGTGTATATTTATTCAATCTGGATTAATTGACCAAAAAAAAAGTCATTATTTACCTCACAAATATCTTATATTTAGAACCAAACTTTCCTTCTACACGTGTAAGATCATAGAGATGCGTATTTCTGTCACACATTTTTCTCACTCATTTTCTATCTCTTACTCTCTTTATAAATAAATGCATATTTGGGGAAAAAAATATTTCTTATGCATTTATTACTTTCAATCAATCAATTTTAATCCTTTGAAAAACAAAAATGTTGTTTATTTTCTCTCATCTATTTTCTATATTGTATTTAATCAAGGTTAAATTAAAAAAAGGCCATTACTTACCCCATAAATACCTTTTATGTTTGTCGTTTTAATTTTCCATTTTGATAGGATTGTAAATTGTAATATAAAATAAGAACAATACTCAAGGAATCAAGAATTCATTAATTCAAAAAAGTTCAAGAAATCAATCTTACATGTCACAAATAATAATAAGTCAACTTAAAAAAATAAAGAGAAAAAGCTAAAATCGAAGCCATTCAAATGAAATTAAGCCATCGAAACCTATTTCAAGAATGAAGATATGCATGCATCCATTTACTACAGTTTAGAGAAAAATTAATTATCCATATATCAAATTAATGACAGACTAGATCAAGGTGAAAATCGAAGTCAAACTGAACATAAAAGGGCATACAAAATCAATATAATTTGATATGGAATTCATTATTCATTTATTTCAATTCTGATAGCAAGGTCTGACCATCTATATTAAAATCAGATGCCCAATATTTTATCTCTTTTTTTTTTTTTCCAAACACAAGAACATGCCTTACTTTTTCTATAATTTTAATTTTTTTTTTGCCACCGCTATAATTTTAACTTTTAAACGTTAATAATGTTACATTATAAAATAGTAATACTCCATATGTTATTCATTCTTTCAAATAATAATAATTTAACTTCAAAATGAAAATAGAGGTAAAAACTTTAAAAATAAAAAAAGTTTAAAAATCTAAATCATTTGAATTTAATTAAAGCCTTCCATTTCGAATATGAATTGAAGAAGAATCGATTACATTAGCTGCACATGCACATCCATTTATTGTTCAGAGTAAAATTAATTCATACTCCCTCCGTTCCTTATTATAAGAGACAAATAATAGAAGTACGTTGATAAAAAAAATAGTTAAAATTAGTTAAGAACAATTAATGTGTAAAAAGTATAATGTTTTTCTCAAAAATACCCTCATTAATAAGGAGAGAGAGCATGAGAGAGAACAATTAAATTATTAAAAGAAAGAGAAGTGGGAGGGAGAAAGAGTGTGAGTTGGAAATAATAAATATGAGTAAAATAGAAAATCAACACAAAAAAGTAGAGACAACTTTTAAGTGTCTCTTATATATAGGAACATGTCATAAGCATCAAATGTCTCTTATAATAAAGAACGGAGGGAGTATGTTTTAATGGAAGGAAGTCTGATGAAATTAATGACACATTATGTTTTAATGTGAAAATTCAAGTCAAACTAAGTATAAATGGGCAAACATAATCAATATGATTTAATATAGAATTCATATTACTCATTTATTCCAATTCCAATACGGGAGAATCCCCAAAAAAAAAATTTTAATTTTAAAATTACAAATCAGTCTTGTTTATTATATTTTAATAACAATTGATAATATTTTAAAATCAAATAACAACATATTTTTTTTACAGTTTTTCCTGATTTGGGATTTTAAAATTTTAAATTTTTTTTTTAGATTTTTCCTTCTAATATCAAGTTTGTTGGACCATCTAAAATTAAAATCAGATGGCCAACAGTCCAACATTTTGTTTTATTTTTAGAAGTCTAGCTTTCTTTATAATTTTAGAAAGTTTACAATATAAAATAAGAATAATAATATTGCGACTATCAATCTTTAATAATAACAGCTTAATTAACTTGGAAAAACAATTAAAATCTAAACTAATTAAGCTGTCTATATATTTATTTCAAAAATGAAGAAGCATATGATCATATAAATTCCACACACACACAAGCATTTATTGTATAGACCTAAATTAAATGGAGGAGATAACATCAAATTAATGACAATATGTTTTCATGTGAGGATTGAAGTCGAATCAAGTGAAAAACTGACAAACAAAATGAATACAATTTAATACGGAGGAGTGAGTATTAATTGAATCCAATTAGCACAGTTTCCTCATAATAAATTTGCCTCAGGTTTCAGGCTTCCTGTATAAAGCCAACCCATGTTGAAGGTCTAAGCACACCAGAAACACTAGAATCTGAAATAGTCGGGTGAAATTAAAGATCAGTACGCAGTGAAGATGATGCTGACGAAACTGATATCTGTGCTTCTTCTTCTTATGGTTGTTGCTCTTAGCTCATCAAGCTTTGATCATGCAGAAGCCAGAATCATAGATTTGAAATATGAAGAATCTGCAGAATCTGAGGGATCATCATCTTCATCTTCTTCAGTCTCTACAGATGAGGGTTTTGGATCCTTTGCTTCAGGTCCTTATCATGGACCTCCAAGATATGGAACTCACCCACCACTACGACCACCACCATCATCATCATCAGAAACTCAGATTGAGACAACGTCTGAGGAATTTATGTCCGAGGATCAGTCTTCTGGGACACTAGGACATCATCATCATGGTCATCATGGCCCGCACGAACATTCAGCTCCAGCCCCTTCTCCCAAACATGAACATGAAACCCCATCCCCAGCTCCCAAACATGGACATGGAGCACCATCCCCGGCTCCGAAACATGAACATGGAGCCCCATCCCCGGCTCCCACCTCCACCTCCACACCAACACCGACGCCAACACCCACACCCACGCTCAGCCCCGTTGCCTGAAATATTTGTAGATTGATGAAGATGAAGTTTGTGATTATTAGTTAGTGCGATATTATTACACCAATGAGATGAATTATCCTATTTAGATTCTATAATAAAATTAATTTTTTCTTAGATATTTTCCTTGCAAGTTTTCTCTTAATAGTTGCACATACATGTAGTCACAACTCGCAATCCAGAATTTATATTACTCTAATTTCATATATATATATTGATGATAATTAATAATAACAAAGTGTGTGCCTTTGACTTTGGGCGGTAGATAACTAAAATGAATAACGCATGGTAGTGGAATTTGTGTCCTTATAATTAGGGGGGCATTTGATAAATTTAATTGCACTTGCCTTTGCTAAGCATGGGTTGAAAAATCAGACTGAACCAATTGGTTCGGACTGAAAACTAGTGAATCTAGTGAATCAACTATTTGTCAAGTCTTAAGTACCCGAAGTCCTGAACTAAGGACAATTTATCTGGTGTGACCCTACGTGAACTACAAGGTTAAATGGTTACTTGAGTCATGACTTCTTTGCCCAAACAAACTAAGACACGTTGTTTTGCTTCTTTTATGAAAATAAAAGGGGGAAAAAACGCAACTTCACACGTCTAACTATATAGGTTGTCTATGTGTTCGTTTTATAAGACATTATCAAGTCTCTTGTGATAGACATTATCAAGTCTCTTGTGATCTTTTTTATTTAAACATTAATTTGTTCTAGACAAATATAAATTTTTAATTATATTATATTATTTTAATATGATTAGTCTGATCTCAATTTGACCGCATTTTAATTCACCGACACTTGAACTACTATCTTTAATTAGTTATGCAGTTTGGATTTTAATACCTTGCTGCTAACTGCTAAGTTATCTCTCCTCTGATTTTATCTTATCTCTCCTCTGATTTTATCTATAAGGTACACAGAGGAGAGTTTTTGTGATCTTTTTATATGCAATCACATTAATTATTTATTATGTTTTCAATGTCACGTAGGTAAATTTTTTTTACTAATAATGTATTTAATGTGGATAAAATAGGATATTGTTCCTTTCAAACAAAACTAATGAGTTTTATTTTTTTTTTAATTTCGATGAAAGATGTCCTTTTATAATATACCCACAATTTGCCATGAAAAAAAATACGGGCTAGTTGCTATTTTTTATATAAGTCAGTGATTTTTAAAATTCAAATATATCAAGATAATTTTTAATTAATCATAAAATATTAGTAATAAATTAAAATTATGTTATAAATATAATTCGTAGTTTAATGATAATTCAACCTTTATTCCGGTAAAGCATTTTAATTAAGGGAGAATCCCAATTAAATCCAGCCGAAATACCTAAATTCAGATTTAGGCCTGCACTTTTAGTAAATTCCTAATTAGGCCATGAGACCTAATTAGGGATTTCTAAATGTTGTTAAATAACCTGAATGCCCTTCTTCAATTAAAAAAAAAAAAGATTAATATACCTCTCTCAAGTAATTCCTCATCTCTTATGATTTTTTTTAGACCAAAAAACATATAAGTAATCCTACAATGTTTGAAATTTGTATATATAACTTACACTATTAAAAATATTTTAATAAAACATATTAAATTACAAATATAAGTAAAATTATAAATATAAGTAAAGTTTAAATATTTTTTTTCAGTTTTTATAATTTACGTTATTTTTATTTATTTAAACAATGTTGGATCCAACTGAAAACGTAAATGATTACGATCTAATATTAAATTTTTATTATAATTAAAATATTTTAATAAATATTTACAACCTGAAAAAAAATATTTATTTAAAGATTACTTATATTGTAATTTGAAATGTTTTATGAAAATATTTTGAAGATTTTAGTTATATTATAAAATTTCAAACACTAAAAAATTATTTATATTTTTTGTCTAAATATTAATAATAAGAGATGATGAACCACTTTAGAGGGATAAAATAATCAATTTTCATTTTTAACTCAAGAGGGGCATTATAGTTATTTAACAATATTCAGCAATTCCTAATTAGGTCTAATATTAAATTTTTATTATAATTAAAATATTTTAATAAATATTTACAACCTGAAAAAAATATTTATTTAAAGATTACTTATATTATAATTTGAAATGTTTTATGAAAATATTTTGAAGATTTTAGTTATATTACAAAATTTCAAACACTAAAAAATTATTTATATTTTTTGTTTAAATATTAATAATAAGAGATGATGAACCACTTTAGAGGGATAAAATAATCAATTTTTATTTTTAACTCAAGAGGGGCATTATAGTTATTTAACAATATTCAGTAATTCCTAATTAGGTCTTATGTCCTGATTAAGAATTTGTTAAAAGGGTAGGCCTTAATTTAAATTTAAGTATTTCAGCAGGATTTAATTAGGATTTTCCCTTTAATTAATTTCCGGTAAAAAAGTAAAATATTTTAAAATTATTTTTACTGACAATTTTAATAATTATGTACTTTTATATTTTATGTTTTATTTGAATTTATTTTTCAATATTTTTTAATAATTATTTATTAATAAAAATAAATTCTTACAATCTGATGCAACAAATGTTTTCTTAAAATCACAGTTTGACAGCCTTAACAGCAACAAGTGTCCAGGGAAAAACACGTCTTTCTCGTGACAAAGTTCTATAAAATGATTCTGTTTACTTATATAATTTGAGGATGGTAGGAATTTCTTACATCAATAGGGAGATCTTATATCAACAGGGAGACTAATTTTCTTACAAATACTAAGGGTAAAATTTTTTTAATGAGTATCAATTAGCTTACATAGTGCTAATGTGATTAATTTGAACGAGAGCAATAGAAAAATATTTGAGCCCAAAACTTTTAATCAATTATTGATTATTTTCGATTTAGTAATTGAGAAATTTTTTGCCGCACAATTGCCAGAGTTCAAACATTATATGAAGGAGAAATTTCACTTGCATAAGAATCGAGTTAAGTCTTCTCACACGTTGCATCAAGTTTAGCTAAGATGTGGTGGAACTATGACTGCCCAAAAAAATTAAGGATTGAAGCTGGAAAAATGGTCTGAGGGTTACAATTGAAGGGTTATCAGCATGGAGAATGAATCCCGTAGCAATACGGGAGTATGAATTGGAAAATCATCAATCGAAAATGATTGTATGGCCAGCAAAAGAGTTAGAAAACCTTGTACCAGCTTTGTGATAATTTTCATGTATATATGTCTTACCTTCAAGGTTAGAGTTATTAGGCCATGTCTAATTTTGTTTAAATATAACGAGTCCCAAGAAAAAATTATTTGATTAGCAAAGAAGCAACTATATAATAAGAAGCAATGCAACCACATGTTTGAATTGACAAAACATAAGATTCATATTTCATGAGACCTCCCCAATCAAGCTCACTGCAATCCCGTCAAAGTATATTTTAACAAATGGGCAGTGTATGAGCTCTTAAAGAATATAAAAGAACAAGATATGAAACCACAAATTCTCTGCAAGCATATTCATTGAATTCAATTAATACAGTTTGCTTATAATAAATTTGTGTCAGGCCTCAGGCTTCTTATATAAAGCCAACCCCTGTTGAAGGTCTAAGCACCGAGAAAAACTGAAATCTGAAATAGTTGGGTGAAATTATAAAGATCAGTACGTAGTGAAGATGATGTTGAAATCTGTACTTATTAATTCCACACCCAGCCCCATCGCCTGAAATATTTGAAGATGGATGAAGATGAAGTTTGTGATTATTAATTAGTGAGATATTATTACACCAATGAGATGAATTATCCTATTTAGATTCTACAATAAAATTAATTTTTTTTAGATATTTTCCTTGCAAGTTTTCTCATAGTTGTTCCTACATTTAGAAGCCATAACTCGCAATCCAGAATTTATTCCACTCTAATTTCGTATATATTAATGATAATTAATTAATACCAAACTGTGTCTTTGACTCTGGGAAGTAGATAAATAAATGACATGAATAACAAAGTAGTGGAATTTGCGTCATTCATTATAATGTGGGGGCACTTAATAAATATGATCACACTTGCCTTTGGTAAGTACTCCTATGATCGTATTTATATGGCACTTTCAATATATTTTATATACATTAACAAATATATACATCTATAAATATAAATTATATTAGTTCTTTTTTAAAATATAATAATTTTCTAACTTCCCCCTATTTAACTATTTAATATATACATCTTTCAAACAAATAATCATATACACTATAATAAATAAAGGACAAAATAGTACATTCATACTAAAAATTTAATGAGGTGACTTATAAATAGAATAAAAAATAATCTTCTCTTTCTATCTTATAAATAGGATTAGAAGAATATGGTTTAAAAAATCAGACCCCAACCATTTTAAATTGAAAACTAGTGAACCAACTAAATTAGCAAAAATTTAACCTCTTGTGACTCAACCTAAACTACAAGGTTAGGCGAGTTGCTTGGGTTATCGCTTCTTTTGCCCAAACAAAGTAAGACACGTCATTTTTTAAATGAAAATTAAAAGGGGTAAAAAACTTCACATGTCTAAATCTATAAGTTGTTCATGCTCTTCATTTTACAATCATGATTATTTATTATATTTTTTGTGCTTCTTAAGTAGTAACTTGTATTAATAATGTATTTACTATGAATAGAATAAGATATTTTTTCACTTTTAAATAAAAGAAATGGGTTTTAACGGTTTTTTTTTTTAAGTTCTACCAAAGATGTTGTCGTTTTATATATACCCACAATTTTCCATGAAAAAATTCAGGTTAGTCGCTATTTTTTATATAAGTGATTTTTAAAATTTAAATATTTTAGTTCAAATCTATCAAGATAAATTTTAATTAATTATAAAATATTAATAATAATTTAAAATTATGTTATAAATATATTCCATAGTTTAATGATAATTCAACCTTTATTCAACTAAAGCATTTTAAATTTCCGAAAAAAGTAAAATATTTAAAATTATTTTTTAACCAAGAGTTTTGATAATTATATGCCTTTCTATTTTATTTTTTTATCTGAATTACTTTTTAATAGTTTTTAATAATGATGTTAATAAAAATAAATTCTTAATGCAACAAGTGTTATCTTAAAACCAGAAGTTTGACAACCTTGATAGCAATACATGTTACAGAGAATTTCACACTTTTTCCATGAAATAAAATTCCTCTCTAATATATTTACCTCATGCAATATAAAATCACTTAGAATAAACTAATCCAACTACTTTTGTTTTACTAGATTGGAATTTGTCTGGATTCTTGCAATTAAATAATCCAAACAATAAAATAAAAAATGGCTAGTGATATTCTTAGGCATAAAAAGATCTTAATCCATTCAAACACATATCTCTAAAGCATGTATCACTAATGAACCAAGAGCCAAATGTCAAACAACTAATATGTAAGGACCTGAAGTCTTCATCGATAGAATAATAAAACATAACTGCAGAAAGGAAACAGCCAGTATGTGGGATAACTTGGGTTTTGATATTACTAAACAAGGAGTTCAGCTCCATACATCCTAAAAAAGCTATAATGAATCTTGGGATAAGTCACTTGCTAGCATCCCAAAAATCTTACAGCAATCCATCAAATTAAAAATCTAAAGGGCACATAACATTTATCCTCTTGTAACTTAAACAACAATTAAATTTATTAAATCTTAGAAAAGCACACCAACATAAGAGATAAGTAGGTCAAATAAAGCTACAAACATCTAATATTGAATATCTGTAATTACCATTCTAAATGAAATCTTTAAGATAGCGTTTTGTACGAAATATTGCAAATGAGGGATAGGGATTGGGATTGAGATTGAAAAAATAGTATTTAGTATAAGAAATTACTTATTACATGAGATTAGACAAATCCATATATGTGGGATTGAAAAATATCATGGGGGGAAGTGGTATTCCCCAATTCCACTTCCATGGGCTTGCCTAATCTCATGTAACAAGTAATTATTCATGCTAAAGACTTTTGTAATAATTTTTTTCAATTACAATCTCAATCCCCATCCCTCATCTTTAATGCTTCATACTAAACGGGACTTGAAGAGTTTCAAGCCATATAGTTACCTAATAATCTATGAGGCTTTAGGTGGAAAAATCTACAAAGAATGCATTGGTACAAGGCTTTCTTTGCAATCAAAGAGAACCCCAAATTCATCAGCTTTTTTGGTGGATTCAGTAATCTTCAATTCATGATTTCTCATGTTCAAGACTAACAAAAATGATAATTCAAAATCTGTTCCAGAGTCACATTCACCATTGAAACCAAACCATAGTTTCAGAAGTGCTTTTACGGTTTACAAAATAAATATGTGGAGGAATTTGCCTCGTTTTGTGGAAAAGTGCTTCTGAAACCATGGTTTGGAGGTTGCCAAATACCCACTGAAATCTAAAATACAGCAGACTCCGATGGAGGGAAAATGCTTTATTAAGTATAAAGTATAACACTTGAAGATATCTAAAACTTTTTCACAAAGGGGCAGAAGCTAGAAGCTTTGGCATTCTCATGCTTGCAAGGTTTTTTTTTTTTGAGCTAATAATAATTCGATTGTTGTACATTTGCTGTTTGTATTTTTCAGTGACAAATAGCTTAGTTTATTATATGTGTGTATAATGAAAGCTAAGAGGTGTTGAAAAGGAAGGATATATGAATGGATGCAGTTAAAATCTGGAGTATCGATGAACCCCGAAGCTCCTGAGTTGATCGCTATGCGAGAGATTGAAAACTTGTGGCAAGTTCTGTGCACTTGGCAACTTGATCGATGTATATGCCTACTAACTCTATCTTCAAAGTGGTTCTTGATATACCTCTTTGCTTCTTTTTCTTCTTGTTCTTATTGTTGCAGTTATTGGTGAGTGGTGAGTTGCGTTACATTCCTTTTATAGTTCCTATGTTATATATGAATGCAGTGTAGAAATTCTGGCTTGAAAACAATGACCCTGACTTTTCATTCATCTCCTGATTTCCCTTTCGTTTCATTCAAGTCAGTTTCTGGGAATGCAGCATGTTAATGCTCTGCACTTGATAAAACAAGTGTTTAAACCTTTTTTGAAATTTAATTATGTTTATTGATGGTATAGTATATTCAAAGATTCGACAAAATCATGAACATCATCCCCTTTTGATGGAATAACAACAGTTTCATGCCAAGTTTTCTAAATGTGAATTTTGGTTTAATATAAATTTGGAGTTTCTCACGTCCTGTGGGGTATTCTAAATTCAGAGTTTCTTAGGTGCATTGTAAATTGTGGTTTAACAAGTCCAAAACCACAACGCTGACTTTTCAAATCTGTCCATGAAGATTGATGTGGTATAACTGGTAATTTGTCATCCAATATAAAATAGAAGGAGATTTTTTTAAAAATAAAATCTATTCATTATTAACCAAAAAAAAATAAAAATATTATACTCAGTAGTCCTCTTTGTGATGACCATATTTCCACAAAGAAAACATGTTAGATGAAGACCTTCATACCCAGTAATTCTTCTTTTACCAAAGATGTTAATAGTCGACTTAACATGCTTTTGGAGGTCAATCTCAACGCATATTCAGGCATATCTACCTCGCTCACTAGTATGAGTTATTCGATCAATTTTCAACGTGCGGCCAAGCATGGACCCCATTCGTTTCAAACTAGCAGTGTGGAAGAATTCAAGCGATAGAAGCGAGATTCCAACCCACGCAGTAATTTTCATCTAAGTTTCAATGCACCATGGGTCAAAATTTGGTCTCCATCATTGAACCATAAGGTATCTGTCAGCCACCATCCAAGGGCCTTCCTAGTAGATGTAATTCATGTCATCCTCGTCCTCAAATGAGACTACAAAGAAATCATTATCAAGGTCCTGAGTTGTAAGCGGTTTATTGGTCTTCCATATGTGAGCCAAGCTGTTTCGCATTCCTCTCAAGGAGATTCATTTCCCCAGCAGTTTAATGATCAATGATTTTCTCCAAGGAGCACACCACAACTCGTATTCTTCTTGAGTGACCCTAAACGTAGGACAGTCTTTGCCATCAAACTCTTCTTGATCCAAATTCTCTCCATGTACGAAGAAGCTTTTCAAACTTGCAATATATTCATTCCACACATCATCAACTACCTTCCTGCCTTTCCTATCCTGCTGCAGTGGCTCTTCTTCTGTCCCCATGAGTTTGTCTTTGAACGAGAGACTTGGAGTAAAACCTGCCTCCGAAGCCTCTTCCATGGCATGTTTCACCTTTTTCTCATTTGGAGCACTATTCTCATCGTCCTCCTTAGCACACTGGGCGCCTTCTGGTGGGCGACCTCCCATTCTCATCGTCCTCTTCTTTTGTAAGTTGAAATTGTTGAATCTAGTAAGAATAATAACAATCCACATAAATCCTAATCCTGCCATGTTTGTACCGAGTCTGTTTTTCGCCATTAAAAAATTGTATAATTTAAAAAGAAGAGTGAATTTAATTTTATTCTTTTCTACTGCTCTCTCCTATTCTTATTTCAAGTTTCAGATAACAGATTTATGCATGGCAAAAAATTAGTTAAAATAATACATAATTAAAAAATATATGTTTATTTTTAAATATATTCTCAAAAATAAATGTGAAAAAAGATTAAAAAATGTACGAGAAAAATACAATGGGAGAAAGAGTGAGGCAATAGAGAGAATAATTTATTAAGGGAAAAATTAGAAAAAATGTATTAAATTTGAGGCAAATTCAAATTAAAAATTATAAAATAAATCACGTCTCTCTTTAAATGTAAAGCTCATAAATATTATCAGGAGGAGTACTATATCTGCTGGACAAAATACTCTCTGTTTGTGATGATGAAACTGCAGTACAAAACTTAGCCAGGATAAAACATTCTGCCAAACACCCCCCCCCCCAAAAAAAACCAGGCAGCCAGTTAGGTCCATTTTTGTAATAATTACTTTGGGTCCTACTTATAGGGCAAAAATTTAAAGTGCTGTTTATCTTAAATTTAGGGTGAAAATATGGTAATTGAATTTATTTCCAATTTTTGTAACAAGTGGCGTGCTTTAATTTTAATTCTTAATTAGACACCACTTCACTATATGATTTTGATTTTAGCTAAAAGAAAGTTTTTAAAAGTCACATATTTTACTACAAACTTAAGAATAAAAATATTAGCTATTACTCCCTCCGTTCCTTATTATAAGAGACATTTGATACTTATAACATGTTCCCATATATAAGAGACACTTAAAAGTTGTCTTTATTTTTTTGTATTGATTTCCTATTTTACCCCTATTTATTTTGACTCCAACTCATACTCTCCCTTCCACTTCTCTTTCTTTTAATAATTTAATTGTTCTCTCTCATACTCTCTCTCCTTATTAATGAGGGCATTGTTGGAAAAAAACATTATACTTTTTACATATTAATTGTCCTCAACTAATTTTAACTGTTTTTTTGATCGACGTAATTTGGTTATTTGTCTCTTATAATAAAGAACGGAGGGAGTACTTCTTAAAAATAATCAAATTAGTTAATTCTGTCTTATAATTAGGACGGAGTGTAATACTAATAATAATAATAAATACTGTGTTCTGTTTTATTCTATAGTATGTGAAGGTAGCTTATTATAAAAAGGAAAGGAGACCGTAAATGGGAACATGGGTTTGGTTGAATTATGATTAGGGTGTAGTTAGTTATAATAAAATGATACAGATGGAAAGGGACAATATTAAAGTCTTCATTAATCGAATTCTATATTACTCCTCCGGTCCTTAATATAGGACCTAATTTTTGAGTTGATTTTGGTTCTAAATATAAGACCCATTCCTCATATTTATCAATTTTCTCTAAATTATCCCTATGGATACTCCCTCAACTATAATCAAGTAGAAGAGGGAGATGAGGTATTAAGAAAGATGATTATGGTGTTTTAGGAAAAATGTGTCACTTTTCTTATAATTAACTAACTTACCTAACTTCCTTAATCTAATCAAATTAGTTAAATGGGTCTTATATTAAAGACCGGAGGAGTAGTATTTTGCGTAAAACTCAAAATTATATGTCTTCCTCTAATTTACGTTTGGCTTCTTTTGTGGAAAATTAACGTTATTCACTTTTTTATAATTATTGTTTTCAGATTCTGCTTAAGGAACCTCGTAATCTCCGGATCGAACTATTTTTAATTAATTAACTAACGTGTAATGAGAGATTTAAATTTGAACCTTTCGTGATAGTTATGCCATTAGAAAATTTTCCATGCAATCGATGTGTTTTCCTTGATATTATTGAATATAAACTACTCGTTGAGGTACTTTATTATAAGGATCTATTTAATTAATTTACATAGACTAAACAAATTGAATTAAAATTAATTAATATCTTCATCAAAGGAAGTGGTTTAGTTCACAAAAATATTATTTATTTAATGACATTTAGAAAAATTGAGGGTAACAGAAAATATTCTTGTAATAAGGACAGAATAATTAAATGAAAAAATAAGGAAAAAGTCACTCATTGAAAATTTTATTGATGAAAATAATCTGATAAATTTTTATATGCACAAAGTACTGATAAATTTGTATACGCAGAAAGTACCAATATTTTGCAAATTTTGTAGATACAGTGTAATAATGTTCTGATTTAAATTCTTCTCACCAATAAAACTTTTAATAAAAAAAACTTGTTTTTATCAATTTTCCCTTATTATTAAATTAAATAATGCGGAATTACTTAGTCAATTGTGTCCAATAGAATATGTAAGCTTGTGCCACACTAATTATGTAAAGTGTTCAAGTTATACAAGCCTCAGCGGTTTACTTGTTCGTAAAATTAAAATAATGAAAGAGAGAGGAGTTATTGTTTGGATCTTATCCAATTTGTCCAACCAGGATAAATTAAATTTTATTTTATTTTTGTTCAACGACTCATTGCAAACAAATTGAATTAATGTCAATAGTAACGTATATGAGTTGACCACTTTTGAAAATACGTTAAGTTTTCGGATGTATTTTTGTGAGGTTCATATATATAATTAATTGGCAACTACTCATGTCAAGTACTACTCCGCTCATAAATATAAGTTACTTGTAAAAAAAATTTTAATTTTAAATGGAAATAATTTATAATATATTTAATGCTAATTTTTAATTTTAATTTTATTTAATTCTGATCGGAAACACAAAAAGAAGAGAGACATTATGATATCAGAGATATGAAAATAATTTGTAAATATAGACATAATTTGAATAAAGTAAAATTAAAATTTTTATATCAATTTAATACATTCTTTTGTATACAAGAATGTGTTAAATGACATATATTAAGAATCGGAGCGATGTATAGTATTACAATTAAAATACTTTTAAAGTTTACTTTAAAAGAAATTTACATAATTTGCATGAGCATTTATTAAAGTAGATATTCTATTTTTTCTATTTTTCTATCTAATTGTTTTTACATAATTCATAACTTATAAACAGTATAGCTTCTATAATATAAATATCCCCTTAATATGGTTATGAATGATTTGTTGTAATAGAATAGTTATTATTAGAAATATGCAGAGGAGGGTGCTTGTTTGATTCTCTAAAATTGATATACCTTTAATATATGACCTAATTGTTGAGTTAATTTTGATCCTAAATATAAGACCTATTTACCATATTTATTAATTTTTCCCAATTAGCTTTATAGATACTCCATCAACCATAATCAAATAGAAGAATGAGAGAGGATATTAAGGAAGATGATTATGGTGTTTTAGGAAAAACATGTCATATTTCTTATAATTAATTAACTTACTTAACTTCTTTAATATAATCAAATTGGTTAAATAGGTCTTATATTAAGGACTCGAGGAATAGAATGAAAAAATCTCAAAGTTTTTGTTTGGTCACTTAAAAAGAAAAAAAGTTGTTAATTAAAGTCAAATAGATATTATAGTTTATGGAAGTAAACTCTAACTTAATCTCTAAGTTTATATTTTATTCTGATGGCCTGAGTGTGTGGTTGTTGGGATGCAAATTTATTTTAATTTCATTTTCGAAGTTATTCAATTTCTTTCTTTCTTTTTTCCTTTTCACTTTCAATTTCACGATGAAAGCTAGGCATAAAAAAATAAATTATATTAAATATATTTTAATTCTCGTGCGGAATTAGTGCACCTTTGTGACTTTAGGGGGAAAAAAGGACTTTATGCCACCTTGAGTTTGGGTCAATTATATAAATATACTGTGCTTGATTTTAACTGAATTAATAACTAATCCTCTAAATTAATCAAAGAATTAATTATGGGTATATAATTCTCTCTTAAGAAAACTATTATGTTTCAAATTCAACCCTTGCCCGAAATCTTATATAAATAGTTGGGTGTCTATACGGCGCGTAATAATGTAGGGAAGGCTGGTCCAAAAAAAAAAAAGTAGGGAAAATGACATTTACAAACCCTGTAAGGGGATTTCACCCCCCCCCCCCCCCCGCGATACAAGGCCAGAACTATTAAGAAATTCTGAAAAACAACCGGGCTCGGTGGATCAAATTAAAAAGGCATAAGTGCATTCTCAATCCTTTAATTTAATAAAATATTTCATTTTGACATCTTAATTTTTGGGTTCCCTAATTTTAATACTACTAATTTTATTAACAAAAAATTGATATTGAAGTTTTAAATGTTAATGAAATATTAGTAGATATCGACATATTAAGCTTAATCTTTTTTTAATTTTATACTGATGGACACAAAAAATATCATTTGAAATTAATAATAGTATGTGTTGCAAATAAAAAAGATACTTTATAAAATTAAGAAATGAAACTAAAATATCATATAAAACTAGATAAAAATTTTTTTTACCAATTAAAAAATAGGTGAACAAAAATGGCCTTGCTAGAGGCTAGAGCCCTGCAGCTATTGGTCGTTGGGAGGAAATTTGCGCACCACTGCTAAAAAGCACTAATTCCATTTTAAAATAGTACTTATTTTAAACTTGATTTAAATTATATAAAAAATTGGAGGGGAAAAAGTTAATAACCCAAAGAAAATCAATCGAAATCCTAATCTGTGAATATCCACCCCCTATCCGTGTATAATTAATTTCATCTAAGGATCCTAGTACTTCTCTAAAATTTCTAAAATTTGGTACTACGATATTTCATTGTAATTAATAATCTGGCTAGGTCTATAAATGTCATTTTACCTATAAAAAGCCATTAGCCTTTTTAGTGGACTTAATGATCTTTACTTCATGATTATTTATGTCTAAGAGTGACAAAATGGATACTTATGAACCTGTTTCACAGTCAGTTCCACCACTGAAGTTGCAGAGCAGCTCATCTTGCCATATGGCAAGGGGATACATTAGCCAGCACGCTTCAATTGTGATCTTCAGAGACAGCTTCCTGCCCCAATCCCCACTTTCCTTGGGAAGCCTGATAACGTACAGAGGAATTGAAGAAATTCTCTGTATTATTCAATATGAAAAATAATGATTCATACATGACTACAAAAGATCCACCCTTTAAATAGGGCTACCAGTCTAATGGGCCTAAACAGAAACGAGCAACAGGCCCAACAAGAATTATAACGGATATGTACAGAGCAGAAACAAGAATACAAACAATCGAAATGGACTGGACTCAATACATGCAGGTCCAATACTCCCCCTCAAGTTTGGGGTTGAAACATGTCATAAACACCTAACTTGTTAAGCAATCTAGTTTGTGTTTCCTTTCCTACAGCCTTTGTCAGAATGTCTACTTCTTGATTAGCAGATCTCACGTGTTGAAGCTTTATTAATCCCTCTGCCACTTTTTCTCTAACAAAGTGACAGTCTATCTCAATGTGCTTAGTCCTTTCACGGAAAACAGGATTTGTAGCAATATAAATAGCTGACTTGCTATCACGATACACACTTACTGGACGTCCTATAACAATTCCTAAGTCTGATAGTAGTCCTTTAACCCATATTACCTCAGACACAGCTGAGCCCAAGGCGCGGTATTCAGCTTCAGCTGAAGACCTGGAAACCGTGGCCTGCTTTTTAGTTTTCCAGGCAATGAGGGAATCTCCTAGTTTGAGAAGATATCCTGTGACTGACCTACACGTGGTCTCACAGGATCCCCAGTCTGAATCACAAAAACACTGCAAACCAAAGTCTCCACTTGAACTCAACTGGATTCCAAGTCCAGGGGACTGCTTCAAGTATCTTAGTACTCCTAATGTCGCTGCCCAGTGAGATTTCATGGGTGACTGCATGAACTAAGTACCTGCACCGGAAAAGAGATATCAGGTCTAGTCATAATCAGATAAATCAATTTACCTACTAGCCTTCGGTACTTTCCCGGATCCTTGAGCAAATCCTCTTGTTGATGCTTCTTTTCTTCATATGCCACTAATTTTAAGTGCTGTGGCATTGGCAATGTAAGTGGTCTGCATCCAGTCATTCCTGTCTCTATAAGCAAATTAAGAACATATTTCCTTTGTGACAATATAATTCCCTTGTAAGATCTAGCAATTTCTATGCCTAGAAAATATTTCATACTTCCCAAATCTTTGATCTTAAAATGACTATGCAAAAACCATTTAACCTGTTCAATTCTTTCTTCATTATTTCCAGTAATAAGAAGATCATCCACATAGACTAAGATAACTACAA
This sequence comes from Neltuma alba, assembly GCF_004799145.2. Taxonomy (NCBI): domain Eukaryota; kingdom Viridiplantae; phylum Streptophyta; class Magnoliopsida; order Fabales; family Fabaceae; genus Neltuma; species Neltuma alba. The sequence continues at coordinate 24,539 of NW_021636231.1, read as the reverse complement.
ATCCATCATCATAGTGCTTGAAATACAGTGAATAATCATACTTGCTTTGCATGAAACCCGCATTTAATAAAGACAATGATAGTTTTTGATTCCATTGCCTAGAGGCCTGTTTAAGCCCATATAGAGATTTCTTAAGCTTACAAACCATATTATTTCCATGTTTCTCAAATCCTTGGGGTTTGGTCATGTAAACTTCTTCTTTAAGGTCTCCTTGTAAGAAGGCATTATTCACATCCATTTGATACAATGACCAATTATTTACTGCAGCCAATTTCAAAACAGTCCTTACGGTCACCATTTTCACAACAGGTGAAAAAGTTTCATTATAATCTATCCTTTCTACTTGATTATAACCCTTTGCTGTCAATCTAGCTTTATATCTATCAATAGTCCCATCTGGTTTGTATTTTACCTTGTAAACCCATTTACAACCAATTGATTTCTTATTTTTAGGTAATGGGGTGATATCCCATGTCCTATTCTCTTCTAAAGCTTGGATTTCATCCCTCATAGCTTTTATCCAGTTATGATCTTTGATAGCTTCTTTATAGCAAGCAGGTTTGGTAACAAAGTCAACTGAACAAAGAAAACACATATGAGAAGAAGATACATCATGATATGAAATATAATTTTCGATGGGATATTTGCAACTTGACTTGAAGTTTCGTTCTAATCCTGATTGATATTGGTTAGAATTTACAAGATTGCAAACGTAATCACTGGCCCATATAGGTGGTCTTCTATCCCTATTAGATCTTCAGTCTTTATGTTCATTGTCATATCCATTACCGCTAGAAGAAGATTGATTCTAATTATCTGTCCTATTTCCTTCTTCAAGAGATTCATTTACTGTGGGTTGTGTAAGCTGCCTCGGTACATCAGTTATATCATCAAAAAAGAACATCTGTTTTATCTCAGTAGAAACTCCCCCTTGATCAGTACTATTCCTATTTTTAAAAGGGAAAATATTTTCTAGAAATTTAACATGTCTACTTACAAATATTTTGTGGTCTGCTAGATTCAATAAAGTATACCCCTTTTGATGAGTAGGATACCCCAAAAAAACACATGGTATTGACCTAGGCTTAAATTTATCTGTATTAATCAAATCTATAGCATATCCTAAACAACCAAAGACTCTCAAAAGGCTATAATCTGCAACTCGCCCATGAATTATCTGATAAGGAGTTTGAAATTTTAAAATTCTACTGGGAGTCCTATTGACAAGATAAGTGGCAGTCTTAACACACTCCCCCCAATATCTAATAGGCAGGCCGGACTGTATGATTAAACCTCTGGATATCTGCATCAAGGTCCGATGCTTTCTCTCCACTATACCGTTTTGTTCAGGAGTATAGGGACAAGTTGTTTCATGTATTATTCCCTGTTCTCTTAGGTAATTACTCAAATCGTGGTTGACAAACTCACTTCCATTATCACTCATCACTCTCTTGACACATGTATCAAACTGATTTTGTACATAGGCAAGAAAACTCTTAATGTGATAAATTGTTTCTGATTTATTCTTCATGAGATAAGTCCATGTGGCTCTAGAAAAAATCATCCACTATGGTTAGAAAATACTGAAAACCAGAATGTGTGGGAACTTTATAGGGTCCCCATACATCCATGTGAAGTAAATCAAAGCATTTAACAGTCTTTATACAGCTAGAGGGAAAGGGGAGTTTGGTCTGTTTAGATTGGAAACAAGTACAACAAGTTTTATTCATTGATGTGGATTTATCTTTCACTATATCCAAATGTTTGATTACATTCAAGGGAGCATGTCCCATTCTTTCATGCAGAAGCCACAAATCAACATGCTTGTCAGAAGAACAATTATGAACTGAATTCATACAAGTATGATCTTTTTCCAACCGTAACAAATATAGACCATGATCTACTCTACCAATCCCCCCATCTTTCCATCTAGAAGGCCCTGCAAGGTGCATTTATCAGGATAAAAGGATACAACACACAATGTTTCTTTTGTTATACGTGAAACAAATATCAAGTTAAACTTCAGCAGCATACAAAACTCCTACTAATTCTATACCATTAGGAAAAATTACATTGCCTACGTGTGTAACAGGGAACCTATCACCATTAGGAATTCTGATAGTTTTAATGGGTCTATTATAATCTCTATAGCTATCCAGCAAGCCTAAGTCACTAACCATATGAGTTGTGGCTCCAGAGTCAATAACCCAGTTACTATGATTTAAAGTAGTGATAGGAGGATTATGCAAACATGTACCAGTGAGAGCGTGAGCGTTACTTTCTGCATCCTTCTTTAGTATCTCCAGCAACCGCTCATATTGCTCAAGAGTAAAGCTTGGGGAGACCACGCTTGAAGTGTTGGTGAGAGCCTCTGCCTCTCGGTTCCCAGCACTCTAATTCCCCTTTGCCTCTTGACTTTGTTTGAATTTGTTCCCTTTGAAGTCTGACGGGAACCCAATTATCTGCCAACACCCATCCTTGGTGTGACCTTTCTTATGGCAGTGGTCACATTCAGGTAATGGACCACCTCTGCCTCTTCCTTTTTCTCTTCCTCTTCCTCTCCCCCTCACTGCCATAGCCATCCCATCATTGGGATTCACTTTCTCCAAGTTGGCAATGCTCTTCTGTGCTTCATCGTCCAGAATCATTGCGTATGCTTGATTGATTGTGGGAAGAGGTTGCATGAGGAGTATCTGACTCCTTGCATTCATGTAGGTCTCATTCAGACCCATTAAAAACTGCAGCATCTTCTGACGTTGTGTTGCTTTGTGGTAGGCTTGGGAAGTGGCACACTTACAGGATGGGATTGCCATGAGGTTTCCTTACTCCTCCCATAGCTCTTTCAGCCGCGAGTAATATGCAAATACGGTGAGTTTCCCTTGACGTAGTGAGTGAATCTCCTGATACAGATAGAAGATACGCGAGCCAGAAATCTTATCAAACCGCTCCTTAAGGTCTGCCCAGGCTGTATGTGCATCTTGAAAATATACCAGACTGCTCGCAAGGTCCTTGGAGACAGATCCCAAGATCCACGATAATACAACAGCATTGCACCTTTCCCAGTGATCGAAAAATTTAAGATCTTGTTCTTCCTTTTTACACGAGCCATCTATGAATCCCACTTTGTTCTTTCCGCGCAAGGCTATCATCATCGATTTGCTCCAGATTGTATAATTCTCGCTGCCAGTGAGGATCTGCCCGATTATCGATGTCCCTTGTGTATCAGATGGGTGAAGAAAGAGCGGGCTAGCGAAATCGATCATAGGGTTGCCAGAATCCTTCTCTCCGCCCATGATGATTCATCGGTATCGTGTTAGGGTTTGCAGTAGTAGTTTCTTCGGGGTTCTTGGTTCGACGGCAGTAGTTGAAAGAACTGGGTGTTTTTGTTGAAGTGATGGTCTTTGATTCTTGAATTTCAGATCGGTGGTGGTAGGCTCATTCTAATGGGCCACTTGAAAAATCATTGATGGACCTGGATCAGCCTATGCTCTGATACCATGATAACGTACAGAGGAATTGAAGAAATTCTCTATATTATTCAATATGAAAAATAATGATTCATACATGACTACAAAAGATCCACCCTTTAAATAGGGCTACCAGTCTAATGGGCCTAAACAGAAACGAGCAACAGGCCCAACAAGAATTATAACGGATATGTACAGAGCAGAAACAAGAATACAAACAATCGAAATGGACTAGACTCAATATAGATTGGACTCAATACATGCAGGTCCAATAAAGCCATAGTTTTACCATATAATAATCACTCCTCCTACAATGCGTTAGAAGGCTCATTGTATTCTGATAGATATGCAACTTATCTTTAACATCAGGGTCAAGGTTTGGTAAAGGCATAATGAAAAACTCCTCAGTCGCTAAATCAAAACTGATAACTAATTCGCTGATATCCCCTCCCTCATTTTCCATATCAAGCCGATAACCCCCCAGTACATGATGCCATTGCAAGAAACAGTTCCATAATGAAAGAACAACCCTTCAAATTTCTGGAATCCTATCTCCCTCCAACTTTGTGTGAGAGAAGAAAAGAGTTCCACACGGCTGACACTCTCCTCGTTTCCCCCCGGAAACATACTAAAATCTAAAATCCTTGTGGAACCCAAATCCTATATGTCTATCACCCACAAAATCAGAATTCTTTCGGGGTACCTCCATGACATGTGTAAAAGTGGGATTCCAAATGAAAAATGAAACAGAAGGTCCAAGAATAAGAAGGCAGCCATGGCTGCAACCTATTATACCAACATACGTTATACCTTTAGGTAGCTTCGGAAGGGTGTATAGTTGCTTCTGGCAATTAAGAACCCGTAAATCCACAGGAGCCTGCTCATCTAGGCCATCCCGTCGGAGGAGGAGGGAAGGGTTATAATGAGGGGATTCGTCCAAGTAATAATCCTTGAAAGATGGGGTACGGATGATGGTTGGCCAATCTCTGCAAACAAATTGAGCTCGTAGAAGGGACTTGATTGGGATTCTGATGAAGATGTTTTCAATGATGTCTCGCGGAAGATGCTCCATCTCTCGCTGAAAAGACGATTTATGCACAATCGCTGAATAATTATTTGAAGTTCAGATGATGGAAATGAATCAAGAAATTAAGGCTAACTAGTTGATACTGGAAAAAATGCTAATTCATAACGATATCTTGGCGCCAACAATTCTTGACCTTTTTTGGAAAAAATATTTTTCTATTTTTATTACATATAAACTGGGTAAAAGAACCAAATGAAAAATAAATATTTTTACAAATTAATATATAATAATTATTTGCAAAAATTTCTAGAAATATTTCTAATTTTTCCTTTTTCAGGAGAATGAAATTTTATTTCAGATAAAAATTAAACTTACGTATTATTTTTATAAAAATCCATGTCTAATATAGATGCTGATGTGTTTAGCTGAATGCTAAATTATGAAAGTCAGTCTCCTTGGGTTAGGAATCATGCAAATCAATGGGCAGGTATTGGACAAAGTGAAAGAAAGTATAAAACCAAATCCAAATGATAGATCATTAATAAGGCAATACATGATATAAAGAAGATCCTAGGTATGATGAGAACCTTTTCAGAGTCAAATGCAAAGTAATTGTTCCTTGGAAACAACTTTCTTAAAGGCACAATTTCTTGGGTTGAGCAAACCAAAATTGAAGGCACAGAAGCACGATCTTCCACCTGAAAGAAGCACAAATTTATTAGACAATAAAAAAAGGTGCTATATTAAAAACCAAAAGACAGCAACAAAGATCATTGCTGTTATTTATGGTATTTCAGTGTTACATTTCAGAAAGTCACAGCCTAGCAATATCTCAGAAATCAGCTTTACTGATACCAATTTTAATTACATGATCAATTTTTATCAGAGTTCAAAATCTTTAACAAATTTTCATCAGAGAGTAATTCCTGGAGGGGAGCTGATGAAATCTCAATTGTTTCATTTGAAGTAGTATCAGGGTCACAAATGCCACCCTAGTTCTCCTTTTTATTCAAAAGCAAGACAATAGCCATTTTGCCCCCAGATATGAGATGAAGACACTTCTCATGCATGTTGATACTCTTGCCCAAATTTCCTCTACTTTATTCGCTGAAGAGAGATTCCTTTGATATCTGTTTAGTACTTACAAGCTTTGCATCCAAAGAACCAACCAACTCAGCTACTTCCCATCTGGTTTAGCAAAGGTAAAACTTAAGTAAATATAAAAGAGAACATTAGACATTGCGTTACAAGAGCCACAAAACAACAAACATTGTTTTTCAGTACTTCCCAAAAAAAAAAAAAAAGAAATCTGACAATTAACCAACGAGTAATTATATTATAAGATGCCAAAATCTCCTATTATGTTGTGTTCAAACCTTGGTGTTCAAAAGACCTTCAGAATTATCGTTTGCTGAAAAAAGTTTCTATATATTATGGTGAACTCTCACATTATTTTTCTAAGTCCTGTATGTATCAAATAGCAAAATAATTTAGGCAACAATAGGTTTACTCTCATAATAAAACAATTTCTCTTTTTCTTCTTTATGGTAGCAGGACGGGAGTTGGGACAACATATAATCAGTTCAGCCAACTTACCTCTTGGGGTGGTTTCTCAATACGTTGTAAAGCATTCTGAAGCGATTTAGAGTTTACAGAAAAAATCTGATCCGCAAGCAATCTCCCTTGTTCTTTCTCTCCGTATCTAAATCCATGGAATACATGTTGTTGCTCCATTTCACACTCTTTTTTTTTGGCAGCTATAAGGCGCTTTTGAAACTTCTAAAGTATTGGTATCATTGATCCATGATACAAACACCATGTCAAATATGATTAAGCCAGGGAACCCAAAAAAAAAACTAATAAAAAGAAGTGATCCAGTAAATATGGATGTTGATAGGTTCAGCTGAATGCCACATTATGAAAGTCTAAGTCCCTTTCGGTTAGGAATCATGTGAATCAACTGGCAGGTATTGGACCCAGAAAAAGTAGGAGAAAAAAATAAAGAAGACCAAAAGAAAGCATCAAGCATACAGTCATAAACCAAGTTGCACATAAATTCCTTACCCTCTATTCCCCTTAAGATTAAAGAGATTAAGAAAGGTAGCACAGCATCAGCAATAATCATACTGAAAAGCTCAAAGTCCCTAAAAGTAGCAAATTAAAGGTAGAGTCAAAAGAGTATATGCCTCACGAGTTGATCTTTCTTTTTTGGATCACAAGTTTAGTTCTAGGAGTCCCTTAGGCGGTGTAATATGCATTTCTCTTCTAGTCATACCAACATCAAGTACAATTGCTTCTACAAAAGTCAAAAGGCACCCAAACAAGCTGATTGGACGCTTCTGCTTCTGCTGACCTGGGCTCGCCACTTTTGCGAAGTATATCAAAAGATGAATCAAGCAAAACTTGCAGTAGATCATTGGCTCCACTATTGAAAACATTAACGACAGTTCCCAAGGGTCCACCACTTTTCTGATAAGAATTATGGTCAGTGTTGAATAATGCATTTTAAGGCCTTAATTTGCCAAAATAGAAAAACTTTAGTATTAATTACTTAATTAGCTCCAGCAAAAAGGATTTTTTTTTAATCATTTTATCATGGAAAGTTTCACATTTTTCCCTTCACGATTTTGAAGTACAAAAATGATACATAAAAGTTCTAGAGAGAAACAAATATTATATGATGTATCGAGAACTCATTGCAACCTATTACAAAAAGGATTGTGTAAAACAACAAAATTATAGAATGCAACTTCTAATTATATAAAACCCAGAGAGAAAAACATAAGTGGCTTTTACCAGTGATGTACAAAGCTGGAAAAGGTCGTCTTGTTGAAGTGTAAAGGTCCAAGAAGACGGGAACGGAGGTAGCTGGAATGGAAGAGCTGGTCGCTGAGAGGTCAAGGGAGGGCTGGGCAAGGAAGAGAATGCACTTGAAGTACAGAGAAGCGAATTTCTCTGCATCATCCTTCGCTCGATCTGTCACGAACCGGACCTTAGCAAAGCCTGCACAGATATTGTTGTCATCATGCCTGTAAATAAGATCAGCTCGCCATTCCAAATCCAATTATCCGGGAACGAAGACGATTCCGATTCCAACACGTGACATGTGTGAGGGCCCTCCTGACTCTTTTTCTTTTTGTTTTTTTTTTTTGGGACCAAAACCCTCCTTACTCATTATCCTCATCCAAAAAATCAGACTGATTTCATTCTCTTGACACTTGAAAAAAAATAGAGGAAAAAAAATATTCATAAAGTATTTAATTTAATTATAAAACTTGCAAGTATTAAGTTATTCAATCACGCTTAGTCTTTTTCATTTCATATGGATTTATAATTAAATACTATTAGATACTGGTATTTTAAAAATATGATACATAATCATGTGTAATTGGAGAACTTGGCATAATTGATATAAGGAACTTGATGCATGTATTGTCTTTATTTAAGCATTTCTAGTTCGTAAAAAATTATAATAAATATTTTTTAAAGTTCTTTAATATGTTATAATTTTTTTTAATTTTGATGATATTATAAAATTTTGTCATTTTGAATTTATATCATATTTATTGAAATTTATTTATTTTTTAATTAAATTGATAAAAACACATTTCAAACACATTTTTATTCAATTAAATTGATAAATAATGTAACTTTAAGATATTGTATAAATCATTTAAATTTATAAATCCAAAATTTTTAAACTTATGTTCTGCCTCGAACATTTATAAACACATCTAATCAAGTGTGTGTATATATAAACACATTTATTATATCTACATTAATCAAATTATCTGAGTTACTGTTCTAATATAATGAAAACACTAAATAAATAAATATTTACAAAAAAGAAAAATTTTAAATTCTTTAAACCAATTTTAGTCAAAATTATAAATATAATATGATGAAAAGGAAATTAATAAATGTAATTTATTTTAATATCATTTTTAATTGAAAAATATCTTTTGACAATATTCTTAGAGAAGTTAGAATATTTTACTTCATAATATAATATCCCTCCGGTCCTTAATATAATACATATTTAACTAATTTGATTAGATTAAGGAAGTTAGATAAATTAGTTAATTATAAGAAATATGATATTTTTTTCTAAAACACTATAATCATCTTTCTTAATATCCTCCCTCATCTTCTACTTTATTGTAATTGAGAAAGTATCTATAGGGGTAATTTAGAAAAAATGATAAATATGAGAAATAGGTCTTATATTTAAAATCAAAATCAACTCAACAATTAGGCCCTATATCAAGAGCCGGAGGAGTAGTCCATCACTCTATATATAACATAAAAACTACCGTTGCAACCTCTTTGAAAAATAGCGAGTGACAAACAAAAGCTGGAGTCCCATTAACATTAAAATCATAAGTATCACACTTATTTTATACGACATTAATAACGCAAAATGTAAATTTAAATAACAGGAAAAATTAATCTTTTACTCTTTGTATATTTAACTTAATTATGACTCAATTTCTTAATTTTAACTCATTATATTTATAATTTGTTGAAAATTACAAAAAAAGAGAGAGCTGACTCTAGTAAAAGAAGTTGAGATGGCATTTTAATTAAATCCACGTCATATTTGGAAAGAGGGAAAAAGAAAACAACTGAGACCTGAAAGTTGATTGAAGATGAAAATAATAAGTTCATTTAGATTAGCGGTAGAAAAAGTAATTTATTTGCAATCTGATTTTTGAAAAAATAAGATTGAACAAAAATTAGATCGAGTAATGTGAATTGTGTTTAGATTAGATTTTATAAAAATTAGTTTGTAAAAATTAATTTGAATAAAAGATTGTTTGGATTATGATCTAATAAAGGTATATTAAGGTTGTAAAACGACCCAAATGAACATGAGTTTTATTAAATAATAAGAGAATAATAGGAGGAGTGAGAGAAAAATATTATTCCGACAATTTCCAACGGTCCTAAACCCGATTGCCACTTGAAAAAGTCACCTCCCCCAGCTTAAGGTGAATCGCGCGCTTAGTCCCATTTTTAGCCCCCAAGTGCGGTCTTGTACAATCTTTCTCAAACAGGCTGGCTTTCTAAATCGGGTTTTAGCTGCAAAATAAGCTATTTATGGCCCATAAATTGCTCTCGCAAACATACACAATGTCTACAACTACAACGTTCAACCCAAAACGCCTTCATCGTTCTAACCTAATTTCAACATCCCCTGCCATCCTCATAACCAAGGACTTAAAAAAAAAAATATTTTCATAAAACTATGTTCACATAAAAAAGCTATTCAAAACATCTTATGTACTCGTTCGTTCCTTAATTTAAGACCTGTTTAATTAATTTGATTATACTAAAAAAATTAAGTAAGTTAGTTAATTATAAAAAATATGACATGTTTTTCTTAAAACACTATAATTATCTTTCTTAATATTTTTGTTTCCTCTCCTATTTAATTATAGTTGATGGAGTATCAATAAGAGTAATTAAAAAAAAAATCATTATGGACGCGATTCTCTTGCTTCTTCGCTTGATAAATAAGTGTTTAAACCTTTTTTTGAAACTTTATAGTTATGTTTATTGGTGGTATCGCATATGCAAAGATTCAACAAAATCATGAACACCATCCGTATTTGATGGAATAATAACAGCTTCATGACAAGTTTTCTAAATGTGAAGTTTGGTTTAATATAAATTTGGAGTTCCTTACGTCTTGCAGGGTACTCTAAATACAGAGTTTCTTAGGTGCATTGTAAACTGTGGTTTAACAAGTCCAAAACCACGGCACTGACTTTCTCTGCTTCACATTCCTCCCCAAGGGCACAAGTTCGTAAAGCTCAAGTTACTATCAAGTTTGCTCAACTACCAAGCAACAATCCTTTGAATCTTTTCATTGTTACCGTTTTGCAATTGCCATGATTGTTTTTCATTCTTTTTATTTTGGCTATATGGTGTATTTAATTTACACGCATGGTTTAGCCAAGAAATCTTTAATTTAGTGCCTTTTTATTGTGCAACATCTAAATTTCTTCAAACTTGATATAATTAAACTTTGGATAGACAAACCTGCCCTTAAAACCACATGCATACCAAGATAAAATTCAGTGCACTTCTTTCAACTTCAGGTTGTTCCCTCCTGACCTCAAAAAAAATAAAAAATAAAAAATTGAGCTTGTTCCCTGTTTTTTCACTCGAGGATCATATCTGCTCTTTTCTATATCATTTCCATAGAGTAACAGGGACCTAATATGGTTCATGAGACTGTGGATTGAGTCAAATTTAAGTCACAAGCAAATCCTCAACAGATATCATCAAAATAGGTCATAAGAAGCAAAGCTAACTTGGACTAAGAACACAATCAGTAATTTTCTCCCAGGATTTCAGAGTTTTGTCTTCAGTGTCTGTCTTGTATAATGCAAGGCGACTTATTTGAAAGCTCAACCCACTGACGTCATCGAGAGCATTGGCTCTTTCTTGAGCCCTTTTCTTCTCCTCATCAGTTAAATCTCCATACAGAAGGCTCAGGTGTGGCATGTAAGCTGCAAACACAAACAACATAAGCATGAGCAAAAGAGAGTTTTTCCCTATTATCTCCATATATAGTTTTATTATACTGGTTGAGAGATTTTAACCTTGCATATGTCAACTTAAACCTAAACATGTCACCTGAGAGTTAAAACTAAATGTTCTTTCATCAAGATGTCATTGATATCTAAGTTTCAAAGAACTAAAGTATTTGAGAAGCCAAAGACCTGGGTTTGTACTCAGAAAGCAAACGGATTTAAAAGGATATGCCACTTGACGCCATACTCTCACCCTTGGGTATTTATAACTCTTCTTTTCCATTTTTGGTTAAGAAAGGTACGACTCAAAAGGCTAAACTTTCCTTGGCACACGAAGCAATCCCATTAGGTGGGAAGTAAATAAAGGAGGTGAGAAGAAAATGGAGAAGCCTTGTGTGGGAGTGAAATGTCCTGACCCTGTTTCCAACGCTAAACCATAAAAGTTTAAATGAGTTATCTCAAATGAAAGTGAAGGGGAATTTTAGTACACTATCTAAAACTACACTTCTTGTGTACTCAAAACTGCACTTAATTATAAGGATAAAGGAGATAGAATTGCATCCAGTATTGCAGCCTCTGTTTTCTTCTAGAGTTTGGCTACAAGAGGCTTCGCTTAACCAGTAAGAGCCTAAGATCTCTGTCACATTAAGATATTCTTTTCATGGCTATTCTTTATCATAAGTCATCACTTATTACTACAACAAACATCTGAAATGTGTAAAACACATCTCAATGTTAACATAACTCTGCCTATGTTTTATAGTTGGTCCCAAGGCCAAATAGAGGGTCAGCTAACGTAAAACTCTAGCAAATCTCTCATAAATATGGTTGATATATTTTAATCAGCTTCATGATCTGAATTTAAAAAACCGAGAGGATTTTCTTATTAGTGAGCAATACAATACTTTCCTGTGTTTTGATTCTGCATTCTGACAGCTTCATAGGTGGTAAAACAAAACGGATTTACTTTTGTATATAGACTTCCACTAGAAGCCAGCAAAAAGATAAAGCTTCAGGCAAAAAATAATATCATGTAACTTACGAGATGATCTATTGTAACCAAAATGACTGATGCAGTGATCGCTAGTTTCCACTACCTGTTGAGGAAAAGAAATTAAAAATGGAGAAAATCAAAATAAAAATGACATGAGAAAGCCTTCCAAATTTGGGTCATAAGTAGGAATTGGCCATGCACAAGTATAACTTTATGTCAATATTATTGCTCAAAAGTTAATGGGAAAAAATTAAGCCCCCCCTTCAATTCCAATTTTACAATTCTGAGAAATGCTTTAATAAACCTGCAGCAGAAAATCAATGTCCATGACCACAACAGATACAAACTAAAATGGATCAATAGGAATGGAAGTATTTAACACAGATAACATATTAACTGTCAAAATGCATTACAGTCAAAGCACATGTCCAGAATCGGTGCTGATTTGACAACTTCATAATCAAAATTCAAAACCTTAGAGGAACACGAACAACAATTTCAATGCCATGTGGATCAATCGCTTGTCCATTAACTAATACAAAACTAACAACAGAGACCAGAAATTAAAATAACTAAACGACAGAAAAAACTAGAAAAGAAAATTGGAAGAGTACCTCAGGGGTGGGATGAATCAGAAGGTAAACACACTGATAAAAGAAAGTCCCTGTAGCCACACGATCAACGGTGGCATTATAAGCCTTGAGGCTTTCACACGCGGACCGGAACTTCTTGAGAGCGTCATCGGCAGTCAGTCTGATCGCGCCTACGACTGTTATGTGGGGTTCAAACTCAGGCCCACCGAACTCCGATCGGAGGCCGCTCATCAGCTTCTTCATCCTATCCCGCACATCTTCCGTTGGTTGAGCCCACACCGAATACACATACTTCTGAGCTTCAGGTTCGAGAATGTTTTCTGGGGTTCCCATGGAGGAAGAAGAGGAAAACGGAGAAGCCCAAGATGCAGAAGAAGGCAAAGAAGTGAATGACGCAGAAAAAAATGGACAGGGAAGCGTGTGAAACTTAGCGATACCTTCACCGCAAGACACTGTTTTGGAATTGTCTAATGGGAAGTGGGGATTGAAGTATGCGTTTGAGTTAAAAAAGCAAGCTTCTGAAGGAATCGAATGGAAAGAGTGAATTGCGGAGCAGATGACGGAGTGGGAAGATTGCATTCGCCTTTGCTTCTGGGGGAGAAGGAAGGCACATTCTGTGCATATGCCCAGACAAAAGGAAATGCCGTCGTTTCACTCTGATGGTAGCTGTTCTAGCAAACACCACATTCACGAGCCTCTCTTGCAAATTGTAATAAATATCCCCAATCAAAATAAATAGAAAAAATCGAAGAAAATCCCCATTAAAAATTTATTACTCTCTGTCTCCTTCCGCTCTTTTTTATATGAGACAATTTCTTGAATAGCCAAGTTTCTTTTTATAAGATACATTTTAGAGCTTTTTGAATGTTTAATATATTTTCTTCAGTTTTACCGTCAATTAATTAAATGTCTGTCTCATCTCTTTTTCCCACTCTCTCTCACACCCACATTTTTCATAAATGAGGATATTTTTGGAAAAAAAAAATTAATTTTACATGTTTATTGCACCTAACTAATTTTAACTCGTTTTTCATTAATTATATTTTTAAAAAAATGGAGGAAGTCGTAACAAAAACGTGATAAATTTTAATATATACATTATACTGGTGCACTACAAATTTTGGTACACACGCATTAATACTCTGATTTAAATCATTTTCATCCATAAGCTTTTTAATTAGATTTTTTTTAATTTTTCCATAATAAAATATTTTGTTGCTCCACCGAAGCGTCACTATTAGCTTTGAGATGTTTATGAAGAATTTGATTTGTCAATTTGCCATTAGTCGTCTTATGACATGAAAATTTTCTATCAGTGAGTGGTTATGCGTTGGATCCCATTTTCATCCTCATACTGCTCCTCTAATCAAAAAAGTAAAAAAAATCTAATTTATTTATTTTATATATATAGACACTAAATGTAGGTACTTTTTTTAATAGTAATTCAAACTGGATTCATTATGTTATGAAGAATTAGTTATTTTCACTAGACTCAGTTCTGTTTGGAAAAAAAAAAAAATCTAATTTAGACGACACATTTGATATCTAAAATTTTGTTGGTCAGGAAAAAAAACGTGGATTTGATATGACTCCGTTTCTTTCACCCTCAACAGGCCTTGACATCATTCTTGGCCCATTCATTTTTTGCCCAGCCCATACAGACGCTTGGGCCCATTCGACAATATCCGGGTCATGAGAACACGGTGAATTGGATTTGTGCATTATTCATCATTTAGGTTTCGTTTGAGATCACGATTATAAGCAGTTATTAGCATATTTCATGTAAATGGAAACAAATTTTTCTCACATGTTTTTTTCTTATTTTGTAAATCATTGAAAGTTACTTATAAACCATTCTAAATAAACCCTTATATAAGCAGACAAGGAGCACTAAAGATTGTTGCATTTGATTATTTGCCCTTCGGAGTTTACTCTTCTTATTATAAACCAAATAAATCAAACCCCTCCCCCCCCCCCAAACACACAACAACCTGTTATATGTTAAGACTTGATTAATCTAGTGGATTCAGTGGCCAGGCTGAAGACGGCTGGTCCAAAGAACAAAGAGACCAATGTGGAAAATTATCAATCTTGCTTATAGTCCTACAAGAGTTATTGATTTTGAATCCGAATAATCCTAACAGTTAATATTATCGAACACAGGAATAGAAAATGATGCTTCCTCTTGTTTTAAATTACTGATTTGAAATTAATTAAAAAACCTCTGTTCGGTCTTTATTATTTTATTTTGTCAACAATTTTACATAAACTAATAAAGTTAAAATTAGTTATCTTTTATAAAATATCAAAATTATCATCAATAAAGTCATTAATTGAGAAGTTTTATACTTAATTAAGGATATCATATGAAAAAAATTAATAATTTAAATATGCAGGAGCTTCTTATAATAAGAAGTAATGACTAGAATTTCTTAGAGTTTATTAACACACTCATCTAAGGAAGCTTTTGGTACTTTCAAATAAATTAAATTTTGATTCGACTTTACCAGATGAAAGAATAAAACAAATGTTTTTCCTCGATGATCTGCAAGAAGAATATGAATCTTCACTCAGATTGAGATGTGGGTGAAAACATTCTCCTAATAAATTCATTCAGATGGACAATTTCCCACTTCCCAAGTAGGGAAGGAAAAAAGGAAAAAAAAAAAAAAAAGCATTCTCTTTACAAAACCAAGGACATAATCACTTCCTCGGCAAAACTGTGTCGTGTTAATTAACTAATCTAAGTTAGTCTTGTCTTCATAAGCTAGCAGCCATTGAAGGAAGAAGTGACATGCACGAAGACATCTTCTGCACAAGGAATGGTGAGAGCACCCCTTGGATGATCAAATCTAAATTCTTCTTCAGCTTCACCTAACAGCTCTTGAAACGAAGGTTGGTTCAGGTATGATATTGGAATCACAAACCTCTTCAAGTCCTCTCCAACATAAACTGCTAGATATCCCTTTGGCACCTGACCGGATTTCGAAGCTGTCGATTTTGCAGCAAATGAAGCTGACCTTCTGATTCCAGGCAAGCGAAAACCCATTGTTTTTCGTGTGGAAGAAAATAAGAAGGAAGTAGTGTTTGAATATTGATGCTTAGCTTGGGGATATTGTGAAAGATTTGTGTCGCTTGCTTTCGAAAGCATTCAAGTATGAGTATATATAGACGGAAATATTTGATTTTCTTCTCTGATTTGTGGATATAAAGGGGCGGTGTGATAGGGCAGGGCCAATATGATTGAGAGACAAGGCTCACTGAGGTCACATGGAGTTGTCTCCTTTTCAGGTACAATGGGGTGCACGCTACAGTCCAATGCCTAGAGACATGGGTGAGAAGGATCATATGATTCTGTCTCTAGTTTTCTTCAATATAAAAATCTCGTTCTTTATTTATTTACAGAAACACAGTATACCCATGGTTCATTTTTTATCATCTGACAAACAACGTTTGAGCAGAAGAGAACTCGATTATTGTTTAGGTGATGTGGTTGCTTTTTTAAGACATGCTCAAAACATGTCACTTATTACATGTGCTTGTGGCCTGTTGAAAAGCTCAGTAATCGTGGTCTGATCTATCAATCACGAAAAACCCACCAAATAGCCTAACACAATCTAAACTAAGACCATTCGATAAAGAACAAAGTGTGAGACAAGCCATGCACTGTAATCTCGTGTTTCTCTCTTAATTCTTAAAACAACATTTGACCTTACAATCACATGAGTGACAAGGGCCGCAAGAGATCAGATGATCTTGTCTTGTAAGTGCTTTTCAAGATGTTATGAGACTATGCATATATAACAACAATCAAGCCAACTCATACAAGATAGATCAAAATCTGCAAAATCTTGGGAGGGCCTAAATGGATAGATGGCAATATAACAGGGCTATTTGGAGACATAATTAAATAGCATGATGCCTTGATTTAAAACTTGAGGAGTAAATGAAGTTGGTTTATCTTTAGTAGAACAATGTGATCTTATAAGCTGAATGATTGAATTTTGCATGCCATATTTGTTCATGCCAGAAAACAAATGAACCATGTATATTCATGAAATCTAATAACAAGCTGTTAATTAAACATGTAATTTAAAATTTTTATTGAGTCGTGCCATATTTTCCAAGGGTAAAATATGATCTCTTGAGACACAGGACTTCATTATTAATCCAGTATATGCCGGTGTCTTCAAACGTTCAAAAGAGTCCCCGAAAATTGATTTCGTTCCTAGTCATCTATCAGTATATTGAGCTGTGTTCACATGTTTTTCATAAATTCAGATCGATAATATCACTGAATACGAAATACACATAGATATGCAAGTTTTTGAGTACAAAGTACAACTTTTTATTGGTAAAAAAATCTTAAGAGTTTTTGGGGCATTGTATGCTCCCACTTGCACAGACGCTTTTGTTATCGTAAAGCAAAAATTGATTTGAATTTACTGGATTAAGAATACAATACTGCTTCTCAGATTTGCCTGCAGGATAAGGATACAAATTCTCTGTCACTTAAACTGAAAGTTCAACGCCTTTGAGGCTTCGATATTCATAATTAATTGAGATAACATGAAAAAATGTCCATTGACAAAATTTGTCGTTCATGTAAACAATATTTCATTTCCGAATAGTCGGGGAAGCAAAAGAAGGAAAAGAAAAATCTTTACATAGAAAAAGGATCTAAATTGCCTCCTCTACAAAAATGTCTCCTAATCTAAGTTTTTTCCTTTGCAAACTAACATCCATTGAAGGAAGAAGTAACGTTTAGAAAGACATCTTCTCTGCAAGGAATAGTGAGTGCACCCATTGGATGATCATATCCAAACTCTTCTTTCAGCCAAGCTTAACAACTCTTGAAACAAAGGTTGATTCAAGTAAGATACAGGGATCACAAATCTCTTCATTTCTTCTCCTACATATACTGCAAGATACCCCTTTGGCACTTCTCCAGATTTTGACGAAGCCACTTTTGCAGCAAATGAAGTCCTTCTAATAACAGGTAAACGAAAACCCATTTTTTGTGGATAAGAGAGAACGTAAAGAAAGAGATAGGATGTAGAAGCCTGAGGATATGTTGATGAGTTGTGTTGCTTTGGAAAATCTTGCAACTTTGAGTGTATATATAGATGAAAGGATTTGCTTTACTTCAATAATTGGTAGAGGGAGAGGCTTTGCGTGTTAGGGCGTGTTAGGGCCTACCGAAAGACAAGAGCACACTAGAGATCACATGGTGTTGTCTTAGAGTCTATTTCAAAAATCAAGTCAGGATCAAATGAAGGGAGGACTTCAGAATCTCCATTTGGTTGAGATTTGATTGGTGAAGGGTTAGCTAAAGGAGCTGTAGTCTAGTCCAGAGACATGGATGAGAAGGATCACATGGTTCTGCTTTATGTTTTATGGATGGGAAGGATTATTTGAACAATTCAAAGCTTAGTGTCAATCTAAATATTTTCTAACTGTCATTTCACTTTCCAGACATGCTTGAGACATCTCTTATGTTTTCCTTATCTTCATCCTTTCAATTGATAACGCGTTGGAGCAGCATTTAACTTAAAGTGTGAGAAACGCGGCGTGTTTTAAATTCAAAATAAATATCGAGCCTTTTGAAAGTCTCTTTTACAGAATTGCAATAAACATGCATGCTTCTTGTTGATCTGTTCAATACTCTCAAGGGGATTATTCTTGGCTCATCCTTTTCAATTATGCTTGAACAGAGTTCTCACTTCATTTGGCTCATCTCATAACTTCTTAGTTTTATTTGAAAACGACATGAAGACAACTCCATGTGATCTCTACATGCCCTTGTCCTCCAATAATTAAGCCTCATCACATTACCTTTCCTCCACCGTTCATCTATATATACCCATACTTGTATGCTTTCAGAAGCAAGCAACACACATCTTTCAAGCATCACAATTATTCAAACACTTCCTTCTCATTCTATTCATAAACGCAGAGAAAACAATGGGTTTTCGTTTTCCAGGAATCAAGAGGACTTCCTTTGCTGCAAAAGTGACTTCTTCAAAATTTGGTGAAGTGCCAAAGGGATATCTTGCAATTTATGTTGGAGAGGAAATGAGTAGATTTGTGATTCCTATATCTTACCTGAATCAGCCTTCATTTCAAGAGTTGTTAAGTGAAGCTGAGGAAGAATTCGGGTATGATCATCCCATGGGAGCTCTCACTATTCCTTGCACAGAAGATATCTTCCTAAAGGTCATTTCTTCCTTCAGTGGGTGCTAGCAAGCAAAGACGACGTTAACTTAGATTAGTTGACACAATTTTGTATCGAAGGCAATTCACATAGTTTCTGCTATGTTAATTTTTTCCCCTGCCTTTTCTTCCCCTAATCGGGAATTGTAAACCAGCGTCAATGAGAAATTTGTCAATATAATTTTCACACAATTTCATTCAGTTATGAATACCAACGGCTTTGATCTTCCACATTAGGCGACCAAAGTTTGTTTTCTCGTGGCAAGATTGAGAGGAGAGTTATATTTAATCAAGTAAATTAAATTCAAATGTAGATTTGATTATAGAGAAACGAAAGAGTCTTTGTATAAGTGCAAGTAAATTAATCCTAGGAAACTTTTTTTCTGCACAAGTGATTGAAGCCATAATTTCTTATATAATACTACTCCACTCTCAAACATAAGACCTCTTTTGTAGTGTAATTTAGACAATAAAAGGGTCTTATATTTAGGATCAGAGGAGTATTTAAGCAACCAATGAACTAAACATTTCCCCCCATTACGAATAATTTGCTTATATGTTTTTCTTTACTTCTTTTCCATGATATATGTGTTGCTTATGAACTCATGAATTAGGAACATATAATTTTCTTACGCGGGGACAATGGCCATAGGAGATCACATGACCTTTTCATTTGTCAAAATGTTTATGAGATCTGGCTGCTGCATGGGTTAGATATCCATAGAGAAACAACGTGGACAAGGAAAATTCAATTTAGTTCGTATGGTCTTACTGTCTATTAATCGGAGTCCACATGATTTACGAATTGAGATCATATCATTGAAGACAACAACATAAATGATGCTACGCCTTCTTTTTTTTTTTTTTTTTGGGTTACAGATGCTACGCCTTCTTTATAAATTATAATTGTTCAGTTGAAAATAAAAATTATAGATTTTACAAGGAGATAAACATTATTTTGCGTGTTAAATAAACTGTTTTTTCCCCCTATCAATCCTTCTTAACGCTACATTTGGAATCTTATAGCACTGGAACTTAGTCAACATTTATCCGCTCACCCTTAGTTACTGGATTAGAACACCGGAGTTGCAATATTGTCTTTCTACCTTGTGTAATATATTGATCTTTTTATTAAAAAAATAAAGAAGTAATAAAAGTGAGAGTGGGAGGCTCAAATTAAAGTTGTTTTGTTTATAATTAAGTATGCATATGTGTATGTATGTATGGTTGGGACCTCTTCTTTAGGAAAGCCAATAGGGAGCTGACGTTAATACCCCTAGAGCTAGCGAAGTCTGAACTTGAATTACTAGATCAAGTAATATAAGTTTTTTGCCTCAATTTTGCTAGAAGATTAAAACAAAATGCAATTCGCAGCCAGACTAAACTATATATGTGTTCAATGGCTTCGATATTGACAGTTGGTTGGAAAACGTGAAAAATCTATTCATCAACTTCCCTTTGAGATAACAATTTTTTCACTTCCCGTATAGGGGAAGAAAAATAACAAAAATCTCCACAAACCAAAAGGATTACAAAATTGTGCGGACTAATCTAATCTTGTCTTTGTCACCTAGCACCTACAGAGAGAAGAGACTTTTAGGAAAACATCTTCTGTGCAAAATAGTGAGGGCACCCATTGGATGATCAAACCCGAATTCTTCTTCAGCTTCAGTTAACAACTCTTGAAACGAAGGTTGATTCAGATATGATATAGGGATCACAAACCTCTCCATTTTCTCTCCAACATATACTGCGAGATAACCCTTTGGCACTTCACCAGATTTCGAAGACGTCGGTTTTGCAGCAAATGAAGTTCTCTTGATTCCAGGAAGACGAAAACCCATTGTTTTTTCTTTGTAAGAAGAATATGCAGGACGGATTTGAATATGATGCCTGAGAGTATTGTGAAAGATTTGTGTTGCTTGGTTCTGAAATCAGACAAGTGTGAGTATATATAGGTGAATGGATTTGTCTTCCTGCAATAATTGGTGGTTAAGAAACAGAGCCTGGCTCTTAGAAGACAAAGGCACCTGGAGTTCACATGGATGTGTCTTAGAGATCATTTCATAAAAGCAACAAGTCAAGATGAGCCAACTAATGAAGGGAGGGCTTGGATATGAATGCTAAAGATCTATCTAAAATGAGTTGTAATACAAACCTGAGACATGATAAGGAAAACCACATGTTTCTGTTTTGTGTTCAAGAAGAGTCATTTGAACTGTTTAAAGCCTTATGTCGATAAGATAAAGGACCAGCAAAGATAAAGGAAGCGTAAGATATGCTTGAAGCATGTCAAGAACTGAAATTGACAACCATAAGAAATATAAGATGTTACGTTTGAGAAAGACATAAAACATTATCATGTGATCCTTCTCATCCATGTCTCTTTGGACTACGTCGCTTAACTGACCCTTCCTCTATCATCTCAACCAAAAGAATTTTGATGTCCTCTCTATTCATTTGGCTCTCATCCTGACTTTTTTTTGGTTTTGGAAAAGACCTCTGAGACAACTCCATGTGATCTCTAGATGCCCTTGTCTTCGGATAAGTAAGTTCTATCACATAACCTTTCCTCCACCGTTCGTTTATATATACTTATCCTTGTAAGCTTTCAGAAGCAAGCAACGCAAATCTTTCGCAATACTCTCAAGCATATCCAAACAGTTCCTTCTTAGTCTCTTCCTAAACACAAACAACAATGGGTTTTCGTTTACCAGGAATTAGGAGGATTTCCTTCGCTGCAAAAGTGAGTTCTGCAAAATTTGGTGAAGTGCCAAAGGGATATCTTGCAATAAATGTCGGAGAGGAAATGAAGAGATTTGTGATCCCCATATCATACTTGAATCAGCCTTCTTTTCAAGAATTGTTAAGTGAAGCTGAAGAAGAATTTGGGTATGATCATCCCATGGGTGCCCTTACTATTCCTTGCACAGAAGACGTCTTCCTGAAAGTCATTGCTTGCCTCAATGGGTGCTAGCTCGCAACGACAGTTTTAACTTAGATTAGTCAATACAATTTTGTATAGAAGCAAATTCAGATGATAATTTTGTTTCTCTAAGGATTTGCCCCATCCCTACATAGGAAGTGTAAAATGTTTGTGTATGTGACAAATTTATCAATAGACAATTTTCATGCGATCTGAATCGTCAAAGTACTGATCTTTTTTTTTTTTTTGGCCGGAAAAGTACTGATAGGCAACCAGAATATGTTTTCCCGTGCCAAGATTGAGAAGAGAATGTCATATATTAATTAATCCTGTAAATTCGAATCATGAACGTTTCAGTGCTGGCAAATTAATCCAGGGAAACTATTTAGTAGAATTATAAAAAATATTTTTATAATAAAATATAATTTTAATGGGAAAATTCTATTATATTATCTTTAATTTCAATTCAGTAATTATGATTTATAAGGCTAAAGGAAACCCATTTAATGATGGGAAATAAAGGAATGAATGGACGACCCAGAGAGCTCTATACCACCCATCCGAAGCGTCACAGAACGTTTGAATAGAAGATGCCAGAGTGCCACTGAGAGAGACTGATGAGGCAACATCATTTATGCTTTTGTCTTCAATGATATTATCTCATTTTATGAAAATATGTAAAAATTCAGTAGCCGGTAACACTGGACTGGAAGATCAAATAATATTAGAAGCATATATTAATAAAATTAACATATTTGATTGTTAATTATGATTTATTTTTAAATTCAAGATTAGAATTAAATTAAAAATTGGTTTCTACGACTTGGGTTCTTTAATTTCTATAAACTTAACTTAAAAATTCAAATAATTTACAATGTTACCGTTCAATACTTCACGTCAGTTTATTAACCAGCGTAATTAATGTCGTTACGACACTTTTTGTACTCATGATTGAGCTTTACTCTTCTATATAACATCTCATGAACTCAACATTTCTAATTTTCCCTTTGGGATTAATTGGCTTATGTTTTTCTTCAATCTTTTTCCTAGGTCAATCAAAGTTATGATTTGTACAAATTAATAAAACATTTAAAGACTCTTAAAAACGGACAAAATTAAAAAAAAAATTGGACTCTGATGAAGCTTTGCTTCGGGACACACATGTTGCTTGTGAACTCGAGTGTTAGAAACATAATTTTCTTTAAATGATGCTACGTACGCCTTGTTTATAAACTATAATTATTGAGTTCAAAATAAAAATTATAGATTTTCCCATGAAATAAAAGTTAATTATTTTGCGTATCAAATAAAACATTTCTTTTCCTCTTCTTCTTAACGCTACCGTTGGAATATAAGAGCACTGGGACTCATTAGTCATCATTTTTCAGCTCACCCTTAGTTACTGGATGAGAACACTGGACTTGCAACATTGTCTTTTTACCTTGTCTAATATATTGATCTTTTTATTGAAAAAAGAAGTAATATGCATAGGCGTGCATGTGGGATCACTTCTCTAGAAAACCACTGAGGGAGCTGATGTTAATACCCCTGGAGGGAAATCTGAACTTGAATTATCAGATTAAAGATTAAAGAGATACAACTCGTGATCACCTTAACTATATGTTTAATGTCTTTGATATTGACAGTTGGTTGAGATAACGTGAAAAATGTCTATTCATCTTCTCTTTGAGATAAACAGTTTTTTCACTTCCCCTGTAGGGGAAGAAAAGAACAAAAATCTTACACAAAGCAAAATGATTACAAAATTGTGTAGGTTGACTAATCTGATCATGTCTTGGTTAGCTAGCACCCACTAAAGGAAGAAGTGGTTTTTATGAAGACATCTTCTGCACAAGGAATAGTGAGGGCACCCATTGGATGATCAAACCCGAATTCTTCTTCAGCTTCACTTAACAACTCCTGAAAAGATGGTTGATTCAAGTATGATATAGGGATCACAAACCTCTTCATTTCCTCTCCAATGTATACTGCGAGATATCCCTTTGGCACTTCACCAGATTTTGTAGTAAGTTTTGTAGCGAATGAAGCCCTCCTGATTAGAGGTAGACGGAAACCCATTGCTTGTTGTGTACTTGTGTGTAAGAAGAATAAGAAGGAAGGATGTGAATACTGATGCCTGAGAGTATTGTGAAAGATTGGGTTGCTTGCTTCTGAAAGCATACAATTATGAGTATATATAGATGAATGGATCTGTATTCCTACAATAATTGGTGGTTTAGAAGTTACATGATAGAGCCTAGCTATTGGAAGACAAAGGCACCTTGAGTTCACATGGATGTGTCTTAGAGGTCATTTTGTAAAAGCAACAAGTCAAGATGAGCCAAATAATGATGGGGGGACTGGGTCATGACTGCTAAAGAGTTATCTAAAATGAGTTGTAATCCCGTCCAGAGATATGGATAAGGAAAATCACATGGCTCTGTTTTATGTTCAAGAAGGAAGACTTGAACAGTTTAAGGCGCAATGTCTCCTATAAGAATTTTTCAGTTGTCATTTAAAGTTAGACATGCTGTCCCATATGCTCTCCGTTGTCATTTAAAGAGAAATTTGCCTCAAGCATGTCAAGAAATGAAATTGACAACCATAAGAAATATAAGATCTTACTTTGAGAAAGACATAAAACATTATCATGTGATCTTTCTCATCCATGTCTCTCTGGACTACACCACTTACCTGACCCTTCCTCAATCATATCTCAAACAAAAGGATTTCTTATGTCCTTGCTATTCATTTGGCTCTCATCCTGGCATTTGTTT